>NC_064534.1:1520000-2120000 GCF_023856365.1 Brienomyrus brachyistius | reverse complement strand
GAAAATGATTTAACTCCCGTCACAGTCAGTTACGTGACACGCCGATGTTCTGCTCTTCTCCTTTCAGCTTGTTTTAGTTCCTTTTGTTTTTTTTCCGGGATTGTTACAGGGTGGAGGCGTGATTCTCTCATATTCAGCAGCACAACAAAAGGCCTGAACGTAAACAAATCTGCTTCTCTATCAGGAGGCCTGCTTACGCACTCGCACGCGTGCAGATAACAGACGGCCAGGCCGTCTCCTGGAGGCTGACCGGAATATTGGCTGATATGGAGCCAGCTTCATAAGGACACCACATGGAAAGGCCGAGACCAGTCAGGGCCTTCCAGCATATCTCCAAAATGCCTCCAGGATTATGTATGTTTCTGAAACACATTTTTCCTGATGGTCGTCATTTATCACCAGCTATTAGTTGTGCAAAAAAATTACTCCTGACTGTTACCTGTAAGCAGCACAATTCCCAGCTACGTTCGGCCAGGAGTGTCCTGTAGCTTCTCACAGATGACGGAATATGAGCTGCATGTCTTCAGAAACCTTTGCTGGTCACCTTTTCTCTCTCAAACTCAAAGCCACGCTCCAAAGGTTTGTCTGCAGGGACGGACTACACACGCCCGAGGGTCGCGGAATTCACCTGCATCCTGCTTACTTGCAGGTCTGCACCCCCCCTCCCCGCCCCCACCGTGCCCTGAATTATAAATGAGCACTAATAGACTGCTTTTCTCTCACTTAACTCGCCGCTCCTGCAGGGTGTGCTGGCAGATCTCTCTTTAAATGCACCCACCCCGCCCCCCACATTCCCCATTTGCAAATCCCCACCACACCGCTAATTTCCCAATCCGTTTAGCAGCCGGTCACCCCACTGCTGGGGGGTCTTTGTGGGGTGGGGGGGGGGGGGGGACAGGAAGGCAGAGAAAAGCTTCCTCACAGATCAGTGTGAAAGCTCAATGGGAGTCTTACTCCGTAACTGACGTCGTTACTCATTGAGAAATGTTACCTGGGTGTCACTTTGCCCCCCCCCAAGCCCAGCACCAGCCCCCCAATTTAATTATTAGTGAAGTGGTTTTCCTACGTAGGCTTTCATGAAGCCAAAATTGCTTTTCCAGTCCAAAATGGATTTTTCAGGCTCTCTCTGTTCCCAACTCACATTGGGCTTGAAGGTGCCCGAGGGGGGGCCTTGGGAATGCTGTGTGCTACCATTCGACTTCACCCTCCCTGCCTGTAAAGGCAGCTGCGTACTGCCAGCCACGTAGTGCCCACTGCATATAGCCAACCACGTAGTGCCCACTGCATATAGCCAACCACGTAGTGCCCACTGCATATAGCCAACCACGTAGTGCCAGCTGCCTACTGCATGTCGTGTGCTGCCTGCTACGAAGTGCCAGTTGCGGAGTGCCAACTGCTTAGTGCCAGCTGCTTAGTGTCTGCCATGTAGTGCCAGCTGCTTAGTGCCAGCTGCTTAGTGTCTGCCATGTAGTGCCAGCTGCATAGTGCCAGCTGCTTAGTGTCTGCCATGTAGTGCCAGCTGCTTAGTGTCTGCCATGTAGTGCCAACTGCATAGTGCCAGCTGCTTAGTGTCTGCCATGTAGTGCCAGCTGCTTAGTGTCTGCCATGTAGTGCCAGCTGCTTAGTGTCTGCCATGTAGTGCCAACTGCATAGTGCCAGCTGCTTAGTGTCTGCCATGTAGTGCCAGCTGCTTAGTGTCTGCCATGTAGTGCCAGCTGCATAGTGCCAGCTGCTTAGTGTCTGCCATGTAAAGCCAACTGCTTAGTGTCTGCCATGTAGTGCCAACTGCTTAGTGCCAGCTGCTTAGTGTCTGCCATGTAGTGCCAGCTGCATAGTTCCAGCTGCTTAGTGTCTGCCATGTAGAGCCAACTGCATAGTGCCATCTGCTTAGTGTCTGCCATGTAGAGCCAACTGCTTAGTGCCAGCTGCTTAGTGTCTGCCATGTAGAGCCAACTGCATAGTGCCATCTGCTTAGTGTCTGTCATGTAGAGCCAACTGCTTAGTGCCAGCTGCTTAGTGTCTGCCATGTAGAGCCAACTGCATAGTGCCATCTGCTTAGTGTCTGCCATGTAGAGCCAACTGCTTAGTGCCAGCTGCTTAGTGTCTGCCATGTAGTGCCAACTGCATAGTGCCAGCTGCTTAGTGTCTGCCATGTAGTGCCAGCTGCTTAGTGTCTGCCATGTAGTGCCAACTGCATAGTGCCAGCTGCTTAGTGTCTGCCATGTAGTGCCAGCTGCATAGTGTCCATCACGCAGTGCCCATCATGTAATGCCTGCTACATACTGACAAACATGAAGTGCACGCTGCGTAGCACCAGCCGCGTAGTGCCTGACACGTAGTGCCAATCTCGTACTGCCAGCCATGTAATGCCCAGTCTGTAGTGCAGGCCATGAAGCGACAGCCACTTTGTCCCTGCTGCATGGTGCTCGCCATGTAGTGCCAACTGTGTAGTGCCAGCTGCTTAGTGTCTGCCGTGTAGTGCCAACTGTGTAGTGCCTGCTGCGTACTGCCAGCTGCGTGGTGCCATCCTGTAGTGCCAGCTGCTTTGTTGCCAGCATGTAGTGCTCGCTGCATAGTGCCAGCCACGTAATGCCCGCCACATAGTGCCAATCATGTTGTGCTAGCCATGTAGTGCCTGTCACGTAATGTCAGCTATGTAGTGCCTCCATAGTGCCAACCGTGTAATGCCAATTGCGTAACGCCACCGACGTAGTGCATGCCCTGTAGTGCCTGCTGTGTAATGTTGGTCACTTTGTATTATCATTTAATGCCAGTCATGTAGTGCCACCTGCATAGTGCCAGCTGCACAGTGCCCGCCATGTCATGCCAGCCACTTCACTCTGAGCTTCCACCGAAAGATCGAGGGTCAGTTATGAAATAAAACACTTTGAGACACTCCGTGGCAATATGGCGTCTCCAGGAGCGGCTTCTGCTTTAAAGAATTTTAAAATTGCAGCTGCCAGTCATTCTGCTCTCTATTTAAAGTGAGCAGATGTGCAGATCGGAGCCGAGATTGACAGGCTGGCTGATAACATCGCTTTGAAGCATCGCCAACCGCCGATGCCGTGAAATCGCTAGACACGCGCACGCCCCCATCGGTGGGGATACTGTAGCCTCCATCAGCCGGCACATGTGGAGAAACGCTCCACACGAGGCAGCCCGCTCGGACCGCAAAGCGCCGGTGTCCTGTCAGACGGCTGGGAACGCAGGAAAACCGAGGTGTGTCCTCTGGAAGTCAACTTACTGATGCGGAGGTTTGCTGCTGCCACTGTCTGTGAGGATTGCAGGAAAGGGGTGGGATAATGGGCATGTTTCATAAAAGGGGATCACATTCTGGGCAGGAACAGTTTAGGTGAAGGTGCTTTGTGTGAAGTGCGGAGCTGCTACGCTCCGCCAGCTGTCGGCGGGGATCTCGACAGGGGATTATCCCTGAAATGGGATCAATCCTTCAACACGCCTGGGCTTGTTACTCACTGCTGCTTCGAGAAACAATAAACCTCTGATGCAGCAGCCTTGGCACATAAATGAAGATCCTGGGAACATCACGGAGGGATCTGCTGCTCCTCCGGCTTCGTGATTCGCCCCCAGTTGGCACAGCATTAGCTTGAGAGGTAGAAATGAACCGCGTGTCAAGAAGATGAAACAGGAGGTGCCACTTAAGACTCTGATTAAATGGAGAGCACTGAACAGAATGATTTGTCATGTCAGAAAGTTGACATCCTCTTGGATCCTCTTGCCTGGGGGAGGCTGTCACCGCTGCGTCTGCCACTCGCAAAGCAATGACTGAATCTGGGTCTAGCTGCTGGTCCGTTTCACACTCAGTGTTCCTGTTTACCGTCACCACCTCCAAGCGGGAGTGACCCCCCACCCTTCCCCCACACAGCTCAGCACAGTGAACCTCACCCTTTGTCTGAGGGGCTATTTGAACTGGGCTTGCTGTTTATAAGGGGGGGGGGGTGTCTGTATGTCGTTTTAGGCTCTGGATTAAGACTCTGGTTTAGCCGTAAGGTTTAACTTTCGGCTTAGCGTTAACGCTAGGGGTTAGATTTATGGTTAAACCTCAGGCTTAGGGTTAGGGTTTAACTTCGGGGTTAGACTTAGGGTTAGGGTTAGGCTTCAGGTCGAATCTCAGCTTTATATAATCTCTGTGTTATCTGACAAGTGCAACAAGAATTCTGAGTTGTTACCTACCTGTGTGAGAGGCTAACAAGCTAGTCATGGCTGAGTTACATTTTGAGTTACATGGCTAACATGTTGAGTTAAACACAAGGCATCTGGCTTGCTGAAATGAACACTTACGATTCTATTCGGACTCAGACCTAAGTCAGGCTTTTTTAAGGACCCAATATAAAAATAACTGAAAAGACTTGAATAGTTATTTAAAATCCAGGAAGCTGTAATCATGGAACGGATTACATTCAATTCAAAATTTGACCCAAAATGCTAAGTTGCCCGTTCCTCACATGCCATTAGGCTGGTGGTAATGATGTTGCTTGTCGACGTTATTGAGGAAGGTGCTGCGGGTGGGGGGGGGGATCATCAGTCGGATTTTCCCACCCTGACATCATGGTGCCCTAAGCGCTTGCGACCCCCCCAAGCCATTGATGGGTGTCCCTCTTCCATTGTCCCCAGGACTCAAGTGCCTCTCCTCTGTTTGAGCTTGTGCCCCCCCTCCCCACCCACTCAACTGAGAGGCATCCCATTTCAGCTCTGTTGGGGGGGGGGCGCTATTTAAGAGCTCTAGGTAGAGCTCTATGTCTGTGGGTGTGTGGGGGAGTTCTGACCACAGGCTTTCAACTGTTTAAGGGAAGGGGAGCTCTCCCTCCCATTCCCTCTTTCAGTGGCACTCTCGATCCCTCTCTCTCTCTCTCTCTCTCTCTCTCTCTCTCTCTCTCTCTCTCGCCCGCTCACTCGCTCTCTGGCTCTGCCTCCCGTTCCCCAGACCCAGCATCAGTGTGCCCCTGCTAGGTGGATGGAATAGGCAGCCTCCAGAGCAGGCGGACGGGACCGGTCAGAGGATCTGTCATCATCCCGAGGGAGAGCGACAGAGACAGACTCCCTGGAGAGACCCATCTGAGCCACCCCATCACGCCAGTTAACATTCTGCCCCCCCAACTCCAACTCACATTGTTTCTGATTGCACTGGGGGATTGTCCTTCAGAGAGAGCGTTAGCAGTTTGTGAAGAGGTAAGTGTCTACTGCTTCACCTGTTTGAGGTTTTGTTGCATTTGGCAGACCGAGGGAAGTTACTCGTCTATATTATATTGTGTGAGAAAAAGGTTTGCTTTACATTTTCATGCCAAAATCATGATATATCTCTCACTTTAATATTGCATGTCTTTGTATATAATTTCCAAGTGGTTTTGTGTATATGGTGGTCTAGGCTGAAATTTCACGTGCCTTTGTTTATATGTTAGGGTTATGCTGAAATTTTATGTGGTTTTGTGTGTATGGTGGTCTATGCTGAAATTTCATGTGGTTTTGTGTAAATGTCAGATCTATGCTGAAATTTCATGCGGCTGGGTTCAGCCCCACAGCCAGCCGAACATGCGTGTGTGACACTTGCCCTGGTAGTTTGTTTAAGATCCACTGGTGGCTCCCAGAAGCCTCCTGGGCTCGTGCTGGAGATGCGGCCAGGCGCAGCCAGCCGCACTTCCCGCATCCACGTCCGCTGCGGAAAGAAGCCCCTTTGTCTTGCCGGCTTGGTGATCCCCGAGTGAGAGGGAGCGGATCCCAGCACAGCCACCGGCTGCATCCACCCATTAAGCCTTTATGGGGGAAGTTGTTAATATTTTGAGCATGTTTCTGCCAGACATCTGGGGTTTGAGTCTGTGTGTGTTTTTTTAATGGAAGAGGAGCATACTGGGGGAGTGAACCAGCTACTGGGTAACTGGGGAGACTTGAGGAGCACAACTTCTGCCCAGTGAGGAGAGTTTGGCTCCTTGCTTAAGTCCCTTGACACCCTTAGGGGTGTCTGCCTCGGCCAGCTGGTCCGCGTTCGGGCGTCGCACTCCATCAGCTGGGTCCCGCTACTCTGCGCACATGTGATTCGGCATCAGCACAGACGGTCTGGGCGTGGGGAGGAGTGTGTGTGGCTTGGGATCGCGAGCGGGAATCCAAGCGGTGACACTGGAAGTATTGGGGTGTTAGCAAATACAGTTCAGGACCCCAGTGTGCGGTGGGGGGGGGGGGATTGCTGTATATCGGTGAACCCGAAATAATGATGATAATTTCATTTATTTGCCCCTACATCTCTGAATGAGATAAGCTGTTAGAAGCTGGACGGGTGGATGGATTTTTTTCCAGTCTGAAATAACCAAAAATAAATGTTCACAATAAGGTTGTGAGTGTGATTGTGAGCATGATTGTGAGTGTGATTGTGAGTATGATTGTGAGTGTGATTGTGAGTGTGATTGTGAGCACAATGCTTGCATATCACAGGCAACTGAAGGTAAGAATCATGATTGTGAGCATGATTGTGAGTGTGATTGTGAATATGATTGTGAGTGTGGTTGTGAGTATGATTGTGAGTATGATTGTGAGTGTGATTGTGAGTATGACTGTGAGTGTGATTGTGAGTATGATTGTGAGTGTGATTGTGAGTATGATTGTGAGTGTGATTGTGAGTGTGATTGTGAGCACAATGCTTGCATATCACAGGCAACTGAAGGTAAGATTAGCACTTGCCTGTGGGGGGGATTTCTGATTTAAATCAGGTATCTTGACATTTGATTTGCATATTGTGTGTATCAGTTACACTCAAGGTCACGTAATCGAAAGGTGCAGGGCAGGTGAGGGGTGTTGAGGTGGGGTCTCCCAGGGGCCGCTCTGCATGTTGTTCCCTGGGGGATTGTGTTTGGCAGCAGCTGCCCTTTGTTGCCACGCCGACCGTATGTGCATGTGTTTGCGTGTTCACTCTTTATGATGCCGCAAAAGGATGTGTGAGCACCGGGGCTCATTATTTGGACAGCTGTCATTCCTAGGGGAGGGATTCACAGTCCACTCGGAGCGTTTGTCTCGAACCGACCTCCTCCTGTGTTTCTCCATCCTTGCATTGTCTGAGCCGTGTTAAAGGTACCCCACCCCCCAGCTTAGGAGCTCCGAAGCAGGAAGTGCCATTCACTGGGAAGAGCTGACAAGCTCCCGGCACTCCATTAGACCACGGCCCCTCCCCGAACAAGAAGCAGACAGCCGGCCCCCGCGCCTCTGCGCCGAACAGGTGATTTATTGGCTGGTCCAGGTGCCATTAGACGGACAAAGATCTCAGCTCTAATACCCAATTACTGAACTCATTTGGGCAGGAGATAAGCCTGATTAGGCAGAGGAAGGGGTCCATTTTCATTACGGGCCAAGGTCTTGGTTGGCAGGAGACTCATTTGATGATGTTCAGTGGTTTCCTTGTAGCTATGAAATGCCATATCGGGGTTATTCATTCTTACACATTATGAAGAGATAATTGACATTTGGCGCATGGATTGCTACAGGAAGAACGGAGCTGACATGCTTCTGTCACTAAGACACCGTTATGCCTATTTATGGAGCTGAACTGCATCCGGTTAGTATGCTCCAGCTAACTGACAGGTCCTGTTAAGAAGTCAACTTACCGCGTCTTGCTAATTTCAAGAAATGACTCAAGACCCGTCTGTTCCAGGAACACCACTGCTCCACTGAAACGGCTCCATGCTCCGGATCGCTCTTACTGTCGCCGCTTTCACTACTTCTCTTACTAGGGCATTACTTTGAGCAGAAGATCTTGTGTAGCTCCTGCTCTTAGAAGCTCAGCTGAGCCGCCCTCATGTCAAGTCAGGTGCATGTTTGTAAGGTGCTATTTGCCTCACTTTGGACAAAAGTGTTTGCTGAATGAAATGCATGTAAATAATAGAATGAGTGACCAGGAAGGTCGTCAACTGCCAGCTGGACTCAACAGTTCAATCAGGACCATGTTTGACCTTTACCACTTGAACACTTTTATGACCGTCATAGTTGCTGGTTTTATGACAACATAAATCCTGGAATCCTCCTGGGGGGGTCCACCCAGTCATCATTCACACATCTAACGATGAATAAGGAATGGGGGGGGAAACGACTGGAAAGACCCCGATTTTTTGATGACTATGAGAGTGAGCATTCTGGAAAATGCCTTCTCATTGTATCCTGGAAGCCTCATTACCACTGCCTGTTTCGGCTTCCATGACCGCCCCTGCAGAAAGAGCCAGAGGGAGTCCCCAAGAATCTCCCTGTTGTGAAGGAGGGGGGGGGATTTGGTTGGAAAGACCAGCACGTGTGTTCGAGGCTGACATGACATTTCGGCTGGTTCACCCCTTTGCCCCCCCCACACTGGAATGCTGCCGTAACCGGTTGAGCTCTCGGACCATGAGGAGAGGTTTAAAATGGGAAGACCTGCCTGCCCTGGCCGGCTGAGCCCAAGGCTGTTCAGCCCCTACAAATATGCGAATCCGCTGCGCTCCCTGTTTGGACTCAGCGACCTACACACTATGAGCCTTTATTGCTGAGAGGCTGAAACAGATGTCCCCAAACCAGGGCCAAAGGCCTCCTTTCGTTTTCCATACAGGAATCATTTTCTCTTCATTGCCCAGAATAAGAGGGGGGAATTGCGCTATTTCTGGTTGCTACTCTGAAAAACGGAGTGTCTGTATCAGACGTCCGGAGTTAATGAGCGAGGGGGTGGCCTCAGCTGACCCTCATCTCTTATCCCATTATGCTAATTTTTAATTTATGCCTTTGAAACCACGGACACGTCATTCCTTTGAACTGTATGCACAGCACCGAGCGCGTCTGCCTCCGGCAGGGTTCTTGGCAGATGTGGAGGGAAATGGTGGTTTGTATGTTTAATTTTGTATCTTCATAGGATGTGCAGTTCCCTCTCTTAAGTGAACAGATGACACTACGGCACGAGGTTTACACGCCCACTCCAGTCTGCAACGTAGAGTTTTCCCATCGCTCCCAGCTATACCAATTACGCTTGGTCTGAGAGGCTAGAATTAGGACAAAGGACAGAGGAATTCCACTCGACACACAAGACACCCGCCCAGGGACACCCAGGGAGAAGGAGCCAACGGCGGTGATATTCGCTGAGCCTCCAGGAAACG
This sequence comes from Brienomyrus brachyistius, assembly GCF_023856365.1. Classification (NCBI taxonomy): domain Eukaryota; kingdom Metazoa; phylum Chordata; class Actinopteri; order Osteoglossiformes; family Mormyridae; genus Brienomyrus; species Brienomyrus brachyistius. The sequence goes on along the minus strand of NC_064534.1, from coordinate 2,110,890 downwards.
AAGATGCAATTCCTCACATTCCCATGGAAAGATGAAAGCAATTTAAGGGGCTCGACTCCCTCTGGAATGGAGGACAATACAATTATTTAGTCACACAGCCAGTGAGCCAAATTGTTATTTCTGTCCGGAAACACGGTTTCTCTATCGAACCCTTTTCATCTCTTTGGTTATGGTGGCATCCATTTGTCCCCCAGTGCTGTTTGGAAGTGTGGAGTTAGCAATGAAACTGCATTAGCAAGGTGTCAAATAAAGATCATAAGGATCTAGAGAAGGTAGTGCTGCACCTTTCTGGTAAGTCGTGCCACACTGTATGGATTATGCTGGAGAAAATCAGTTTCCATCTGCAGAAATATCTCTAGTAGGATGTGGCGCAGCTTGTCGGCTTTATCAGAAGCAAATCACATTAGGTATGGAGGGCCTGACAGCGCGAGTCAGCGAGACGGCTCTTTGCTGACCCTCACGGCGCCGCTCGGAAGTCATTTCCAGCTTGTTGTCTTCCCCTGTCCCACTTTTCCCACGGGCAGCATTTAATTGGAAGCCACTTTCTGCGGGATCTGAGCCGACGTGCGCTGGAGGCGTGGTGGACCACGCTTACCTGCCGGGGACTGGGGGTGCGGGAACAGGGACCAGTGGCTAGATGGACGGGGAAGGGCCACAGCCTGAAGCTGGGGGGGGGGGGGGGGTCATTGGCCCCCACATGTAAATGAAGAGCTTCCATCCCACATTCCTCCTCATGCAACCCTCTGTCCTTTCTGTTCACGCTTCCACTTCCACTGCTGAGTGAAAGGTGCAGAAAAGCTGTATCATCCATCCATCCATCCATCCATCCATCCATCCATCCATCCATCCATCCATCCATCTTCTACCTGCTTATCCTGGTCAGAATCACCAGGAAAGTGATGAGTTGCCTCTCCGGTGACTGGTGACCATAAATAAACATGGAGCTCCTCCCTAACTTACTTACTTTCAGCTTTTATGACCTTCCTCATGGGCCGTGAATCCCGTTCCAGTACGGACCTGCTGACCTTCTGCAATGTCTGCACATAAAGCGTAGCGTGACCAGCCTGGGGCGGCAGGGGGATCTAGCACTTAACCCTCCTTTCAGAACTCACATGTCCTCTGGCATCATTAAAGACCAATAAAGAGTTTTTATAACCATGAAATCCAATCTGTCTTAAAGGCCCAGAAAGATGATTTAATGGCAGCTTGCCTCCATGATGCAAGTCACAGCATGATAAAAGATAAAAAGCTACTCTCTGCATCTGAGGCCATGTGCAAACCGGAACCAGACCCCTGCAATTCTATCTGGGATTTCAATTAACTAAATAGGTGATTAATTGATCAGTCAGTTCATCAAACTATAGTTATTACAGCATATTTTCCAAACTTGCTATGAAACACATTATTGTTATCAGCAGACGTGTGCAGGTAGCAAAGAAAAGACACTGAGAAAAAGTACAATTTCTGGTTAGTGTCTGGACTCATTCAAAGTTGGTGAATGACCACAGAAAAAACAAAGTAACTTACGTAGGGCTGTACTCTGTCCGGTATGTGTGTCTGTCAGACAAACAGCCAGTAAGGCTTCCTCAGATATCTGTAACATGAAGGGAAACTCATTCTGAATACAGACTGACTTTAACGAGAAAAAAACAGGCGGAAGAAATGTAACAGCTGAAGGCCTCCACACATGTACTCCCAGCGGGTGTCTTGGGTGTTTTACAGTGGTACAGTGGTCTTGTATCATATTTACTGTTTTTTAAGACTGGGATTCACAGTTGAATCTGAATAAATACTCACCCTAGCTGACATGTGTCTTGTTTGACTTAAGATCAGGTTGTATCGTTTTATGTTCCATCCTGCCTGCTTCCTCCCAGCTCCTCATTTGGCTTCTGATTAAGGAAAAGCTACATTGGCTTTGATGCAGTACCCTGGGAGCAGGGGTGCCGCTTGAGATTTTGGGACCCGTGAAAGCATATCATGTTGGGCTCCCAACCCAGACCAATCCAATTCTGTCCCACATTTTTTAGGGTCCCTGTCACTCAGGGGCCCTTGGAATCCCCCCTTTATGGCACCCCCGGTTGGGAGGGCCCGGGGAAGCCGCTGTCCTAGACGGACGAGGACCTGAGTGCAGTTTGCAGTTGAAGCCCATGTAGGCTGCTATGCAAGCCTCAGACCCCCCCGAAGATGACGCTCTACGCAGCCACCCATGTCGCCTAGTGGGTTGACCAGTACCGCAGGGGTGCCAGGTCGTTGGGTCTACCTGCTCCCATCGCCTTCAGATTCCTGGTGTGATGGCTCGGCTCACACTTCTGTCACCGGCAACTCCATTCCGTCAGAGAGGGGCCGGTATCGCACAGGAAAGAGGCAACCAAGTGTGGCCATAACCTGAAGCTGATTAACGTGTGAGCGTGGAGGCGTGGCCACAAGTACTGCTCCGCTCATCACGCGAACCGCTGAAGGTGCCTCCCTGTCTGACCATCATATAAGACACACCTGAGGCCCAGTATCGCCCACTTTACCACCGCTTATGTGGACTGAGCCTGAATCGATGCAAAGCAGCCCAGGACTGGGGGGCAAAGCGGCCCCCACCTTTGCCACATTAGCGCTCTGGATGACTTTCGTTTTTTTCGCTGCAGCCTTTTTCCCGGGGCGCTTTGCTTCCTTAGCAGACGGACGGAGCTTTTCGTGGTGGACAAGAGCCAGTCCTGGGCTTCACTCAGCACGCGGTGGAGCACGCAGGTCAGACCGTGTGCCAAAGCGTTGCCCTCATATGTACCTGTGCTCAGCGACGTCGGTAACAGAGATGCGATCCATCATCCCACTGATATACCACCTCCATGCTGGGAACAATGCAGCCCCTCTGCCGCAACCGGAGCGCCCAGATCCATTATTAACTCCATTTGTCTGAATTTTGATCCATTATTAATTTCTTTATCTGGGAGGTGATGGCGGCCCCCTCCATCTCGGCCCTGCGACCTCCATCACGCCGCTTTGTCACGCTCTGCCAGCATAAACGAACCATTAGCCACACCGCGGAACGCTAGTCTGTTGTGCAGCGTAGATCACACTTTATCACAGCTATGCCCATCAATCACAGGAGGATCTGACTCTTGTTTTATGTGACAAGGGGAGAAATAGGCATCCGCAGAGGCGGGGCCATCACCCCACCCCCTGAAAATAAAGGCCCACGCTTTAGCGCCCAAGCTTATGCTAACTTTCCTGCTAGCACTCATGCTAACGCTGCTAAGGAGTACCACACATCATTGCTGTACTACTTCATGCTTTCTAATTCTACTCAAGGGCCAGACCTGAAAAGTACCGGTCACATGGTAGAGCCTGGGCCCAGGCTCTGTTCGGCCTACTGTCCTGCAGGCGGAAGCTGCACACACTCGCACTGCGGGGCTCATGTCATGCTCACCACTTTACTTGCTTTGTGGAGCACCGTAATCTCTCAAAATCAATGTAGTGCTTCGGTGTTTTTTCTACATAGGTGGACTTTAGCCCATTAGCAAAGAAAACAAAGAATAATCCTTTTGCAACTGCCAATTCTTATTCTCACTGTGGGACAACCATTTTTTCTTTATCTTCACCATGGTAAAATGTGCAACATTTTAACATCGTTTTTACTACTTGCAGATAAGATTAATGACATATTCCCACAGTTCCATTTGACCTTCCTGGGTCAGCAGTCATCTCCAAGATGGCCGCCTCCCTCCACCAGTGCTGGTATTTTGTCCAATAGCTCCAAACTTCACCCAGCAACCGTGCGAAATGTAAATCACATACACATAGTTGCCCAATAATTTGTAATGCAGCAACCATGTGGAAGGAAACCCACCCCCCCTTACCCCATTCCGACATTTAAGCTTAATCGCTGTTCAGTCTGTGCAGCAAATTATTGGCGGCTACTGGGCGGAGGTAATTATGGAGGGGGTGCGCCCCCACTGGCCAGCCTCCTGAAAGCATGTGCATGACCCTGAGGTAATGAGCCTTCTCTCCTCACCGGGCAAACATGTGACAAGTTCAGCATTTCCCTAAAAATACACCAGCCGTTTCTGAGATCCCGCCCACCCGATGTCCACAGTGCGAGGGGACAAGACTCTCGTTCAGCAGCTGTGACATATCTTAGTGTCTGAGAGTTAAATTTAGAATTCAAATCTTACAGAATGCCATGTCTGCATTGAGCTGAAGTGACACAAACAGAGCATTATGGGAAAAAATTGGCAAGTGCAGGAAAAACATACACCATGCTCTACCTTCGTAGATGATCAATACCATCAGTTTGTCGATAATGCAATACAATCAAAATCATGAGATTAGGTCCATACTCAGATGGCTAATTTTCTTCTTATTATAAATCCTCCCTGGGTTCAACCATAGTGTCATCTGAGTTTGGACTCTATCTTCATTCACGAGAAATAGCAAGTTAAATTATGAATTACATCAGAAAGGCTCTGTGTTCCTATGTCTGCTATGAGGGCCGATGTTTCTCACCTCCATGCCATGGAAGCACTTGTGTCATGAGTCTCATCCATCCATCCATCTGATTTCTACCATTGCCTTTCCAATCCAGAGCCACAGGCTCCATCCTAGGAAGCAGCAGGCATGATCCATAAGGAGCAGGATGCCCATCCATCACAGACAAGCTCCTTCTATAGTTTAATCAGTAAAATCCAAAACAAAGGAATTCATTTCAATACTAGTACACAAAAGTCTTTTGAAATGAGCCATAAAAACAGCAAGTGTGAAGTCTGACCATACAGCTTTGACTGCAAAGGGGGGCCTTTGCGTACTGGGTCTTTGTGGGTTTCCCTTACTCAACAGACGGGGGTCTTTAGGGGGGATCTGGCAGAACGCAATATTCTTTTATGCATGAGTCCTACAAAACAATAATCATATTGTATCCCACACTGGACAAGTCGCATTAAATTTCAGTAATGAATCCCCCTTTTTGGAATGTGTATAGAGTGCAATTTTTTTTACTTTTAAAAATCAAAATGCTGTTGTTTACGTTGGATCAGGGGGTAATTCTAAGCACAGAGAATAAAGACATGATTGACTGGCAGTGGGGATAGTGATTTTTACTTGTTCAAAGTGACTTGCCACTAGGTTATGATCGGATATTTCTGCTTTGGGATACATGGTCAGTGAAGTGTGCAGCTCTGCTAATAATCCGTGACCCTGCCGGGCGTGGTGTTCGATGACCTGCGACCCTGCCGGGGGTAGTGTTCGATGACCTGCGACCCTGCCGGGCGTGGTATTTGATGACCTGCGACCCTGTCGGGCGTGGTGTTTGATGATCAGTGACCTTGCCGGGCGTGGTGTTCCATGATCAGTGACCTTGCCGGGCGTGGTGTTCGATGATCCGCGACCATGCCGGGCGTGGTGTTCCATGATCCGAGATCCTGCCGGATGTGGTGTTCGATGATCTGCGACCATGGCGTGGTGTTCGATGAACTGCGACCCTGCCGGGCGTGGTGTTTGATGACCCGCGACCCTGCCGGGCGTGGTGTTCGATGATCCGAGATCCTGCCGGACGTGGTGTTCGATGATCCGAGATCCTGCCAGGCGTGGTGTTTGATGAGCTGCGACCCTGCCGGGCGTGGTGTTCAATGATCCGAGACCCTGCCGGGCGTGGTGTTCGATCATCTGCGACCCTGCCGGACGTGGTGTTCGATGATCTGCGACCCTGCCAGGCGTGGTGTTCGATGATTCGCGACCCTGCCGGGTGTGGTGTTCAATGATCCGAGACCCTGCCGGGCGTGGTGTTCGATGATCTGAGATCCTGCCGGGCGTGGTGTTCGATGATCCGTGACCCTGCCGGGCGTGGTGTTCGATGATCCGCGATCCTGCCGGGCGTGGTGTTCGATGATCCGAGATCCTGCCGGGCGTGGTGTTCGATGATCCGAGATCCTGTTGGGCGTGGTGTTCGATGATCCGAGATCCTGCCGGGCGTGGTGTTCGATGATCCGAGATCCTGCCGGGCGTGGTGTTCGATGGCCCGCGACCATGCCGGGTGTGGTGTTCGATGAACTGCGACCATGCCGGGTGTGGTGTTCGATGATCTGCGACCATGCTGGGTGTGGTGTTCGATGAACTGCGACCATGCTGGGTGTGGTGTTCGATGAACTGCGACCATGCCGGGTGTGGTGTTCGATGAACTGCGACCCTGCCGGACGTGGTGTTCGATGATCTGCGACCATGCTGGGTGTGGTGTTCGATGAACTGCGACCATGCTGGGTGTGGTGTTCGATGAACTGCGACCATGCCGGGTGTGGTGTTCGATGAACTGCGACCATGCCGGGTGTGGTGTTCGATGATCCGCGACCCTGCCGGGTGTGGTGTTCGATGATCTGCGACCATGCTGGGTGTGGTGTTCGATGATCCGCGACCCTGCCGGGTGTGGTGTTCGATGATCTGCGACCATGCTGGGTGTGGTGTTCGATGATCCGCGACCCTGCCAGGCGTGGTGTTCGATGAACTGCGACCATGCCGGGCGTGGTGTTCGATGGCCCGCGACCATGCCGGGTGTGGTGTTTGATGAACTGCGACCCTGCCGGGTGTGGTGTTCGATGATCTGCGACCATGCCGGGTGTGGTGTTCAATGAACTGTGACCCAGCCGGGCGTGGTGTTCGATGACCCGCGACCCTGCCGGGTGTGGTGTTTGATGGCCTGTATGGGATCTGATGACAGCATGAGAAAATCCATTGGAAAGAGTGGAATTCAGGTGGTTAAAAGTAAAATTTAGTCAAAGGATGTGGGCTGGAATGGTGGGAAGAGCACAGCTGTCATACATGAGCACCAGGTGCTTGAGTCCCACACCACTGTTATGAGAACCCAGTTGTTTAAACGACAGGGAGACTTCAAAGTGACGACAGAATGTACGGACTAGAGAAACATCTGTTAGCATAACAGCAACCAACAGTCAGGTAACAATGACCAACCCACCCAACTGTCTAGTCAGGAAATTATGTTATAAAGCGTCTGTTCACGTGATTTCTTAATGGCTTTTTAAGCTGTGTCTATGCGACCTTTATTCCTGTTTAATCATAACTGGGGGCGACAGCGGAGATGGACATATTAAGCCTGGATGCAGCCATGTATTCCTCCAGGGCAGATCCTTGAAGCATTTACCCTTAATTGTTATGTCCCAGACATAATGAAAGGCTCATTGCTCCCCTCTCAGTATCATCAGAGCAGCCAAACTTCTGCACATTGTTGGCCCTGCCAGTATGACCCGTTGGGTCCTGACACGTCCACCACTGGGCTCCCCCCGGGGACGATGTTCCAATCACAACTGGGTACTGGGCCACCAACTGTCTTTTGTCTCTGTCTCAGACAAAAAATAAAAAAAAAATAAGAATAATAAATAAGTAAATAAAACAAAGCCTCAGTGTCTGTTTTTAAAGAAAAAATGGCGGGAATTAGCATTTTGGTTCTTTGAACAGCCAAGTCGCTTGGAAGCAAAGCGCTAATGAAGGCAGATTCCTGTTTCCCACGCTGAGGACGGGTGGTCGCTGGCTTTTCGCTGTTCCTCTCCATCTCCATGATAATTTGAGTATCTGCCCCGCTGACGCGTCTCGACGCCCCGGAGTGGGCAGCTCTCCTGTAAATGAACCGAGCTCGTCCCTGGGGCGCAGCGCGGACCTCCGTCATCCCGAGTCTCCCTCGCGGGGGTCTTTATCTCACTTTCATTATCATTGCTGTCGCGAGTGTGGTTACAAAGAGCAGCTCTCCATCTCTGTGAGTCTCCTCCCTCTGCAGCTTCAGACAGGCGGGAGCCAGACATCCGAAGGGAGAAAGCCACTCGTCCATCCAGAACTAAGTCCTAGTAGCAATTCATCACAAATTTTCCGGTTTGTTTTGTTGATTCAATCCACAGCCTGCGATGCGGATGGGGGGGGGGTTGTCTCTGCAGTCTCACACCCCATCACTCCTCCCATTAGAGTCGCACCCACCCCCCCTCCCCCTGGCTCCCACGGGGAATCTGTCATGACCGCTCTCGCCCCTCACGTGTATAATCAGAGCTGTGGGATCGTTCACCAGGGGCTCATCTGCTCTGGCGGCAGGGCGGGGGGGGTCGCAGGCCTGTCAGCTCCCACTAATCACCCGTGGGCTAGAGGTCAGGCGTCAGCGTGGCTCCCTGGAGGACGCAGCACCTGTAACTGGCCTGTCCACATCTTGCCAGTGGCACTGGCACCCACCCCCACTCAGCCAGCTCCCGGCTGCCCCCTTCAGAACCTGGACCTCATTCCCAGGCTCAGTGCCGCCTTCAGACAGAGACTGCGTACTGCAATCATAACCCGTCACAGCCTCTCTCTCACACACCACACATGACCGATTTAAAGCTTCCTGATGAATATCTGCAGTGGAAATTTCTGGATTTTTGATCATATCCATTGTAATTCTTTCTTTGACTCCTAATGTAATAGTGCCACACTGTTTCATTCTGGGCATAAATAAAGGGTTTGAATAGCTAGTAGAAAAACGTAGATATTCACTGCTATTTTAAAAGCATATAAGCTGGTGTGTCTGGTCGTATTCTTCAGACATGCTTCAGTGCTCAATGTTGCTTGAAGAAATGTTGGCTTTGGGGAAGGAGTGTTGCTGGTATATCATCCAGTGTACGGTGATTTTTGGAGGGGGGGGGGGGGGGCAGGTTCAGTGATAGAGGCCCGAAGGGAGCAGCAGGGCGGATGGAGACACGGCTGCAGTTGCAGTAAGGAAGCAAAGCCTGCAGTAAGCTTTGGGGGACCCGCTGCCCACGAGGGCCCTGCCTGCCTGCTCTGTCCCACCCAGCACCAGCTGGCTCCGAGTTCCATGAGGAGGACGTGTTTAATATCTGGAAAATGCGGGATGGTGCAGCTTTATGCTTGACGCGTGCGCATTTTCCCGCTCTTGGTGGAATCGCATTGTGCGAAGCAGACCCTGAGAGTTCATTCCCATTTTCACAGCGGCGTGATTTAGCACCTTCTCATATTTTTAGCGCTAGCAGCGTTTATAGCCCATGCCAGGCGCTCTGCCTGCCCAGGAGTCCCACCCACAGCCAGCGCAGTGTTTTACAGCCGCTCCTGTCAGCATTAATCTCCAGCTCACCGCTGGAAATGAAGGGCCATAAATGAGGAGGTACGGTCTGCCGCGGTCCGTGGGACCGGACCTACCTGCACATCCACCCCCAACTTGACTGGGGCAAACCTGTGAGCTGGGATTGCACCCTTAGGTGCCAAAGCTACAGTGGAATTCAGCAAAGTGGCCGATGCATATGGACGCCTACTGGGGAGGGGGCTCGAAATAACTCCACACTCATTAACGGTTGCGGGTGCATCGGCTTTTGATGCAGACCCACTGTACTGCAACCAAGTATAACGTTACCTAAACTGTACAGAAATACATGTGACCCCTCCTCAAAGAGGGATATATCCTTTGTCCTCATAGAGCCTCTCTGTTTAATGCAGGAAACACGAGTTTGTCCCCCCCACCCCCTCCATTTCCCATATCAGTTTGTTATTCTAATTCCTCAGTTTGATCCGCCGTGAAGGATCCGTGACACTGGCAAGCCCTTTTCCAGGCCTCCAGCATTTTCATGTGTCCCATTTAAATTATTCACTGTAATAATCTGATTAGATTTAACACCACAGTCTTTTTCTCACTTAGCCGATCGCTGGCGCCTGCCTGCGGGAGTCTGATCCATCTCTCGTGCGCCCTGTACCCTACAGGAGCAGGGCCGTCCCATCCCTCACACTTCCGAGTTCTTCCCAGCCGGACTTTCAGTCACACGGGGACCAGCATGAGGAAGGACCCTTTTCTCCTGGGCTGCCTGGGGGTGGCCGCATTGCTCCAGCTCGCAGCCGCCGGCTTGGTCCGGAAGGTCATCCGGCACCGGCGCGAGACCTTATCCCCCCGGGTGACGGAAAACGTCTCGCTACCACACCCAGATGAGCCAGTTGTCTTCAACCATGTCTACAACATCAACGTGCCCTCGGGCTCTCTGTGCTCTGTGGATCTGGATTCCCCTGGCGGGACGGAGCTGAAGCCCAAGGTTACGCAGCCAGAGCTGCGCGCCACCGAGCACACGCTGGACGCTGACAACCAGATCGTCTTCACACACCGCATCAACATCCCACGGCAGGCCTGCGCCTGCGACAGCCACCTGCCCAGCCTGAAGGAGCTGCTGAATCGCATCGAGGCGCTGGAGGGGGAGGTGTCGAGCCTGAGGGAGCAGTGCACCAGCGGGGTTGGCTGCTGCGGAGTGCCCGCTACGGGTAGGCTGATACACCCGGGGGCAAGCCTGAGGACCAAGCAGTGTAGGGGGGCCCATGAGTGTGTGTGTGTGTCTTCGGTTTGGGGAGGGAGCTTAAGCTTTGTGGGGCGCTGCTTCCCGGAGCCCCACAGATATGACCTGAGGTGTCTTTTGTGTCGTTTGATTGCTAGACAGTATTAATATTCACGATCTGTCCAATGACCATCATCAATCTGAGTGCCTGACCTGCCCCCCAGGTGAAGTGGGCATCAAACCCTACTGCAGTGGCCATGGCAACTACAGCACAGAGACGTGTGGGTGTGTGTGCGAGCCGGGCTGGAGGGGCGCCAACTGCTCAGAGGCCGAGTGTCCCAACGACTGCCAGGACCAGGGCCGCTGCATCGACGGTAAGTGTTACTGCTTCGTGGGCTTCAAAGGTGAAGACTGCAGCATTGAGGAGTGCCCCGTGGACTGCGGGGACAACGGCCAGTGTGTGGATGGCGCCTGCCTGTGCACTGAAGGCTTCTCTGGCGAGGACTGCTCACAGACCAACTGCGTGAACAACTGCCTGGGTCGCGGCCGCTGCGTGGAGGACGAGTGCGTCTGCGACGAGCCCTGGACGGGCTCCGACTGCTCTGAGCTCATCTGCCCCAACGACTGCTATGACCGCGGCCGCTGCGACAACGGCACCTGCTACTGCGACGATGGCTTCACCGGCGAAGACTGCGGCGAGCTCACCTGCCTGGGGAACTGCAACGGCCGCGGCGCCTGCGTTGATGGCAAGTGTGTGTGCGCCACGGGCTACACGGGCGAGGACTGCTCCAAGATGACCTGCCTGAATGACTGCAATGAGCGCGGCCACTGCTTCAACGGCATGTGCGTGTGCGATCCCGGTTACCAGGGAGACGACTGCAGTGAACTCGCCTGCCCAGACAATTGCAACAACAGGGGGCGCTGTGTAGATGGCAAGTGCGTCTGTGAAACCGGCTTCCAGGGTGATGACTGCTCTGAGCTCTCCTGCCCCAGTGACTGCCTGGACCGCGGGCGCTGTGTCGATGGCCAGTGCGTGTGCGACAAGGGCTTCACTGGCGAGGACTGCAGTGAGAAGACATGCCCAGGCAACTGCCTGGGGCGCGGGCGCTGTGTCGATGGCCAATGCGTGTGCGACAAGGGCTTCACTGGCGAGGACTGCAGTGAGAAGACATGCCCAGGCAACTGCCTGGGGCGCGGGCGCTGTGTCGATGGCCAGTGCGTGTGCGACAAGGGCTTCACTGGCGAGGACTGCGGCATCCGCACCTGCCCCGGCGACTGCTACGGCCGCGGAGACTGTGTGGACGGCACCTGCGTGTGCTACGCCGGCTACACTGGGAAGGACTGCGCTGAGCTCTCCTGCCCCAGTGACTGCCTGGGGCACGGGCGCTGTGTCGATGGCCAGTGCGAGTGCGACGAGGGCTTCACTGGCGAGGACTGCAGTGAGAAGACATGCCCAGGCAACTGCCTGGACCGCGGCCGCTGCGAGGATGGCCGCTGCATCTGCTTGCAGGGCTATGCCGGAGACGACTGCTCCGTGCTCACCTGCCCAGAGAACTGCAGTGACAGGGGGCGCTGCGTCGACGGCCAGTGTGTCTGTGATGAGGGCTTCACTGGCGAGGACTGTGGGGAGCTGGCCTGTCCCAACAACTGCCTCGACAGGGGGCGCTGTGAGAATGGGCAGTGTGTTTGCCAGGAGGGCTACATCAGCGAAGACTGCTCCCAAGGTACGACCACAAAACCCGGACCGATAAGCTCAGTGCTTTTCCTAGTTACCAGTTTGCTAATGACTTGTAAGACTCCAGCCCTAACCAGCTACGGTGGACATAACTAAACTAGTCTGGATATCTTATTTTTCTATCAGGGAAGACATACAAGCACACAGACACTAGGGGGTGCCCAAGAGTGTGTGTAGCTTGGGGGAGGCGAAAATTAATCAAATTTTCAGGGTGCTAGCTATGCCTTTGTGTGGGCCTGCTTTCAGGAACTCCACAGATTACACCTGACATGGCACAGGCTTATGTTTCCATTCATCTTCACAACCAGGAAGAGTAGGGAAGTGAGCACCCGAGAGCCCTAGAGGCGGGTCACAGTATTGCTTTTTTGTTGAATAATCACTGTGTTCAGAATGTTCCCGTATCTTACTGTCCTGTTCCCGGTGATGAAGATGAATGGAAAAATCAGATTCTATCTACACACAGAGGTGGGCGAGACAAACGCCAGCAAGCCTGCGCTGTGGCCAGTGACTGTGCGCATTTCCGTAACACCTACATGTTAGTTTTAACTGCTGACGTCAAACGCGGCATTTTCAATGTGGCCTTTTCCCTCCTACCTGTCTCACGGCATCTTGAAAAGTCATCGGGCCCCTGGCAGTGGCCCTGTGCAGTGGCCCTGTGCAGCGTTTGCGGGAAGTGCTGTGTGTGTTGGCAGAAAGGACACGCGGCTCAGAAATGCGAATGTGATCGCTACTGGGCTGCATTCTTTCCACAGGCCGTGTGCAGTTCATTACTGTAACATCTCCGCCATGCCAAGACTCAGACTCAACTTGCGGGACAGCCTGTGTACTTCAGTGCACTTACACATAGCTAATATAGCATTTGTAGTTTTAATCGTCTTTTGTTGCGTATGATGGGATTTATAGGTTAAAGCAGTTTAAAGGGGCAGTTCACCCCAAAAGTAAAACCGATATATCTTGACGAGCTATTTTCTTCTACCGAACTCCACACACCAATTGCTAGAAGAAATTGTTCATACCTTAAACTGCTCAGTACAAAGACGGTGGATTATCTTCGATAGCTGGGTCATGATTTCGGGTCAGAGACATTGCTGTTGGATTTTTCAAATGTATTGTTCTGGTGCTTTAATCACCACAGAAATAATGTCAGTCACTCCTATTATATTTGAGAGAAACCTATTTCTATGGTCAATATCTCCAAAACTAGGCATCTCCCAGCAGAACAACCTAGATCAATGGATAGTACCAGAGCCCCCCTAAAACACACAATTTTCAGTTTATCCTGGCTAATAACAAATATGTTAACCTGCAGTCAGTATGATCTAGGGTAGACCTTTTGGATGAATCTTAAGGTCACCTATGCTCTGTGTACAAATGAAAAAAAAGGTTATAAATGTATTACTATTATTTAAAAATGAACTCAAGCTATTGTGAAAATGAAACCTAAAGCAAAGCTGCGGTCTTCACCAGGATAAGCAGCAGAAAACGCAGTGAGAGGGACAGGCGTAAATCTAGCAGTGAAGGCGTCGCTCCAGACTTCCTGTTTCCCTCGTTTCTGCCTCTTTAAACAGGACTACCTGTACAGGATCATTCTGAACGCAGCACTTATTGAATAGAACATCAAGCAGCTTGACAAGACCATTAGGGTTTTCACTGCAGATCTAAAAATACACAAGTAAAGGTAACACTTACTCTACCACAACTTCAACAGGCAAATACATAGAATCTTGGAGCAAAGTAAGAAGCAAGACTAAAACGTGAGACACCTGGAGTGAACCGCAATACAATAAATGATGAAGGAAAAATATGAATCAATAAAAACTTAATCTTAAAAGTTCACCACCTTGTTTTGGTTTGATGGGGTAATTCTGCTTCCATTCGGTGGTGTTCTCAGTCTCTCCACCCAAGGACCTCTCCATAATCGAGGTGACCACCGAGACGGTGAACCTCACCTGGATCAATGAGATGGTGGTGACCGAGTACCTCATCACCTACGTGCCCACGGCACCAGGGGGGCTGCAGCTGGACATGCGTGTGGCAGGAGACCAGCAAGCCACCACTATCAGGGAGCTGGAGCCCGGTGTGGAGTACCTGATCAGCGTCTACGCCATCCTCAGCAACCAGAGAAGCGTGCCCGTCAGTGCCAGGGTTGCCACACGTAGGTCCGGCCGCCGCAGGGCACCTTAGCCCAGGAGGGCCTGGGAACTACCTTGCATTGTCGCTTCCTGTCACATGACTCCCAGCTAATCATTTAGTGATAATTCTATCCAAAATGATGTACATTTCAGAAACTGTCCAGGGACTCACTCAGAGACCCAACAGCGAAATCATTCTTCCGAGCCGGGGACTAGAACCAGCAATGGTCCGATTACAGGGACGGCATCATAGCCCACCGAGCCACACACCATCACGCGGTGACAGATTAATCATGAGGCGTCCGATAGTCATTATCTGTAGCAAAACAGGAGCAGGAAACCCCCCCTTAATTAAACTCGTTTTACATTCACATTGTCCCCCACAACGTGATGTCCTTCCATTCATGCTCCCAGCCTGTGGTCTGAGTGTTCAGGGACCAGAGTCCAGGGTCTGTTTGATTTTATTCGCTTAGCAGATGCCGGCCTTCTGGCAGAAGCTTCAGGCTGCTCCAGGTCTCGGTCAGAGACAGCGTGTCCTCACAGTGCCGCTCACTGTCCCGGAGATCCTGTGCAGCATAACGGCTGAGGGGTCCTGCTCCACGGCGCTGAGCGAGAAACCCATCTGCTTCCTTTGTTTTTCTTTCCCTCCCTTTTAGATCTTCCCGAACCTGAAGGTCTGAAGTTCAAATCCATAAGGGAGACGTCTGTGGAAGTCCAGTGGGATCCCCTCGACATCGCTTTTGATGGCTGGAATCTCATTTTCAGGAACACGGTGAGTCTGTCCTTCTCCTGCAGCAGGACCCAGACGAAGGGCATGACAGGGACGTCAGGTAGGACCATCGAAAGGAGCCGCTAATGCGGAAAGCGAGTGGTGTTGGTGGCTGGGTGTGGGCTGTGGCTGCGTGGTAAACCCCCAGGGCGAACCCCCAGGGTGGCTTTGTCTTTCTGGAGCCCCACTTAAAAACTGACCTTATCCCATCCCCCTCACTCCCCCAGAGCAAGGACTGCTCGTGACCAACAGGGAGCCAGACCTTTAGGGGCTCGAGCAAACGTGTGGTTTGAGTGGCGGTAAACTCTGCTGCTGGGCAACCCTCAGCACTGAATAACTTTAACCTATGTGGAGAATGTGGATATACCGCAGCTTACATACTGCAAGGCTTCTTCCCTGTGACTTCTGGGTAATGTAGTTCTCAATATCAGTTACGTATTTTCCAACACTACCTTTCAATTATGTACCCACAACTTACACACATCATGCTACGATGTCTGGCTGTGGCACACTCCACTGCTCCAGGGAGTAAGTGGTCTGCGAGGGGCCATCATGAAACATCTGGCGGAGACCCTGTAGGAGATGGCTTCCCTCAGCCGGCACAGAAATAATATATTGCGCATGAACAAGGAGCCTGGGCTCTGAGGTTAGTGGGAAGCTGCTTTCTGGAAGGTTCTGGCAGCTGTCCTGGTGGCTATAAAGGGCTGGAGTTCTCATTGTTTCCCCGCCGTCTTCTTTGAAGACATTGTGAATGCTTAGATACTTCCAGCCAAAGGAACCATTTCAGCCACAGGCAGTAGAGCGTTTATGGGTTTTAATTCTCTCCCTCACTTTGAGCTTCACTGACTGCTCTTGTGTGAAGCTTCCTGAGCTAAAATACACATGGTCATGCCACAGTCATATCT
This sequence comes from Brienomyrus brachyistius, assembly GCF_023856365.1. NCBI lineage: Eukaryota > Metazoa > Chordata > Actinopteri > Osteoglossiformes > Mormyridae > Brienomyrus > Brienomyrus brachyistius. The sequence goes on along the minus strand of NC_064534.1, from coordinate 2,095,075 downwards.
ATAAATGCCACATTATGATATTTTAATGGCTTACTGCACTGAAGGATGACTGTTCTAGCAGACATTCATGTCGGGGAAATCGCTGGCATGGAACCTTCCGAGAAACAGCCGGCTTGCGTGTAGCTGTGAATTTTGCCCTCGTCTGGTCACTTCAGTGGTCATTATTTTTTAATGCCCATTTATCTAGCACTAAAGAAAACAGCAAAAGTGCTAATGAAGTCGATTCCATGCAGCTCACCTCTGGGACCGACTGCCAATGAGAGCTTCTGTCTACAGTAACTTAGGAAGCCTTTGCTTATGAGCACAGCACTGCTCCAAATATTTGAGGTTTTTCTCTTTGAAGCGGCAATCAGCTGGAGACCAAGAAAACCACGGGAATAACTGATTTTTTTATATTCCAGTCCGCAGCACCCTGCTATATAATAGCTACAATGCTCTACAGTGTCCTACAGTGCTCCACAGTGCTCTACAGTGTCCTACAGTGCTCTGCAGTGCCAAACAGTGTCCTACAATGCTCAACAGTGTCCTACAGTGCGCCACAGTGCTCTACAGTGTCCTACAGTGCTCATACTGCCAAATAGTGCTCTACAGTGCTGTACAGTGCCCTACAATGCTCATACGGCCAAATAGTGCTCTACAGTGCTCTACAGTGCCCTACAGTGCCCTACAATGCTCATACTGCCAAATAGTGCTCTACAGTGCTGTACAGTGCCCTACAGTGCTCTACAATGCGCTACAGTGCCCTACAGTGCACTACAGTGTCCTACAGTGCTCTACAGTGCCAAACAGTGTCCTACAATGCCCTACAGTGCTCTACAGTGTCCTACAGTGCTCTACAGAGCGAGATGACATTGCGGTCCCCCAGCTCCAGGCTCCCCCCTTGAGTCTCTGTGTGTTTCTACTTGTCTTTGTGTGGGTTTGGTCACACAGTCTACGTTGCTGCCCACCCTGTGCCTTCTCGGTCAGGCTCTGGGCCTGTCGTGACCCCGCACAGAGGGGACCTTGGGGTATCAGTTTTAAACCACTTGGTGCTTCTCTCCTGCCCTCTGCCACCACAAAACACACAGAGATTTTACAGCTCAGCCCCCACCATTCCGCTGTCTGTTGCTTTGTTGTTTACCGGGCCTGAGTTTAACAAAGCTGACAACAGTTAAAGCTCGACTAATCAAGCAGACTAAAGTATTGATGGAAGTATTCAGGCACAAAATATATTTAAATGCATTCTGTGCCATTGATTCACTTTCTGCATCAGGCCTGAATCACAGTTAATGAACGGCAATTAAATTAGTTATTTTTAGCTCGCAGTCATTCATCTGGTAATTATAAAAGAGTCTGGGAAAAGCTTAGGGCCAGTGCAGCGCCAAGTATAGTGCGGATGAGCAGATCTTCGCTCTCAGAGTGCTGTGTAGACGTGTTCTGGATTTTTCTGCTGCTCTCTTGCAGAAGGAGGAAGGCGAGGAGATTCTGAACACGCTGGGGCGGCCGGACACCAGCTTTGAGCAGTCTGGCCTGGCCCCCGGGCAGGAGTACGAGGTCAGGCTGCACGTGGTGAAGAACAAGACCAAGGGGCCTGCAGCCAGCAAGAATGTCTTCACAAGTAGGGAGAGACCCCGCTGAGCTTTACCCATCCTGGGCTGTTCTCCACAATCCTGGTAGCATCACTGCAGAGGGAAGCTAATGACATTGTAACCTTAGAAAAAACCCTTTCAGTCCTCCAAGTGTCTGTCTGCCGTATCGTCCAGCTGGGTTCCTAACCTGAAGTAACCTCTAAACAACTAAGTAACACATTTCCAGGGTCGCCAAATTTGGTCAGTTGACTGCAGTGAGATTTTCAGTTTGAGATTTACATGTATATAACAGTTTTATCACCTTGTAAATAGTCTGTAGGGTGTGCAAACTACCCCAATGCTTTCAATGTAGCTAATTTTATGTTTATTATGGAATAACATGGATCTGCCGTAACATTCCTTGCAAGAGTGCGAGACTCTGAAAGTGTGAGTGTCACGTCATGCATGAGGGCTGGCGGCCCTGCAGGAACCCAAAAGCACTAACAATGTTTGAGGACACAGAGCACATTGTAAGTGTAATAATGCATCACCACCTGTAGAGAGCGACTTTCATTTGTTTCATTTGCTGGGATTTCTATGTTGTCCCTTTTGTTTGCAGTGTGACGGCTTTTAGGTGGGTTTTAATAGCCTGGTTAAACTCTGAGGAATGAGAAACACGTGCAAAGGCTGTAGCTCCAGATCAGACTTCTGGATTTAGCCTTCATGTCTGCAGAGGAAATCCGTTAAAAATCAGTGAAGTGCTTTACCTAGTCTGCTGTCAGACAGCGTGAGGTCCCACCTACCGAGTCACCGATCGGCTAGGAGAGCGCGGTCTGTAGCAGCGACGGGATTAGCCGTTGATGTTGCGGAGATGAGATCCCTGCCGTTCCACTTTACCCTGAGAATGTGTTCACCCCCAGGGGGACTGTGGGGGGTGGGGGGTCCAGTTCATCAAAAAACTGGGATTGGCAGTAGCACAGCTTCTTATCTGCTGGCTTCAGAAAGCTTGCTTAACCGGCTCAGCATATCACTGGGTGCTGATCTGCATTTTGCTGAATAGATAGAATTACTAATCAGAAATAAAACTGGAGACTTCCTGTCCTGTCTGGTTTGAATGGCCCAGCTCTCGCTCTGACTTCCTGTCCTGTCTGGTTTGATTGGCCCAGCTCTCGCTCTGACTTCCTGTCCTGTCTAGTTTGAATGGCCCGGCTCTCGCTTTGACTTCCTGTCCTGTCTGGTTTGATTGGCCCAGAACTCGTTCTGACTTCCTGTCCTGTCTGGTTTGATTGGCCCAGCTGTCGCTTTGACTTCCTGTCCTGTCTGGTTTGAATGGCTCGGCTCTCGCTCTGACTTCCTGTCCTGTCTGGTTTGACTGGCCCAGAACTCGTTCTGACTTCCTGTCCTGTCTGGTTTGATTGGTCCAGCTCTCATCCTGACTTCCTGTTTTGTCTGGTTTGATTGGCCCAGCTCTCGCTCTGACTTAATGTCCTGTCTGGTTTGATTGGCCCAGCTCTCGCTCTGACTTCCTGTTTTGTCTGGTTTGATTGGCCCAGCTCTCGCTCTGACTTCCTGTCCTGTCTGGTTTGATTGGCCCAGCTCTCGCTCTGACTTCCTGTCCTGTCTGGTTTGATTGGCCCAGCTCTCGCTCTGACTTCCTGTTTTGTCTGGTTTGATTGGCCCAGCTCTTGCTCTGACTTCCTGTTTTGTCTGGTTTGATTGGCCCAGCTCTCGCTCTGACTTCCTGATTTGTCTGGTTTGATTGGCCCAGCTCTCGCTCTGACTTCCTGTTTTGTCTGGTTTGAATGGCCCAGAGATCGACGGCCCCAGCCAGGTTGAGGTGCGTGACGTCACGGATTCCACGGCCCTGATCACCTGGTTCCGCCCGCTGGCCCAGGTGGACGGCATCACTGTGTCCTATGGACCCAGCTCTGACCTTGAAGACAGACAGACTGTGGAGCTCCCAGCCACGGACAGCCAGTACCACATGGACAACCTGCAACCCGACACCTCATACAAGGTGTCCCTGACATCCAGGAAGGGCCAGGCCACCAGTGACCCCACATACGGCTCCTTCCTCACAGGTCAGGGAGTGCCTCTGCGTTGGCCTGGAAACCGCTTGTCACTTCCTGTCATTCGACTCCAAGCCAATGAGCATTTATGCTGTTTGCATCTTTCTGTATAAATGTATGTTGTGTGTTGCACTGTGTGCAGTAACTGTTCTATATTCTGTCTATTTTAAAATTCTGCAATTAATTAAACATGCAAAAAACATGAGTAGATTTATTACGCACCTGGCAAGTCTATTGTGTCTCCCACAGTTTGCAAAAATTTCCCCCAGCCTGGTCATGTGGCAAAGATTATGATTCTGATCATTAAATGTGACAAATGTATAACATCTAACTGTGTCCCTCCAATCACGACCATTAGAAAATAATAGAAATCATGCAGTTTTTAAAGAGCAGACATGGAGGGCAGACAGTAAATGAGCCGAGGCGCTGAACGTCCCCTTAAACTCTCCCTTGGCGGCGAGACAGAGCACAGCGTCTTTCTGTTACAGACCTGGACGCCCCCCAGGAGCTGCACACGGTGACCCAGACGGACGAGAGCATCACCCTGGAGTGGAGAAACAGCAGGGCCAGTGTGACAGGCTACCGTGTCAAGTATGGGCCCATCTCCGGGGGGGCGCACGGCGAGGTCATGTCCCACAGCGCACAGCAGGACAAGACTCAGACCACCATCACAGGTGAGGAAGGGGTCTTAATCTCTGCATCCACAGGCAGGCCTCACCCAGCAGATAAGGAGGTGGCTCGGAGACTGCATGGTTATTGGCTCAAATCCCAGAGGGGAGATTGCTGTACCCTTGACTGAGATACTCAGATTGCCCAGGTTATACCCAGCTAAATGCAAACTGGGCTTTTCTGTGTATGATACCCCAACAGCCCCATTGGGCTGCTCATTCACTCACTGTCAAAGGTCACACAGTACATCTTCGAAAAGTGTTTAAATAGGTAACAAAACACAGCTTTTCAAGGTGGTCCGTTTAGCCATGATAGCTGGTCGTCCTACAAATAGAAAGTGATTTTGCATCAAAGGCTGTCTTGGCCAGTACTCCCAGTATTCCCGCCTGTAGGCCAGCATCGGCAGTGGAATGTACGCCACGGAGAGTTCCCTGCTGGCATAGGCTGCGCTGGTCCGCTGCCGGAGGCTTGCTGTGCCTTTGTGTCGGGCCTCTTACGTGGAGTGTGGCTCCGCTCAGCATTGGAATCAAACGCTTGGTCCTTTAAACTTTAAAATATGAAGTGGACCTTTTCTCTGTCCCTCTCTTTTGTCCCCCGGAGGCTGTTCCTTCATGAAAACACATTTTATTCCCTTGAGCCCCCCCAGACAGCATCTCACTGCCCCCCCCCCCCCTTCCCCACTGTGTTGCAGTTATTACACATAATGGTCGTCACACGTGTGGTTTTATTGATAATGAGCTACCCTGCATCAGGTATAATTTCACGCTGGGGGTCTCCTGGGTGATACACCCTGTTAATGAAGGCAGTAAATTGTAGGGTTCGGACAGGGGGGCTCTAATTATGGGTGTGGGGGGGGGTGTTGGGGGATAAATGCTATTTAGTGCCTAAGGCGTGGTCATGTTCCTATCAGTGCCCCCCCTATCCCTGTACACCCACCCACCTTTGATAAGGCATTTCACGCACAAGCCCAGCCAAATGGACTGCATGGAGAAAACATTCCTGCAGGGGCAATTCTAGGATTTTTTAAGGTGGGGGGCCATAATTTATACAGAGAGGCCAACCTTATCATTAGCCAATGATATGTTTTGAATTGGAAAGTGACAGGGCAGGGGGCGCCCCGGGGGCCAGTCAGCTTTCAGCGGGCCCCACCCCTGTATACAGCCCTGCATGACTGAAACGTGGGTGGCTGCTTGAGTGGTGCTGCTGCCGCATACCTGCATGGTTGCAGGGGGGCCGGCATCCTGCCCCCGCTCTGTATTGCGCGGAGCTTGCATTTTCTCCAGCATGTCCTGCTGGTTTCTGAAGTCATGCAGGTCTGTTAACCTGTGTTTCCGCAGCCCATGATTTTATAGATTTTTCTTGGAAAACATTATTACAGCTGAGGGGGTGCAGCCCAATCCCGCGGGGTTCAGTGCCACCCACTCACACCTCTGGGACTGGGGTTCGAGTCTCCGCCTTGGCCCCGTTCTGTCTGTGTGCAGTTTGCATGCTCTCCCTGTGTCGTCATGCGGTTTCACCCCACAATCCAAAAACATGCTGTGGTTAACTGGAGTTACCATATTATCCGTAGGTGTGTGTGTGTGTGTGTGTGTGTGAGTGTGTTCTGCAATGGTTTGGCGCCCCATCCTGGGTTATTCCCTCCCTTGTGTCAGTAAATTCCAGGCTTGTGAACTCCGGACCCCTGCACTGCTGCATTGGACAAGGCTTATAGAACATGAATGAATATTTTACAGTTCTGACAGGAAGCTCATCCAGCTCATCCTAAACGGCAAACAAGACGAGCCAGTGTGTCACGTGGCAGTTAAAGATACAGCTGTGCCGCCTGCAGCTTTCTGCTACAATTCCCAGGAAGGAACTTTCTGTTGTACCCTTGAGCATTGCACATAAGGGAAACAGGTGTCCCTCAGTGATTAAAGAGCTGCCTTTGTCATCCTCCTTTGAGCATGTATGTGCCTGTCTTTCAGTGTTCCTCTGTTTTTTTCCCGCCGGCTCAGGTCTCAGGCCTGGGACGGAGTACGGCATGGGGGTGACGGCGGTAAAAGACGAGCGTGAGAGTCTGCCTGCCACCACCAATGCAGCCACTGGTGAGAGAATGCACTGCTACCATCATCCATGATGTCATCCGTTCTCCATGCCAATAAATGGTCACTGGGTCATATTCTAGGCGACCACAAATGCACCTTCTTCTCATCAAATCCATTCGGTATTGTTCCACTAATGCCCCCTAGAGGGCGCCTGTGGTTCTCAGTGGTGGGGTGACGCATCATGTCTGTCAAAGTCACTCGAGCCCCAAGTGAATGTGACTTTGTCCATTCATCCTGCACACTTGGTCTGTTTACATCTGCGGCGACCAACCTTGAAATTCAATTACGCTCGATTCAATTTCAACAAAGATTTTGAAAAAAATGAAAACATCGCAAGCTGTTTTGAGGCAAATTAAAAGCAGCCCCCAAAGAACAGACATAGCGACAGTGGAAGTCTCACAATAACAAAGGTTTTTGTGGGGAAAAAAGACAACAGAGGAGAAGAATTCAAAAGGCGTCTGGTGGATGTATAAAAAATGTCCTGCGGTCATTCAGGCAAATTGGACGGCCAACCACTGTAAAGTAACATCTCGAGTGAGCTCAGCCAATGAGGTTCAGCCCTGAGAACCCCCCCCCCCCCCATCCCATTCTAGACATCGACGCCCCCAAGGAGCTGGAAGCCAGTGAGGCCACGGAAAACACGCTGACACTCGTCTGGAGAAGACCCATCGCCAAGTTCAGCCTCTACCGGCTGGTGTATGTGTCAGCGGATGGCAGGCGGTCGGAGGCTGAGCTCCCCGCAGGCGTCGTCACAGAGACCCTGAGAGACCTGACTCCGGGGATGCTGTATACCGTCACGCTAACAGCAGAGAGGGGCAGGAGGAAGAGCCGCCCCGCAACCCTGTCCGCCTCCACAGGTGAGGCCGCAATTCATACAGAGGGACTGGCATTATCATTAGCCAATCATGTGTTTTAAATCAATGAGTGACAGGGGAGGGGGCAGTCTGGTGGCCAATCAGCTAACCTTGCTCATGTTCACTGATGAAGGCTTCATCCTGGGTAAGAAGCATATGTTTAACGTGTAAAAGATGGTTTTTTAATTGAGGGGGGGGGGTGACCTGTAGTTTTGCGCCTGCCACCAGAGCCAAATTCAGAGAGGAACAGAATCCAGCGTCCCTCTCCCCCACGTCCCTCTCCCCCACGTTCCTCTCCCCCACGTCCCTCTCCCCCACGTTCCTCTCCCCCACGTTCCTCTCCCCCACGTTCCTCTCCCCCATGTTCTCTCCCCCACGTTCCTCTCCCCCACGTCCCTCTCCCCCACGTTCCTCTCCCCCACGTTCTCTCCCCCACGTTCCTCTCCCCCACGTTCTCTCCCCCACGTTCCTCTCCCCCATGTTCTCTCCCCCACGTTCCTCTCCCCCACGTCCCTCTCCCCCACGTTCCTCTCCCCCACGTCCCTCTCCCCCACGTTCCTCTCCCCCACGTTCTCTCCCCCACGTTCCTCTCCCCCACGTTCTCTCCCCCACGTTCCTCTCCCCCACGTTCCTCTCCCCCACGTTCCTCTCCCCCACGTTCTCTCCCCCACGTTCTCTCCCCCACGTTCCTCTCCCCCACGTTCCTCTCCCCATGTTCTCTCCCCCACGTCCCTCTCCCCCACGTTCCTCTCCCCCACGTTCCTCTCCCCCACGTTCCTCTCCCCCATGTTCTCTCCCCCACGTTCCTCTCCCCCATGTTCTCTCCCCCACGTTCCTCTCCCCCACGTCCCTCTCCCCCACGTTCTCTCCCCCACGTCCCTCTCCCCCACGTTCCTCTCCCCCACGTTCTCTCCCCCACGTCCCTCTCCCCCATGTCCCTCTCCCCCACGTTCCTCTCCCCCACGCCCCCCTCTTCCGCGAAAAGCTTCCATTTTTGTCCCTGAAACATTAGACATTATTTTGTTTCCAATCGAAGCATCAGAGATGTGTTAGGGCACTGTGCAGGTCCCAGGCACAAGTCCAGACACAACACGCATCCGAGAAGCGTCTAGGGTTGCTGAAGAAGACACTGCTAACCTGCTTGGTAAACAGGGAAATGGGGGGCGAGCTGCCAGTGTGAAATAAATACCATCGCCAAATTTGTATCCCACATGGCCAATAATGCCAGATATGCCCCCCCCCCCACAAGACCCATTCATGTCGTAATAATGACACACTTCTGTTCGTGTGTGATTTTACCAGATTGAATCCCAAGGTCAGATAAAGACAAAGAGACCCCCCCGCAGGGGTTCGAAGCGGGCACATTGTCTCCATCGTTGGTGCTCTGATAATCCCCCCCCCCCCCCCCCCCCCGTTAATCACGCATCTTGGTCCATGCAGCTTGCGAAGGCTCCATTCGGCTTTCCGGGTAAAGTGAGTGGTACCTCGGGCCCGAAGCGTCTCACAGCCATGGAAAATGCAGCCGGAGACGCTCTGACGCAGATTAAGTAACCTGACATACATTAAATGGTCGGCAACAAACATGAAAGAAAACTTGATACAACATGCATCAGATACATAGAGGACATGACACATTTGAATGAGAAAGGGCCTGATTGGTCGGAAATTACATACTGCTGAGCTGATGAGATGGAAATAGCAGCAACAGCTAATCCTGGAAATTCAGTGACTGAAGGGCTGTGCCTGGCCGCTGAATAAATCACAGGCAGTCGGCTAACAGCAAGCAGACATTGCTAAGCTCCATATGCAAGCGTTTAAGTTTGGAGATAAGGTGCATTTACTGGCTGCAGAGTAAAGTGAGGAAGAACTGTCCGAGATCAGTGGCTTTCACGAGAAACGAATCTTCAGACAGTCAGTCCGATTTGTTGGCGATCTCCTTACACCTCATAATGTGTCATGCTGGGTGACACGGTGGGCGATGGGAGGGGGGCGGGGGGGCTGGCTTTGGGGCTGAAAAGCTGGAATTTGGGGAGTCTGCATGCCCATCCCAACCCCCCCCCCCAATTCTGTTTGCTGGGGTTACTTACAGTCACACCCACTCTCTCCCACACTCCTGGAGAGGTGGGCATTGGGTCAACTTGTGATCAGAAGGTTGTTGGTTTAATCCTCAGCATCAGCAGAGTGATGTCAGAGTGATTTCAGAGTGGTGTCACTGTCAGGCCACTGAGGAGGGACCATAACCCTCAAAACCAATTTTTATGAGCTAGCTTTCTCAAAAAGAACAAAATCACTTTGGATGGAAACATGTTAATAAAATGCCAATGTAGCTGAATCGCCGACCCTAATCTGCGCCGCTGAGCTTGTGTATGTCACGCCTCCAGAGGCCTCCACCTCCCGGGTCAGCCGGGGGTCTCTGACTCCTCTGAAGCGGGACCACAGCCCCCAGCATGCCGGGCTTCATGGGAAGGCGGGAGCATGCAGGTGCCCATCAAGAAAGACGCATGACAGCTGCCTGATTATGACATATTTATATATATGAATGTTTATATATGTACATATATAAATATGGATCCACTATATATATATAAATATGAAATATTTCTTTCCTGCTGTCTCCATGTCTGGAGCGGCAGCAGAAGGGATACATTGACAGGGTGTTTGTAAAGCGAGTACGATGGATGGGGCTGAAGTGGCACTGAGGGTCTCCATGTCCGAGAGTCGCTGTCGGGCTCCCCGCATGCCTGTGTCCCCCCACCCCCATCCTGCACTAAAAGTGTGAAAAAATGACCATGCTCGCCTGACACCACTCCGGGGGGGTGGAATCTGCAGGTTCACGTCTTCCTGATTCGCCCTCACTCCCGAAATCTGTCCCGTTAATGTTTCCTGAGATATGAATCACAGGCTTGGTCAAAAGCAAATGTGGAAGCTGCAGTACGGAAGGAATTGGAGTTTGGGAGAAAGCTGCAGATTTAGTCAGAAGACTATCTGTACTGCTGTCACACCGGACGCAGTGAATAACAGCGCATTATTTGCACTGTGATCTTCCCCTGTTTACGAGAAACTGTTAGCTCTGTTAAACTGGTGTCAGCAAAGGTCATTTGATTCATCAGTCCCTCCCAGCCTGTTCTCGCCTCTGTTTCTCTCCCGCTCTCCTGCTCCATTGTACTTTGGCAGCTGGTAATGCGCGCTGTTCACAGCATCTGCTGGCCGCATGGTAGCCGCTGCCGGGCGCCCAAACCCCTGAACGGCAGCCAGTCGTGATTCCCGGCTCCCAGCACCTGCCTGCTTTTTTTTTTGCTCTGAAGTGCACTGCAAGCTTCTGCTCTGGCTGGGTAGCCATTGTCTCCGAAAGAAAGCGAGTGAACGCCTTCTTCAGACCCATTAAGGTGGGGAATGCAAGACACCGCATTCATGGATCGTGAACTGAGAGCATTAGGTTGGGAATCCAAGGCTGAGGTTAGGACACTCGACAGTAGATTGGGGGTCTCTGGGGTTTGCAGTCTGTTTTGGCCTCCCAAAGCCGCCCCCTTTGCCTGATTCCTTTGCTCCTTACTCAGATCTGCCGGCTTTACTCTCTAGCAGCTAATAAATAATAGTTACAGCTGAAATATTGCTGGAGTGTCTGACAGCAGAAGCTGCCACATCATATGGCCTATATCACAGAGGCTAGGCATGCGGTGCGGAGCTACAGGCCGATGCTATCTTAGCAGGAATCCATCCTCCAGCTGTCTGCTGCGTATCCTCATTTACACTGCCAGTGTGCGTGTGTGTGCATGTGCGTGTGTGTGCGTGCGTGTGCATGTACATGTGTGTGCGTGCGTGTGCGTGTGTGTGCATGTGCGTGTGCATGTGCGTGTGTGTGCATGTGCGTGTGTGTGCGTGCGTGTGTGTGCGTGCGTGTGCATGTACGTGTGTGTGCATTGAGCTTAGACAGTGTCACGACACTGCAGAGTCAACATCAAGTTTTATCAACCTGAACGTGAATTTTCATCTAACTAATTAAATGAAGGTCTTGAGTGTTTCTCAGCCATGCTGACCTTAATTATTTCGCATTCAGTGAGTAACTAGGAAAATGCTGCAGAAGCCTAATTACGCTGTTCTCTCCCAGCCAGCTCCCCTCCACCTCCTTTAGCATTTTATTGTGTTGATAGTTTCGTTGCTTACAGGTTGACCTTTAGAATATCGAGGGCAGAAAGAACCTGGATTGGAAAGGCCTGTTGGATTAAGTCAGCGCCATCTGCAGGAGCACCAGTGCTACGCAGGCCGACACACAGAGCAGCTCTCATACCGGCACCCTTACGTCTGTTGTGCTACGAGTGCTGCTATGGACCCCTCCACTCTGCTCTCCTCCCCTCTGCTCTCCTCCCCTCCACTCTGTTCCACTCCCCTCCACTGAGCTGTCCTCCCCTCTATTCTGCTCTCCTCCCATCCACTCTGCTTTCCTCTCCTCTGCTCTCCTCCCTTCCTCTCTGTTCCACTCCCCTCCACTCTGCTCTCCTCCCCTCCACTCTGCTCTCCTCCCCTCCTCTCTGTTCCACTCCCCTCCACTCTGCTCTCCTCCCCTCTGCTCTCCTCCCTTCCTCTCTGTTCCACTCCCCTCCACTCTGCTCCCCTCCTCTCTGTTCCACTCCCCTCCACTCTGCTCTCCTCCCCTCCACTCTGCTCTCCTCCCCTCCTCTCTGTTCCACTCCCCTCCACTCTGCTCTCCTCCCCTCCACTCTGCTCTCCTCCCCTCCTCTCTGTTCCACTCCCCTCCACTCTGCTCTCCTCCCCTCTACTCTGCTCTCCTCCCCTCCTCTCTGTTCCACTCCCCTCCACTCTGCTCTCCTCCCCTCCACTCTGCTCTCCTCCCCTCCTCTCTGCTCTCCTCCCCTATACTCTGCTCTCTTCCCCTCTACTCTGCTCTCCTCCCGTCCACTCTGCTCTCTGCTGCTCTTTTAACCTCTTGTTTCCTGCTAATTCATTTTCTCCATTGTGAAGTTGTCTTTGTTTTGCCAGACATTGTCTTATGTTGTTTGTACAAAATAAGCACCAACCTCAGGCATAGCAGTGGTGACAGAAGGTGTGTGAGCTTCAGTCCCCCTGCAGCTCCTCTGTCTCTAAGTCTAAGCCCCCCCCCTTAATTGTGTTACGCTGGTCTCACTTGATTCTGATTGTGTCTGACGTGTCAATTCTGATTGTCACCCAGAGGAAGAGAAGCCGCAGGTGGGTGATCTCACCATCTCGGACGTGTCCTGGGACAGCTTCAATGTGTCCTGGCGGTCCGAGGAAAAGGCATTCGAAGGCTTCCTGGTGGAAGTGCTGGATTCGGAGGAGGGGGCCACCGTTGAAGGCCGGAACCATAGCCTGCCTGCCGAGGCACGGAGCATAGGCATCACCCAGCTGGTCCCCAGCACCATGTACACCATCAGCCTGTACGGGAAGTTCCGAGGCTCCCTCTCCGATCCTGTCACCACAGTGGCTCTTACAGGTACACCAACTTCCAGCTCTCCTCCGCCTCTTTTTGTCTACCCCCACCCCACTTTAATCACTACAATAAGAATACCATTCAGTCCCATTATAATTGATAGACGACTGACATTTCTAAAGCCGATGTCCCCCAAACTAGGCAACTTCCAGCAGAACAACCTTAATTGGTATTTAGCTCTAAATATGGTGATGCAGTGGTTAGCAGTGTCGCCTCACACCTCTGGGTCCCAGGTTCCAGTCTCCGCCTGGGTTATATTGTGTGGAGTTTTCATGTTCTCCCCATGTCGTTGTGGGGTTTCCTCCGGGTACTCCAGTTTCCCCACACAGTCCAAAGACATGCTGAGGCTAATTGGACTTGCTAAATTGCCCGTAAGAATGCATGTGAGAGTGAATGGTGTGTGTGAGAGAATGGTGTGAGAGTGTGAATAGTGTGTGTGAGTGAATGGTGTGAGAGTGAATGGTGTGTGAGTGTGAATAGTGTGTGTGAGTGAATGGTGTGTGAGAGTGAATGGTGTGTGAGTGAATGGTGTGTGAGAGTGAATGGTGTGTGTGAGTGAATGGTGTGTGAGAGTGAATGGTGTGAGAGTGAATGGTGTGACAGTGAATGGTGTGTGAGTGAATGGTGTGTGAGTGTGAATAGTGTGTGTGAGTGAATGGTGTGAGAGTGAATGGTGTGAGAGTGAATGGTGTGTGAGTGAATGGTGTGAGAGTGAATGGTGTGAGAGTGAATGGTGTGAGAGTGAATGGTGTGAGAGTGAATGGTGTGTGAGTGTGCCCTGTCGCGGGATTCTCGTGTTTGGGAAAGTGCCTTTGTTATGCCAGGTAATATACCAACTTTGAGATGCGTGATCCTGACAGCTAACCTGCTCTGGAGGAGGTTTTCTCTGTAATATGAGTTACCATGGTAATGTCTGACCAGCATGGTGATAATGGAAAAACATTTTGTGTTACTGCTGCTTAACCTCAAAGTTATCCGACTAAGCAAGGAATCAGGCTTTGTGATACAGGCCTCAGCTGTCACACCGGAAGTTCCAACACAAAGCAAACAAAGATGACCCCTCCACTGAAAATAAGGTGAATAAACCTCTCAAATGGGACTCTAGACTGTTGAAGCAGTCTGCATTATTCATCAGGACATCTCCTGGCCCCGGTACAGCTGCTACGTCCCATCTGTGCTTCTGTTTGTACAGTCTAGAGTGATTTCCGCCTGTATCCTTCCTCCTCCCACCAAAATGTCAGACATGTGGGACCCCCACTCCCTGGCAGTGGCTATTTCACCCGTGGGATCGGCGGCTCATTTTTGCTGCGGTTCCCCTCCCATTCTGCCCACTTAGCGTAGCCGTTATGCTAACGGACACTCGTGTAGTCAAACAGCCCCTCATCATGTATCTCAGCCAGTTCCACCCCCTGTTGACAGGTGATATAACAAAAGAGCACTACTTTCAAATGGCGAGGACTGTGGGCAGCTCATCCTGTAGTGGGGTGTTAGCATGCAGGGCGCCACTCTGCTGCTCCATTAGCCTGGTCCTTATTATACTCCCACGTGTAGAGATAATCTCACTTTTGTCCACGTTGGCCTGCCTCTGAATGTAAAAGACTCACTCAAGATAGGCCGACGGTGGCGGAAATGCAGCACTTTCACAATCTGTAGCTTACCAGCCGTCTTTACCATGATGTTTGGGTACCGTAGACATTTTTTCACATCTCTAAGTCGCATCAGAGTACCTCTTCTTAAATCACTAGTTCACTGGAAGATAGGAGGCTGATTGTTCTCTTTGGAGATCATTATCGAAGCTGACACGCTGGGGATGTCCTCTCTGTTTGCCAATCTTCCCACAGTGCAATGGGGCTGCCTCTGTTTTGTTTTGATCATAGCTTATGTCTCTATATTCCTTCGGTTCTTCCTTGTGTGCCCTCATATGACAGACATTCCCTTTGCTGCCTGACTCTTTATTAGTGCAGAAACTCTCCAATGGCTGTAGTTCTCCTGTCTGATCCATTTAAGTGTGCTGTGCTGCGAAACTCAGAGAGAAGTGACCAAAGACAGTCTGTACGCCTGTAGAACGCTCGAAGGCATTTTTTGCTTTTCTTTAAATTTCCCCAACAGGTAGAACAGCTTCTTCTTTTCATTCATTTTTAGGAGATGCAATATGACTGTGTTATCCAAGCATTCTTTTTTTTAAATTTCAAACTGTACTTGGGCCTCAGGGGCAGTGAGGACCTTTCCAGTGTTTCAGTACTGAAATCGGACCGCAGCACAGCATCACATAAGGCAGCGTTAACAGCCTGTGAATGCAGGCACTGTATCACATAAGGCAGCATTAACAGTCTGTGAATGCAGGCACTGCATCACATAAGGCAGCGTTAACAGCCTGTGAACGCAGGCACTGCATCACATAAGGCAGCGTTAACAGCCTGTGAACGCAGGCACAGCATCACATAAGGCAGCGTTAACAGCCTGTGAACGCAGGCACTGCATCACATAAGGCAGCGTTAACAGCCTGTGAATGCAGGCACTGCATCACATAAGGCAGCGTTAACAGCCTGTGAATGCAGGCACAGCATCACATAAGGCAGCGTTAACAGCCTGTGAATGCAGGCACTGCATCACATAAGGCAGCGTTAACAGCCTGTGAATGCAGGCACTGCATCACATAAGGCAGCGTTAACAGCCTGTGAATGCAGGCACTGCATCACATAAGGCAGCGTTAACAGCCTGTGAATGCAGGCACTGCATCACATAATGCAGCGTTAACAGCCTGTGAATGCAGGCACTGCATCAGATAAGGCAGCGTTAACAGCCTGTGAATGCAGGCACAGCATCACATAAGGCAGCGTTAACAGCCTGTGAATGCAGGCACTGCATCACATAAGGCAGCTTTAACAGCCTGTGAATGCAGGCACTGCATCAGATAAGGCAGCGTTAACAGCCTGTGAATGCAGGCACAGCATCACATAAGGCAGCGTTAACAGCCTGTGAATGCAGGCACTGCATCACATAAGGCAGCTTTAACAGCCTGTGAATGCAGGCACTGCTTAAGGTTAAGTTGGTTTCAGCCTTAGCAGATCTGTTTAAGCTGTGGTTAATTCAGTAATTGCTGTTTTTTTTTTTTTAGCCTGGAGCACAGAAAGTGGCAGAAAAACGTGAAACGTGATTACCGGCTTTTCTCTGATACTCTCAGCCGAGTCTCAGAACAGCCCAGTCTAAAGGAACCAGGTGTAAATTCGCACGGACTAAGCACAACACAAAGGAACAGAAAAGTGGAACCTAGTTTCTCACCAGTGAAGAGAAAGCCCCGTAACCAAATGTGTTTTAACACAGTTCATTTGAAACTCGACTAATTAAAAAGCATTTGCTGAACAGATATGTCAGGATAAATGACTGAGTCTGGTTTGAACGGTTACCTTTTAAAACTGCATAAAAGGCAGTGCCCCCATTCGGGGGGCTCGTCAGCTGGACGCCTCACAGTGTACTGCTTCAGTCACCTGCATGGGCAAGCCTGTGATCTGTGCTGCTCTCTTTCCTGATGAGAATCCGGCTATGCATTATTATACTGATCTGTACGCACCTTTAGCTAATACCCTTAGCTATGTTCCCTTAGCTATGCTCCCTTAGCTACTCACCCTTAGCTACACAACCTTAGCTACACTCCTTTAGCTTAGCACCCTTAGCTATGGTCCTTCAGTTATGCTCTCTTAGCTACACACTCTTAGCACCCTTAGCTATGGTCCTTTAGCTATGCTTCCTTAGCTACACACTCTTAGCACCCTTAGCTATGGTCCTTCAGTTATGCGCCCTTAGCTACACACTCTTAGCACCCTTAGCTATGGTCCTTTAGCTATGCTTCCTTAGCTACACACTCTTAGCACCCTTAGCTATGGTCCTTCAGTTATGCGCCCTTAGCTACACACTCTTAGCACCCTTAGCTATGGTCCTTTAGCTATGCGCCCTTAGCTACACACTCTTAGCACCCTTAGCTATGGTTCTTTAGCTATGGGCCCTTAGCTACACACTTTTAGCACCCTTAGCTATGGTCCTTTAGCTATGCTTCCTTGGCTACACACTCTTAGCACCCTTAGCTATGGTCCTTTAGCTATGCTTCCTTAGCTACACACTCTTAGCACCCTTAGCTATGGTCCTTCAGTTATGCTTCCTTAGCTACACACTCTTAGCTAAGCACCCTTAGATACAGTCCCTTGGTCAGACTCGCCACTCAGTATGCATTCCTGGTTCCCGGACCCTAGACGGACTCCCCATTCTCAGGCTTGCCTTCACATGTTTTGGGGGGCCGGACAGCCCCAGAGACCCCACCGGTCCCCGACTGAATGCATTCGGCGCGCGGCCCTGCATGTTAATGCGCTAAAAAAGGCAAAGCTAGCCGAACGGTGACATTTGCTTAATCCTAATCCATAAAATGTATCTGTGGAGCCCTTTCTCCGTGCGCTGATTACATTCTGCAGCATGCGCCGGGCTGCCCGGCCTGTAAAAGCGAGCGCCTTTGCAAAAACGGCTCTTTGTCTGCTGTCCAGTAGCTCTATAGTGTTTCCATAATGCCAGGAGAGCAGGCCCGGGAAAGCACCCTAAACCCATGCAGTGCCTTTAGCGCATTGAGGACTCGTCTGACGGTTACCCGAGCGGTGACACCTATCGGGCCGGGCCGGGCAGGACGGGAGGGCCGGCAGCCAACAGCTCAGAGCCACCTTCTTTGAGGAGAAGCTTTGATGGCTACAGCCAGTCCTTCTCGCAGCTGGTCTCCGAGCACCACACTGAGCCCCCGGCAACAGGCACCCCTTTGTCAGAGCGGACTGAACGGGGGTGGGGTGGCAGGGGGAGGGGGACTTGATTTTGATGGCGGCCTCGTGTTGGAGACCCTAAAGGATATGGGGGGGAGGTCGTTGGCAATAAGTGAGACCGGCTTCTAATGAGCACTGACAGCTCCGCGGGATGAGTAGGTCCTGGCTCTCGCTTCTGCGGGGCACTCTCCCTCCCCCCTCACCCCCGCTCCCTACCCCCTCTTGGCCACAAGCACCCGCCTCCCTCGCCAGCACAGCAGCAGTAGTAGTCCGAACGGAATGAGCTTGACGTGTGTCCACAGTGACTGCGCTCACCCTTCCTGTGAGACCCGTCATCCGGGAAGGTGTAGGGTTCGGGTAGCTGCTCTCACCAAGACTGGGTTTGCCGTCCCTTTTATGGCAAAGTTGGCAATATGGCGCAGTGATTTATTTAGCTGCGCTCTGAATTATGTGATTTTAATACCTGCCCTGACCACTCTGTCATCCTCTGGACCTACTATGGCAGGTCCTCAATACATCTGTCTTTTTCCAGGACATATTTTGACCTTATTACTGGACAGCGTCTAAGTGGCCAAGGTCTCAAATGAGCCTGACTTCTACTGGTAAACTTCCTTCATTTTAGTCATCATCCTTTATAGCCTGACTGACGTTGATGTACCTGGTGTTGAAGATTTCTTAAAGTAATTAAATTTGGATCAAATCTTACGATGAATTGTGGCCGTTTAGCTTATAGGCTCAGTTTTTCAGTGTGATTTTTTTAAATTATCCTGAATCCCATTTCTTAATCTTACGAAGAAGCTATGTGACCCCCCTCCCTTAATAGGTTTCCCCAGGACACCTCCCCCAGCAAAACCAGTTTTATTCAACATGTCCCCTAGTGCAGAAGACACATTACATTGCACAGATACACCAGCTCTCCATGGGGTTTGTGGGCCATTGGGCCAGTCGCCTGGTGCCTTGTGGGACACCAGCTCATGGCATATGGAATACTTCTTTCATGACATCCCCCCCCAAACAGCACCTCAGAAGACCCACCCTGCTAGTTAGGCAGCGTGTTACCCACCTAGATCAGGGCTGACAGTCCAAGAGACTCTAACCCTTGTATAAATAAGGCCGTTAGTTTCAGAAACAATAGTGGAAGATTCCATCTTGCTGAAGCCTTGTAAATATTAACACCATCCAGGGACATCTTGGAAGTTCTGCACATCTGTAAAACGATATCCCACAGACGTCATCTCCTGGTTTTCAAAATATACATCTCTGTAAATGCATTATAAGGGACATGGTGCGGCATTTCTCACCAACCACGTGACAGCCTGCCATTGCATGTGTGCAGACTCGTGTTCTTTTGTCCTCCAGAGGCCGAACCAGAGGTGGATCATCTTTTTGTAAAGGACATCACTCCGGACAGCTTCCACCTTTTCTGGACCACCAACAAGAACATCTTCGACAGGTTTATCATTAGGATTCGGGATTCTGAAGGAGTCCAGGAGATGCAGGAGTTCACTGCTTCAGGCAGCGAAAGTAGCAAAGTGCTGAGCGGCCTCGCTGAAGGGACAGAGTACAGAATCGAGCTCTACGGGGAGATTCTGGGATGGCGATCCCAGTCTGTCAGTGGTGAAGCTCAAACAGGTATTCTGTCACACCAGTTTTCTTCATTTCAGTTTCATGTTTTACTGTCACGTGAGTGATCTGAGGAGCACTGTGAAATTGTTATGGCACAGCTGTAGGGGAGGGAATAAGTGCAACAACAGGACAAACAGCAGCGCAGTGCAGGACATACAGCAGTGTGATACAGGGCAAACATTAGTGCCACAATAAGCCAAACAGCAGTGCAACAGTAGGACAAAGAGCAGTGTGATTCAGGACAAACAGCAGTATGATACAAGACACAGTGCAATTTAGGACAAACAGTAGTCCAATAGAGGACACACAACAGTGCAATATAAGACAGACAGCAATGTGATACAGGACAGATAGCAGTGCAATACAGGACACATTGCAGTGCAGTGAGTGGCGAGACAGTGCAAGACAAGACAGCAATATAAAAAGTGACAATAAATATGAAATAAATAGATGGTGCAACATAAAACGATGTGCAAATATCCACAGAGGGAGTGCAGCACAGATGTTTCAAATGTCAGCAAAGCATAGAAAGATTTTCTATGGAAAGGTTTCTTCGGCAGCTGTAACCCTCACACTGTTCAGCCTCATTCACTTGTGTCTTGTATGTCAACGGATCTGTTCCAGTGTGTCCAGGATCACCTCAGCCTTGTGCTTCTTAAGTGTTTGTGGAGAATGAATAGACAAATAGCCAGATTAACTGAAACTATTCCGTTTCATTCACAGTGTTGAAGTTTGAGGGATGCATGAGGTAGATGTCCACATATTTCAGCCTGATAAGGATTTTATGTTTTTGATGGGCATAAACTGTCAACCTCCATCTCATGTTGGTGTGTTGATCTTCTGTTCCCACCACCAAAAAAATCTGCCTTTTTGTGTCTTATCGGTTGTTCAGTCAGAGTTTCAGGCACACAGTTTGCTACCGTTTCCGGTCCAGTTGCTCTGGGAGACCATATAATCCCTTTGTGTTGCCGGAATCTCCTGAAGCAGTTTATTTGATGCACCAGTTCCTGCTGGATTCTTTACCTTCCACACACTGACCTAGGAAGGCCAGTGACAGTAATTCTGTTTGTTTATTACATGAATTCTATCCCAAGTCTTCTCATGTTTCTTTCACGAGCTATTTTTGTATGTTTACTCTTCAGGGATGTAGAATCTTTATGCATCTAGTTTGAGTCCAAACTCCACAGCCACTGTCCTCACTGTGATTCGCAGCAGATTGTGCTACAAAGCCTTCCGCCCTGGACAGCTGAAGGTGTTTCGGGTTGTTAGTTTTTAATTTGGTCTGCAAATACATGGACCGGTGCCTCCTGGCAGGAGACACAATGGCCCAGAGCCGATCCAAGGCTCTCGGGGTCGTTTCATTCTCTCAGGTCATAATATCCTCTGTGTTTGTTGTTTTCTTGTTTTCGGTTGTCTGTCGCCATGCTACAGGTCTTGGCACCCCTAAGGGCATCCGCTTCTCGGACGTCACCGACACCTCAGCCACCGTACACTGGACTGCCCCTCGCACCCGTGTGGACAGATTCCAGGTCACCTATGTCCCGGCCCAGGGAGGTGAGCATCTGAAGATCCCCCCCCCCCCCCCCCGGGGGAGCCCCCCTTCCCAGGGAGATTCACAAGGAAGTGCAGTCGAAAGACGCTTCAGTGAAAATCCACGTGTACAGCAGGTCGGTGTGGTCCTCGGTTTGGATGTTCTGTCTAAAAAACCCAAAGCTTTAGTGTGGTTCGGCGTGGTGCTTTGGCCCAGCAGCGTTTCCCATGGGAAGTCAAGGCACAAACAGGGCAGCCTCAGTGGTTTTCCAGTACTGCAAACTATCACATAGCCTAACTTCAAATCCCCTTAAAATTATACTGGTTTAGATTTCAGACCGCTTGGAATATGGCAGGGAAACGCACATGAATGCATCTTTCTTCACCAGAGTCCATGAGGACATTCCATCTATCAGTGTTGTCTCGTTCATTTCCTTAAGATTGTCCTCAATTTATCTTTACAGTCCCCCTCCGCGTGGCATCCTAATGCTAGTGCTGCCATCTAGTGGTGAGGAAATATAGTGCCCATTATTAAAAACCATCTGCTTTCACAGAAGAACAAATTGGAGGCATTAGTTTGCCGGTCCATTGATGAACGAAGAGGAAAAGGAAAGAAATGCACTATTTTCATAATGTTACAGAGCACATTTTTGCTTTTAGAAAAAAAAAAACAGCCAAAAATTTCATTGCCAATGTAAGTTTTACATTGCCACAGTTAATCAACATCCTTTGCAGACATGGTTCCCTCAGATGTGTCATAGGCTGAGAGCTCAGGTCAGCTGACTGGGGTTTACCTGTACCGCTACCCTCCCTCCCACAGGAAGTCGAAAGGCGGTGACAGTTGGGGGCACAGAGTCCCACACTGTCCTGGCTAGTCTGACGCCCGGTGTGACCTACCAGGTGACAGTAATCGCTGTGAAGGGCCAGGAGGAGAGCCAACCAGGAACTGACTTCGTCACCACAGGTGAGTCCTTTACATTCATAGAGAGGCAAAATGTTACCATGTAAAACTGCAGAAATTCACAATTACTAAGGTGAGTCATGTTTTGATGCCCATCAGAAGTGTGTGCGTCTGGCTGTCAGCACTGTCTGGCTGTGAGCACTGTGACATGTGAGGTCTGGCTGTGAGCATTGTGACATGTGAGGTCTGACTGTGAGCGCTGTGACATGTGAGGTCTGACTGTGAGCGCTGTGACATATGAGGTCTGACTGTGAGCGCTGTGACATATGAGGTTTGACTGTGAGCGCTGTGACATGTGAGGTCTGACTGTGAGCACTGTGACATATGAGGTCTGACTGTGAGCGCTGTGACATGTGAGGTCTGACTGTGAGCACTGTGACATATGAGGTCTGACTGTGAGCGCTGTGACATATGAGGTTTGACTGTGAGCGCTGTGACATATGAGGTTTGACTGTGAGCGCTGACATATGAGGTCTGACTGTGAGCGCTGTGACATATGAGGTCTGACTGTGAGCGCTGTGACATGTGAGGTCTGACTGTGAGCGCTGTCACATGTGAGGTCTGACTGTGAGCACTGTCACATGTGAGGTCTGACTGTGACCACTGTCACATGTGAGGTCTGACTGTGACCACTGTCACATGTGAGGTCTGTCTGTGACCACTGTCACATGTGAGGTCTGACTGTGAGCACTGTCACATGTGAGGTCTGACTGTGACCACTGTCACATGTGAGGATTGTCTTTGACCACTGAAAAGGCCGTTTGCAGGGGTCAAAGTCGTAGGTTTGGGGTCAACTATGGTAGGGAGAAAATCAGCTCCAAACGCCCCCACCCCCTAAACACACGCGGTACCCCCACAGTCCTGCTAGGTACACGACCCTGCCCTTCATACCCAAATGGACAGCATGGGTGTTAGTCACAAAACTAAATTATTCCATTTGTCTGTGACCACATCCCAGCAAAACTGCATGTTGTGAGCTTAAAAAAGCTGGAATTTATAGTTACATTTTACATATTTAGCAGATGTGATGGACATATGAGGCAACCAGCACATTACGAAAGTATGTCTGTGGACGAGTCCAGAGTGAGCTTGAGTGAGTGAGTTTAGCATGACGAGAGGCACAGAAGGACTGGAGCTCACGCCCCAGGGTTTGCGTCCCCCAGCTCTGGACAAGCCCAGCGGACTCACTGCCACCAACGTGACCGACACTGAGGCCCTGCTGCTCTGGCAGCCGGCGGTCGCCAACGTTGACGGCTATGTCATCACCTACAGCGCAGACACAGGTACGGGCCGATTACCGCACAAGTCATGACCTTGGCACTGGCCTCCCATCTGGGGTGTACCGCTGCCCAATGAAGAGGCTCCAGGGACCCCCCACGCCAGCCCTGTCCGGGATCACGATGGATATATACTTAATTAGACATGAATGGCTGCTGAACAGTAGCACTTTTAAAAAGTTTACTGGAGGTGTTATTGTTCTAAAAAAATGTAGTATCTGTTTTGTGCCACAGGGGGGCGCAGTAGAAGTTTGGTGTAAGGTCATTAACAGATGGCTGCTCTCTGCAGTTTCTCCAGTGATGGATCGTGTGTCTGGGAATGTGGTGGAGTATGAGATGACCTCTCTAAACCCTGCCACACACTACACCGTCAAGGTGTATGCCTACAGAGATGCTCACAAGAGTGCTGCCACGACCACCGAATTCACCACGGGTGAGCTTCCTGCCAGACCAGAGACAAATGCAGGATCTGCCAGGACTCACACAGGTTCCTATATGACCCAGGACCAGACACACATTCCTATAAAACCCAGAATCAAAGGCAGGTTCCTGTAAGACGCAAAACCAAACACGGGTTGCAAAAAGACCCAGAACCTAACACAGGTCCCTATAAGACCCAGAATCAAACACAGGTTCCTATCAGACCCAAAACCAAACACGGGTTACAATAAGTCCCAGAACCAAACAAAACTGTCATAGCACCAGAGTAAATGATAAGTATGTACAGCACTTAGAAATCAGCTAAGGTTCCTGCATAATCCAAACTCCAGCCCAGCCTCTTACACACCCCATGATCAAGCAAAGTTCTTAGTACCAAAATCAAACATCGGATTTTACAGCACTTATAATCGAACTCGGGTTCTCAGAGGAGCCAGAGTCTTACAGAGAGCTGGTACATATTCCTGTAGTATTCTCACTCCACCAACGTGAGACACAACATCAAAAGCCAGCACAGTGTTCTGTACCATTACAGCATGAGGGCAGCCTTCAGTCAAACACAAGGTTGATGTTAGCATGTGGCTGGCAGGGACTGGGGCAGCAGGTAACCGGATCAGATCCATCGCGGGGGCCGTAGTCTAACCTGTGTCTCCTGTCCGTCTTTGTCCCCCGCCCTAGACGTGGATGCTCCCCAGGACCTGGAAGCAAACAACATCCAGACAGAGAGTGCCGTGCTGAGCTGGAGAGCCCCCCGCGCCGAAATCACAGGCTACATCCTGAGCTTCGAGTCTGCCGACGGCATCATCAGGGTATGGGGGGACGGAACAGCAAGGCGATGGGAGGGGGGAAGGTTCTCTACACACCTGCACTTCCAGGAGGAAAATGTCCCATCTCACGAAATAAAAATGCTCCATTCTTCACGATGTCAGCTTATAAATAAAAAAACCTCCATCAAATTCATTTGCATGCTTCCATCTGCATGCATTCTTTGTCGTCTCCTTCTTGTCTTTACATGGAAGACACACAGCTGTTTAGTCAGGGATTAGACCCTGGAACAATTGGGGGCTAAGGGCCTTGATCTGTGGCCCAGCAGCAAAGTCACTCTGCTGATACTGGGGTTTGATCTGGTGACGTTCAGGCGCAGCCCCCTAACCACTCAGCTCCTTGTTTGGGCAATTTGGTGTGCCTGCCTCTCGGGTTGTCATCGAGAGGGGTCACCACGCCATATCACTTGGACCATTTGCGCACGTCACGTGTGGGGTCTGTGTCACTGTCCAGGAGGTGGTCCTGAGTCCCACGGCGACCTCCTACATCATGACGTCGCTCAGCGCCTCCACCGAGTACAAGGTGCGGCTGCAGGCCCTGGCCGGTCCCAAGCGGAGTCGCTATGTTACCACCGTCTTCACCACCAGTAAGGCTCTCGGCTGACCTCTGCCCTCTGACCTTGACAGCCAACACACTTAGGCCACTTCAGCTAATTGTTCAGCTAATGTAATTGTTCATGGCGCAGTGGGGAGACTCAGTGGGTAGCAGCCTCACACCTCCAGGGCTGGGGCTTGGGATTCTGCCCCCTGGTGGTGTATGAGGAGTTTGTGGAATGTAGGTCTCCCCTTATTCCTGTAACAGCAGACAAACTGTCATTAAGTGACAAATACCATACATTGTAACTGCGTGTGTAGCTGGCGTACTGTACAGGGACTGTGACTGCTTGTTATTGTGTGTGTGTGTGTAGCTGGCATACTGTACAGGGACTGCGACTGCTTGTTATTGTGTGTGTGTGTGTGTGTAGCTGGCATACTGTACAGGGACTGTGACTGCTTGTTATTGTGTGTGTGTGTGTGTGTGTGAAGCTGGCATACTGTACAGGGACTGTAACTGTTTGTTGTTATTGTGTGTGTGTGTAGCTGGCATACTGTACAGGGACTGTAACTGTTTGTTGTTATTGTGTGTGTGTGTGTAGCTGGCATACTGTACAGGGATTGTAACTGTTTGTTGTTATTGTGTGTGTGTGTAGCTGGCATACTGAACAGGGACTGTGACTGCTTGTTATTGTGTGTGTGTGTGTGTGTGTGTGTGTGAAGCTGGCATACTGTACAGGGACTGTAACTGTTTGTTGTTATTGTGTGTGTGTGTAGCTGGCATACTGTACAGGGACTGTAACTGTTTGTTGTTATTGTGTGTGTGTGTAGCTGGCATACTGTACAGGGATTGTAACTGTTTGTTGTTATTGTGTGTGTGTGTGTAGCTGGCATACTGTACAGGGATTGTAACTGTTTGTTGTTATTGTGTGTGTGTGTCTGTGTGTGTGTGTAGCTGGCATACTGTACAGGGACTGTGACTGCTTGTTATTGTGTGTGTGTGTAGCTGGCATACTGTACAGGGACTGTGACTGCTTGTTATTGTGTGTGTGTGTAGCTGGCATACTGTACAGGGATTGTAACTGTTTGTTGTTATTGTGTGTGTGTGTGTGTGTAGCTGGCATACTGTACAGGGATTGTAACTGTTTGTTGTTATTGTGTGTGTGTGTGTGTAGCTGGCATACTGTACAGGGATTGTAACTGTTTGTTGTTATTGTGTGTGTGTGTGTGTGTGTGTCTGTGTCTGTGTGTGTAGCTGGCATACTGTACAGGGATTGTAACTGTTTGTTGTTATTGTGTGTGTGTGTGTGTCTGTGTGTGTAGCTGGCATACTGTACAGGGATTGTAACTGTTTGTTGTTATTGTGTGTTTGTGTCTGTGTGTGTAGCTGGCATACTGTACAGGCATCCAAGGGACTGTTCCCAAGCCCTCCTAAATGGAGACACCACCTCTGGCCTGTACACCATCTATCTGGGTGGGAAGGAGGAACAAGCATTGCGCGTTGTCTGCGATATGACGACTGACGGGGGCGGCTGGATTGTGAGTGACACGCTAACCCCTGTGCACACATGGTCACACATGGCTCAATGAGAAAGCACCAGTGTTGGTTTATCCTGATAAAGAACCAGTGGCATAGGAACCGGGGCTGTGGGGGGAAGCATGTACCCCCCAATATTTAATCTGGCTTCATTCATCCCGCCAAAAAACTGACCATTGCATTTAAATTATTAACGTGTGTCTCCTACCCTCAATATGAAACTCTCTCTTACACTGTTGTAAGGAACGTAGAGATTAAGTGCTTTGCAAATTGAAATGTCAAATGTGCCTCACTGAAGACAGACATATTTACCAGATTAGCATGGCTTACGTTTCGTCCTTAAAGACACTCCTTTAATAACCCATGTTCTCCTGCAACCTCACTGTTCCCTTTACCCATGTAATCTGCCCACATGATCTTATCCATTTTTCACACCTTTGTAGGTATTTGTCAGGCGCCAGAGTGGAAGCCTAGAATTCTTCCGGAACTGGAAGAACTACACCATAGGCTTCGGAGACATGAATGATGAATTCTGGCTTGGTATGTCCTCATGTGATTTGTTGCCTTCATAGTGTGTGGCCATTTCCAGGTGTGTGGTGTGAACTTAAAAGAAGTGAATTGGCTGGTGGCCTCAAATATGGACTCTGATTGGCTTATGTCTCCGAATCTCTTCTGCTTTCTTTACCCAGGTCTAGAGAATCTGCACAAGATCACATCTGCTGGCCAGTATGAGCTGCGCGTGGATCTCCGTGACAAGGGAGAGAGCGCCTACGCCCAGTACGACCGCTTTAGCGTCTCCGATCTCCGCAGCCGCTACAAGCTGCACGTGGGCGGCTACAGCGGCACTGCAGGTAGGCTGGCGGGCTTCCTGTACTAACGGCTCAGGTGGGGAGGGGTGTGTGTGCGGAGTCAACCCTGTCCCTTAACTGATAGGTGTCCCATGGCCCAATTTTAATAACTTTCAGTAAACATCCTTAGTATCTTTACTATAAAGCTTTTCATGACTTTGACCTGGTTCTGACCCCCCCCCCAGGTGACTCAATGACCTACCACCAGGGTCGCCCCTTCTCCACCTACGACTTTGACAATGACATCGCCGTGACCAACTGCGCCCTGTCATACAAGGGTGCCTTCTGGTACAAAAACTGCCACCGCGTCAACATCATGGGGCGGTACGGGGACGACAGTCACAGCAAGGTGGGTGTCACTGCTCTGGCTCTGTCTGCGAACTCGCTCTGTCTCGTGAGGGCGATCTTGGCGAAGCTTCTAGTGGAGGTCATGAAAGGATGAGTGCCTCTGCGGCTTCTATGACGGCTTCCTCACAAGGGGGGGGCGCCACACCTAAAATCTCAACGTATGCTTTCTCTCAGGGTGTCAACTGGTTCCACTGGAAAGGCCACGAGCACTCGATCGAGTTCGCTGAAATGAAGATCCGGCCATCCAACTTTAGGAACTTAGAGGGAAGGAGGAAAAGATCGTAAAAGGCCGTTGACGCCCTGATGCCCCGCCTCCTCCTCCGTACCCCGTCTGCTCACCTCTGCCTTTGCTCAGTCTATACCCCTCCCCACCCAGGGTTACCAAAGCCACTGCAAAAAGCCCCGCCCACCTCCACTGACATCCCTCCAATCAGGCGACTGCCTGAAAATGCCAATTCAAGCAGCATATCTTGTCCCCACTTGAGTAGGCTGGGTTCCCTCAGAGAGACACGTTATGAGAAAATGCAACTTTGCTAATATCACATGATGCACCGTGATCCTATCCCAAAAACATTTATAAATCAATTATGAGGTAAAACAGACACTTCTGATTTGACCAGAGGTGGGTCATTCAGGTTCGGAAAGTAAAAGTTCAAACAAAAATTTTATTTCAACCAACCAGCTGAGTATAAAGAGTCACCGTCACAGAGTACTCAACTGCTTAATTGAAATAAAATCTCGGTCGGGACTCTCTGGACCTGGTCTACCCATCTCTGGATTTGACGGCATGTCCCTTTTAATATTCCTGCTAACTCGATTGGCTGAATGTATCGAACTTGATTTAGTCTAAAATTAATCAATCCAAATCGTGCAACAAGACCATTGACAAGACCCAATCAACTAATCATGACACAGAAGCCACAACTGCCACACAGCTCTCTTGTTTCATGTGAGTCTTGTCCTGTCAATGTATTTTCATTCACGAATGCATGTGGAAAAAACCCACAACAAAAGATGTTTTTCCAAATGAATTGAAAGTGGGGTGTAAATGCTTCAGGGTTGGTGTTTTTTAAATTTATGAAAAAAGAGAAAAAAAAAACAGTTTGATGTTTTCTGTACTCCAGTGGTGCTTGTTGTGATGTTGTCGAAGAATTAGCCCCATCCTGGCTATGCCAGTCATCATGTCATGCCAGTATTCATGTCATACCAGTCATCTCATCATGTCAGTTGTCTATTTTGTTCTCCCTCTTAACTTACTAAAAAAAAGAAAAGAAAACTGGACTGAAGCCAAAGCGTGTTCCAGTTCGTTTCTTCATAACACACTGTTAACCCTCCGGGAGGGCGGTACTGAGTTCTCGTCTGCATCCGTCTGTGCGACCCCAGCCCTACCTCCCACCTCCATGGAAATGTAAGACAAAAGATGCCTTGCAGCCCCTAGGCGCTGCTGCGAAAGCGGCTCGTCAGGAGGCTGCTGGGCAGAACTGGGGCTAAAAGAAGCACCGAGTGACCGCCCGCTCTTATCTGATCTACGCTTTCTTCTTATTCCAAATTAAACTGCAGAGAATTCACATTTACGTCACTTTGCAATTACTGTCCTTCACTTTCAAGGTATTGGCTTCAGGGCACAGGAAAAAAAATATATATATATTTCTTGTTGTATTCAACAAAATCTAACATGGGACTTCTTTTTCAAGATGCTTTATACAATGTACACAAAAACAGCGGTTAGGGGGGTTATGTTGAATGTGCAAAAAAGGGCCACTTCTAATGTCATAACCTGTAAATAAAATGTTTTCAGATGGGAAATTCCTTAATTAAACCATATGAATGACAGCTGTATACATTTCCGCCTTTGGCAAGAAGATACAGACTTAGACGGAACAAAGAAAGAGCTTTACGCTCTCATACAGGCACCTGTTCATATACAGGCGGTGCCACTTGCTTAATCCACTGACTCTATTGAAAATCTGTGTAAATTTAGTTACAGGACAGTTTTTGTTTCTGTGTTTTATTTGTTCCATTTTTATTTTTTAACAGTGAAAAACAGGCATTTTCTGTAACCCACATTACAATAAAACAAACCTTGTTAAAAATGCCTTCAGCATCATTGAATAACCCTTTGACCCAATACAGCCACTAAACCCTGCATTGTGGTGTTTTTTCTGTATCAGAAATGACCAGATAAAAGCAAACTTATTTATTCTTTTGCTTAATTATCAGAATTTGAGTATATATTAGAAGTCTCCACACCCAAATCAGGTTTCATTAACCAATTATGCATGCATACATAGAATATGGTGCAGCGTGTTTGCTCCTAGTACACGTACTGTAGAATTAAACAAAACACTAAAAATCAACTAAACTAAGCTAAAATAAATTAAGAGTAAATTAATACAAATGGGTAAATTATAAAAATAAGCAAAAAGATTATACTTTTTGAAGAAATATAGTATGTATAATTCAATTAAAGATTTATTAGTAAAGTGTAAAGGTTGAGATCAAGACGTATCAGGCTCTTTAAACTGATTGCTGTCAGGATAAATATAACAAAATAAATAATAAATGGCCCATGTTTGTGGAAGCAGCTCCTGCTCTCTTTGCAGCTGATGGCTACTTGGACAGATTTCCGTCAGCTCAGCAAACATGCCAGGAGGGCACAGTGCCCAAGACAAAGACCTAAACGAAATGAACGTGATTTGCCAATTCACAAACCACTCGGCAAAATGTTATTGCCTATCCTCAAAAGTCCTCCACACTGCAGGTGATGAAGCTAACTAAGTTACTGGGTCAACTTTGGCCTCTTGAATTAATAAATGAAGAAATGACAGGTTCAACAAATAATCAAACAAATGAATTAATAAACGAATGAACATGAGTGCTTCTAGTAGAGATATGAATGAACAGATACCGTATCTACCTCATATTTTCATTGCAAGTAGCAGGTGCATGCGGCCAAGGAACATCACAGGATGTTTGTCCTTTGAAGCAGCAACATGGCTTCTCTTTATGGCAGGCATAGTCTGCAGAAAACACCCTCACAGCATGTGGAGAACATGCAAAGTCTACCAGCTCAAAGCAGGGCTGGTATCCAAACACGCAACCATGATGTTCAAATTTATCTCGTTACCGAAGCCAAATTAACAATTCTTTAAGAACACGACAGATGAGTAATCGGGCTGCGTCTTTACGGGCTTATTCTTATTTTGAGGTTGTGTAGTTTAAGGCTTTTTAACTTAATCACAATTGTTTATGAAATGAAAGATTCATCTTTCAAAGAAATTTTGATATCAATAACAATTATAATACTACGGAGCCAGCGGGTTTCAGCATGGTTTTGCAATCCGTTCCTTTAGGCTACTTGTTGCGCTAAGTGTTCTTCCTTTATGCTACTAAAATCTTCACAGTATTAGCATTACAGTACTGAAAGTGAGCGCAAAATCCTTCCATTTCCACACCGTGACTGGCGGGGATTACAGACACGGAGGCATGAGATGTACGTGGCACCTATTGTCCTGGTTTTTAGTTTTGAAAATCTCGTCACCTGCCAGACAGAGTAATTGGAAACTGGGAATGGCGTGGGGGTGGGTCGGTGTGGGTGGGGTGGTGTACGTACGTATTCTTGATTTTCCGCTTTTTTACAGTCGCTGTATAGCCGCATTCTTCTTCTGATTCACACATCAATTCACTGGTTTCCTTTCTGGTTAGTTACTATGGAAGCCCATTTCTGCCAGTAAAAGAAAAAGAATGAAATAGAAAGTCGAAATTACGAGATACATAGTCATGAATACGAGATAAAAAGTCATAATTACGAGATAAAAATGTCGAAATTACGAGATGGAAAGTCATAATTACGAGATAGAAAGTCAAAATTACGAGATAAAAAGTCGAAATTACTAGATAATAAAAAAGTCGAAATTACGAGATAGAAAGTCAAATGCTTTCACACAGCAGTCCGAATATCACATCTTTAGCTCGAGGTCGCATTCGGTTTAACATAGTAGTGGATGACTTCATTGAGGATTACTTTTAACGTGGCTTTACAACAAATGAAATACTTAATTTACTTGTTGAATTGCATGCCATTGTATTAAGCAAACGCACCCTTGAGAGGATTTTAAGCAAAAAGCAACTCTGCCGACGGAAGCATAAAACCTATGTGGCGGAGGTGGCAACCTTTATTGAACAGCAGTTCCAAATGTTTGGTCAAGACACTCAGTCCAGCAAGACTAAGAATAATGTAGTGAGACGAGGGATTCAGAGTCTGCCAGTTGTATCTGACATTTAAAAGCATCACTTGTAATGCTTACGTTTGCACTGTGTCTCCTCATTGACGCCAATGAGGCGATGACAGGCCTTCAGCTGGACTGGAGCGCATGCGTACTTCTTATCTCGTAACTTCGACTTTCTATCTCATAATTTCGACTTTCTATTTCATTTTTTTTCCTTTACTGGCGGAAATGGGCTTCCATAAATTACAGCCGTTTTGGCTAGATAGCTTAATTAAAGAATTTACACCATTTCACACCACATTATCTAAATGTATTTTTGGCCAGAATTTAATATTGAATGAGTGATTAAAGGTTATTTAAGTTCTTGTTACGCAGATATATTAAATAATTTTACCTTTCTATCTCTCAAATATTTTGTTTGTGTTCAGTATCCAATAATTTGTATCAAATGCGCTACGAAGGACCATGTTTAGTTTTTGGCAAGCCGTGAGGAGTTAAACGTTAAAACCATGCCTCCACTATTTCAGTTACTGTTGAATGTGTGCTATATTTACAAGGAACACAAATAATATGGCAAATACAGGACTAACTGTATTCAGTGTAATCGAGTTTATTGGGCTTGTTTGGGGCTAGATTTTTCGAATTTTCTTTGCGCAATGGACTTATCTTGGGCTTGTTTACATAAGTGTAGTTGCTCATTTATCTCGTGAGATTTGGTAGCACTGCTAAGTCAACTGCACTTTAACATTTCAGTTACTACAAACATTCGCCGTCCCAAATTGCATGTTTGTATGTAAAATTGAAACAAATACGTCCTCAGATTTATAAACGCTTGAGTCTTATAATCTTTTTAATGATTACAACAGCATAGGTTATTACATTTCTGGTACTCAATATTTATAATAGTTATAATATCAATCAAAATTTCATACAATTAAAGTAACCCATGTAGCCTTTCTGACATGCTAATGTTTATCGTTACATGAAAAAACATCGGGCGTGTTGTGTACGTGATGTTTTGCATTTATTTTCTTGTATTTATTTCGCGCTGCGAAGTTTCAGAAAGTTCCTGGACTTCAGGCTGTAATAGGCGAAGTGCTTATGCGGAAGTTGTGGAGCAGAAGTGGGAAGTGCGCCGGGGGTAAAGTGTAAGATCCTTTTATGGATATCCAAAAGCAAACGCCACGGACTTTTCATGGGACAAGCAGATATACGTTTTGTAGGAATTCGTGAGTCTCTTTTTACGGAGAAATGGTAAGGCTGTCCTGTCGCATGATCCTCACAGTCGTGACTTCAGCAGCTTTGCTTACCTTCTTCCTCGGTTTCTTTTTGAAAACGTTTTGGAATGCAAGCCCAATGACCAGCCTGCAACCCATATCCAAAGACCTTTACAAGCTAATCTCTCCATCTTCGTACAGATATGTACTTAACCAGCTGGACAAGTGCAGGGAGAGAAGTCCATTCCTAGTGCTGATGGTTCCGGTGGCTCCAGGTGACCGTGCTTCTAGAGACGTTATCAGGAAAACTTGGGGGAAGAAGGACCAAATAACCAACATTGAGATTATACGGCTCTTCTTTGTGGGCCTTCCCACTGGAAAGGACAGTCATCGTGTCCAGATGGACCTGGAAAGTGAAGCACTTCAGCATGCAGATATTATCCAGTTGGACTTCCTGGACAGTTACCATAACCTGACCATTAAAACCTTGATGATGATGGACTGGTTAGCCTCTAACTGCCGGAGAGCCTCTTATGCCATGAAGGTTGATGCGGACACCTTCCTCAATGTGCACTGCCTGGTCGGAAAGCTCCTGATCCACAATCAAAGCTCAGTCAAGCAAAACTACATCACAGGGTCGGTGATTAACGATGGCCGCCCGCGGAGGGACAGAGGAAGCAGGTGGTACATATCTGAGGAAGCATACCCTGCCACCTGGTTTCCTCCCTATGTCTCTGGGGCCGGTTACGTCTTTTCAGTCGACCTCGCCGAAAAGATTTTGCGGGCATCTAAATTCATACCTCCAGTTCCCCTTGAAGACGTATATGTGGGATTATGTCTACGCATCCTGGGCATCAAGCCAACGTACGCCTTTAGCTTCACCTCATTCCACAACCTGTTTGAAATCCGCCACATACAGTATGAGAGGTGTGCTTATTTCAGACGCGTGCTGGTGATCGGATTCCACCCTGCGGATCTCCTCCAAGTTTGGCCAGACTTCCAGAAAGCCAAGTTTACATGCTAAAGACTATGTGCCCATGTACTGTTTCAAAGGTGATACTTAACTATTATATATTTTTTTTTATGTATATTTCGGGGGCAGCATGGTGGTGCAGTGGTTAGTCTGGGACCCGGGTTCGAGTCTCCGCCTGGGTCACATGTGTGTGGAGTTTGCATGTTCTCCCCATGTCGTCGTGGGGTTTCCTCCGGGTACTCCGGTTTCCCCCCACAGTCCAAAAACATGCTGAGGCTAATTGGACTTGCTAAATTGCCCATAGGTGTGCATGTGTGAGTGAATGGTGTGTGAGTGTGCCCTGCGATGGGCTGGCCCCCCATCCTGGGTTGTTCCCTGCCTCGTGCCCATTGCTTCTGGGATAGGCTCCGGACCCCCCACGACCCAATAGGATAAGCGGTTTGGAAAATGGATGGATGGATGGATTAACATTCTATATTGGCATATGAACAGTCAGGGTCACTTGCTGTTAAGGGTCTTGCTCAGGGGGCCAGCTGTGAAATCCAGGAACCTTCCGGTCACATTTAACTAAAGCAGCCCATTTCGTGCATGACACGTCTGGGTAAAGGTTTCCGTTAGTTCTGTTTTTTGTTAACAGTGCCTGAAGGCATTGCGCTGCTGTTACTGCACAATGCTGCACGTTCGACTTTCCGATTCTGCACTTTTTTGTGTAATAAATTTGACGAAGGAAAAATGTGGGTACAGAAAGAAAGACAAACGAGGCTGAATTGAACCTGTGTATTGTTTTACAACGCAGTAACAGGCCACTTACTATGGGTGTAAAAGCCTCCCTTCTCGCTGTCCTCTGCCCTGTACTTAAGAAACAGGATGACTGGTAAATACACAGTTTGTTTGTTAATTTGTACTTGCTTGTACACCATTGAGCCAAACGTGCTGATAGACATCCTTTGACGCCACGTGTTGCGTACTCCCTAGTGATGTCTAGTGGACGACTGACGCAGGACCAAGGTCACCGTTGTGCATATATGTGACTCTTAAACTGTCCTGACACAAGATATTGCATTTCTTTTCCTTTTTACACACCGCCCGAGTGGGCGTGGGGGCACAGTGGCCAGCACGGGGTTGTGTCTTATCATTTTATGTTTGTGAGAGACACACTTGTTTGTGTGAAGTGGATTGTGTATTTATTTGTGTTTAAAGTGGATCGCTATGGTATCTGGTAGTTGTAGTCTATGGTGCGATTAAAATGGCGTCCCGTGTGCGTAGAATCCGTATATCCAACACCAAATCCCCGCCTCCTTATGCGAAACAGCAGCTCTTGCTCTGTTGCGGAGGAGGGAGGCCCCGGAAGAGACTGGGGCAGTCGATCGTTATGCAGTGGGCAACTTATCTAGGGTGTGCTTGTGTTTGTTCTCTTATTAATGATTTACATGCTTAATTTAAACTAAGATTTGTGCTGCTAATTTGAAGCAATGACCCTTCCACTGTTGCAGAAACTCAGACGACGCTTATGCCAAAAATAATACTGAACTGATATGGATCCCAAAAATCATGTTATTTAAATATTAGTGATACATAATATTTGTTAGCGTAAGTGCATGCTCCGCCTTTAATAATAAAAGTCTTGCCTTGGCTACGCCGTTCATCCTTCTCACGGTAACCTGTATCCCTCGGGATCACTGTCTTTCTGACTCTAAGTTTTAGACTTTTCACTGCCGTTGTTCTGCATTTTGACGGAAGGGGCCAAAGCATGGCGCTCCCAGTGAGTATAGCAGTGACTTTGTACATACAGGGACACAATTTAGATGGCTTGTATTTTATTGAAAAACCTTTGCATTTGATATGCAGTTCTGCAATACAGTACTGTTTGTTAAGAAAACGGTAACAAACAGGCTTTTCGTGTTATCGCTCAGGTTAGCAGACTGTTATGGGTTCAGTTTAGGGGGCCATGTGATGTGATATGATTGTAGGCCCCGAACACGGTGCCTCTGGCGTCTCTGAAGCAGCCGCCCAACTGGGATTTTACAGAGAATGGAGTGATGAACAAAACTCCAAAAACCTCCAGTGAATGACATTTCTGCGAGTCCTAACACTAGAATGAGAGTGATCGGAATGTTAAGACTAACAGGATGTCCACAAGGCCCAAAATAACAGGGCAGGTCAGCAATGGGGAGTTTCCGACAATATGCTTCCCATTACCACGCAAATAAAAACCTGGAAGATCGATCGTTGTCTCCTTTGTTACGGTTTTCCGAAGTATTACATACTGTCGCCAGATGGCGCTATTACCATACTTACCTCCCCTCCCTTTACGAAATTCACGTGGAGTAGTGGCTCTGAGGCTAGGTCTGAATTATTATTATTATTATTATAGGAGGATATAATATATCTGTACGGAAATAATGTTTATGTAAGGAAATAATTACATTTACTTGAAACACTGAGTTTCCAAATAGCCATACATTATTAAATTTGTTAAATAAATTATACAATTAGTATATTCACGATCATGGTTTGACTGAATAATCCCGCTGCGCATACCTCCTCATCTCTCATTTTTGGTAACCGACGGCAACCACTTTTCAGAACGAAAAAAAAACGAGTCTGACTGGTATTTCTCTCGGAGAAATGGCCATTGGTCCCACTTTGGTTTTAATAGCTAGTATATATACCAGTGGGAAATTTACATTGTCAGCAGAGTCGAATGGAGGGGCTTTTAAATGTCTGTCTGTTAATGCTCGTAAATGCGCTACAAACCTTCGTCAGCATCTTTTATCATTATACAAATTCAGTT
Organism: Brienomyrus brachyistius; assembly: GCF_023856365.1. Lineage (NCBI taxonomy): Eukaryota > Metazoa > Chordata > Actinopteri > Osteoglossiformes > Mormyridae > Brienomyrus > Brienomyrus brachyistius. Next base: position 2,058,453 of record NC_064534.1, on the reverse strand, counting down.
TTAAGGAAGTTACATAGATTGTAGGCTGTGTACATATTGCTCCTGCAGCCCAGTGCCCTGCCTTGTAATATCAAAGCGGCTTTCGGTAGGCGAAGCAGATATTCATTACGATGATATTCTAACCACGATGAAGTCGTTTTTATGACTTTAATGAATTTTAATGAAGTGTTTTAAGTGAAAATCCACGAAGATCCACAAAAACTTTCGGGTCGGTCGCATTTTAAGCGACACCAAGCACTGAAGTATTTTAACATTCACAGCTGCCATTTTTTATTTATGCACTTTGTCCGTGGTCTAGGGGACCACCTACTGCATGTCAGGGGGGTCACTGAGCTAGGATATGCTTTGTAAGCTACCATTTCAATCAACAGGACCTGGATTTCACTTAAACACCGAGTACTTGCTGTGTGCTGATTGGTCAGTCTCCTATAATCATGCATGTGTCACTAATGTTAATGTGAAACAGCTGGATGGGTTTTTCAGTCAAGGAAACAAACCAGCCAAAGCGCAAGAAGAACTGAAATATGCAACTAAGTACATGAGCCTTGCAGTTTAAAAGCAGTTTGTGAAACCTGAAGTAGCTGACAGTGCCCCCCCCCCCAAACCCCCGACATGGATCAGGTGGGCACCCTAAGCCATCGTCTCTTATAACAGTCACTTGTGGCTGAAATGAAAACGTTGAATATGTGGTATTTTTAAATAAATTTGATTTAAAATAAAGTTTGAATTCCTGTGGTCACTCCTGTAGGCTGCATTTTCTGTAATTTCTCTGTAAAGCAGGAAACGTGAAATATTACCAGTTTAGTTATTTCTATGAACTTCAGTTAATAGAGATAAAATGGTATCTCAGAAAATTCAACCAGAAGGTAGAGGGGAAACGGCGAGACGTGATGGGAAGGACATTATTGTATTTGGGTAAATGCGTTCATTGGGTTTGCATTTTTTCTTAAGGTTTACTGTCTTTGCTTTTTGTATTTAGTATTTAAACTGAATGATGTATTATATATTGGCCATGATATAGCCTATTTACTTTCTGCGCTGTTAGCAAGGCTTATTTCCCTAAATTTCCTTCTGAATAAATAAAGTATCTCTATCTATACCGTGAATCTGAATTGGATGGGAGTGGCTGGGGGAGGGGGCGGGGAAAGTGTGTGTGTGTGTGTGTGTGTGTGTGTGTGTGTGTGAGAGAGAGAGAGAGAGAGAGAGAGACGGGGAGTATGTGTGTGTGTGTGTGTGAGAGAGAGAGAGAGAGAGAGGTGGCAGGGAGAGCCGGGCGCAGATATTGTGTTGCAAACGCTGTCGTAACGTTGGACTGTCTCAATGCGATAGGTTGCGTTTGAGCATAAGCAGAAGTCGCTGTCTGTCTGTGTAATTAAAATCATTGCTGCGGTAAGTGCTTTTTAATACACAAATATGTATTTTGTAGGCAGTTTGGAAAACATGCTGACTTGATGTTTAACGGTAGAAGTTGTTTTTATTTTTCTTACATAAATCTAATTGTGTGAATTGCTCTGAACTGGTACGGTTATAACTGGGAAACTTGATTGAAACTTTTATGCTCATGTTGTTCACCTGCATGGTTTCTTCATGTACATTCATCCAGATGCAGGCAGGTTTCGGCCCAGACTCGGCTTACTTTCAGAGTCTTTGCGCCTGTCAGCCTGGCCCCGCACTCACCACTCCGACATGACGGCACAAAAGTTGATTCCTCCCATTATTGTTTTAAAGCCGTTTCAGGCTCCGGGTGTAAGAATGACACTTGCTGTGCTGCGAGCAGCATGAGCGCTTTTCAATACGCATACATGTTTAATCTGTGCTAATATATCGGACGGCTCGAACTTTCGGTGGAGAAGTGACCAGAGGGCACGATATAAAGCATCACTAAGATTTTAATCACTGTCCGTCTGCTATCGCTGTACATTCGCTCACTGTTACGCGTATGTCTGAATGTGCGTCTTTGCACGTGGGTCTGTCTCTGTGCGTGTATCTCTGCATATGTCTCTGCACGTGTCTCTGCACATGTGTGTCTCTACGTGTGTCTGCGTGTGTGTGTATGTCTCTGCACATGCGTGTGGTTCCCCCCCAGCTCCCGGAACCTTTAGCTGGCTGGCTGCTTTGTTTTGGCTCAAGCGCTTGGACGGATTGTTTGTTTCCACCCGCTTGCATGATGCATATGAATAGCTTATTAAATCAAACGAGTAAGTAAAAGCCCTTCTCTTATCCCGCCACCCCCCCCCCCCCCCCCCCCCATTTTAGCACAACTTTTCCTCTGTAACTGTTGAAACATCTGCAGACAGCTTTTTCTGTGACAACACCCCCACTCTGCCTGGAACTACTACCCCCATCACTGGGTGTGCATAAAATGTTCCTGTCCTTATTGTTTATGTGCTTCATGACCCAAAACTAATAGCAAGATGTTCTTTAGTGTGGCTGTGATCAGGGTATGTGGCCGTGTCTGCGATGTAAATGTTTCATTGAGTATCTCTGAACTGCCGAATCTGGCAGTTGATGAAAGGTTTTCTTGACTGTCATGGTCGTGCCCTGACTGCTGCGTCTGTCCTTCCTGCAGGCCGATTATTTCCAGATTCTGTTGTTGTTTATCTCATAGTGCCATCAGGGTAAAGCCACTTACAGCTGCAGCAGTGATTGAGGTGTCCAGATGTGCGTTTCTGGACCAGTGGTCAGTACTTAATAGCTTCCTCTGCAATTCCATCTTGTACTTGCGGATCCTGGTGCGGTTGAAACCAAAACGTCGGCTGTAGATCAGTGAGTACCTCACCCCGGAGAAGGTCTCTGCCACTAACAGTTATTTTGAAAGTTTTCCAAGACCACTGGCTATGTTAAATTGAGCTTCTGGGGTGGGGTTGCCAGGGTAATGGGTGGGGTGAGGGGGTATCTTTGAACCCCATGGGACTGTGGGTAATGAGCTGGCTCGGCCAAGTAATGTCCTGGTCGGTGACAGTGGGATAAATCCACAGTCTGTTGGCAGGAACAGAGCAGGGACTCACTTGGACCGTGTTGCATTGGCTCACATGAGGCAGGCCTGTCACTTCCGCTTGTCAGAGGGCGAGTGTCTGCCGCATGAGCGACACCTTCTCTGACATCCCGAAATGGGATGCCGTCTCTTCCCCGCTCTCTCTTCCGCTCTCTCTGTCTCTCTGCTCACTCTTTCTTTCTCTCTTTCCCTCTCTCTGCTGTCTCTCCTCTGTGTATAGCTTCAGCAGATGAGCTCTCGCTTCAGGAAGGCTTGGACACCGGCTCCACAGGTTGTTGTCGTTCTGCTGCATGTTTACATTGCAGTTCCTGTGGGAGAATCGGCACTTTTTTGAGGACAGGATTGTTGTTGCGGTTTGTGCAGTGGACTGTTCCTGTGTACCAGTGCGGAAGGTCTTAATGAATCTCCTGATTACACATGGATGGCATGACAGCAGAGCCCCTCCTGAGAACCATGACCTTCTGGCATCTTAGTTTTCACGTATCACCAAGAGCTGTCCATCGAGCTGCCTAATCGAAAGCCCCCAATTTCTGCCAGAGTGGCTGATTTTCAGCCACCCAATCCTAGGCGATCCCGCTGACAGCTATACGAGAGGTTCTTTCCGTGCTGTGGGTCCTGCCACTTCCTAAAGGCCCACCTACTGTCCGCACCCAGACTGGATCTTCTCTGCCAGCACCGGCATGTCAGATGACAGCTCAAGGCGGGTCCTTCCTCTTGCGCTCATCCTTCGAAGGAGCACTGTGTTCCGTTGACCCTGGAACAACACGTTTCCTTGTTCTGTCTTTTCCCTGCAGTGTATTACAGAAAACATGATCTGCTTATTTATTTAAACTTCACCTCCCTTTTTGGCAGCAAAGGTGCTCCGTCGTCCCCAGCTTCCCGTAAAGTGACAGCTGCCTGTCCTCTGTTTGTGCCACTTGCTTTAGTAAGGCGGCCATCTTGGATTGTATTACGTCACAGAGGGTTAGCTTTCTGGTCCAGTGATGGCATGTCTGGGATTAACTGGTGCATCATTAATGATTTTGTTTTCTCTTTTAAAGATATCGTTTTTATATAGCTTAAAGCAGTGTCTTCCAATCCAGATCTTACGGGGGGTTGGGAGGGAGCAAAAACATGGACTGTGTGGCAGGGAACTAAAAGGAAGCAAAAACGTGGACTGACTCTGTCTCCAAGGGCTCGATTAGGAAACACTGCTCCAGCTTGCATTCATATCAAAGAACAAAAGAAAACGTGCTTTATTGGCCATTTTCATGCTGTTTCGTGCAGTGCCCCTGGAACTGGGGGTTAAGGGCCTTGCTCATGGTGCCCCCTCATGGTGCCCCCTTGGGGCTGCTGTCACCTGTTTCACCCCTGGAAAACAGTTGCTATGGGCGCCGTCCTTTGGTGTCGCATCAGCACCCTGTGTCTCCTCTCTGTTGGGCTCCCACGTGTGTCATTGTTATGTTGGCCAAAGGCATGTGAATGGGCGATTGCTCCTCATTGTTGGCTGCTGGAGGGATGAAGCTTAGTCGTCAGGGTGGGCTCTCGTCGTCAGGGTGGGCTCTCGTCGTCAGGGTGGGCTCTCGTCGTCAGGGTGGAGCCTAACAGCCAGCCCAGCTATAACTGGGCTGAAGTGATGAACACGGCAGTGCTCATTCATTGCCATGGCGCTGCGGGCTGTCGAGAAACTCTCTGACAGGTGGAGGAAGTTAAACTGAATGACAGTGTTTTCCTTCTGCTAGTTTGTAGCTAATACTTGGTAATGCTTGGTAATACTTTGCCTTTTAAAATACATGTAGTTTGCAGTAAAAACTCATTTTAGTTTCATGTCCGTTTGAACCAGCACGTCCTGTTCCATAAAAAATTAGTCAAATTTACCATGAAATATTTCTGTGCCTGTGCTTCTCCTCCTGTCTGCAGTGCCTTCCGTTCTAGACGAGCGCTTCTGATGCACTTTCAGGAAGCTGAGGTACAGCATACAATGAAGCACCAGTTCACCAAGATGGGCCTTTTTCGGGAGGAAATGCGTGTAGAAAAGCAGGCCGCGCACTGTGCATGTCTTCCTGAAAAAGGCCCATCTCGGTGAGCCAGTGCCAAAGCCGCAGCCCCATCGCAGCGGGCGCATTGCTCACCCCGTCGCTACCCACTGAGCCCCGGGCTGCCCGTGGGCCTCACTGCAGGTAGCACTGTAGCCTCTGACCTCCAGGATTGAGGGTTCAGTTCCTGCCTGGGCTTCGTGACTCTGCACTGGGTTCGACTCCAGGCCGACCATGACTCTGCACTGGGTTAGCGGCTTTGGAGGAGGAACGAACACTCATCATTGCCACATCATTTAATTTATGTTGTTACACACAATACCTATTACAGATATTTGGGGATGTCAGCATCCTGTATTGTTGGAAATATATTGGTTATCGTATCTGTATCAGCTGATGTTTGTTAAAAATAAAGACATCAAAATCAGTCCGATGTATCAATCGTGGCTGATATTGCCAACTGATATATAGACTTTAGTCAATATTCATAAACATAACTACTAAAATAGTAGTACTGACTGAACTGGACGATCATTCATTTTTCATAGTGAGGGATGAGGGACTCCATCGGCTCCTTCGCCACTTAGACCCTCGGTACAGCATCCCAAGCCGTTGCTGCTTTGACTTCTCACTGCCAGCGTTATATGATGTGATCATTACACACCTTTGCAGGATCTCAATGAGTAACGTCACCAACATCAGTGTCTCCACAGACCTGTGGAGCTCAGGATAGCCGCTTATCGGTATTGATTATATTAGACACAAATATATTTGTTATCAGTGCTGGCCAAATTTTCCACATTGATGCACCGCTGTGTAATTTCCCCTTACTGGTCCTCCAGCACCATTCTGAAGCCCCAGTAGGGCCTGGTCTTCAGCTGTACCAGCTGACTTGTGTTTGCTTACTGGAGGTTGTGACCTCAGGTGACGAGGCAGCGGTGAAATCAGTGCAAATGGGACACGACCCGATAGGGTTACACCCCATGATGGGTACATGGGAAGGTCTCGGCTTACCAGATTAATTATTCAGAATGGGCCCAACCATTTCGGGCGGGGTGAAGGGGGGAGATTGCTGTTTGCAACGCCTATGTTCCTGAGTCACGCGGAGATGTAGGCCTTGACACGTCCAGATTGTGATTTTTCTCCATGCATTGGGGTTCATTCCCCAAAGCTGCTCTTGTAGGGATGTCACTCTGTCAGAGAGAAGTACTTTGGCGCAATCAGAACTGATTTGAATGCTTCCAGCGTGTCCAGGTCGCAATCTGCTGACTAAATATTTTTAGGAAAGTGCAGGACTGTCACGGAAGAGAGCGGCCCTCCTCTCACTCAGGCGGCATGAGCCCCCGCCCCCCAGCGACGGGCACGCTGAGCTTGGCATCTGCCCCTCTGGTGCTGCTTCGGTGCCTGTAGCAGTTTCGTTCCTTCGCCTGCGTTTCTGCGTTGCCCGTCTTCCGTCCATCGCCGCGTCCGGCCTGCCCTCTTTTCTCTCTGTCTGCTTCACTGCCTCCCGCCGCAGGAGTTTTGGGAGTGAGGCGGCCAGTGGATGTATTGTCATGAAAATGGTTCTCGCTAAAGTGCCTCTTTGTTTGCGGTTCTCAGATGTGGCAGCGTGACCTCGAGCACTCAGTGCCATCTACACAGTGAGTGCTGGGTGAGGTGCTCTTGCGTACACTGGCTGTAGCACTTACAGACCACACAAACACTCTTAGACAAAGGCTGCAGTTGTCCTGTTGAGCCCAATTAGAGAGTATGGGGAGTGTGTGAGTTTGTGTATGGGTGGGTGTGCAGATTGGAGGGGGGGGGCACAGAGCAGGACAGCCTGAAGAGGGCACTCTGTTTGTTGGAGCTGGCAGTCAGTGAGGACAGAGAGTGAGTCCGTGTTTAGCAGGAAGATGCAGTAAGCGTATTAGAGAATCTGGAGCGTGGGCCCAGGGGTGTAAGGCGAGACTGACCTGAACGGGAAATCCAATCTGTGTTTATGATCCGAATCCCCAATGCAGCTCCAGTAAAGGAGGATGAGTCAATATTCGCATCGTGTCAGGATTACAGCATCCTGTAAAACGTTAAGTTAAGATTAACTTCAGTTACCGAGATGCTTAGATGTTTTTTTTTTTAAAATATATAAGGTGACTTCTTTTAGAAATGGCATTTTGAATGTGTTTTTACCTCGAAGGTAAGACACTTTTGTACAAGCTAAACTAATTTACATCATATCCAGTCAGAGCTGAATCCAGCCGCATTATATTAGAATTGAATCATACTGCATCTTTACTGACTCATTTCCCTCTTGCAGTATGTTTATTGTATACTTCCTGTGTGGCAGGAAGACCTGTGTGTCGCAGACCAGGTGCCTGGAGGTGAGGTCTGTTCTGCGAGACCCAGGGGCTGCTCCATTGTCTTTGCCAGTTGATTGTCAGGAAAGGGGTATTTATCGCAAACTGTGAGTGTAGAGCTGGTATGTCATCAGTCTGCATGTGGAGCAAACTGGTCGCTCTGGTCGAGGGTGGGGGGCAGTTTCCACCCGTCGTGTATCACCCCTTGTATTTAATAACCCTATTCTTTAGTGTGAGAGCCGTGCCTGGGGAGAGGGGCCCCGCGACCCACCCTATACCTTAGTGTGAGAGCCGTGCCTGGGGAGAGGGGCCCCGCGACCCACCCTATACCTTAGTGTGAGAGCCGTTCCCGGGGAGAGGGGCCCCGCGACCCACCCTATACCTTAGTGTGAGAGCCGTGCCCGGGGAGAGGGGCCCCGCGACCCACCCTATACCTTAGTGTGAGAGCCGTGCCCGGGGAGAGGGGCCCCGCGACCCACCCTATACCTTAGTGTGAGAGCCGTGCCCGGGGAGAGGGGCCCCGCGACCCACCCTATACCTTAGTGTGAGAGCCGTGCCCGGGGAGAGGGGGCCCCGCGACCCACCCTATACCTTAGTGTGAGAGCCGTGCCCGGGGAGAGGGGCCCCGCGACCCACCCTATACCTTAGTGTGAGAGCCGTTCCCGGGGAGAGGGGCCCCGCGACCAACCCTATACCTTAGTGTGAGAGCCGTGCCCGGGGAGAGGGGCCCCGCGACCCACCCTATACCTTAGTGTGAGAGCCGCCCCATGCCCCATTTGAGTCCTGCCGTCACCATTGGTCTCCTGTGTTTCCCGTGGGAACTTAGTGCCCAGGTCTGCCACACCGTGCTGTTTCACGCAGCTGGCAGATAGCGCCAGTCTAACCCAAATATTTTACCAGCTTTCCAGCCACGTCTATGATACATCTGCAAAAGCCCGTCTGCTCACCCAGTTAACAAAGACACTATGTCACAAAAGTCCATCATCCCAGCGCTGAGAAATATCCTCCCAGGAAGTCTCACTGCGACGTGAAACTGGGGGCGAGGGTCACTGCAGCCAGCATAGAGATGCAGTGACGTAGGGATGCCAGCTCTGGCACTGCCCACCTGACCCAACGGCAAACAGCCCTTATAGGTTAAATGCGTCAGTGACACTTCCTGCGGATGTTATCTTTTTTTTCACGGACCGTTTTTTTTCTGAAGGTGGCATGTTGTGTCGAAACACCTGCCAGCTTAAGACTTTATTTTGGACTTTGGGTCTAAACTAGGAATTTAGGACTGTATTTTAATTTTGATAATAAGGGTACTTAATAATACTGAAAAAATGAAGCAAAAATTACTTTAAAATCAAGTAATGCAGTTACTTAAGCAGTGCAAAGTCCATCGCAGCAGTGTTTTCATGGGATCTCAAAATCTGTGGTCAGAAAGAATTATTTAGATTTTTTCTAATGTCAGTCATCTTCACAGTGCATGAAGGCCAATTGTTACTGCACTATATTCCAGTTACTATGATGTGTGACTGATTCTTATTTTTTGTGAAAAAGTAATTTGTTTTAAAATTTTAATGATGTCCGTAAGTCGGAGCTTATTATGATTGCTGAGGCTACAGCTGCTGTCAACGGCTGTTATGTGACGTGAGAATGATCAGGTTTTTTTTACCGCAGATCAAACGTCTTGCATACCTGCTATTTATCTGCATGTAGAGTAGATGTTTACAGAGTGACCACTTCCTGTTCAGTTATCACTGGGGGAGGAATGGAGCGATGAAACACAGCCTTGTTAAACGACAGCACTCAGAAACCAAAGAGGTGTCAGTGGCGAGGGGGGGCGGGGCTTTGGGCTTCTGACATCCAACAGCAATGCACTGCCAGGCAGCGTCACCACGTTGGTCTGGGACAGTCACTGTCGTTGGGACAGAGTTGGCATGTGTGGGGATGTTTCTGTTACTTGCCCCCCCTCACCTAACTGAATGTGTAGGACAGCTGATCCCCCCCCCCCCATTTCCCCCAGCAAAGCAGGGCCAGTTCAGTTGCTTCGGCTTGTCAGATTCCCCACTCCTTTACTGCTGGCTCCGGTGTGGCATCCGGGGGGGGGCTAGGGGGGACATAGTCTGACGTAACCCCCTTCAGGACTCATTCAATGTAAGGGAAGCTCTGCTCCTGGAGTCTTTCAGCCCTGGCTCCTCTGGCTTGTTTTTCGTTTTATCAAAGCTAGGGGGTGTCATGGTTAAAGGAGTGAACTCCTTTCAGTTTTACTGCTGCGGTACAGTGGAAAAATGGGTGCCCATCCCATACAGTAGGGTTTCTCAAATCAGTCCTTGTACACCCCACATGGTCCACATTTTTTTCCCTTCCCAGCTGCCAGTGGACTGACAGGGAGCTGGAGGAAAGAAAAACATGGACTGTCTGGCAGGGAGCTTGGAGGGAGCAAAATCATGGACTGTCTGGCAGGCAGCTGGGAGGGAGCAAAATCATGGACTGTCTGGCAGGGAGCTGGGAAGGAGAAAATACACAGACTACCTGGCAGGGAGCTGGGAGGGAGCAAAAACACGGACTGTCTGGCAGGGAGCTGGGAGGGAGCAAAATCATGGACTGTCTGGCAGGCAGCTGGGAGGGAGCAAAAACACGGACTGTCTGGCAGGGAGCTGGGAGGGAGCAAAAACACAGACTGTCTGGCAGGCAGCTGAGAGGGAGCAAAAACACGGACTGTCTGGCAGGGAGCTGGGAGGGAGCAAAATCATGGACTGTCTGGCAGGGAGCTGGGAAGGAGAAAATACACAGACTACCTGGCAGGGAGCTGGGAGGGAGCAAAAACACGGACTGTCTGGCAGGGAGCTGGGAGGGAGCAAAATCATGGACTGTCTGGCAGGCATCTGGGAGGGAGCAAAAACACGGACTGTCTGGCAGGGAGCTGGGAGGGAGCAAAAACACGGACTGTCTGGCAGGCAGCTGGGAGGGAGCAAAAACACGGACTGTCTAGCAGGGAGCTGGGAGGGAGCAAAAACATGGACTGTTTGGCAGGGAGCTGGGAGGGAGCAAAAACACGGACTGTCTGGCAGGCAGCTGGGAGGGAACAAAAACACTGACTGTCTGGCAGGGAGCTGGGAGGGAGCAAAAACACGGACTGTCTGGCAGGGAGCTGGGAGGGAGCAAAAACACGGACTGTCTGGCAGGGAGCTGGGAGGGAACAAAAACACGGACTGTCTGGCAGGGAGCTGGGAGGGAGCAAAAACACGGACTGTCTGGCAGGGAGCTGGGAGGGAGCAAAAACACGGACTGTCTGGCAGGGAGCTGGGAGGGAACAAAAACACGGACTGTCTGGCAGGGAGCTGGGAGGGAGCAAAGACATGGACTGTCTGGCAGGGAGCTGGGAGGGAGCAAAAACACGGACTGTCTGGCAGGGAGGTGGGAGGGAGAAAAAACATGGACTGTCTGGGGGGTCCCTGAGGACCAGGTTCAGAAATACTGATGGATGAATAGCCAGGCACTCAGTGTATGTTCCCAGCCTATAAGAGTTGTTTATGGATAGGGTAGGTGGAGCACATCTGACAGAAGGGTGGCCTGGAGAAACTTTCAACAGACCGATGTCATGATTTATGACTCTAGCCTATTGGATAGGATGGAACGGGGGTCATTAGGATAGAATGAGGGTCTTTAGAATGGAATGTGAGTCTTTAAGGTGTATCAGGGGTCTTTTAGAGGCTGAGCCCTTGTGTGTCTTTCTGAAGTAGCAGATTTATTGACGCCTTATTTGCATTTGCTTGAACTGTAGGAGCTTCTCTCATCTTTACCAACAAAAGAGCCCATTTTACATTCAAATACAGTCAGTCTCGTCTTTCAGTTTTTCGCTAAAAATGGCTTTTAAACAAACCATGCTCGCCCGTGAGAGTGTGTTTATTGTTTTTTTAAACCTGTTACTTCCCAAGCTTGATTTTGCGGTTTAATTCAGAATATTTATTTGTCTGATAGTAGGATGATTTTTCCAGAAATTCGTTATGAATTGTTGTTCACAGATACTTCCCACCCATGCAACACTTCCACAAATTCCAGTTCAGATTAATGTTTTTTTTTATATGTTATTGTTGAAAAGTAGCATATTTTAATAGCGCAGCTTGTTCATGCTGTCTGGTGCTAAGCAGAGTTCAGAAACACGACAGAGTCCAACGTAGACGGGATGCAGCTTCTCTTAAGCAATTAGGCTGCACTGGTCCTCATGATGCATGCCAACAAAAATACCCACGATTCATCTCATTTTAATCTGATGATTTTTATCTGAGCGTTTTCAGGCGGAAGTTCTCTCTGTGTATCGACAACAGGAAGGCAGGTTTTATCTATGTGCAATTTCTGGAGTACGCATTTGAGAAAGTGTATGAAAACTGGGAAACAATATAATGTGTGCAGTTAAATAATATAATATAATGCGTGCGCCGTAATGATGTAATGCGTGTGGCGTAGGGTTGGGGTTAGTGATATAATTTGATGCGTAGGGTTGGGGTTAGTGATATAATATGATGTGTGCGGCATATGTTTGGGGTTAGTGATATAATTTAATGCGTGCGGCATATGTTTGGGGTTAGTGATATAATTTAATGCGTGCGGCATATGTTTGGGGTTAGTGATATAATTTAATGCGTGTGGCATATGTTTGGGGTTAGTGTTATAATATTATGTGTGCGGCGTAGTGTTGGGGTTAGTGATATAATATGATGTGTGCGGTGTAGGGTTGGGGTTAGTAATATAATATTATGTGTGCGGTGTAGGGTTTGGGTTAATAACGTAATACAATGTGTGTGGTGTAGGGTTGGATAGAGCACTGTAGGGTGTGGAAGTGTTCCCATGATGCCCTACTTGCCCTGGCTGACCCCCTTCTGACCCCCTAGCTGGGGTCCCCAGGATGTATGAGGTGGATGTGGCCTCGGAGCCTGGCAGCCCCACGCTTTACGGCGAATCCTCGGACACCTACTGCCCCATGGAACGCTGGCAGAGACTTCGCACCGCCGTCCGCAAGCTCGAGTTCTGGGAGAACTTCAGCCCAGAGCTCATCGGGGGCGGCTTCTTCTCCAAGGTCTACAAGGTATGCTGGGGGGGGGGGGAGGGCACTGCCTGCGAGGAGCGCTAGTCAAAAAATAAAAGAATAAATTTTAGTGCATCAGGTGGCGTGGTGGTTAAGGAACCACTTCTGATGTGCAGAGCAGAGCAGTCACTGTGTGTGTGTGTGTGTGTGTGTGTGTGTGTGTATGTGTGTGTGTGTGTGTCTGGGCGGGGGTGAGAGCCACTTAGCACAGGTGGGGGGTGGGGAACCCGACTCAACCCCTCCTATGTCGTGTCACTAAAAAAACATTAGGAAAATATCTCAGTGTCACCTGGCGAGAGTATGGAATAGGCTGACCAGCTCCCTTATAAGGGCCCCGGGTGACAGTCCCGACCGACGACTCCCTTAGAAGGGCCCCGGGTGACAGTCCCGGCCGACGACTCCCTTATAAGGGCCCCGGGTGACAGTCCCAACCGACGACTCCCTTATAAGGGCCCCGGGTGACAGTCCCGGCCGACGACTCCCTTAGAAGGGCCCCGGGTGACAGTCCCGGCCGACGACTCCCTTATAAGGGCCCCGGGTGACAGTCCCGACCGACGACTCCCTTAGAAGGGCCCCGGGTGACAGTCCCGGCCGACGACTCCCTTATAAGGGCCCCGGGTGACAGTCCCAACCGACGACTCCCTTATAAGGGCCCCGGGTGACAGTCCCGGCCGACGACTCCCTTAGAAGGGCCCCGGGTGACAGTCCCGGCCGACGACTCCCTTAGAAGGGCCCCGGGTGACAGTCCCGACCGACGACTCCCTTAGAAGGGCCCCGGGTGACAGTCCCGGCCGACGACTCCCTTATAAGGGCCCCGGGTGACAGTCCCAACCGACGACTCCCTTATAAGGGCCCCGGGTGACAGTCCCGGCCGACGACTCCCTTAGAAGGGCCCCGGGTGACAGTCCCGGCCGACGACTCCCTTAGAAGGGCCCCGGGTGACAGTCCCGACCGACGACTCCCTTAGAAGGGCCCCGGGTGACAGTCCCGGCCGACGACTCCCTTATAAGGGCCCCGGGTGACAGTCCCGACCGACGACTCCCTTAGAAGGGCCCCGGGTGACAGTCCCGGCCGACGACTCCCTTAGAAGGGCCCCGGGTGACAGTCCCGACCGACGACTCCCTTAGAAGGGCCCCGGGTGACAGTCCAGGCCGACGACTCCCTTATAAGGGCCCCGGGTGACAGTCCCGACCGACGACTCCCTTAGAAGGGCCCCGGGTGACAGTCCAGGCCGACGACTCCCTTATAAGGGCCCCGGGTGACAGTCCCGGCCGACGACTCCCTTAGAAGGGCCTCGGGTGACAGTCCAGGCCGACGACTCCCTTAGAAGGGCCCCGGGTGACAGTCCAGGCCGACGACTCCCTTATAAGGGCCCCGGGTTACAGTCCCGGCCGACGACTCCCTTAGAAGGGCCCCGGGTGACAGTCCAGGCCGACGACTCCCTTAGAAGGGCCCCGGGTGACAGTCCAGGCCGACGACTCCCTTAGAAGGGCCCCGGGTGACAGTCCCGGCCGACGACTCCCTTAGAAGGGCCCTGGGTGACAGTCCCGGCCGACGACTCCCTTAGAAGGGCCCTGGGTGACAGTCCAGGCCGACGACTCCCTTAGAAGGGCCCCGGGTTACAGTCCCGGCCGACGACTCCCTTAGAAGGGCCCCGGGTGACAGTCCAGGCCGACGACTCCCTTAGAAGGGCCCCGGGTGACAGTCCAGGCCGACGACTCCCTTAGAAGGGCCCCGGGTGACAGTCCAGGCCGACGACTCCCTTAGAAGGGCCCCGGGTGACAGTCCAGGCCGACGACTCCCTTAGAAGGGCCCTGGGTGACAGTCCCGGCCGACGACTCCCTTAGAAGGGCCCCGGGTGACAGTCCAGGCCGACGACTCCCTTAGTAGGGCCCCGGGTGACAGTCCAGGCCGACGACTCCCTTAGAAGGGCCCCGGGTGACAGTCCAGGCCGACGACTCCCTTAGAAGGGCCCCGGGTGACAGTCCAGGCCGACGACTCCCTTAGAAGGGCCCCGGGTGACAGTCCAGGCCGACGACTCCCTTAGAAGGGCCCCGGGTGACAGTCCAGGCCGACGACTCCCTTAGAAGGGCCCCGGGTGACAGTCCAGGCCGACGACTCCCTTAGAAGGGCCCCGGGTGACAGTCCAGGCCGACGACTCCCTTAGAAGGGCCCCGGGTGACAGTCCAGGCCGACGACTCCCTTAGAAGGGCCCCGGGTGACAGTCCCGGCCGACGACTCCCTTAGAAGGGCCTCGGGTGACAGTCCAGGCTGACGACTCCCTTATAAGGGCCCTGGGTGACCGTCATGGCCTGGGTGGCCAATGGCCGTCTTGTGACGAACGATCTTGGGCCATGAGGCACTTGTCATGCTCCTGGGCTTCTGCTGGCAGAAATGGCCACATCTGTCTCAGCTGCCTGATACGCTCCTGTTTAATTCACAAGCTAATTCAGACATGCTCGTCATTCCTCAACGTGCTCCTAGATACTGCCTGGGGATGCCCAATGACACCCCCCATCTTCATTCTGGTGTTTCTGCATCTCTTTACCACCATGGGAGCCTACTTCTCCATGGCATGGCCCCATTGTCCATGTGATGATTGTGTCGGACGGCCCCAAAGCCACTCAGCTTTGTGACAGTCCACCAAACGGCACTCAGCAGGACTGAATGATCCATGAAAATCAGCGGCAAAGCTAGCAGTGTGAGTCTGCCCAAAACACAGCTGTCATTTAGGAGGCCGAAGCAGTGCCTGTATAAAGTTACCAACAGCCAGATTACTGGTGGTGCTCAGGGCTGGACACAGACACTGTGAAATGTGCATCTCCAGTGAGTGTAAGAGGAGACGGAGCGTGCAGAGGAAGGCAACGTGCTTTAGGCGTGTTTACAGAGCAGGAAGGTTCAGGTTCAGAAAGTTCAAATCCAGAAAATGATTATGAGCATATAGAGTCACAAACACAGAGGACTCAGCTGGTTACGTGAAAAATATCTTGGTCTGAATTTGTACTTTTTGAGCCTGAACTTTCCGCATGTTTATATATAAAAATCCACAAGGATCCTTAAGAAGACAGCAGGCAATGTGGCCACGTGCCATCAGCTGTTGACAAGAGGTTTCAGGATAGAATCCAATCAAATTAGATGAATTTCACAGCTTAACCACTACAGAACCAGGGCTGAGTATAGCTTCTGTATAATGATTAATCATGATCTGCTGACGGACTATGTAAAATAATCAAGATAAGAGAAGCTGATATCAAGCTGCCGTGACTGCACCCATTGGCCCCTGACACACTGGCAGCGGGATCGTGTGCCATGACACTGGCTTTCTGGACACAGTGTCCCTCCCCTTCTGGGACAGATGTCTTCAGCATGGTGCAGACACAGAGTCCCCACATCGACCCGGAAAGGCAAAACCCTCAGCGTGCCTCACGACCAGGGTAAAGCTTACACCTCCATACACCAAGATACCCACTGAATACCCACTCCATAGCAGACCCCCCCCCCCCCCCCCCCCCCCACATCCAGACTGTCCTGGCAGCTTCAAACACTGTCCAGTCTGTAGCTACTCATTCTCCATCCTCCAAAGGGTTCACTGGAGGGATGCTGGTTAGATACATATTAAGAGAAACTTTGAGGTTTTGTGACGGAAGGTTTAGTTTAATGAGATATGTACTGTATTCACACTACGTCTGTAAAGTGTTTTATTATTATTAAATGATTATTTTAAAATGCTTATTTTATTACTATTGCTATTGTTGTTGTCATTCACAGAAAGAAGAATATGTTGGGTGTTTATCAGATATGATGGGTTGTATGATTGAAATACTGATATTCATTCTTTTGACTTGGCACAACATGACCCTATGCTTGTAGGTCATCCATGGCACCACCAGAAAGGTGATGGTGGTGAAAATCTACAAGAATGACGTGGACCAGGACTGCATTGTACGGGAGATCAGCCTGCTTCAGAAACTCTCCCATCCAAACATTGTGAGGTGAGGTGCCATTTCATGGTGTGGTTTGTCAAACATAAACAAAGTTACCAAGAATTATTCCACATCAACACTGGTCAGTGTTATTTGGCTCATACTCGTATAACTTGAATTGTCGCCGAGAATCATCTCATACCAACACTGGTCTGTGTTACTTTGCTATGAGAGATTCATATAACTGGAAGTGTCACCGAGAATCATCTCATACCAACACTGGTCGGTGTTATTTTGTGAAATGATCGCCAGACATTCAGATTAAATACCTATTCATGACACCCCAGTTGCATTCTGCCTAAATTTTTTCATAAAGAATGACTGGACTTGGGAGACTGTTTACTGCTATCAGTATGTGAACTGGGTGTAAAAGGTTAAATCAGCTTAGGTTAAGTTTGTCGTGGTGCTGTTACGTTAGCACTTTAGAGTTAATTAGGCAAGGTCATGAAAAGCCCTTATCACACAGTAAATAATATATGCTTAACTTACTGCTAAAGTGTTATTCATAGAAATGTGTCTGACACTAGACCCTACGACACAGATGACAAGGCCATTTCTAGTCTTTCCATGGTTATTCTATAGTGATTTATGCTGAATGAGTGAAATGAATGTTCATAAAAATACATTAGACTACTGTCATCCAGATCACATGCTCAGAAGCAGCATTAGATCACACAGGTACATGTGGTTTCTATTTGGTACCAGTATTAGCAAGATAATAGAGTGAAGATGTGGAACTTTATCCTGGTAGGAAGCAAATTTATCTGTATTGGTTTGGAATTGGTTAAAAACATTGAGTGTTTAAAAAGCTGAGTATTGCAACTCCATAGGCTTTTGTCTGCTAGAAAAATTCATTTTCGAAGATCAGACAAAATCAGTATGATGGGACAATCAAGCGAAAGCGAAAGAATTCAAAGTTCACGTTAAAGCATGTGATTCGAAGATGAAGCGAAGCGCTGCTTCACAGATCACCTAAAGGCAGCATCATTCTGCCGTTTATGAGAACATAAAAGTACCACAATTTAAATACCGCATAACAATGGCTTTTTTTTTTAAATCACCTCAATGTGCAATGATTCAGAGTTTCTGAAAAATCACCCCTAGAGGAGGGGCTGGGTCATCATCTTCTCAGATGGGCCACCTTCTTAGGCAGCAATATTTGCTATGGCGAGCAGATCCTTGGGACGCCTGGGATTTAGAGGGTGGAGTGGGTGGATTTAGACGTATTGCAGCTGTGTGACGTAAACACCTAGGACATCATAACAGACCTGGGGACCTTGAATC
This sequence comes from Brienomyrus brachyistius, assembly GCF_023856365.1. NCBI lineage: Eukaryota > Metazoa > Chordata > Actinopteri > Osteoglossiformes > Mormyridae > Brienomyrus > Brienomyrus brachyistius. The sequence continues at coordinate 2,040,772 of NC_064534.1, read as the reverse complement.
TCCTACCTACCTGCTTTGTCATTAATAATTAATAGCTGATAGCAGGTGAATGGGCAGGCTTGTGCTCTGACACTGCCCCCCTCCACCACCCCCCCCCCCCCATCATGCTCTTAATGAATCAGTTTCTGTTCATCATCTTCCATTATTCCATCATTGTTGCCTTTTAGGTATCTTGGAATCTGTGTTAAAGAAGATAAGCTCTACCCCATTCTGGAGGTGAGTGGCTTCTCTTTTTAAACGGTCCCAGATTAGATTAGTTAAATGAGCGAGACCATCAGGTCACAAGGCTGATTTTTGGTAGTTTTTCACAGTTGTTCAGAGCCAATGGGATCAGCAGAATGTGTTGAGGAGAATTCCATTGGTTGGGGATTCTGAGAAAGTGCTCTGTCCTTCAGTACGTGAGCGGGGGATGTCTGGAGGAGCTCCTGGCCAGCAAGGACGTGTCCCTGAGCTGGAGGGAAAAGGTGGACTTGGCCTGTGACATCACTCGGGGAATGGTCTACCTGCACTACAAAAACATCTACCACCGGGACCTTAACTCCAAGGTAGGGCCAATGGCTGCGTGCTCATTAACCCTCTGGATGCCATCAGGAGTCGCCTGACAGTCCAGCCTCTGGATCTTTGGTGCTTTGTCATTGCGGATGAAATATGAGACCATATGATTATGCTTGTTTGTTAGAGGCAAGAAAACACATCTCTCACAGACATTTTGGGCTAATTTCAGGAATAATAATGGCACTTCGTTGACCCCCGTGGGGAAATTCTCCTGTCGCCAGCCCCATCTTACTCTCCATCACACACATGTTGGTTAGAGCAAGCTTGGCAGTGAAGGGCAGCCGCCTGCTGTGGGGCCCATGGAGCTGGGGGTTAAGGGCCTCACTCAAGGGCCCACAGATGGAACTATTCTTCTGAGGCTGGGATTCAAACCGACAACCTTCTGCTCACAGGCACATAGGCTTAGCCTGCCACGTCACACAACTCCCCCTAAGACTCTATATGATGGAATAAGTGTTGAAATTGATCTCCCAGCCAAAAACAGAGTGTTCATTCAATGGTGCTTTGACTCTATGATTTGCTTCCTGAAAGATCATTCATGAAGGTAATATTGCTGAAATGTGCACAACGCAGAGGACAGTGTTATCCAAAGTCATACAGTATAAAGCCCCAGAGTGCTGGCATGAGGAATCGGACAACGTTTTCTGGAAATGAGACAAGCAGACAAGACAGGGTTTGTGCATGTGCAGTGCGGTGCAGTGTGCAGTGTGTTGCCGCAGCAGCTCCCACGGCGACGGGAGCCCCCCCGGTTACCAGGGCAGGCAGAAGCTCTCGCCGAGCCTCCCGATGCCAGAGCCGCTGGCGGTACTGGGAAAAGGTCGGCCTTTTGTTATGCCGATGGGAGTGGCACTGAATGGGGGGAGATCAGCTCTGGGCCGCCCCAGTACTCCACACCCCCAGTCAGCTCCCCGACCCCATGCCCCCAGTTAGCTCCGTCTCATGGCACTGGGTTACCCAGGCAACAAACATTCCAGCCTGTGCAGGAGTGGCTGCGGGGGGGTAAGAGGCTGAGCGTGCGGCGGTACGGCAGCCTGACCCGGGGCAAACGGAGGCAGGATGAGCTGCGGATGACAGGCTTACGGTCAGCGGGACACACAGTTCAGAGTTTCACTACATAAAGTGGGATTAATTTTCAGTAACTGTCCATTCTCTGTTCATAAACATCACCCATGACATGGAAAACTTTCTAAATTATTCTGACATTATTGACACATTTTGTTTGTATGAATTGTATGACAGTGCAGTATTATAGTAAAAGCTGAAATACTTTGTGTGTTTGTACCATAGCATCACCATATTATCTGTTATTAGCTGCTTTACAGATTTGCTTGATCTCTCTGGCACATTTCATGAAACATACTTAACATTCTCAAGACCATAAAAGCATTTCTCAGTTCATGCACATAGCAGAACATTACGGTTAAGCTGTAAAAACCTGTGTAACTTAACCAAAACAGTTAGCTCATGTCTCAAAAGCAAATAATTCCACCAATGAATTAGTCAGCGCCACCAAAATGAAAAGTACAATCCGGATTGTTTTAACGATGAGAGTCTAAATGCTGAAATATACTGTCAGTGTGTCAGTGTAAATATGCTCCTCAGCTCCACAATTATGAATGATAGTCGGTTCCCACTTTCTCATTGTTAATCACTGATCATTCTGCTTTAGCAAACTGATACTTATTCATGTCAAAGACACCTGTTTCAACACTGCAAGGCTCCACATTACAGTATGTAAAGTTCACTGGCAACGGAAAGCACTCGCTTGTACACGTAACTTCTTCAGATATGAAGACACAGTACAATAGCAGACAAAAAAGGCACACAGCTCTGTATAGCACAAAGACAGCAAAACGGCAACAGAATTATGTATTGAGGGAACCAAAAACACAACAATGCTGTATCATAGTTTTTGGAATATAATTTTAAATATTTTGAAATCTTGGTCAACTTTTGTTGCGGTGGCATGACGTCACACATATATATATATATATATATATATATATATAAATTACAGTGGAAGTTCCGCTTCCTCTAATATGTCAGAAAATAAATGCCCATGTATGCAGTGTTGTATTTATATTGGTTTTAATAAAAGTGCACTAGAATGCGTTCAACTTCATGACGAGCACGTTCAGAATCAGCTATTTATTGTAGATTGTTTGACGCGATTTTCTTGTCATGCATTTCCATGCAGCAGCGCATTAAAACCTCCTGAAGCGCAGCATCACTGGACCTCTATGGCCGACACAAAAGAGCTTTTTTCACTCCTATTATATATTATTATTATTATATATATTTGCGTATATTTACCAAAATATTGAGAAATTTGTATGAAACCATGACAAATAATATTTTGCAGAAGTGACACTGTGGTGTTGGGATTACACTTTTTGTGCAAATGTTGTCATTTGAGAAACGCAATCGAGGAGAAAATGTTCTGCTTTGTACCTGGCCTGATAGCACTGGCACTATGAGGTTAGGTTATACCGCTCCCTGCTGGGCACTCACGGCACTGGCTGGAATTTGAAGTGTCAGATATGGAACGTGATTAAAATGCGACGCCAACGAGGCGACGCATCTGTGCTCGAGTCTCTGGCCGCATTTCGAAAGGCTAGATATGAAATATGTTCGCGTTCGCAAGCTAAAGGCGTGCCAGAGTCCGCCCGCTGCAGGGCTGGCTGCAATTATCGGTCTCAGGCAGGGTTGACGTGTGACACAGACATAGGAGGAGATTCTGAAGGTCCAAGCGGCTCAGGTATGCAGCACACGTGACCATCTCCTCTGTGTCTGGCCCACAGAACTGCCTGATCAGGCTCACGACACGGGGCAGGGAGGCTGTGGTGACAGACTTCGGACTGGCCAGGGAGGTGGTGGAGCTGCCTGCTAAGGACATCGAGAGAAAGTTGTCCCTGGTGGGCTCCGCCTTCTGGATGGCACCTGAGATGCTGAGAGGGGAACCGTATGACCGTAAGGTAGCGTGTGTCTGCGACCTCACTAAGACCGCTGCTAACCACGCCGTCCAAAGTGTTCCATGCCGAACCAACTCAGCAATGACACACTTTCTAAATGTAATCTACCCCCATGTGAGACGGCTAGTGAGCACTATTCGCTCTGTAAATTATCCAACTTTATTTTTTGAACCCACAAAAAAAGGTGTCATCAAGCACATTTACATGCATCCGCTTACTTGCCCATTGCAAAGAGCTACACATTAGTTTTCACTGGTCTCATGAATAATGCAAATGTTAGCTAATTCAAATTCCTGGTGTAGGTGGTGATATTCCGGGAGCGAATACACAGTGTCAAGAAATTTGTACTTAAGTAACAGAAGAGCAGGCATGTTTGTTCTGACCATACTTGTACAGTCACTCCACCACCAGGGGGAAGTAGAAAGCAGAGGTGTGACTCTTCTTCTGAGCAAACGCACCTCCAGCTTAATCTGATCCCCTGTCATGCTGCCCTCAGGTGGACGTCTTCTCCTTCGGAATTGTACTGTGTGAAATTCTGGGCAGAATTCCAGCGGATCCGGAAATTCTTCCCAGGACGCAGGTAGAACTTTACCTTCTGAATAAACAGTGAAAAAAGGCTCACTGACCCAGTTCGGTGCTGTGGTAGAACACGAGCCCAGATACAGCCGGATCTTGGATGAGGCCCTGCAGTCCGGCTTCTTGCACGTTCTGCTGCTGATCTAAGTGTGTGGTGATGTTCAGATGACTATGGCAGTGAGAGTGAGAGGTTGTTGTGAGCATATTTGAATCTGCGAATACTGTATTATTCATTTAATCAGCAGTTAGACAGATCAATGTGTCCTGCTAGCTGACATGAATACATCTCACAGACCAGCTTCATGCGCTTAATGTAAACGGAAGCATTCATGGAAATCCAGATAAAAAAAGAAGTTTAGGAAATTAAATTCCTCCCAAACACATCCCCAGTTCCCAGTAGCCCGTCACAACCCCAGCTCTTTTGCACAGCTCTGGTATTTAAGTCCATATAGAAAAGGTTTTCAGTGACAGTTATTGAAGTAATTTCTTAAGCTACTCTTGTAGATATAATCTATTGATAACGCACTTGTAACTATTAGAGAGAAAAATAGCGCAACCCAGGAAAAAGAGCATTTTATTTATCCTACGATGCAGAAACTAGAAGTTGCTATGCAAGCGGTCCTGCAACTCAGACTGCTCCAACTGGCAGCTAGCATTTTTTCAAACTGTTTGCAAAAGTAAATTAATACATTTTATTATAATTATGTTGAAGCAACGTTAAAATATGATATTGCTGGTACATTCATACATTCACACATTTGACACATTCGTAAATTGTAAATGTTTTATTTGAATAAAATTAGCAATTACCAAATGCATTTAGGTAGGATTAACAGCATAGCCTAACATGCGAGTGGTTAGCGCCACACTAAGGGCAAAGCCATTGCGTGCGTTTGGTGCTGAGACCCCTGCTGGTTGCTGGCAGGATTACGGGCTGGATGTGACCGCTTTCCGGGACATGGTGGTCGGCTGCCCACATCGCGTGCTGGACCTGGCAGCCAGCTGCTGTCTGGTGAGTGACCGCTGCTTGCCCTGGGGGGCAATGCTGAATATCATGCCCCACCTCTGACGGTCAACCTGAAGACATGGTTATCACTTAGGGGGCTGCTGTTGTACCATTAAGGTGACCTGCGCAACAGCAATGATGATAATAATAATAATAATAATAATCATAATCAATGATGACGGTGGTAACAATGACTGCACCCCCGTCGGACAGATGGAGGCGTTCCGAAGGCCATCCTTCACAGAGCTCCTGGACCAGCTGGAAGAGCTGGCGGAAAGCTTGGAGCCCCCCAGTTCAGAGCTGACGACGGGCTGAGGGGTGGGTGAGGCTTCACAGAGCCCCGCCCCCTCCCACCGCACGGAGGGACTCTGCAGCTGCCCCGTGGGCAGGGCTGCAGCGCATTGCACACACAGGCTGAGGCGTGGCACACGTGGACCTCCGTCAGGAAGAGGGCGCTGTACTGGCCACATGCGGGAGCGTGTGTGTGTGTGCGTGCTGGACTGGACCAATGGGAATCACAGGGCATCCTTCTGTAATACTAATCAAGGAATTCTTGTAAGCTGTGGACAAGAAGAAATTTTCTGCACCTTAAGGGAGAATTAAGTGAATTAGACATAAGCAATGTCTGACAGCAGCCCCCCCCCCCCCCCACCCCAAAAAAAAAAGGCAGTTCCCCGCCCCCCCAGGCCGCTGTTCTTGCTCATTAATGTCAGTGGTGCTCTTGGCTGTTACTCATTACTATAGGCTCTGCTAATTATAAGTCAGAAGGGCCAGCAACCATTATCTTCTGTATATTTTTTGTTTTTTAGAGCATAGTTCTTCTCATAGGAGTGTAATTTTGTGATAAAAAAGAGATTAAGGTGTTGGTATTTAGATTAGATATTTATTTTCTATACTTGCTGAATCCCGTGGAATAGCATCTCATAATCAGTTTGCGACATGGAAGTTGTCATGCCCGCCAGTTCTGACTTGCAGCTGAATGATTTTAACCATCATTAAAATAAAACTATAGAATATTTGAAATATCAGTCTATCAATGGCCGTCGTTTCACCTATTCGGTATTTTTTGCAATGTGCTCTAAGTGCCAGAAAATGCCACATATTTGACTTATGAAATACGATTACAAGCCGAACTCAGATCAGTGGTCCTTTAAATGTCAGCGGACCATGTGTTTCTACAGCGTACGCGAATGCGGTTTGTGTTTAGTGCTGCCATCTTCTGGCAAATAAGCGGAACAGGAACAGATTCATGCCGATACTCTGGTGGCCAATGCTGATTCTCAGAAGAGACGCATATAACTGCACATTTCGCATTTTTGTTGGGTGTCATTGTTCAAAATACGAGGCTGTTTGTGAACGTTGTGGCGAATTAACAATCTTTCTCAGGATAAATAGAATGTAGTCGAAAGAAGTCACACAGTTTCACAATTCACTGTTATTTTTTCACGTGATGATGTACTTGTGGGAAATTTGCTTGTGTTAAAAAAAACATCGTTTCCATTATTTAAAATTAAAGTAACTTCTAATGGATTTTTCTGAAAATGTCAGTGTAACTGTCAAATAAAGAGTAGGTGCGCGTTAATTTAGGATGGTCCCGCCAACACTAGGCGGCACAGCTGACCGTAATGCCTGCGGCGGTCTCACGTCCCCAGCTGTGTGATTTCACGGGGCGCTTATCGCTCTTCGGTTTCCTTTCGCGTATGAAACACGGATGATCTGAGATTTCTACTACGACTCCAAGCTCTCCGTAATTCCGCAGGGGGATCTCTGTTATCACAAACTGCTCGGTTGTAGGCCTGTATGAGCAGTTTGTGTTCGTTTAATCGGGTAGAGCTTTTCCTTCAATATTACAGCTTGTCAGTGTAATCTAATGTCTTGTGTTTATTATATGTGACCCTCCAGCACAAAACTGTACACTTGGGTCAAAAATATGAAATTAGGATTATGGCATCAAATGAAAGAGCACAAAAATCCTTTCCAATGATGCATGAATTTTAAGAATCGGACAAAAATTAATCGAGATATGCTAATTTGAAGTTTCGAATTTCATGAATTAGGGAAAAGAAACTTTTTTGAGAAAAATGGTCCCAAAGATGATCAATATAAACTCCTTTGCAACACATATTACTTTTCAAGCAAATAAAATTAAATTCACACCATATATTAACCACATATAGACCAATTATATAGATTTTTATTAGAAAAATCTAATAAAAATTGAAACAGGAACCTGTCAAAGACATCTATTATACCATAATCCTAATTTCTAATTTTTGACCCAAGTGTACAGTTTTGTGCTGGAGGGTCACATGTAATTTCTTACTTTATACTGCTGTTAGACATGAATATTATATGACACAGATACAATAAAATACCACTGATATCTAAGAGAATTAGTTGAATGACTGGTATGTATATTTCAGGTGAAAAGTTTTCATAATGCCAGTGTCATCTGCTTGAAGGGTTGTAGTTGCAGGCATGTGTGTTACCTCCTTCTCATTCTGTGTATTAAGTGAGCAGGATTTGTAAGTAGCCTGCATGCACAAAGGCATTAGAGTTATGATTAAAGTGGGCTTATTTTGCAATTAAATTATTTTTCAAACGTTCAGTGGTTTGTAATGCAGTTTTTGTTTCACGAAGCATTTACAGAAAATGTAGTCAGGAATAGAGCAGGTGTCTGAAGGACCTGCTTATTTTTGGTCACACAGACATGCATGCCATCGTATACGTACCATGGTAACTGCATTTTTCCATCTCTCAGTAATCCACCAGTTACACTGCATGGCCAGAGGTTTGTGGACACCCCCAGTAACTGGAAAAATTGCCTATTTAAGCCACGCCATTTTCCCAACCAGTTCCCCACATTTCTGTCTTGTTGGATCTGTCCTGTCAACCGTAAGTCAAGCGACTGTGAAGATCAAAACATCTGGGAGCAAGTTTAGCTGCAAACTGGCAGCCACTCAAGGTTACAGAAAGGGAGCTGATGACCCAACCTCAATACCCCCCCCCCCCCCCCGAATGGCTGCAAACCCCACCAGCAATGTGTACCGATGTCTAATGTGAAGCCTTATAAGAGTAAAAGCTTCATATTAAAATATCTTTAAATCTCGACTGAAGTCCTACTACTTCAGTTTAGCTAATTACCCGCAACCTAACACAGCATAACTATGGCTGCTGGTGTCTGAGCTGGAGTCCTGATTCATTCCCATGGAGGAGTGACATCGCAAATGGGACCTATGAACTTTATCACCGTGGGTGCAGCCAGTAACACCCTACACAGGCCAATGTGGAGAGCAGACTTACTGATGGACGTTGGCCACCCTACACAGGCCAATGTGGAGAGCAGACTTACTGATGGACGTTGGCCACCCTACACAGGCCAATGTGGAGAGCAGACTTACTGATGGACGTTGGCCACCCTACACAGGCCAATGTGGAGAGCAGACTTACTGATGGACGTTGGCCACCCTACACAGGCCAATGTGGAGAGCAGACTTACTGATGGACGTTGGCCACCCTACACAGGCCAATGTGGAGAGCAGACTTACTGATTGACGTTGGCCACCCTACACAGGCCAATGTGGAGAACAGACTTACTGATTGACGTTGGCCACCCTACACAGGCCAATGTGGAGAGCAGACTTACTGATGGATGGTGGCCACCCTACACAGGCCAATGTGGAGAACAGACTTACTGATTGACGTTGGCCACCCTACACAGGCCAATGTGGAGAGCAGACTTACTGATGGATGGTGGCCACCCTACACAGGCCAATGTGGAGAGCAGACTTACTGATGGACGTTGGGCACCCTACACAGGCCAATGTGGAGAGCTGACTTACTGATGGACGTTGGCCACCCTACACAGGCCAATGTGGAGAGCAGACTTACTGATGGACGTTGGCCACCCTACACAGGCCAATGTGGAGAGCAGACTTACTGATGGACGTTGGCCACCCTACACAGGCCAATGTGGAGAGCAGACTTACTGATGGACGTTGGCCACCCTACACAGGCCAATGTGGAGGACAGACTTATTGATGGACATTGTCTTCATTCTTAATCACAGCATATACCTCCCTTTTAGCAAGCATGTCCACTCTTTTTTGTTCTCAGTGATGTTAATGCGCCCCGGGGGGCAGCCATTAGACCTTGGACCCGCAGAGGTTCCTTTTCTCCTTACCTGGGAGTTTTTGTTTCCTCTCTTCCATTATCATCTGACTTTCTTTAATTAATCTCTTTCCTTCATTTTCCCTGATCTGTATTACTCTCTCCAATGATGTTTAATGTTTCACAAGACATCCATGTAAAGCACCTTGGGGCAAGACTGTTGTGAAAGGCGCTATATAAAAGTAAATTGAACTGAATATACCTTTCTGAATATACCTGAATATACCTGAATATACCCTTGCTATCGGAGTGAGATTCTGGATGAGCTGATGTCAGTATACTTTTGGCCATACAGTGAATTTCAACTACAATCCATGCAACTGATAATATAAGCAGCTATCAAATTATTTTACACAGCACAGTATCGCCATTAACTCTATGGAGGTAAACATGTATGGCAAACAGCATTTTTCAGCACATCTGAATGGCTGTGTTACTACTCTTTCCCCTGTAAGTTGCTTCAAACGGATGGCTTCTTGCTGCCCTTAATACAGCCTATTCCTTATATCTGACTAAAACCGGTGACTTTTGCTGCTAAGGATGGAAAAGCATTAAAAGCTCCTGACAGGCTGTGTTTGTGCTGCTCGGATCTACCGGAATCGGAGGAAAGCCGGTAAGTAGTTGGCGATTATGAGGCTTCAGGACGCGGCACTTTGTGCACAGACAGCCCACTGCAGAGAAAGCGTCCTCTTTGCTTTCAAAATATTCCTTGTAGCGTTTAAAAACAATGACAATTTAAAGTGCAAGAACTGTGCTTTCTCTTTTGCTGGCTAAAGTATATAGATGTCATATAATAATTAATAAGCCAAACCGCAATTGTTTAAAAATATCCAAATCAATACAATTTTACATGGATATATTCAAACATTCTCAAAAATGAGGCACAGAACAGTTACTGCAAATGAGATCAGAGAGGAAACTGACCCCACAAGATACTAAATTTAATTTCCCGGTTGTGTAATTCTATGACCTTACATTTTCCCTGGCTGCCCCCTCTCAGGGAAGGTAAGGTTGGGTATTTTTACAGTGAGAGTTTCACAAAAGCACTCCAGTCCGTTTAACTTGAGCATTTCATGAGGGGGATTGCAGCAATGGAGATGGGGCTGTTCTACAACAGTGCACTGGAACCAGCAACCTTCCAATCGCAGGTCACACGCTACCCTAAAAGTAACCAGTTGGGGGGGGGGGAGGGGTGATGTTTGCCGTGACCCGGATTCGAACCGGGGTTGTTGCGGCCACAACGCAAAGTACTAACCACTATACGATCACGGCGAGCCACCCAACACCTTCTGGAATAAACGTTCCCCATAATGTTAAAGGTGAGGCACTTGTACGTTTCATTTACTATTGCCTATAAACTGTAGGTCTTTAATTAACTTTATAACCGGGTACCTATTTGCAAAACAATCCCTCGCCCTAAATTTAAAATGTCTCCAATAATATGACCCCAATGGACGCCCTACAACGCGCTTTGCGTGAGATTGACGAATCACATTCAGTACCTTCAAGATCAATATGAATATAAATCGCTTCTTTCTCTTCCGCCGGTTACCTGGCAGCCTGGCTGTCGTTGGGAGCCCTTATCCAGGGGCTCGGCTTCATTATTTCGTGTCCATGGCGAGGGAGCCGCCGCTAGACTTTGAAGCTTTAGCATTATTGAATATTTGCGCCTAGGAAGGAAAACAGCTTTAACGCATGATTGATTGTGCTTTTTAAAAAAACACTCGTAATGTTTGGCAGCCATTTATTATTCACACAGGAGCATTCATTAGTGTTTGGTTTGGTGACTGGCTGTATGCGGGCTTCAGCGGTCCCACTTCGTACGTGAAGGCTTTCGGGAAGCTGGGTTCGGTGCGGCTGCAGACCTTCACGCACATTATGCTGTTATGTCAGAGTCATTAAGAGACGGAGACAGAGACGTAGACGGAGGGCCACAGACTGGGCCACTGTGCTGGGGCGCCTCGCCTGAAAGCCGAAACATCAAAAGACCGCATTAGAAGCACCTAAATCCCTTTTAATGGGTTGTTGCTCTTCTCTGCCCTTCGCTAGCTCTCAAAGTCATTTTCCTATTTAGATGAGATTATGGTAATACGTGTGCATGTCTTGATAACTCTTTGTATAGTCACGCATTTCTTACTCTATCGACTCTCGTGAGAGGCGACCCTTAAAATGAGAAGCTTTAATCGACTGGCCGTGAATGTTTTTTCATGGCAAAGTAAATGTGGGCATTTTGTCGGCAACAAACGCAGACACATATCGAGATTCCAGTAGGGACACTGAAACAGGTTCCCTCAGTCCTATACACAGAACGAATAAAATGCTTCTTTATGCGCTATTTTTTTCTTCTATTGATGTCATGGGAAATTGTTAATGAAAACTCCCAAACAATTTCTGCATTGGAAGAAATTGGGTGCCATGAGATTTGTTTTCCACAAGATGGCGATGTTCTATAAAAATGCTGGATGCACTGAAGAAAAGTAAATTTGAAAATGATATATCAAAATCTGACTTAACTAGCACAAGGAATTTGGTTTCAGCCGTTGGTGTCTCTCAATATAGGCTGACAATATACAGACAATGAACATATAATTTACAGAAAACACACATAAAGTGCCAACAGCAGTAATGACCTTTGCGTGTGAGAATGAGACTGTATGACACTGTATGTGTGGATGTGAGGCTGGGTGTAAAGACAGGAGTAGCTGTGGCCCGGCAGATGATCCTGGCCACCTGTTCATGAGGGTGATGGTGTGAGGAAGAAGCTGCTCCTGTGACGAGATGTTTTGCAAATCTTAAAATTGGGACATTTGCTCTTTAATAATAATGATACCTGTACTCAGTGTTTGTGACCCCTTAAATAAGTGGCAGGCACTATTGATGGAGTCTCACTGCCTGGACTCGGCAGGTGAGTCTGGAGATCATGTCCTCACGTATTGAGCCACTTCCATGCCGATCACACTGCGCTTTTTCAGCGTGTGTCCATGTGAGAAGGTGGCAGGTACAGGAACCACAAGGTTTCCGTGTCTGAGTAGGATGTCGCCGTAAACGCAGATACCGGTTTGGCCTATAATTGAGAAAAGGAGACAGAACACAACTGAACATTAATAACGTGAAAGCACTGAAAGTCGCTTCATGGATGCAGAAAAGCCAGAGTGACTAAAACACTTGTACTTCAGTGCAGTCAGGGTGGTTAATGTTCTCATCAGTCTGCTGTGATTTAGTGGAGCCCCTCTACAGGACCCTTATCTCCATATCTGCCAGGTGGCTCACGGTTCAGTGCAGCCTTAATGCTCTGTGTCAGGTCTGAGTTATAGCCGAACTTCCTTCAGGATCGTGCCTTAGCAGTGGTGAGAAGTGGGGCTGTTTCCGGCTGCAGAGGGCACAGGAAGGGCGGTAACATCAGAGTAAAACCTGGGAAGCTCGTAAACGAACCTGGGAAGGGGTCTTGTTGGCTTGAAGACCTAACAAAAGAGAATGCGTGGTGAGAATGAGAGAGAGTGAATGTGAAAAGCAGAGGATATGGCATCTGGGTGTGATGTCTCACCATGCAGAGTTCCAGTGTACATATACAATGACAATAAAAATATTCTATTCTATTTTCTGCTCCATTTACACCTCTGGCATAACTGGACAGGAAGACACTGGCTGAGTACATAACAGTCCAAGTCCATTTAGGGCCCACAGTAGGGGCCAGCTACTGTGGGAAAGAGCTGGATTGTCAGGTAAGAGAGAAGCTCAGGTCTAACAAACCAGATAATCAGTTTGTAAGACCTATTATGGACTGGACAAGAAGGAGACCATGCAACCTGATGGTGGGAGGGCAGAAAGGGCATCTTCCCTGGGCAATGGTGTGGAGACAGGCTTTGGACAAAAACAAATGGCAACCGTTCCAGAGGAAAAACAAAACAAATCGAGAACATAAGAAAGCAGAACCCAGTAAACATAAGAAGGCTAAAACTGGACAAGAAGATAAGCTTTGTTGATCCTGAGGGAAATTATCGCATACAGCTGTACGGTCAGCAAAGTGCAGATAAACAAAGAATATGATGCAGATCAGACAAAGTGCAACAAGAGCACGTATACTCTAGGCGATAACATTTAATGCAAACATTTTAAAAAGTACACAGTGCACAAACATCCTAAGAAGTATATAGAGTAAATAAATAGACATAAAAAATTTATGATAGGTGAGGGACTGCAAGGACCACAAGCTGGGCAAGCAAAAGGAGAGGGACAGGGAGCAGGAGGATGCTGAGGAGAGGGCTGGGCCAGGACCGAGAGGCACAGAAGGACCCACAGGGCAAGAACCATATATGTCTGTCCACGTCTTTTTCTTCCTGCAAGCCGGCGCTGCGGGTTTTTTTTGCGAGATCTGGAAGATCGAACAGCGAGGGAGGAGGGAATCTATAATCTACAGTCCATACTTACCTTCCAGACCATCGACCCCACTACCCAGCTTCTGAGCTGGGTTAAGTTCCTCCACACCTCATCGGTGAGGATGGGGAAATCCCCTCCAAGATGTCCCGCGATTGGAACTTCAGGTCTCGGGCAGCTGGGACCTCCCTCATCTCAGGCTGCCGGAGCCAGTAGATCACCTCATCTACCAGGATCATGTAGCCGTCGTCCGTGAGGCGAGGTGTCCTGTCATTCTGTCATAAGGTGGGTGAGCACGGTGGGAAGGGAAGAACGGGAGTCTGGGAATAAGGGTAACGAGGGATTCAGGGTAACAACACTGGATACGGGGAGAGGATTGGCAGCGATGTTAAATTGACGTTAATGATAGGACTGGGAAAACTTACTCTAACAAACGGAAATACACAGAAATCAGGAAAACAATTCATAACAGTTGATCACACAGGGATTCCACACGAGGTTAACGAGGGGGCGTGGCACACAGGGTCGAACGAGTAGGGTGTGATAACCTCCTCTAGGCCAGGTACGGCAACGGGCACTAGTGGAGCAGTAGCCATCTCGGGCCAAGGATGCCAGCGGAGCAGAAGCAGCCTCTTTCTCGTTGGGCACCAGCGGAGCGGCAGTGGCCTCTTCCGAGTCGGGTACCAGCGGAGCGGCAGTGGCCTCTTCCGAGTCGGGTACCAGCGGAGCGGCAGTGGCCTCTTCCGAGTCGGGCACCAGCAGGGCGGCAGTGGCCTCTTCCGAGTCGGGTACCAGCGGGGCGGCAGTGGCCTGTTCCGAGTCGGGTACCAGCGGAGCGGCAGTGGCCTTTTCCGAGTCGGGTACCAGCGGAGCGGCAGTGGCCTCTTCCGAGTCGGGTACCAGCGGAGCGGCAGTGGCCTCTTCCGAGTCGGGTACCAGCGGAGCGGCAGTGGCCTCTTCCGAGTCGGGTACCAGCGGGGCGGCAGTGGCCTCTTCCGAGTCGGGTACCAGCGGAGCGGCGGTGGCCTCTTCCGAGTCGGGTACCAGCGGAGCGGCGGTGGCCTCTTCCGAGTCGGGTACCAGCGGAGCGGCGGTGGCCTCTTCCGAGTTGGGTACGCTCAGCACTGGGCTCACCTGGGGATTCAGGCAAAATGAGTGTGGCAAGAGAACAAGCAGCGGAGGAAGGGAGTGATTCAGACGACTCCTCGGTAGGCTGTGTGCCAGCTTCACTTGCCAGTGTAAAGCAAACAATGCCCTGATCGTCTCCTGTATTGCTGGGGAAGTGGAGACCAAGGAGACTGCCCTCAATTCCACCTCTATCCAGTGCAACAGGGCAACCACCGGGTGACTCCTGAAGCCAGGGATCTCCGCAGAGCTCCTGAACAGTTTCCTCCTCCCCATTTGAATCTGGAGCAGGGGCGGTGGCAGGCAAAGGAGCGGGCACAGGTTCCTCACTGGCGCTTGACCAGTACCAACGTCGGTCACACAAGTGAGCACTCTCAGGGATTAGTGGGGTACGTAGACCATTGATTCTTCTAGGTGGTCTGGAGAACAGCCGCAGGTTCATCTTTGCGGTTCAGTCATTCTGTCATATTGCGGCTGTCAGCAGGTACAGCCCCTCATGGGGGAGTGTATTGTGGAAACCAGACAGGGCAACACGCGCAGACAGATAGCAATGACTGAACAGGGAGCACAGGACTAAGGCTACGTTTACACTGCAGGACAAATGTGGCCCAAGTCCGATTTTTTTCATATGTGACTCAGATCACATTTTTTCATGTCAATGTGAACAGCCACATGGAATCCCATTTTTTCAATTCCGATTTGGGCTACTTCAGTATGTGGTCATAAATCAGATACTGGTCTGATTTTTTGCGATGCGAAATCGGAATTCATGCGACTTTTACGTCACTCTCGATCGACATTCATCACAGTTCTGTGCAGGCGGAAGCCACCATGTGTCTCCGTCAGAGTGCCAAACGTGGAGGAGAGTTCAGAAGGAGGGTAAGGAGCTTGAGCATGAGCACATGCGCTGGTGCCTCCGTGCTGGAGCTTGACTTCCTGCATCAATAAAGTGACGTCTTTGCTTTTGCCCGTGTGCGTCATTGCGTTTTTGTCGTTTCATGCACACGTGGGCCGGTCTGTGAGCAATCTGATATTAAAAAAAGAGTAATGTGAACAGGCAAACAACAATTCTGATTGGAGCAGAAAATGTGAATTGAGCATTAAGGCCTGCAGTGTGAACGTAGCCTTACAGACGCTAATATACATGACTAACAGAGGAGTAAACACAAGGCAGCTGTGAGTGGTTAACAAGAGGGCAGGAACAAGAGGTAAGACTAACAGGCTTCTGGTGTGGCTGAGTAGAAGCCATGCTCGAGGGAAACCGAGGGAGCAGACACACATTGTGGGGCTGGATGTGACAGGGATATCTTATTGTGTAATGAAGGTACGGATGTAGCACTGTAACAGTGAAGTTGTAACAGTAAAACTGTAAAGTTGTTTTCAGCTCTTGTACCCCTGAATAATGAAGAAGATTTTTTCCAGTGCAGTAGCTTAGAGAGAAAAAATGATTCCCATCAGTTGAAACCCATGATAAAGCACTGAAAGGAAGCGTGAGCTTTTTCCAGCTGTCTGCTCGTATGCGCCTAGACGCTGGGCTGAAACTGGGTGTTCCTTGGTGGTGTTCTGGATCTGCTGGTGGAAAATTGGGTCATGTCCGAAGGGCTAGCAGATGAAACCCAAGACGGACTGGTGCTCAAGGTGGCACAACAATGGAATGCTTAAAATTAAGTTTTTTTTTTTTTTTTTTAAATATTAAGTGATTTGGAAATTTGTGCATATGGTGATAGCATCCTGTGAAAGCCGCCTGATTTCTTCCTGGTATTCTTTATTGAGGCTGTAGCCCAAATCTGGGAATGACTGAGCATCACAGTCTTCTGTCAGCAGCTGAACCTGAAGAGTCCCACAGCCATCCAGGTTTACAGATAATTGGAGTTTCTTGGCAGACAGCTTTAGAAGCTTTTAAGTTAATGAGACAGGCTACGCGTGTCTTTGAGAGCGACTCGAAAAGACCCCGCCTTAAGGGGGGGTTGTTGTTAGTGGAAGGGTTGAGTGGTCCTTCATCTTGCTCTTGATGTTAAAATAGGGCAGCATGTGTTTTTTGCGACTAAATTGAAGCACTGAGGTACAGGAAAAATCATAGTTCTGTCAATACCAAGCGCTGGGTGATAGATCAGGGATATTGGACCCCCAGGTGATCAGACTTTTTCTTTTTGACGCAGTGGATACTCTGCTGATGTGAACAGTGAGGTCTCAGGCAAAGGATCATACCTGAAACATCAACGCTGAAGCAGAGGATCGGGGAGAAGAGGGTGTAGGGAGTGAGAGAGGTGTAAAGCAGAGGAAAAGACTCAAGCAATCATCTCCGTTTACCATGATTTATGCGTTTGACTGTGAGCTTAGCTGCTTAGGGGAAGAGTCCTCCATGCAAGTGCATGTGGGTGATGTGCATGAATAGATATGTACAGAAACCGATGTGCACGACTTGTCCTTGACCTGTGAATAGATCAGACATGTTCAGTGCACTTTCAGACTCACTGGTGCACACAGACCCAGTCCTGTCAGAATTATACTGACAATAGGGTCCCTTAAGAGATGTCTGTGTCCCCACAAAGCCCCATTAGATCTCAGTACAGTCTCAGTATATCTCCTACTCACATAAAAATACCCCCCTTCGGTCTCTCTCTCTCTCTCTCTCTCTCATACACACACACACACATTTCTCTCTGAGATTTGTGAGTAGGGAGAGTTATGGTGATCACCACGTCAGCTTTCATCAATAACCAGCCATGGAGGACAGGAAGCAGATTCATGCTGAAATGTGGTTTTGGGGTCAAGGAGAGGATGAGGGCAGATGGAGAGAGCCGGTCATTCTCAGTAACACCTCCCAAAGCACTAAAAATGAGCATATGGATGGAAAGGTGTGACCACAGCCGTAAATGGAAAATGTGGAACCGAGTGTAAAATAATCAGAATTCATATCCAGAACTAAATTAACCTGGCTTTCACATGAAAGGAAATGAAACCTAAAAAATCATAATTGCATGGTGCATTAAATGTGCGCATCCCGTTTCCAAATTAAACGCTGAAGCGCATTCATTCATGATTACGATGATTATGATACTTGCATATAAAAACATTTAAATGGGCGACACACACAACACAGTGCAGATATATCCATCCACCCCAGGCAACGTGAAAGCTGGAGCCTGTCCCAGACTACTGATATATATAGTGCAATATTCTAATTTAAAATAGATTTTGCATTAGACCTACCTGTATTATTTACTGTTTGCACGTTGCAAAATACTGCCGCTACATGGTTACTCGCACAACTGCATTAATGAAGTATGATCAGACGTGGAAAGGTTGGCTACTTAACAAATAAAATTATATCCTGAAATGTCTGCTTATTTACATCACGGATACAAGGATGGGCGCTTTAGAAAGCAGATGAAGATGAGGGGTGATATAAAAGCCAGAACACTGAGGAAAAGGAACTGAGGTATCAGGAGAAAGTTCTTCTTGTGGGAGGTTTGGGACGGGGCTACTAGAGGGGACAGGAAGTGGGACGATGACGCTGAAGTGAAGAGTCACACTGGTGTGATTAATGGGAGGTTTTAAGGGTGGGGGCAGAGAAGTAGGACAGTCTGACGCTGTGGAGAGAGCGGGAGCAGATGGGACGCAGGTAGGATGTGGACGCTTAAGCAGGTCTGTGCATATCTGGAATTGTCTGTAGGAGGCGTATTTTCAGGAAAGTCATTGTTTGCGGACGGCAAACAGAATTGTGGGATTCGGGTGTGGGGCACAGAACGGATTTATTAAGGAGGGAGGGTATCCCGTTTCGGGCTGACGGGGGTGGGCAGTAAAAGGGTCAGCAAGACACAGAGGCAGACTGTAAATGAAAAGGATCTGTTTCAGTGAGAAGAAAAGAAAACTCTGGGACACAAACATCAGTTAATGAGACACCTTAACAAGTCTGGGTCCAGTAAGATTTACCTTGTGATGGGAAGAACAGATCGGCCTAATCCAGTAGACAGTAAGATAAGATGTTATTGATCCCCGAGGGAATCCGATACCGAAGCAAGGTATGGTGTACAGCACAGAGTACATCTGTATGATGCAGAACAAACAAGCGCAAACCAGTACATACTGTATAGTGCAAAGAAAATGTAAAATACACAAACAGAATATTCTGAAAAACAGGCTAATAATAAATAAATAACAACAGCAATTATAATAATATATTAGCAGATTTAAACAAGCACGATAGACTTCTGCTCTCTGTGGGAGTAGCTCTGCTGCAGCTGCCCACAGGAAGGCTGCACGCGCCATGAAGGGGATGGGGGGAAGTCATCGGGAGCCTCATCCCTGGATGAATCGAAAACCGTCTGAGCTAATAGGGTCAGGCTTGTTGGGGATCGGGGCTGGTGTAGTACTGAGGCGTCACCTGCTGCATAGCGGCACTCGGGTCCCAGTTTGAGGTGACCAGTCCGGGTAGGCGTGCGGAACATCTTGTCTCTCTGGAATTATGACCATCTTCCTCTGCTGTTAGGGGAGCTTTGTAAACTCCACGTTTCAGTGGCAGCACTCTGAGGTACGCAGACTGGGGAGTGGTCAGATCTCTGTAGGTGGGTGTACCTACTTCATACCTATTTTTGGTCTGGTCGGTCTGATGGCTGCCATACTCAGGGACTAGCTGTTGCTGTAGAGGATTGGCTACTTCCAATCGTGTCTTATCTCACTCCTTTCTGAGCGTATTATGAGACTGAGGTTAATGCACTCCTTGGGTGCTTTGTCTGTTGTCTCGGTGTGTGCTCCGACTGCGGTGGGAGATCTCTCATTGAGGGAGACATTTTACCCGCAACTTTGCTCGGTGGTTGAAAGGTACCCATGAGGTGACACTCCTCTGGTCATGGGTGACTTGCGATCACTGGCTCTGACAGGGCTGGCCATGAGGGTTGTATCCATCCCCATGGGTCTGGAGATTGGGCTGGAAGTGGCTCCATGTTCTTTGGAGATCGGTCACATCCTCATGGGCAGATGCTGGAGGCTCCTGCACAACTGCAGGGTCTACAGAAGTGTCCGGTTTGTGAATTCTGACCACAGACTTGTTGTTGCTACTCTGAAGATTCAGCTTAGATTGAGTAGGCAACCACCTACTATGAGAATGAGGCTGGACTTAGCCAGACTCCAAGATCAGGCATTTTCTGATGAGATTGCATGCAGTATGTGTAAGGAACTTGCAGATTTGGGTGCTACTGCTGACTCTAATGTGATCTGGGAGACCTTCCGTGATAAGAAGGGTGCTGAGGGTTGTGTTGATGTTGCCAGTATTCCCAGAAGAAGGACCCTTGGATATTATCGAGAGGAGTTGCAGCTTATGACTGGGTGGCAACTCCAGTCTGTACCAGGAGCTGAGAAGTACAGTTGTGAGGGGTCTGAGGGCAGATAAGGAGGCGTTTGTTAGATGAATCTGTGAGCAGGTGACACACCATCTGTGGTCTAGTGACACATGTCCTGCTTACAGAGGAATAAAAGCATTACACACATCTGAATCTGTTCCTCTGAGACTTGCAGTCAGGGCAGGTGATGGACCGATCCTTACGGATGACACTGCAGTTCTGACTCATTGGACCGGCTACTTTGAGCAGTTGTTTAAAGCTGATCCTCTAGCTAGGATGTTGGACATCTCTTGGTCCACGGTTCTCGTAGCTGATCCTCTGATCAGCTGTGAACCACCCAATCTCATTTAGATTGCACGGATGGTGAATCAGCTGGGAGCAGCGAAGGCCACAGGGATCTGTGGTATCCGGGGTGAACTTCTCCAGGCTGGTGGTCAGGCTGTCCTCCTGGCATTGCAGACAATCTTTGCTTCCATTTGGGAGTCAGGCGTCATCCCAACTGACTGGAAACTTGTGGACTTGTGGTCCCTATCTGGAAAGGGAAGGGTGATCGCCAGGATTGCGGCATCTACAGGGGGATAACACTGCCTTCAGTGCCAGGTAAGGTCCTTGCTAGGGTCATCCTTAACAGGATCCGTGATCACTTGCTTGCCTGTCAGCAACTGGAACAGTCTGCTTTTACGCCTAAGAAGTCTACCATCGACCGTATCCTTGCACTGAGGGTTCTCATCGAACACAAGTGCAAATATTGGTAGAGGTTCCTTGCAGCCTTTGTCGATCTTCGTGAACTGTTCGACTCAGTTGATCGAGTTGCCCTATTGGACATCCTGAGACTTTGCAGGATCCCTCCCCCCCCCCCCCCCCCCCGAAGTTGCTGGACATCATGGCCGGACTATACACTGGTACTGTGAGTGCTGTGCAGAGTGGAAGGTGAACCTCTGCGTTCTTCCCAGTTGATTCTGGGGTTCATCAGGGGTGTGTTCTTGCTCCTATTCTGTTCAAAGCTTGTATGGACTGGGTTTTGGGAAGATCATGGGGTTCAGGAGCTGTGGGGAGTCCATTGGTGAAGAAAGATTTACTGATCTTGACTTTGCCGATGCGGTGATCTTAGCAGAGTCAATGTATTCTCTGATCGGGGCTCTCGAGAGACTGAGCCAGGAGCCTGAGTGTCTGGAATTGCGAGTGTCCTGGATAAAGACCAAGATCCTCATGAGAGATAAAACCAAGGAATGTGTTACACCGCCCAGATTGGGGAGACGAGGGCCTCGCCCTGGAGCCAGGCCTGGGGTGGGAGCTCAGATGCAAGTGCCTGGTGGCGGGCCTGCACCCATGGAGCACTCCCTGCTTAGACTGCTGCCGATGTGACACAACCCTGGGTAAGTGGTGGAAAATGCATGGGTGGATGGTAACCACATGAAAACCAAGGATGTGACAGGAGCAATAATGTAATATAATGCAGCATGAGTGGATCTGGACATGAAAGGTGGCCCATCTGTGGTGATGTCGCTGTACTGAGGCAGAGCCACTAATACAGCTGCTGTTCCCTGTGACAGCAATGGCAGGATGAGGGAGATGGCAGGATGGGGGAGACAGTGACATGATGGAGATGGCAGGATGATGGAGATGGTGACGTGATGGAGATGGCAGGATGAGGGAGAATGCAGGATGAGGGAGACGGTGATGTAATGGGAATGGCAGGATGAGGGAGATGGTGACGTAATGGGAATGGCAGGATGAGGGAGATGGTGACGTAATGGGAATGGCAGGATGAGGGAGACGGCAGGATGAGGGAGATGGTGACATAATGGGAATGGCAGGATGAGGGAGAAGGCAGGATGAGGGAGATGGTGACGTAATGGGAATGGCAGGATGAGGGAGACGGCAGGATGAGGGAGATGGTGACGTAATGGGAATGGCAGGATGAGGGAGGATGCAGGAAGGCGGTGTGAGGGAGACAGAAATGTGAAGGAGACGAGGCAGAAAATGCTCTGCTCCGTCTGACTATCACCCTTTCTGCATGTGACCCCCCACCACCCCACCCCCCATAATAATGGAGGGGAGGAGAGGCTGAAGAATCCATCAGTGGATTGGTATGAAGTTCATGGGCCACTAATTTAAAAAGCTTTTTCAAATGTATTTGTCACATACACAGTTATACTCAGTATGATGTTTAGTGAAACACTTGGTTGCCTTATTCCAGGAGTGAAACAGGGGACATTAAAGAATAATCATAAATAACCATAACCTGCGTGCAGTGCTGTAGCTACTGGAATCAGCGCACATCTGCGCAGTCTTCCTGCTGGCCTGTCATCAGCGTGACAGCATGTTACCCTCACTGCTCTGCCCTGTTTGGGATTTTTGTCAGTGGCGTTGGTGATAACTGGCAGCTGTGATCCAGGGGCCACATAATTCCAGGGAGCCCAGGATGGGCCAGGAGTGAAGAGTAGGGGGGCGACAGGGAGCAAGGGGGAGCACTCCGCAGCCTGCGAACAATCTGCAGCCTTTCTCTCATGAAACATCTTCACTTAGGCTAAGATAGGGAACATAGATGATATTTCATGGGGGCTGACTGAAGAGAAAATGAGAGTTTGCAGATGTACAGCTTGAGGTTTTATTTTTTTACTGTTGCACAATTTTTGTATATAGCTTCTTTTTGCAGCCATATATGTAAAATGAAGTGAAAAAAAGTATAGGAACCAAAAGGAGAATGGCCCCTGTCTGCATTGTGTACACTGACTTGGAAAAGGGAGATTTTCATCATTTTTGTACGTGTAGTTTCGTCCGATCTTTTTTGGGCATTGTTGTAACGTGTTTGTGTCGAGATGAAGTGAGGCAGAAAAGATCACATCAGCACCGGCGTCTCTTTCATTTGCTCTGAGTTGGCTAGACCAGCTCGCTCGCTTCAGCTCGCCGCATGGAAAAAGTTACTGACCCTAATTTAACTTTAGCGACGTAATCGGAGTCAGGTGTTCGGACAGCCAGTCCTGATTCGTGTAAAGCCTGGTGAGTGTGTGTGTGACTGACTCACCTGTGTAAAAAGGCTGTCATTTCACTGTCCCTTTCATAATGGCAAAGCTTGCGATGATATTAATGTGATTTTCTCAGCAGAGAACTGCAGTTTAGTTGGGAGAGTCATGTCTCAGGCTGCATATAGCAGTTATTCCTAAACCGTCAGCATTTCTCACCTCCAAAAAAAAGCAGGTGGAGAGAACAGCTATTACCTACTGGGAAAGTTTGAATGTTTATGATTTACTAAATTCTTTTTAATATATGTCTAAACAGGCTGTGCATCATTCATCCACTTATCCAGTATAATGTTGATGATTTAATTAAAAGTAAAGAGGAGCCCTAACCTGAGTCCCAGCGGGAACTTGTTTGTGGGGTGCAGTGGGTGCAGTGGGTGCAGTGGGATGAGAGGCTTCTTGGAGGGATGGACAGAGGGGACAGCTGCAGGAAGAGGGTGTCCTCCAGCCAACTATCCACCCTTCATGTCTGGAATGCCCCCTAAGGACACTGTCCCTCCCCCACATGCTGACCAGGTGTGTTTTGTCATCGGGACACTAATGCTCACCTCTCGAACCTCAGTGAAGGACAAGTGAGGTTCTAACAAGGCTTGCAGCTCCTACAGAGTGAGCGCATACACAGTACTATGAAAAGACCAGGCTCACATGTGGAATTTTCCATGTTCTATGGGATTCTGACCAGGGTGAAGATGTGCTGGCTGCACTACAGGGGCGATGCACTGCTCTGTGTTTGTTATATAACTCCTGCTGTTCAGTGGCTGCAAAATAAGACACAAACGGAATTCATGGCACCTCATGTGCTGCCTCCCGTGTGCTGATTGGCTGGCAAGCCGTCGGCTGATTGGCTGGAGAAGTGCTGGTTGATTGGCTGGAGTGCCTGGTGCCCTGATTACAGCAGACAGGACCACCTGGAGGGAGGGGGAGGCGGTACAAACAACCAGAGAGCGGGCAGAAGTGGGGGTGGGTCCCTTGCCTGAAGCTGTGCCCTCCTTAAGAGAGAGTGTGCTTGGTGTGACCTCTCCATCACTCCTCCCATCTCCAGACCCCCCCCCCAGCCT
Organism: Brienomyrus brachyistius; assembly: GCF_023856365.1. Lineage (NCBI taxonomy): Eukaryota > Metazoa > Chordata > Actinopteri > Osteoglossiformes > Mormyridae > Brienomyrus > Brienomyrus brachyistius. Next base: position 2,016,571 of record NC_064534.1, on the reverse strand, counting down.
TCAGCGGAGGGATATTAGCATACAACACCCCGCACCCAGCACCTAAATACCCTAAATACCGACATGGCTGCCATTGTGCATGATGCTTTATTAATAACTCACAGCTTATTCTGTAGACAGCAAAGGCACCGTGATGCCTGGCAGCAATGCTCTGAAGCTTCATGGTGCCAGTCAGTCTGTCTGTCTGTCTGCCAGCCAGTCTGTCTGTCTGTCTGCCAGCCAGTCTGTCTGATTGACTGTCTGTCTGTCTATCAGGCCACCTTATTGCATGTGCTTTTCCCTGTGATTGGAGAGAGCCTCGGGAGCCGCCACCTTTGTGTGTGCTGTGCATACAGAGAAATCCCGCAGGTGACCTGCCAGCGAGGTGGGGACAAGCAGGCCATCCATGACACAACGTGCCCTGAACTCAGGAACAGGAATGGGTGCCGGCATGGGACTGGCTCGTAAGGAGGCTGCGGAGTAAGGCTGCGATAATATGACACATCTATAAATATACGGTACAGCGGGCGGCTCTGAAATGTAGGTGCTGAATGAATCAATTATTTTAATGTATAATCATGGCTATAGAAAGTCCCCCCTCCCCTCTCAAAGCTGGGAATGCAGGCCAAAAACAGGCCACAAATAAAATTATATTTATCATCTTTATTTACAAATATTTGCAGTATCCAAAGAGGTGTTCCAGGAAGCAGGATTTCATGCTTAGCAGGATAACTTGATAAATTTAAGGTAGTCTGGGCCAAATGGACTTTATATTCGTTCGCTCGCATTTAGCCCAGACAAGTTAAATCTGACAAGTTTTCCAGTTAAGCAAGAAATCCTGCTTCACCTGAGAATAAAGGAGCATAACATTTGTGAAAGAAAAATAAAACGTAAAGAAAGGACAATCAGTGGTTTATGACAATAGCCCTTAGGTGAACACTTAGTGAAAACATCATTCTCCTGAACTATAGCCCGAGCCTGTTTGCATGTGTCTCCATGAACTTTGCCCATCCAGAGGAAGGGATAATTGCCCTTTCTTCTGTACAGAACTATTTGAGCTCAGTCAAACTGTTTGATGATGGTTGGTAAACTGCCCTCTACAAGCCCAGTCAATCTGTGCAAGGTCAAGGCTGCAAATAGGCCACTCAAGGACTGTTCCATACTGGCATTCAGCCACTGCACAGCCACTTTGGGTCATAGTCATATTGAAAGGAGAACCATCTTTCCATCTTTAACTTCCTGAGCACAGCAGGTCATCTTGAAGGGCCCCTGGGTGTTTTGCACAATCTTGTCTTCTATCCTGTAGTCCCTGCAGAAGAGGGACCCCCACACCACCAGTGTCCTTTAGGCTGTGAGGCAAGATGTACCATGACACACGGCGGTCAATGAGATCGACTTTGGTCTCATTGGACAGCAGTACACCTGGTCACTTGCTGGCACAGTCTGTAAGGTGTGTTTCAGCGCAGTCTGTAAGGTATGTTTCAGCGCAGTCTGTAAAGTGAGCGCAGTCTGTAAGGTGTGTTTCAGCACAGTGTACAAGGTATGTTTCAGCGCAGTCTCTAAGGTGAGCGCAGTCTGTAAGGTGAGCGCAGTCTCTAAGATGAGCGCAGTCTCTAAGGTGAGCACAGTCTGTAAGGTGAGCACAGTCTCTAAGGTGAGCGCAGTCTATAAGGTGAGCACAGTCTCTAAGGTGAGCACAGTCTCTAAGGTGAGCACAGTCTGCACGCGATCGATACGGCCTTTTCTCGAGGAAAGGCTCTTTTCTCACCACTTCCCATACAGGCCAATGCATTTGTGACATCGTAGGGACACGGTCACCTGTCCTGCTCATTAAGGTTTGTAGCTCCTCCAACTTTGCCGCTGACCTCTTAGTAGCTTCTGTTTATCTGCCACCTTCTCACTCATCATGGAGTTTAGAGGAATGTGCAGACATATGCGAGGTCTGGGTTGTGCTGCAGTTCTTCCACTTTCTGATGAAGGTCTTTACTATGCCACATGGAGCCATTAAAACCTTTCAGATGTTCTTGAATCTCCTTCTGCCATAGAGTATGTGACCTGCTATGGACTGCAGGGCGCCCCTTGCTGCATATCCTGTGCTTTCAGGGTCAGGCGTCATGCTCACAGCTACCAAGGGCCCGAGGTAGACACTGGATGGACAGAGATGGGGGGGGGGGGGGGGCGATAGAGAATAAGGTATGTTTATGGTCGGTGCAGCCTACTCAGAGACTGACCTGCGGGGGAGCAGCTGTAGCAGCCTGGGCCGTCACCGTCGGCTGTCTGTGCTCGTGGTCCTCGCTCAGCTGGAACCATCAGCCTTTAGCTCAGTGCCTTCAAGCGGCCTCTGTACAAGGGAGCATACGATTGGCAGATTCCTGCCTTTTCAACTGAGGGTTTGTGCTCTTTGTACCATATGTGCTGAGCTGTAAGTCACATCAGAGCAGCTGTGAGCTGGGAGGAGTCTTCAGTAAATCAGGAGCTCCATGTGACGAGACCGTGGTCACTGGGGCCCCTTAGCAGTGATCGGGCCCCATGGCAACAGTCGCTGGGTACTGAGAAGACATTTATAAGCGCATAACAGCCAGAGAGCACATGCTCTCCTGAACCAGTGACATTTTCTAGTTTTTTTTTTTTTAACTCAAGTGAAAGCTGCGACCCCAAGTCTCAGCAGAGTCACTTTAGTCCCACTGCAAAGACATCACTGGAACAAGTCATTTTTTTTTTACAAGAGCTGGTTTTATAATTTAACCTTTTCAAACCAGACTGATCACTCTGCTAAATCTTGGACTACTGGACAGCAGAGAACTTCATAAGTGCAGCTAGTCTGAAGGACCCTACCACCTACATGGGGCTTTGGGGTCCAGGATGCTTTTCATGTAGGAGTTTCTGCTGCCTGGGAACTGACTGGGGTGTCCAAGATCTTTTGCAACTGGGCTGATCTGTTCTGAATTTGACTGTCTGGAAATCCTTCATTCCCCAGTGGCAGCTTTTGAGCACTGCCTGTGCAGTCTTTGATGGGAAACCAGTTCGGTGCTTGGATTGTCACATGGGATTTAACTGGGAGGCAGGGGGTGCAGTGGCTAAGATCTGAAGGTCCCTAGATTCTCGGATTGTACATTTATTTGGAAAATAACAACAGCTTAAGAACCCAATGTAAAATCCGTGAGTTAGCATACACATTGAGAATTTTATGTAAATCTTTCTTTCTCTCTTCTTTCTTCATAACAGCTTATGCAGTACAAAGTTGAGGCAAATCTGGAGCCTGGAAAGAGAGGACAGCCTAGATGGGACACCATCCCATGGTGTACACTCACCTAACGGCAGAGGGGTGGGGCTTGAGAGGCCGTCCTGGCAGCTGTGATGCGGATGGATGGTGTAGCAGGCATCCTTCTGCTTCAGCACGCTCTCCCTGACCTCGGTGCTCTCCTGGCAGTGGGAGAGGTGGCAAACAACCGAGCCAATTGGGTTTGTTCCTGTCCCAAAGCATTCTGGGACATTTCAGATGGGGGAGGGGCAGCAAACATCCATCCATCCATTTTCCAAACCACTTATCCTACTGGGTTGTGGGGGGTCCGGAGCCTATCCCGGAAGCAATGGGCAGGGAACATCCCAGGATGGGGGGCCAGCCTATTGCAGGGCACACTCACACACCATTCACTCACACATGCACTCCTACAGGCAATATAGCAACTCCAATTAGCCTCAGCATGTTTTTGGACTGTGGGGGGAAACCGGAGTACTCAGAGGAAACCCCACGATGACATGGGGAGAACATGCAAACTCCACACACATGTGACCCAGGCGGAGACTCGAACCCGGGTCCCAGAGGTGTGAGGCAACAGTGCTAACCACTGTACCACCATGCCGCCCCGGGCAGCAAAGAATGGTAATGAAAACCCATGATAACTGGGAAGAGAGAAGCAGCCAATTCAGGAAGGATCCACTAGGGTGCAGGTATCTCACTCCTGAAATGTTCACAGTTTGTCTTGGTGAAGGGGGCACAAGGCCCCATTTTATAGCCATGTACACTAATGTCTGGTTCATGCAGTTCCCCTGTTGAAATGCTATTATTACTGTTATCCATCTTCTAACTGCTTATTCTGCTTAGGGTTGCAGGAGGGACTGGAGGCTGGAGGAAACGCTGGACGGGAAGCCAGTCCATCACAGGACATGAGGCGGGGGACACCCTAAAACTCAGTGGGAGGGAATGTGCACAGTGTGGGGAGATCATGCGGACAGCACACACACACACACACACACACACACACACACACACAGACTCAGCCTCACCCTACAAGCATGGAGCAATAGTGAAATCCACAAGGCACTGTGTCCCACCAGCTGGCATCCATTGGGTAGGAGAAAATGGAATAAATATCGATGACCTCTCCTCCATTATGTTTGGAAGTCTGCATTTGTCTGCATTTGTCTTTTTACTTGTTTGCACTTATATGACTAAAATAAAAAAACATTTCAGCAGGATCTCGCAACATCACACGTCAGCTAGTGAAACTCTGTCACGTCCTGCACGCCTCACCCTCCTGACCCTCCTCACCCCCCTCACCCTCCTGACCTCCTCACCCGCCTCACCCTCCTGACCTCCTCACCCACCTCACCCTCCTGTCCCTCCTCACCCCCCTCACCCTCCTGACCCTCCTCACCCCCCTCACCCTCCTGTCCCTCCTCACCCCCCTCACCCTCCTGTCCCTCCTCACCCCCCTCACCCTCCTGACCCTCCTCACCCACCTCACCCTCCTGACCCTCCTCACCCCCCTCACCCTCCTGACCCTCCTCACCCCCCTCACCCTCCTGACCCTCCTCACCCCCCTCACCCTCCTGACCCTCCTCACCCCCCTCACCCTCCTGACCCTCCTCACCCCCCTCACCCTCCTGTCCCTCCTCACCCCCCTCACCCTCCTGACCCTCCTCACCCCCCTCACCCTCCTGACCCTCCTCACCCCCCTCACCCTCCTGTCCCTCCTCACCCCCCTCACCCTCCTGACCCTCCTCACCTCCCTCACCCTCCTGACCCTCCTCACCCCCCTCACCCTCCTGACCTCCTCACCCCCCTCACCCTCCTGACCTCCTCACCCTCCTCACCCTCCTGACCTCCTCACCCCCCTCACCCTCCTGTCCCTCCTCACCCCCCTCACCCTCCTGTCCCTCATGAGAAACCCGGGCAAGAGACGGACAGAAAGACTTTGAGAGACAGAGCATTGCTTGTGTAGTTTGGTTTTTGCTATTTCATAGGAAGAATAGCTGTCGGCTTGTATATAGCTCACTTTGGGTTGTTTGTCAGGTTGGGTCAGGTTAACTGTCTGCATCCCCGGTTACTGTGTACGTATATGTATCATTCCTCGTTTCCCTCGATGTGTAGTCACCGCTCTATTCTACATACCATTTGCTCGTAATTACTGTACCCGCTTGCTGTTATCTCATGCATTTACGTTGTGCATCACTTAGGTAATTTTGTGTTAGATACGCCAGGTCAGAGGCAGGCACCACCCGTATAAGTTTTATTCTGTAGTTAGAGCAGTGTAGTTAACTAGGATATTTGTTTTTTTGTTTTCGCGATCAAATAGAACAGATTCTATAACTCAGAGTAGCTATAGGGACGTTTGTTTTGTTCTGTTCTTTTCTTTAGTGCCGACTATAGACCCACCCTGTCCATGTACATGTCGTCACCCAGCCTTGTATATACAGCTAAACTATAGATAAAATAGAACCATTTCAACATATTTTTGTTTTTTGCGTCGTCCATTCCTGTGTCCAGCTGTGTCCGGTTTTGTCCTTTCCTATGTTCAGCTGTGTCCATTCCTGTGTCCGGCTGTGTCCTTTCCTGTGTCCGGCTGTGTCCGGTTGTGTCCTTTCCTGTGTCCGGCTATGTCCGGTTGTGTCCTTTCCTATGTCCAGCTGTGTCCGGTTTTGTCCTTTCCTATGTCCAGCTGTGTCCGGTGTTGTCCATTCCTGTGTCTGGCTGTGTGTACCCCAGTCCTTTTATACTCTGAGTAGCACCCTAGTACTCATTAGTCCCTGTTTGTCTCATCAGCTGCAGTCTGGTCATTAATGTTGAACTATCCTCTTGCCTGTGTCCTTTCAGATCCGCCATTTTGGGTCCCTCATGGTCCTGTTTGTTTCCAGACTTCAGAGTTCATTTCTTTCAATAAACCCCATTTGTTTCGCCACAACACCTATCCCTGAGTCCTTTGTTCCTCAACTCGTCACACTCAGAATCGATAAACAGCCTCACCTTTAATAAATTGCTACATACTCATAGCACATACATAGCACATATTGAATTTTATTACATGAATCATGTTTGTAGACTACTGAAGATGATAGATAGATAGATAGATAGATAGATAGATAGATAGATAGATAGATTGAGTGATTGATAGATAGATAGATAGATAGATAGATAGATAGATAGATAGATAGATAGATAGATAGATAGATAGATAGATAGATAGATAGATAGATAGATAGATTGATTGAGTGATTGATTAATTGATTTGAGGTCTGTAAGCAAGGCGTTTTGACCTCAAAATATATGAAGCCAAATAATCAAAGTGGATGAATGAAACCACCTACTAACTGAATAAATAATTCCGGAATTTTCCATGAATGCGTATCCAGCAACGGGTGCCAGGGACCGTGCAGCCGATCCCAGTCCATGCATCGGATTGTGGGAGCAAAGCGGAGTCACAGAGGTGGGGGCAGGAATCACAGCCCAAGAGGCAAATGGGCGCTGCCCCCCCCCTCCCCCACTGAGTAAGAGCCCCCCCCCCCCCAACAGAATGCTAATAGATCTTATCGATTTTCTACTGAAACTTCTGGACTATGGATGCACTTCAGAGGATCCTCCTTGGGAAACACGGAAGAATTAATCCTCTGGAGAGAAGCAGCTTCTTGCCACCATTTCCTGCTGGTGCCACAGGTTACTGCTCTCAGGCAGGTCGGATTGGAGACAATCGATCTGTGCCTGTCTGAAAGGGTGAGCAGCTGAGAAGGACGAACACCGATTCCCCAAGATGGAGCACAAGTCAGCCTTCACCTCATGCATCTCCAGCGGTGGAGGGACGCAGTGGGACAGTGGGGGCTGCCTGTTCACACACCCGTCCCGCACATGCGTCGAATCCCAGGCCTGTAGCCTAAGAATGTTTGCGACTTGCCACCGGGGCTGCTGCAGTAAAATGTCTTCCCACACGCAGTTTTTTCACTAGCCGCCAGTATTCAGTGTTTTGTACTCGCTTTCCTTATACATCGTGCAGAGAGGGGCTGCATAATATCTTCCCATAATCCCCTACCTCTCCCCCCTGCATAGCTAGGAAGGGGAGTGATTACTGATTATATGCGAGTAAATAATAAGATCCATTATTACTGGGAAATAAATCCTCAATGATTAATCATTCCAATTTCCAATATGATTTTATTGGTCAGATGCGTCTTAAGGCTCTGCAAAGTCCCACTGTAATGAATGTGGATAATGTAAAAAAGGCAGGTTAAAATTTATATGTGCAAACACAATGCAAATAAAAACCCAATCCAGGACTTTGCACGCATACTGGCAGATGAGTGAGATGCTATTAAAGCCGCCTCTATGCAGACAGCGAAGGCGACAGTGCTGAGCTGAAATCTCAGACGTGCCGCGCTGCTGTAAATTAAAGTCCATTATTATTTATTTGGCAGACGTTCTCATTCACAGGGTTATTTAGGGGTGAAGGGAAAATGGGCAGGACTGATACAGCCTGGTCAAGCTGCAGTGAAGAGCGAAACTACTGAACCAAGCAAGTATGACAACTGGAAGCAGGTGGAGAGTTAGCTGCACCGGTACGGGGGAGAATATCTGCTTGGGTAAGATGTCTGTGAAAAGGGGTGGGGGGGGGGGGGGAGGGAAATAACACGAAAACACAAACATCTCAGCTCTGTGAGAGGCTTGTGGCTGAATGTGTTACTGCTCTGAGTGACAGCAGGACAATCCAATAAACAGAGAGACTGAGGCCGCATGGGACAGGTGGAACAAATCAATACAAAGAATAACAGTCACGTGACTGTGACCGGCCAGCCTCCCAAATGATTTGTAGTTAAACTGCTGAGCCATGCTGTGAGTTACAATCCCCCCAAAGGGAGACATCATTGTTTTTATCCATGTGATCATTATCATGAACTCAGTTCCTCCTGGTGCAGCGTGGTGGTGAGAACCAATACACTCCGCAGTAATTTAGCTCCCAGTTAGGGGCCACCATTCCCTGCTTTTTTCATTCATATGCACACAAGACTTATATTAATTAATTTTACAGCCTCTGTTCATCCTCCTTCTGTTGTTGCTGCAATAAATTAACTATGATTATAACTTAAAAGGCTGATACTAATTTGTTATGCTAATAGATCTGAAACCTCAGGTTACTCCATGTGTCCATGGTTTAAAGGCCAAGCCCTCTGACTATATAAAATAGCGGAGCAGCAAGCCCCTTCCTGCAGGGGGCGCTAATGCTAACACAGCGGCTAAGCCTTGCCGCCAGCTGGAGGGATTTTCTGTCTTGTCACCAAGGGAAATGACAGGATTCCTCGTGTGACAGGTCTCGCCAGAACACGACACTGCACTCCACCGGGCTGCTTACGACGCTGTCATCCTCCATCACCTGCTGTCATCAGAGGCTCAGTAAGTCATCTGTGAGAAACAGAGGTGCTTTGCAGTGCAGACCTCTACAGCATTTCTAAACGAATGAGATTAAAAAGATTAGCCATCCTCCCACCCATCTTCTCATCTCCTATCCCGTTCAGGGTCACAGCAGAGCTCTAGCAGATCGAAAATTGCGATAATCAAATTTTTTTATCATTATTGTTACAAGTAGTGGTCATATGATTATGAATGACTGCAATATTCACATCAGAGTCTGACATTACTGTGTCTGGGGCGTCCCCTTGCTCTGTGGTTATGGACAATGAATGGATGAGGATGGATTATTGATTATTGTAGGGCTTATTAGAGCTATAAGGAAGCAGTAACATGCGTGTGTTTGATCTAATGCTTCCTGCAGGACAATGAGAGTAAATCTGCCGACAGCTGATTGGCCTCCAGTGTCCCCGCCCCTGTCACTCACTGATTCAAAACATATCATTGGCTAATGTTTAGGTTCGTCCCTCTGTAAGAAATCTGCCCCCTCTTATGCTCCCATCTTAAAAATGTAGAATTGCCCCCCAAAACACATGCTTATGTATAAAGCTCTGTAATGTGAGTTTGCTTTATGCACCATATGTATGAATGTATGTATCTGCTCTGCACATATTGTGCTTAAATTTGCACAGGCCGCCATTTTACCATTTTATCAGACACCTGGCATTAACTCCCCTCCACCGTCTATCTCCTGTTTTATCCTCGGCCTGTAATTGTTGTCTATTGTCACGTCTCTAGCAGCAGCAAGTAGTGCCAACAAAAATTTCCAGCAGCCTTGGTCGTGTGGCAATAAAGATTTTGATTCTTTCTCTGGCTGCTTCTAGCCTGATAAGAATCTAATAAGCGCCTTCCAGTAATTTTTGTAACCCTGGAGGGGGTGGGGGTGGCAGGAAGTGCTGTCAGAGCAGCAAATGGCAGGAGGCCTGGTGTAGAAAACACTACTGCAAAGTGCCAGTTTGGGGGATGTTAACACACACACACACAGACACACTCAATCCAAGACACAGTCACAAACAGACAGACGCACTCAATCCAACACACAGACACACACACAAACACGCACGCACACAGACACACACACATGCAGACACACACACAGTTTTACTGTTAAAACTGCTCAGAGACTCCAGTCAGGAGCTGAGAAACATTCCGCAGCACTTGGCTGAAGGGCTCTAACTTAATATTTTTCACTCGCACACCCAACCTTGGTGACTTGAAGGAGGAGCCTGGCGACCTCATCTTTCCAGGGTTGGGGGTTCGAGTCCCATCCTCTTTATGTGTGTTTCCACTTTCCTCCAGGGCGAAAATCACACATTCTTCCAGTCGAAAATCACACTATTAGGCAAACTGGTGTCTCTGGATCGTGCAAAGTGTGAGTTTGTCTGTGATGGCCTGGCGTCCCGGCCAGGGCACGCTGTGCTTCCCGGGACGGCCTCCAGGTTCTTACACTGAGTTTGTCTGTGATGGCCTGGCGTCCCGGCCAGGGCATGCTGTGCTTCCCAGGACGGCCTCCAGCTTCTTACACTGAGTTTGCGCTTATGGAGGATGGAGAGGCACCCAGAGGGAAGGCAGGTACAGAGCCGAGAAGCTCAGAGGGCCGAATCCTTGGTGCAGTATCAGCAGCCTTTCTTCCAGGGAGATACTATCCTCAAGATGCAACTGCACGTCCTTTTAAAAATAATTCCATGCGTAATAAGGAATGGGAATGTATTTCCTGCTGCTCATTCTGCAGTGCCAGTTTGTCGGGTGATTTTTTTTTTAATTTACACCTTTTAACAAGACGTGGGTGTTGGGGAGTTGGGGGAGGAGGGTTCTTAATACATTGAAGAGGGGAGTGTCTTCCACACTGATGTAAGCAGCCCCAGTCAATGACACGGTGTCAGGCCAGAATCTCTCCACTCGGGTGGTCTGTGGATGGGTGGGGGGCCCAATGTGAACCCCCCTCCAATAGACACCCCAGAGCAAACAGGGCCCCCATGAAATTTTCACTGCTCCCTCCCCGCCAACAAGGACACCTGCAACCGGGTGGAATCGGCCACTGTGCGACTTCAGAGGTCTTTACCCATGTGATCCCAAACCTCCACCCATTTTTTCACCAATCACAAGCAACGTGAGTCACCACCCTAACGAGTGGCCCCTTGACGGACATCACTGTGCCCAGCATAGAATTACATACACAGCCGGTCTGACCGTGTGTCAGATGATCCCGTTTTGATGCCTGTCTGGGCTCTGAATCCAGTGTAAGACTGCCCTACTTTTGTGCGTCAAAGAGCCCCTCCTGCCTCGCCTTTTCGGGGGGGGGGGGGGGGGGGGGGGGGTTGGTCGCTGCTTCTGCCTTTTGGGTCTGGTGTTTGAAGAGCTGGGGCGAGGAGGGAGGTGGGACTGACACACACTGGCCTGGCTTGTGTGAATTATTTTTAACGTCCATGACGCCTTTCTCAGATATCCTGAGAGGGATGGGGGGGGGGGGGGGGGGCACTGTTTGCTTCAGGGAGATTGTGGGAGTGGGTAGCCAAAGATGAATCTGGAGGGCAAACTCACATCCAGACAAGGAGAGATAAACTTCCCAAATTAAAAGCAAACACGGTTTGCGATTCATCACCCCCAGGTAGACGGAAGCCTCATCTCTGAAGCCGGCCTGCAGCGTTTAATACGCAGCCATCAAGAAGCCAAATTTACACCCCCCCCCCCACACACCTCTCCACATGATCTTTCTTTTGTGTTTCATCTAACTTCATCTAAGCTTCATTGTCATGTCAAAGAAAGGTGTTATTACAGGCAGGACTAGATCCATATATGTAACTTATAAACAAGAATAAGTACAAAATTAAGAATAATAAAACATTATTTTATATTGTTTGTTTATGTCCCCGCGACCCAGTAGGATAAGCGGTTTGGATAATGGATGGATGGATGTTTATGAGCAGGCAGAAACACGGCCGACTCTGGCTAAAGGTAGAATCACCTCTGAAAAGCATATGCAGCCTCGGTCAAAGGTCTGTTCTTTAAGGCAGTAACTTAGTAAATTACAAATGTCACTTGTTTTCTAATTTTGATCGTTACTGTAAAACTACCGTGGGCAGTGGTGGCTTAATGTTTAGGGAAGTGCACTGATAATTGAAAGATTGCAGTTTGAATCCCAGACCAGCAAGGCACCACTGAGGTACCCTGAGCAAGGTACCACCCCCCAGCACTGCTGCCCGGGCGCTGAATTAGCTGCCCCCTGCTATGTCACATATGGCTTAAATTCAGAGGACACATTTTGTTGTTGTGTGCTGTGGTGTGTCAACAGTGACAATTAATCACTAAAAACTTATCTTTCAATATAATACAGGCCATGAGCTTTTTCAAACTTTTATTACAAGAAAATATTAGAAGCACTTAAAACAAATATAACTGACTGGTCTTGAAGTCTAATGTTATAATTTACTGTCCATTGTAAGTGTGATTTGATGAATTTGAGTGCCTAAGTATGAGTTTCATCAAAATAACCACGCCTTGCTTTTATCAGCAGCACAGATTCACCGTATCCTTTCCAGCAATTTTTGGACCAAGCCTCCCAGCACCTTCACAAGCATGCAAACAGTTATGCCTCATTTGCTAGACACTCATTTTAATCTTCTTAGTCCCACTCCTTCCATGGGTGAACTTTCCTCCGTTCACAAGTGCTCCTCCCAGGCCTGAATGCCCCAGTGTTTGTGTTATTTGGCCTGTAACAGTGTAACAGTGTCTTTTTCTCACCTGAACGTAAAGCTTTTCTGGCTGCACCTGACCATGCAGCTGCTCTCAGTCTTTGCTTGACTGTATGCCGGACGACATCCCTCTGTTCACATGAATCGCAGCCCTTAGACCTCTGCAGTCACCTTCCCATTTCTTTTGCACGTCACTAAGTGTTGATCTTCAGCTTTTGATGTCACCTTCCCTGCCCCAGACTGTTTCTGGTCACTGTTGCTTCCTGTCAACCTTTTTCTCTTTTAACAGTATGTCACTTCATGCTTAGAAACATTTAACTTTCCAGCTATTTGGTGATGAGAAAACCCATCTTCACTCAAAATTTCGATTTGAGCCCTCTGTTAGTTGAGCCTTTCTAGCTATTAAAAACATAAAAATACACACATATTTATCAAAAATTCTGATCTATCAGTTGTGATACAGACGAGGATCCAACAGACATTGAAGTGAGAAGCAGACAGTGTATTAAGCCTCTGACAAACTGATCTGGGACGAGGCAGACAAGTGGCTATCGTTTAGTTTGTTAAGACACAATCAAGAGAAGCCAAGAGCAAATCAAATTCTAACGTTAGTAAATAGAATTCCAACATGAAGTGAATGCACTAAAGACAGACCTGATATGTCTTCTTCAAAACCAATAGTTTCAGCCTTTCTGGCTAAATAATGGGTTTCTACAAGCTATAAAATACTGAAAAACAGTCAGTTACATTTGTTTTAAGTATTATTTTATTAAGTATTATCTAATATTTTCGTTCGGCAAAGCAGTGTATCATTTATCATTTTTAAATCTGAGGGTGGGGCCCAAACGTCTGGCCTGCATCCTGGTCCACATGCAAACTGGGCAAATGGGCAGTTTTTGCTTCCTGTATGAGATTTTTATGACTACAAAGCCCAAATCCTTTTATTTAACTTTGTTTCTCAAGATAAATGTCATAAAATGGCTACAAACAGTGTGGAATGTACTGCTGAACATGAGATATTTTACGTAAGATGTTAGCTTTTGCACTACTAACACCACATAAATGATGGAACTTTCTCTGGAAGCTGTTCTCTGTTCGTTCAAAAATGGAAGATGGAGTCGCTGCTCATCACATTACAGACTTACACATGTGGAACCAAGCAGCTGAATGCTTTCAGCTGTATAAGCTGCTAACTTCGATAAAGTTTCATCTGTTCTGGTTGATGTACAAATGCTACTTGATGATCTGTTGTATAAAAGCGATAACAGCTGTGATATACTGCAGTACAAAGACTCTCCTTCTCATGTGTTAGTGCTTAAATCGCGCCGGTCACAGGTTACATTCCCTTTCGAGTGCTGCATGGCCCATGCCATAGGTTAACATCACTATCACATACTTTTTGGTCTGACCATTTGGATGCTCCACTCTGATCTTCACCAATCCTCTGGCCCCCCGCCCCCCCACCATCCTCCTTACCTCTGCAGGGCTCCAGTTTGGCTGCCTCACAGAAAGCACACACACACATTCACACACACACACACACGCAAACTCACCCTGGCCATGTTCCCAGACCTCTCTAGGTTTTTCAAATACTTATTACGACATGTGAAATAAAACTTTTGTTGATATCTTAGTTAACCTGGTCAACTGAAGTTCTGTGTTCTTTAAGTACATTGCAGGGTGTTTTCACACTTGGTCTGCTTGCCTTGTACCGCGCCTGAGTGCATTTGAACCACATTGTGCTTAATGCTTTCTTCATCATTGTGAGACTCTTCTGTATTGAAGAACACACACAAAGGAGCTCCATCACGCAGCAGGATGGAATTCATGATCAACGTCCTAATTCTGTGTCTTATTTGGATGACACTCCTGCCCCTTCACCACCTATGTGGTGAGCGTACTGGTGCAGAACGGCTGCCATCACATCATCCAGGTGGGTGATACTGTCACCCCATGAATTCCTGCCCCCTCGTTCTTTCCCACCTGTCATTAATTTGTCTTACCTCTCATTTCAGCCCTCGTGTGACTCCCAGCCCTCCCAGCTGCCTCCCATCTGCTCCCTCGTTAGTGGTGTATAATGTGCCTCCCAGTCCTGTGCTCCCCAGTCCAGTCGTTGATGTTGCTACCTGCTTGTCTCCTGTACCGTCTCATCCTGCCCGCTCCTTGTCTCCCCATTTTGACCCCTCGTGGTCCTTTTGCCCCATTTGTGTTCTGATTTGTCCCAGTAAAGCCCCTGTTGATTGTCCTGACGCTTGCCTCCGCCTCTGTCCATGCCATGATGTGAAGAGGCTCCCCATTGCTTCTGCTTATGGACTGTGAATCTGATAGAGCCCGAAAGGCAAAAGCAGCCCCCCGTCACGCTCAATAATGGGAAGTGTGGTGGCAAACAAGTGCAAAATCGCTGCCAGGCGCTTCTCTAAAATGGATCTCGCATCTTTCATATACACTTCATTGGCAAAGGAGCAACATTAAACTTTCGTGGGAATCGGTTTTTTAAAGTGAAATAAATTGTAATAGCCGGGGGTCAGGAAGGCTTGCCTTCCCAGAGCTGCCCGGACGTACCGCAGTGGAATGTTCGGGCTCGGTCTGCTGACACAGGGGGCTCTGTCGGGGTTTATTCTCGGCAGGGTATGGGTTTACACTGCCTGGGGAAAGCTGTCATACTTCAGTAGATCCTGCGTACCACTGGGCATCAACACACATCGTGGACATTAATAAAATTAACATCTTTAGATTCAGAGCAAAATGTCAGCCTGTGTTGGTGATACATGAAGAAACAGTGAATCATGCTATTTTACCATCGTCCACCTGGCTGATCAAACGTTAGAGGTCTGTGTACACACAAAGACAACAGACACAAGTTCATTTAAAACTAAGTACATTTTACTGAAAAAAACTATTTTAAAAACAGTTTACACTGCTCAGTATTGTACTAATATTGTAGTGCTTAACATACAGTACTGGAGATTCTATAAGTACAGAAAACATTGCTTCCAAATTTAACCCCCTCTATTCAAATGCTACGTACTAATCAGGTTCACTACCTATATTAATCGTCGCCAGGAAATTAAATAATATTTAATATCAATAATACTATTAGTTATATTAGTTTTATTTTAACTATAATAATTGTTATTGGAAATAAAACACTGCTCAACCTACGAAATGATCTAGTGACCTCAGATAGCATGAAGGTTTCGATTTTTCACTACCCAAGGTGACCTAAGAGTTATGGAAATTCTCACTAAACGTGTGGCACCCCGGGAGTCCTGACGTAGCAGATCGACCCCTTCATGACTCAGAGCGACTCATCATACAGGGAGCATTAATCATAAACTGGAAGTCTGGTGTGACCACCTAAGACTACAACAAAGCTTTGTGAAAATACTGCTTGAAAACTCAGCTTTTAGCTGCAGAATATAAAGATAAAAGATGTGTCATCCACAGCGAGGTTTGGACTACGGATCCATTTTTTCCATTCCTTATTTTTTATTTGCTTGTTTTTGGTCCGTCGGCTACTGTGCGTCCACGTAACCGTTGGAGGAAGACTTCATTCTGGGGGGAGAGCATCTCCTGGGACCGTCCGTCTCCCAAATGCGGAGGGCGTCACTCAGACCCCTTTCCCAAATCCGTCCCTGCTCTCTGGCCCCATTTTTCGCTGGATCCATGATTTCCAGTCTCTGCCAGTGTCTCCTCGACTCGCCTTTTGCTGCTAACTGGGTGGGCCAGTTTCCACTATAGAAGAATCCAGAGCAAACCAATAAAGCAGTGCGTTAAGGTGCCCCCAGGCTGCTGTCGTGCTGGGTCACACCCCGTAAGTCTCCGTCTGTAAGACTCCTCCACACCAGCCGTGTCTCTGGGCCTCTCGTGTGTCAGCCTGACGTCTTTGTCTGTTTTTAAGTTTTACTCCAAAAGCAAACATTTTAGTAAAAGTCCTCAGTTTATGTTTTCCAATTATTCTCCTGGCCAAAAGAAAAACACTTGAAGAAGTTTGAGACAAAGTGAGTAAAAATGACCTGGAAGGAGAGGATCTTCTGGACAATAAAAAGCACGAACGTTGACTCGTATTGGTGTCGATGGCTGTGTGGCTGAAGCAGGCCATGAAACCTCCAAGTGGCGTGTTGCAGCTCCTTGTCCCAAGTCAAAGTCACTAGTGTTAAAAAATCCTGATGTGGTACCAGGCACCGAATCAAGAAGCGCGAAGAAGGCAGGGTGTGCTCCTAACAGTACAGCTAACATCCCCATGGGTGTTGCTACCAAGAGAGTTCAAAAAGCATCAGGAAATGCTGTGTGGCCCCGTCACCAAGGCCTGGAGTGCAGATACTGAGACAGAGAGCGTGATTCATGGCTTTGCCGTTTTCCCCCCTCCCATCTGCCCTACCTCACCCTCACAGGCACACACGTCGGGGCACCCGGCCCCTTAAAGATACGCCCAGCTCATTAAACCATTCATCCAGTGGGGGTCGGGATCCGGTGGGGACAGGAGGACTGGACGGCATGCCGCCCAGAAAAAGTGCCAAAGGTCCTGAGGCCGTGTAGACAGCAGCTCCAGTGAGAGCACGGCTCAGCTGGATACGGGGAGGGGGGGCTAGGATGCACTTCCAAATCCCTGCCTGCTTCCCCAAAATACGCCTGTGGGTGAGATCTGTAAAAAGATGCATTGGAGCCCCAGAGCTCACTGCTGTTGACGGAAGATGAAAGCGTGTTTGACGTGCCCTCAGCTCCAGACAGCCTGGACATGGTACCCCCCCCCCCCCCAGCGCCTTCACGAAGCCCCCCATCTGTCCAGCTGGCTCACGGCTTGCAGCCACAGACACCCTAAACTGCATTTATCATACCCGCTGTGGATTAGCGGACTTACACTGAGGCTCTGTTTCAAAGTGAAACCTTACCATTAACTTTACTCGGGACAGCGCACAAACACAATGACATTTTTCATACTAGTTTCTTAAAAATTGATGCTTTCGAGATGACAAGGCTGCCTTTTATAAACTATGCGATAAACTACTTCAAACTTATTCTAACCTAAGTGTCAGGCAGCCTCTATGCATGCATCTGATTATGAACCTAAAGTGAGCGCCCCCCCCACACACACACAAAGTCAAAAGCTGAAGGCAATCAGAGCTCCAATCACAATGAACTCGGCCACATCCAGGAGATCCTTGCATGGTAACCAGATCCCTGCATAGTTACCCCTCACCTGCCCTCTGTTTGATTGTTCATATTAATCCTGTTTTCTGAAGATCCGAATCATTCTGTTGCGTAAAATTGCTAATTAGTTTACTGAACTTAAACCATCGCCTCGTCATCTTCTGTAAATGCTTACGTAGCACAGGGCTGCACTGAGCCTGGGATCAGTCCCACAAAGCGGAGGGAACACCCTGGATGTCAGGCCAGTCCATCACTAGGTAGACATACTTGCACGCTATGGGCAATCTAGAGTTACCAGTTGGGCTGCATGTTTTTGAACTGTGGAAGGAAACGGCATCGTACCTGAAGGACATACTAAGTTCCTGAACATTCCGAGTTGGAGTTGTGAGGCTACAGTGTGTTACCCAGCAGACAAGCCCCTGTACCCAGTTTTGGGCAGCAAAGCTCAAGGGAAGTGACGAGTTCAGTCAAAGTGACGATCACCACAGCACTATGATGCTACCGGCTAATGGGTCACCGGGTACTTAATGCTGGGGCCTGTAGCACGCGGGCAGCTATGAGTCAGTGTGAGAAAGCAGGCTTGGTGCTAAAGGGCAAAGTAAACCTGTTATTCATCCAGTGCAGCCTGAGACGCTGAACCAAGAAAACAGCTAGGGAACAAGAGGCTTCACAGCCTGGAACGGGAGCGAACTAACAGGCAGAAAACATCGTCCATAAGTTCACCAATCATGGGTTATGAAGCCTCATCACTTTCATCGTTGTTTATAAACAGTCCAAGGAAAGGCAGAGCATGACCGGGTGAGCAGTTGTGTCACTGGTATGAAACCCAAACACTCCCCCAGCCAGTTTAAAAGATTTTCTACGTAGATTAACAACACTAAGGAGCTCTGATAACCAAGCTTAAGGCGACTTTCCAATTCTACCCACTGCCCCCCCTGTTAAAAATTCTGACCCAAAACTGGTGTAAAACACATGCATGACAAAATGACTATATGGCTCTATACAGACTATCACTACAAGGCCACCCTGTAACTCTGGGGGCGCTACTGCTACTGCCTCGTTCTCTAAAGGACGTGACGCGAATCCCCCATTAGTAAGAATGGGTTTGGCTAATATGCAGAAAAATAACGGAAAATCACCAAGACACGTCAGCCCCCAGGCAAACACTGGGAAGCGTGTTTAAATCCTATTGTAAATCTGCTCAAACTGCAATCAGAGTGCTGAAAAACCAGGAAATGCATATATGTACACACACACGGACACACACACACACACACACACCAAGACGACTCCCGTAGGCCTGACTCCCCTAAGCCTGACTCCCCTAGGCCTGACTCTCAGATTGGCTTGGTTGCTCACATTGGGCACGATCAAGAAAAGGTTTGGTCAACCTGAGATTATCAAAGGAACCTGTGACTAATACCGTTACAGTAAGACTATAAAACCAAACAGTTTAAATACAGAATAGTCATATAACTATTGATATACTGTATGTTTTTAAGGTATGTATACATTTCAGTGGTCTTCCTCCTTGGAAAAGTCCATACAAATAATTGGCCTAAAGATTACAGTCTTTGCCGTCTCTTTGAGGAAGAATCGAGCGTATGCTGAGAGCGATGCTCCGAGGCCGTCGTCCGTTTCCATCCCAGCAGTCTTGCTTTCTTGCTGCCCGGCTCTCCTGGGGTCTCCACCCCCGAAACGTTACTGAGACACCTCCAGGTCCCATTTCCACACCTCCCGTCTCACACTGAGTGAGGCTGTGGCTTCATTGGCCCAGAGTTCTAAAAGGGGGAGGGGCTAGCTAATGGGCACTCCCCTTTGGGCAGGCCTTTATTCTTCCCGCCTCTTATCCCCCCAGCTTCGTTGTTGCCGAGGGCTCTGTTTCACTGCGTCCCGGCCGAGTGGGACGGTTTTCAAGTGGGGCCAGCAGTGCTGGACAAGTGGGTCACATGAGGTCATCATAATCTAGCAGCTTGGAGTGCTGGCGGGCTTTCCATAGGCGGAAGAGGCGGAAGTCAAAGTAAATCTCAATCATCTCCTTGCCTGGGGAGACAGCAGAGGGAGGGGTCAGAGCGGATCACCTAAAGCCCACCAATGTCATCGTCCTCCTCCTCCAGATCTGCGCCACACCAAGATTACGTTTTACTGCCAAACTGTCCAGTAACTTTTTTCTCGTTTGCTCTCTGGCGTTTGTTGACGTGGCGGTAGTGAGCATGATCTCTGGGGCAGTAGCAGCCTACTTAAAAGGTGCATGGCATGTTAGAGTGCTGTCTTTGTGATCGTAAGATCATTGGTTCAAATCCTAGTGTCAGCGAAGTGGTTTCACCATGGGCCCTAAACAAACCCCTTAACCCCAAGTTGCTCCAGAGATGTTTCACCCGGCTTCTCAAAATGTCGCTTTGGAGATAAGCCTCTGCTCAATAAATAAAATGCAAAGCAGTTGCTAGACTACCTGTGATGTGGGTCATTCTCCTATGCTTCCCAGCCAATATAGTTTCCCCTCTTTTACCACAATAGCACTGTTGGGGTGTTTATTTTACCACAGTAACACTGACGTGGTGTTGTTTGAATCTTTATATTACGTAAATGCTGGAGTCAATGTTGGCGTGTTGTAGTTGCGACTAAAGCAGTTATCTGTTCAAATCCCTGAAAGTAAATGAAGTTCCTCTTTCCTCTTGCTTTAAATGAAAGTTATACTTGGGAGACAAAGTAAGATTGTGCTTCCATCTTTACTGTGGCCTGACAAACACCAGACTGTCCTTGTTGGCAGTGAAAACTGTGATATAATTAAGAAGGAGAGTTCTTCCCAGTAACTTTTATTGTTAATCTACTGGTCTATGCCTCCATAATTAACACAAAGAATCTGTAAGTAGCACGATGAACATGTCTGTGTGCCTGAGGTGAACGTCTCTCAATCTTTGTGCGTCCATGTTTACCATTAAAACACACTTTTGGGGGCCCCCTGTTGGCCACATAGCTAACCAGCTAGCTAGATACAATCTGATTGTATGAGCTAGTTAACTTTACGTTATATGCAACAATGAAGCAGTCATGTGGCAGCAGCAGACAGGGAGTCGCTAACCAGCTCACCAGTTTCTTCACAACAAACAATGAAATGACTGATGAGGATGCAGCAAACTTTATGAACACAGACAGGGGGGCAGAAATGACGACCCCTCCCCATCTGTATGTGTATGTGTTTGTGTGTGTGTATGTGTGTAAATATGTGCATGTGTGTGTCTGTGTGTTTGTGTGTGTGTGTATGTGTGTGTGCACGTGTGTCTCTGTGTGTGTGTGTTTATGTGTGTGTGTGCATGTGTGTGTCTGTGTCTCTGTGTGTTTGTCTGTGTCTCTGTGTGTGTGCATGTGTGTGTGTGTGTGTGTGTCTGTGTGTGTGTGTGTGTCTGTGTCTCTCCATGTGTGTGTGGCGCCACTGCTCACCCTGCGCTGACAGCTCCAGTGGGGATTTAAACTCCACAGAATACGGCTTCATCAGATTCTTCAGGTTCTGGAAAAGCTGTAAGCAGACAGTGAGACAGTCCAGTTGAGCTTTAGTGCTGAGCTCCCTGTGCTGGTGTCGGCACCACTGACAGGCTGAGCTTTCACCATAAATGTGAGTGGGCTGTACATGTGCTGTGACTATGGAGGCCTCGGCTCTGCCGGCAGGGGCAGGTAGGACCTCAGAAACACAGGAGAGAGATCTGATTGGATCTGGATGTGCCTCAGCACTGAGCGGGCAGCCGGCTTGCAGTACCTTCTCTCCGTTGGCGTTGCCCAGGACGTAGCAGCCCATGACGTGGATCAGGTTTGGTTCCGGGTTCAGCTTGCTCATCATGCGGCTGAGGCGTCTCCAGAAGCTGCAGGCGGACAGGCGGCGTGTTACAGCGGCACCGAGTGCTGCGCTAGCATGCAATTTGCCGGGGTGGCCTGCAGGGGGCGCACTCACTTAATCATGTCCTCCTCTTTCACCACCTTGGCGAACGTGGCGACCTTGTTCTTCAGCAGGTACAAATGCCCGGGCCCCCCCTAGGCAACATCACAATACAATTTGTATGTATATAGTGCCTCTCACAAGACAGTTGCTCCCAGGACACTTAAGAAAAGTATATAGTGATCCTCCCAGACCTACAGATGGACCACATTTTTGCTACCCCCCAGCTCCCAGGGAGCAAAAACATGAACTGTCTGCGGGTCCCCAAGGGGTGGGTCAGGAAACATGCGTTATTTGTATATGGAAGCAAAAACTCCACAGTCAAGAGAAAAAAACTCTGACAAAGCATCTCAGCGTATTACGACATTCGCCTGCCCCTGCAATGAATCTCGACTCTCTCCTCGAAGCCAAGATGATTTTATTATGGTAAAACGCAGCAAAGAAATCAGCAGGAAGTTACCCGGCTGCACGGTGAAAAGGCCAAACATACACAAAACATGACTCCAATTTATCCTCTGACACAATACAATAAATAACACATGCACTGATATGTGTATAAGGGCTGTGCTTTAAAACTCTGAACTGCACATTGCCCTGTGGAAATGCCCCTGTTAAATGGATTGATGGAATTAAGACTCTTTATTGTACCAACACACCAGAAATATTTTTGCTCCGGTGCCAAACATAAAGTACAGGACGAAACTTACAAGACATACAGAAGAAGACCTTCACAGAACATTATGTGTAACAACAGGAAAACACATGGGAATGTAGAAGACATCAGCTAATGTTAATGTTAAAACCTAATAGAGGCATGAAATAATCTGTAAATTATAGTATAAATGTAATACCTTCCACTAATTACATAGCTGCTTACTAAACTGGCTGTGTGACACATCTAAGCACACTACTGAACACACTGAGAGTGAGTGTCTCACACTGAGAGTGAGTGTCTCACACTGAGTGGAGTGCTTTGCTTCTTAATCCAGGGAGGTCACGCTCACACACTTTTGCTGAAGTACAGCTGCGTGCCATTTACTGCAGAACAGGTCCAATAACCCTCGGCCTCCCCCACGCCGCCCCCCTCCCCCACATTGGGCAGATTCCCACGCCCATCCCCCACCATCACTGCACATTTCTCGTTAGGGAAAAGCTTGTTTTTATCCCTGTAGATAATGCCAAACATAGATCCTGAACTCAAAGAAATATTTTCATTTGATAAATCAGCTGGAGCTGCTAATGTTCTCCGGCTAAAGCGAATGTCCAGCCGCTTCTGCTGTTCGTGTTTCCTGAGGAGGGTCGCTGTGTTCTGGAATCTACCCTCCGTAACGCACAGATGGCGAAATTTTTTGGTGAAGCAAAAAAATCGATGTCATTGTTAAAATACTGAATGTAGTGCCATCATTTCTAAGAAATGACAGTATGATGCTCCACAGCACAGAATAAGCCGCCTCTTCAGCTCCGACAGCGTTATTAATACGGAAACAACTTCCTTCTCCTGATTCCTTATCAGCTGGTATGCTTCCAGACTTCTGCACTCTCATCTCTCACCTGACAGAAGATGAGCATCTTCCAAATCTTGCAGCCTCGCCGGTAAGCAGTCAACTTCTTGTCTATTTCCTCTGTGGAGAGAGAAAGCGAAAGGGATAGAATCGCACCTGTACTGTTCTGTATTGTGAGCTTTCACAGCAGCCATAATTGTAGTTGTGCTATGAATTATGGGAAACTGAGTCCAACTGAGGAGTAACACAGCAGCAAGCAGTAGATGAACCTACAACTCAGTATTCATCTTTGTTAGTACAAGAGATATAATATTGCCAAAATTATGACTTCAACCCTAGCCCCTACAGGGGTGTGTACAGGGGTGGGGCCACAGGCACTGGTCCTAGCTGAAAGCTGATTGGCCTATGGAGTGCCCCCTTTCCCGCCACTTACTGATTCAATACATATCATTGGCTAATAATAAGGTTGGCCCCACTGTATGAATTATGGCCCCTTTCAGGTTTTACACCTCAAATAATCGGCCCTGTTTTCTTGATGTACACAAAAAATGCAAAATCACGACAGAAAAAGACTCGTGTGCCTGTACTCACCCAGAATGTCATCGAACGTGGCACGCTCATGGTCCTGAGGAGAAAAGGGTAGGTGAGACCACTAATTTGTCGCAGACTTAGGAGTGGGTTCAGGGGGGTCTAAGTAGATACTCACGTAGAGGATGGGGATGATGGATGAGTCATCCCGTCGGATGATGTTTGGGATGTACTCCGCCTTTGGGACCTTGGAGGAGATCAGCTAAGGATGGGAGAGAGAGCCAGAGCAGGTTCACCATCAAGCCATCCATGGACTATGACTGGAAAGCGCAATGCGGACACCCACGGCCTTGCCATTGCTGCTGATGCGTCGTCAGTATAGCACTGTCAGGTTCCAACTGCATATCTAGGAGAGGCATTTAATTGGGACGTCACACGCCACGCAGAGGTGCCTTAAGAACTAAGATGTTTATTCTGTCGGGGTGTGCTGTTCTTATGTTATGATGAATGCCTTATTAACGTTAGATGAGCTTCTGTGTGAGGAAGGTGTGTGCCATTGGAGCTATATGGGCCAGCGGCAGGCCTCTCACACTTGCTCACCCTGACGGGCCAGCGGCCGGCCTCTCACAGTTGGTGACCTTGATGGGCCTGCGATAGACCTCTCACAGCTGGTCAGTCTGAGGGGCCAGCAGCAGGCCTCTCACAGCTGGTCACCCTGACGGGCCAACGGTAGCCCTCTCACAGCTGGTCACCCTGACGGGTCAGCGGCTGGCCTCTCACAGCTGGTCACCCTGACGGGCCAGCGGCCGGCCTCTCACAGCTGGTCACCCTGACGGGCCAGCGGCAGGCCTCTCACAGCTGGTCACCCTGATGGGCCAGCGGCAGGCCTCTCACAGCTGGTCTCCCTGATGGGCCAGCGGTAGGTCTCTCACAGCTGGTCACCCTGATGGGCCAGTGGCAGGTCTCTCACAGCAGGTCATCCTGACTGTTTAGCGGCAGGTCCCTCACAGCTGGTCATCCTGACTGTTTAGAGGCAGGTCCCTCACAGCTGGTCACCCTGATGGACCAGCGGCAGGTCTCTTACAGTAAGACACCTTGATGGGTCTGTGGCAGGTCCCTCACAGCTGGTCACCCTGATGGACCAGTACTCTTACAGTAAGACACCTTGATGGGTCTGTGGCAGGTCCCTCACAGCTGGTCACCCTGATGGACCAGTACTCTTACAGTAAGACACCTTGATGGGTCTGTGGCAGGTCTCTCACAGCTGATCACCCTGATGGACCAGTACTCTTACAGTAAGACACCTTGATGGGTCTGTGGCAGGTCTCTCACAGCTGATCACCCTGACGGGCCAGTGGCAGGTCCCTCAGAGTTGGCCACCCTGACATGCCAGCGACAGCCCTCTCACAGTTGATGACCCTGATGGGCCAACAGCAGGCTTCTCACAGCTGG
Organism: Brienomyrus brachyistius; assembly: GCF_023856365.1. Lineage (NCBI taxonomy): Eukaryota > Metazoa > Chordata > Actinopteri > Osteoglossiformes > Mormyridae > Brienomyrus > Brienomyrus brachyistius. Next base: position 1,991,662 of record NC_064534.1, on the reverse strand, counting down.
TCACCCTAACGGGCAAATGACACGCCCCTTGCAGCTACTTGCACTAGAGTACAGGAGTGCTTCCTCACCATTATTTTTGGGGGGATGAAGTCATCTCCCTGGCAGTCTGCCTTCTCCACCTCTCTCTCCTGCTCCCAGTCCAGGTCTTCACAGATCTCTTCGTTCAGAGCCCCTGAGGAAGACTGCAGGTCCCCGCCTTCGGGGGGGTACAGAATCATGGATTAGGGGAATAGAAAGGTCAAGGGCACTCTTCTACAGAGAGGGAGGGGAAGGGAGAGAGATTCGGGGAGGTGTATGAGCGACTGAGCAGGCGGTGGGCACAGGGTCCGGAATGAGAGGCACACGGCAGCGAGGAGATGAAGCTGAAGCTGCATAGCAGAAATGGGACAGACACGCAAACACAGACACGCAACCAAGGACACGCAAACACGGACACGCAAACACGGACACGCAAACACAGACACGCAAACACAGACACGCAACCAACGACACGCAAACACGGACACGCAACCAACGACACGCAAACACGGACACGCAACCAAGGACACGCAAACACGGACACGCAAACACGGACATGCAAACACAGACACGCAAACACGGACACGCAACCAAGGACACGCAAACACGGACACACAAACATGGACACGCAAACACGGACACGCAACCAAGGACACGCAAACACGGACACGCAACCAAGGACACGCAAACACGGACATGCAACCAAGGACACGCAAACACGGACACGCAAACACAGACACGCAAACACGGACACGCAAACATGGACACGCAAACACGGACACGCAAACAAAGACATGCAGTGTGTCGAGCAGGTCTAAAAAGCATGATGTATCTTTAAAGTTCATCCCAAGAGAATATCCTGCTGAGATGATGATTCAGTCTAGCAATGGACCAACACGGAAATGTCGCATTTAGCTGCTGCAATCGGGCTGAGCGACACAAAATATGCTAAAGAATCAAATTTTATAAAAAATTTTTATGACATCTGCTCCCGCACTTTCCACAGAATAGATTGTGCATGTATCATGTGGCGTGCAGGGGAGACGTGCAGGTGATGCCACTGTGTGTGTCCCTGCATGTATGCGTGCCTGACTGTGTGCTGCGTGCGTGTGGACTCACTGTCTCTGGAGTCGTGCAGAGAGTCGGGCTTGATAGGGGTGGGGTCACTCCAGGAGCGGCTGAAGCTCTTCGCTCTGCGGTCGGCGAATGCTGGCAGAGGAGTCAGGGGTGGGGGTGGGGGTGAGTGAAGAGAGCGTCACACATGGCCCCTTCCACACGATCACGCACACGTTCGCCTGCTCCCCCCTCCTGGACAGGGCCGCACCTCCTCATTCCCCTGGCCTTGGTTGCCCTGACAATGCGGGTGGGCGGGGCTCTGACACCTTTACCCAGAGGCCTCCTGGGATGGAGGAGGAGCTCATCATCAAACATATGCCACACCCACCAGTGACATCACAGCATCTGTATCTACACACCGCCCACTACAGGGCACCGGACAACAGCACAGACAAGGCGGCAACACCAAATCTCCTAATATTTTAGTTCCCGTGACTTTTTTGGGTCTAATGCCAGGGAAAATGAACGAAGACTAAGGCCATTTACACAGTAAACGGAGCGTAATCGTTTCAGGTGGCTGGCTTGTTGGCTCTTCATATCATTTGCTTGTGCTTGTACTTTGATACGTGTGAACACGCTGACAGATGTGCGCATGCACACGGCAAACATGTCACAGGCATGTCAATGAAGGTGAACGCAGTGCGGCAGGCACTTGGAGAGCCTCACGCGCCGAGTGACTCACTCTGAACTTTCATTCTCCGGCTGCCCACCATCCTCAGGTGCTTCCGGAAGTTTCTGAGGGGAACGGGACAGTGGCATGCACATATGTAACAAGCTGCGACCCAGAATCCTCGGAGCATGGCTCAGCATTTACAGGAGTGCTTTCGCATGCTAAAGATGAGTATTTCAAGTTACACGGCACATTGTTCTTCATTACCAGCCTGATGTTTCCTCCACAGCTGGACCCAAAATGCTGCTTTTCGGATAAAGGGGAACTTTATTATCAAAACAAACATCAAACAGACAAAACTAAAAAGACCACAAGAAATTGAAAGAAAGGCAGGCAAACAACACTAGAACTAACTGGGACTGAAAGAGAAGAGCAAGGTAACAGCAACCTAATTAACAAACCAGTAAGGGGTTACAGTGAGAGGTATCAACACTGATCACAGGCAAAGACACTCCAGCAGCTTTATAGGCTGCCAGACAAACAGGAAAAGGGCAGACAGATATAAACGCACAAGTAACAAGAGCTAGACAAGGAACAGGCGTGGGTCATTGACAATGAACCAAACACTTGGAAGTCAAACACTAGGAAATACAACTCATGGTGCAAAGTTGGATACACACAGAGAGAACTAAGAATAAAAGTACAAAAAAAACAGAACCAGTTCAGAAATTCATGATAAATGTGCTTCTGGCTTGCCTCAAAACCAGAATGATTAGGAACCTGCTCAGCCCAATCAGCCATGCAGCAGCCCATGGGTTAAGGGAACACTAGGAACAGTAAAGGGTGCTAAACATAAGCAAACACAGAGAAAAGGACATGATGGCCAGCGACACCTGCTGGCTAAACGGGGAAAGTGCGGACAGGGCAAGGCCTGATCGTGACAGGGCCACAGTGGATTCCAAAGCAGACGTGTGTGTCTCGGATCAGAAGGATCATCCTCAGCTGGTTCTTTTATAAATGTAAAGCTCCAAAGCTGTGTTCCCTCTCAGTCACTGTCGTGTTTCTGTCTGAGGGCTCTCACACAGCCCTCTTCACTGGCAAAGCCCTTTTGTTCTGGGGTGATTTTTTTCAGACCTTGAGGGACTGGTTGGCAGTCTACACTTTACACACGCAGTGCCTCCCCGCCTCGGTGGCGCTGTGCTCCCGGCTGCCTTTGACCTCCGTGGATTTGGGTCCCACTCGTAGAATACCCAAAATATGTACACACACACACACACCCACATACACACACACACAAAATATACACACCCCAGACCTCTGAGGTTACACCATCATCACACAGCTTTCTATATGCCATCCTGCCTGTACCGGTACTCATGCATCTCATGTGAGGGTAGTTCAGCCCCACCCCTTTTCGGTCAGCAGCACATGCTTTCTAATCCCCCCCCCCCCCCACCCAAAGTGAGATGATTCGATGATGGTTATTGGGTGGGAGGGCAGTGTTTAGAGGTTGAGAAGAACCTCCTGCTTCATCTGAAAGGGTGGCAATGGCCTAAGAATGGGAATCGGAAACAGGCGAGAGGCACAAAAGGACGGAATAACTAGTGATTCCTGAGTGCTGTCTGCTGCTTGTACTGTATGCCGGCCAAGGCTGGTGCAGATGGCAGCTCACATCCTGTTCCTCTTATAAATACTACATTGTTAAAAGGTTTTCATTACGGCAAATACAGAAATTCCTTCCACATAGTTTGAACTACAAGCACTAATTATACAATGCTAATGTGCACTGTTTTTGTCACTGGAAGGTCACTGGTTCATATCCCAGGGTCAGATGAGTGATGTCACTGTTGTAGCCCTAAGCCCCAGGGTTCCAGGGACTGGCTGACCCAACTTTGGTTGTATGTCACTTTGGATAAAAGTCCCAGTTAATAAAGAAATATTTTCTAATAAAATTGGTATAGTCCTATTCTGGTTTAGGAAGCGATACAACACCTGACACATTATAAACAGCTTGTTTCTCCGTTCTAAATATTATTTTATGTTTTTCAGGGCATTAAGGGCATCGGTGCAAAGGCATTTAAAGGGGACAGCATTACTGGAGACACCTCAGTTGGTACCATGTATGACATAGGATTAATTATGCTGAATGCACTCATCCACTTAAAGTGACAGTTACCCAGCATAGGCATGTCTGTCCTCCTGCCCTCCTGTATTTATTTTGGTTAATTTGGGTCATAGTCTGTGATTAAAGTCTGCACAATTGTGTGAATGCTTCTGCACAATTTGTTAGTTCGTCTCTGCAGGTTGTGAATGCAGCGTGTGATTGCTTCTCCGCAGTCTGTGAATGCTTCTCTGCAGTCTATGAATGCTTCTCCGCAGTCTGTGAACGCAGTCTGTAAATGCTTCTCCAGTCTGTAAATGCTTCTCCACAGTCTGTGAATACTTCTTTGCAGTTTTTGAATGCAGTCTGCAAATGCTTCTCTGCAGTTTGTGAAAGCTGTGTGCGAATGCTTCTTTGCAGTTTGTGAATGCAGTGTGTGAATGCTTCTCTGCAGTTTGTGAAAGCTGTGTGCGAATGCTTCTTTGCAGTCTATAAATGCTTCTCTACACTTTGTGAATGCTTTTGTGTCACATTTGTGTGACTGCAGCATTCGCTTGAAAGGATACATATATACAGAGCAGAGAGCACAGTCATGACTTGAGCATCCAGCAGTTACGGCAATACTGGTTTCCCTGAGGACTTTTGGTCTGTACTTGCATAGAAGTCGTCAGTATTTGTTTTTTCTGTCCCCAGGGTAGCCCCCCCTACCTGCTCCCACAAAGTTGTACATCTGCTTTGAATTTAGACCAGCTAAATATTCTGCAGGAGAAACCTACAACATTCCTTCAGGTACCAGTCTATCTCTTGCGGTGTATCTGTCTCCAAGGCAACAGTCTACCTGTCTCCGGGGCAACCAGGCACAGACGTCCACTTCCCTACCGGTCCAGTCCTGAAGGATGCAGCCTAGGCCTGGTGGCTTCACACAGCACAGGGGCATCGAGCTACGCACAACGACCACTGATTTATTGGTCGTGAGGCTCGCTTATTAAGGCAGTATCTCGCCGCTGTAAAGTGCGACTCGATGATTGATGTGCAGCACTCTCCAGTAGCCTCCTTGTCAAATAATGCTAGAGATTGATTTACGCCATGATCCATGATCTAGGCACCTGAGATTCTCAAGCCCCCAGCGTGGGGTGCAGACACGTTGGCTGTGACTCCGTCAAATGTCAGGCGTGAGGGTTCTAACAGGACACACTGCCTCTCCGTGCATCGCCAACCGCTCCCTGTCTCTCCTCTTTTGGTCTGTGACACCAGGATGCCCTGCTGAGGGGGTGTTACTTCGTTAATGGTGGGGGGGGGTTGCTGGGGGGGAGCTGAGGATGACATTAGAGGCACTGAGTGGATGGGACACATCAGCAGAAAGGGGACAGGCGTGAGTATAAGTGTGAGCATGAGAGTGAGTGTGACTCTGCGTGTCAGTGTGTGACTGAGTGCATGAGTATGTATGTGAGCGTGAGTGCGACTGAGTGCATGAGTATGTATGTGAGCGTGAGTGTCACTGAGTGCATGAGTATGTATGTGAGCGTGAGTGTCACTGAGTGCATGAGTATGTATGTGAGTGTGAGTGTCACTGAGTGCATGAGTATGTATGTGAGTGTGAGTGTCACTGAGTGCATGAGTATGTATGTGAGCGTGAGTGTGACTGAGTGCATGAGTATGTATGTGAGCGTGAGTGTCACTGAGTGCATGAGTATGTATGTGAGCGTGAGTGTCACTGAGTGCATGAGTATGTATGTGAGTGTGAGTGTCACTGAGTGCATGAGTATGTATGTGAGTGTGAGTGTCACTGAGTGCATGAGTATGTATGTGAGCGTGAGTGTGACTGAGTGCATGAGTATGTATGTGAGCGTGAGTGTCACTGAGTGCATGAGTATGTATGTGAGCATGAGTGTCACTGAGTGCATGAGTATGTATGTGAGCGTGAGTGTCACTGAGTGCATGAGTATGTATGTGAGCGTGAGTGTCACTGAGTGCATGAGTATGTATGTGAGCGTGAGTGTCACTGAGTGTGACGATGAGAATAAGTGTATGTCTGCTGACTGACCTTCCTGGCCGAATGGAGATTCTGAAACTATGTGGTTCAGGGCTCCTTCCTCCTAGTGGTCTTGCTCTTGTGGGTCTGCATTGTGTGTGGGACAGAGAGCGCACACACACAAGGCTGTCCCTATCGTACATAGTATATTGCAATGAAGAAGACACGAAAACATGAAACAATTAACAGACACTACACACACACAGGTTTGTAATTATATCTTTGTTTGGATTTTCCATTAAATTCATTCTTTCCTGGGCTTTTTATTACATTGCCCACAATTGTCCCCCACAAAGTAATATACAATCGGCCCTCGTTTATCGCGGTTAATCAGTTCCAGACTCTACCGCGATAAGTGAATTCAAAGTAGGATTTCTAATTTATAAGTCGGATATTTTCATAGTTAGAGCATAGAAGACCTGTTACGACCTTCTAAATACGGTTTTAACATTATTAGAGCCCTCTAGACATGAAATAACACCCTTTAGTCACCATTACACTCACATTACCCAATATATTAGACAAAATAAGAGAAAATAAGACATATTGTCATGCCCGGCTCGTCCGCTCCTCGTGTATGCCACGCCCCCTGATTACCCACGTGTGCTTCCCTGATCGTCTCCATCTGTGTCTGCTTATTTTGATTAGTCACGTCCTATTTAAGTCCTGGTCTTACCTGTTCCCCTTGTCCGTCATTGTGGTTTGGTGTGATTCATGTCTCCTGCTTTCCGTTCCCTTATTAAAACCCTTAGTTTACCCCGATACCTGCCTGTCTGCCTGCTCCTTGCACGCCTACCAGCACGATCGCCGAAAGGTTCCGCAGCAATCGTGACACATATTAGATGTTACAAATATTATATAATTATTATTATTATTAATGTACATTTAATTACGCACACACACACGCACACACACACGCACACACACACACACACACACACACACACACACACACACACACACACACACACACACACACACGCCGTAAAGTGCTGATGGAACTGCCTCGCCTTCTCCCTGATGACCAGCGAATCCAACGCAATGTTTGTCTTGTGCTGTCGCTGATCCAGGCGGCTGGGGCAGACTCCGATATCACTATGAACTTATTTCGACTTGTCACGACGCACTTTGCTTCCTTGTTGAAAGAGACAGCAGTCGTTGCAGGGATGTTCTTTTCATCTTAATGACATGATAAAGATAATGGTAGCTAATTCAAGTCGTAAGCAGGTGCCTTCCACGATTTTCTTGCCACCTTTGATTATGTCCAAGAGTTTCACATTCTCCTGGATGGTAAGCATCTTCCTCCGGCACTTAGTTTCATCGTCAGAGGGCTTTGAAGAAGCAGCATGTTAGGAGTCATTGTGGGGCTTAGGTAAAAGTTCTCCGAAATCGCAAGCACTTACAAGAGCAAAGACGCTTCCAATGCGTAGCGATGTATCATCTTCACTGTCTCGATCAACTTTTTAATGACTATACCGTGAATAGAGTGAAGCCGCGAAAGTCGAAGCGCAAAGTGGCGAGGGACGACTGTAAGCCTAATCCGCACACACAAACACACACACTCACACTAACGGAGGCCAGTAAAGCACAGAGTATCAAATCATAGCGCGTAGTTCACTTTAAGCTTAACTTTGCTGAACCAAAGACAGACCACATGCAGCTCAAATCACCCTCCTGTTTGCTGTTTAAGCTAAAGGTCCCATCAGACACCATTAAACCAGTTAATGCCGGTGGGTGACAGGTCAGATTGCACCCTGGGTCTTGAACCCACAACCTTCACCTGTCACATTAATTCATTTATCTGGGATGAACAGTTAAGAAGACATGAATGAAGACATTGTGAATCAACACTGATTCATCTATCACGTATACCACAGGAAGGATTCCCATCCATTTATTTAACAGCCTCTTTAACTAGTTGTCTAGAGAAATCCATAACTGGGATAGGATGATACGACTGACTCTGCTTCTGGTCCAGTGGCTATGGAGTAATTCTGTAACTACGGCCCTCAGTAACTTCAAACACTCATCTTAGTGCTGCTAAGTGGGGTTAGGGATAGAGTGTTGCTGATGGGAGGAAGGAAGAATGCAGCAAGGGTTTATGGGTATCCACAGCATTCACAAAATGATAAAGATTGGTACTTACGATATACTTCAGGGCAGGAGCATGAGGAAAGAAGCCGGAAAGAGAACAGAAGTCAGGCATCTCAGAGAGGAACCGGCCATTTCTGACTGGCAAAAGTGAAGGCAGACATGGGATGTAGTTGTGTGTGAACAGGAGGCGTGGCTACATGGGGCAGGGGCGTGGTTATGTGTGAACAGGGGGCATGGCTACATGAGGCATGGGCGTGGTTATGTGTGAACAGGGGGCATGGCTACATGAGGCAGGGGCGTGGTTATGTGTGAACAGGGGGCATGGCTACATGGGGCAGGGGCGTGGTTATGTGTGAACAGGGGGAATGGCCACATGGGGCAGGGGCGTGGTTATGTGTGAACAGGGGGCATGTCACATGGGGCAGGGGCGTGGTTATGTGTGAACAGGGGGCATGGCTACATGGGGTGGGGCATGACTATGGTTAAGCAGGGGGCATAGTCACATTGGGTGGAGTAGTGGTTACAAGTGGGCAGAGGGTGGGCAATGCCCCATAAACACATCATCTGCCCACCCAGTACTTACAGACTAAATACGGCAATGAGAGTGGAATGGGGAGGGAGGGCAGGCACAAAGAAGGCAGGGATAAAAAGGAATGAGTGATGAAGAGGCGAGTTTAAGGGACATGAGGTGAACTCCAGACCGAGGGTTGCTGTCAGAGGCAGAGAGCAAAATCCTTAAGGGGACAAGGGTGTGCAGCAGCGTAATGAAGGCTTTGAGGGGAAGGGTGATAATTTAGCAGTCAGCAGTCGGCAGTTGTCCTCCCGCTACCTCTCTCCTCCTATGGACATTTCCACCCTCTGCTTTGGAAAAAGAGCACATTTCCCAGGAAGAGTAATTTTAAAATCCCAGAGGAATGTGACACTTGACCAGGGAGCAGCACAGCTTGGTGAGGGTACAATATCTGGCCCGTTGGGGTCTGGGACTCACGCCTGCATGGTGGTGGTTGCCGTCTGGAAGTTGAACATGTTCTCCTTGGGAAACCAGCTGTTCACCGCATCCTCTGGGGACAGGGAGGGGGAAAAGTGAGACGCCCCTTCGAGGACAAAAGATCAAATCTGCCCCCAAGATGGAGGAGTGTCAGAAAGGAGCACATGGCCGTGTTCCCCTGTCCTTGGTGGACATGAGGTCCACACTATACATCCTATCCAGCTGATGGCGCTACCTGCCCCGCCAAAGGTCCCGCCACCCACCTCTCTCCTCGGCGGACACGCGGTCCTCGCTGTACATCCTCTCCAGCTTGCGGCGCTGCCTGCCCCCGTCTCGTGGGCAGCTGTCCAAGTCCAATGAGCGCTGGCTGTGGGATGGTGGGCGGCAGCAGGCCTCGCAGTCAGGGCTCTGCTCCTCCCGGGACCCCGCCCTGCGCACCGCCCACTCACGAATGTTGTGGGTGCTCCCTGAGCTCTGCAGGGGCTGCGATGGCTGATTGCCATGGTGATGGTGGTGGCTGCGGTGATGGGTGGGTCGGTTGTGGGTGGGTCGGTGGTGGCCACGCCCCTGCTGGAGGGCAGAGTTAGCCAGAGCTGGAGTTTGGCTTGACGGGGGCTCCGCCTCCTGGCTCCCCTTCAACACTTCCAGCTCCAGGCTCTCCTCACTGCCTCGATCTCCCAACATGCCTCCTTCACCGGTGATGGTGTATACACGGGGCGACTGGACAGTGCCCTCGGGCCGCTTCTCTTGCTGCTCCTCGATGGAGAAGCTTCGATCTAGTGGTAGGGGGCGCCGCAGGGACGCCTTCAGTTGTGAGTTGCCTGGCTGCTCCTCTTTCTCTGGGCTGGGCTGCACTGCTTGTGAGGGGCGGGGCTGAGGGCGGAGACTGTTGCCGTGGGGACAGGCCGCGTCAGGCGATTCCGAGTCTTGGACCACTAAAGTGTCGGACAGCAGGTGGTCTGTAAATGGGAGAAGATTGAAGATCTTTAGAGATGAAAGCAAGACTGAGGTCTTAGATGGAAGAGGAGACTAGGGAGAGTCAGGGGCAGATAACGAGGGCTAATAGTCACAGAGTGGAGGTGGAGGGGAAGGAGGGATTGGGGGAGAGATGAAGGGAGGGGGAATGGCACTCTGACCTGATCCGTTGTGGTTCTCTGGGTTGCTGTGAGAGAGGTACTCTCCAAATGCTCTGGCTGCTCTATGGGGGGTAGAAAGAACATTTTCATCAGAAGGATGGCTCACTGATAGATCTATCTATCTATCTATCTATCTATCTATCTATCTATCTATCTATCTATCTATCTATCTATCTATCTATCTATCTATCTATCTATCTATCTATCTATCTATCTATCTATCTATCTATCTATCTATCTATCTATCTATCTATGACACATAGAACTAAATAAAGGAAGTAAAAATGGATAGAGAGCAGCCTGCTAAGCCGATCCCCTTCAGCGCAGTGAAAGTCCCCCGTGGCAGTAGCAGTGACAGCACTGGGCTGTTTGCGAGCTCCTGGAAATATTACCATCGTTTACTGCTATACCAGGGGGCTTTGCGGTGCCCATGGGGGCATGCAGGAATCACAGAGCCGCGCCACATAGCTAAAGGCAAACGGAGAAACGCAGGCAGCTGCTTCCCAAAAGTCATTATTGTGGATTTCATAAAATGTATTTATCAGACACTGTTATTTATCCAAAGCGGCATATAACTGAAAGCCGGATCGGATAATTCCTCAAGCAGTTTGAGGGATTAAGGGCCTCACTCAAGGACCAACAGCAAAATCACTGTGTGGACTGAGAGATTTGATCCAGGAACCTTTTAATGACAGGCACAGTCTTAACATGTAAAAAAAAATTAATTTTTGGTTCAATTCCAAGCAATGTTCTCACTGTAAATACTCTGTCAGAATAATTTGAAGAAGAATGAAGATAGAAATAAAGTTGAAAGTAAGGACCCGGTCAACTGCTATAAACCTCATGGAGGTGATCTGAGATGAGAGGAACAGAAAGGTCAAGGCTACACATGGACAGAAAGGTCAAGGCTACACATGGACAGAAAGGTCAAGGCTACACATGGACAGAAAGATCAAGACTACACATGGACAGAAAGGTCAAGGCTACACATGGACAGAAAGGTCAAGGCTACACATGGACAGAAAGGTCAAGGCTACACATGGACAGAAAGATCAAGACTACACATGGACAGAAAGGTCAAGGCTACACATGGACAGAAAGGTCAAGGCTACACATGGACAGAAAGATCCAGCTACACATGGACAGAAAGGTCAAGGCTACACATGGACAGAAAGGTCAAGGCTACACATGGACAGAAAGATCCAGCTACACATGGACAGAAAGGTCAAGACTACACATGGACAGAAATATCAAGGCTACACATGGACAGAAAGGTCAAGGCTACACATGGACAGAAAGGTCAAGGCTACACATGGACAGAAAGGTCAAGGCTACACATGGACAGAAAGGTCAAGGCTACACAGTCATCCATGCAGTTCATTAGTCGGCACTTTAACAGCAACTTTCATAAAATTCCTTGATACTTCAACACATGTAGTGCCTCAGGTTTGTTCAGCTGTAGTGTAAAAGGTGGCAATTTCCAGTCTATTTAAACTAGCTATTCAGCCTGTTTTCATTACATAGGCAGTCTGTCATTTCTTTAATATTTTTCTTTATTTAATATTTTTCTGTAATTCTGTTATTCTGCAATTCTGTACATTTTTTCTTTTGTATGTGGCACTGATAGAGCTTAAACTAAATGTTAAAAGAAACTTCGATTGGCGGTGTTTTAATTTACAGTTACAATAATACAAAATTTTATATGGCTTTATTTTCCCTTTGCACAAGGACACAGAGAGGCGAACTGGAATTCTTTCATTTTCACATATCCCATCATGCCGCACTGGCTCAGACGGCAGTGTCTGCCATCCAGCGTTTCCTGTCATCTCACTGCCCCCCCCCCAGTTCCCAAGCCCTCCTATCTTATAAAATCCATTAGTTCTGAGTTTTGGCAAACAAGAGAAATACCATAATGACCGTAATGGCAGTAATCAGAACTGCACTGTGCCTTTGTGAGGTGCTGACCCACCAGGAGCTGGAACCTAAGAAACAGAGTGACCAGTCTCCCATTTACTGGGAAACATGGTATAACGAGGAGAAAATGACTTCAGAATGGGGTTGCCAGTCGCACGCCCATCTGCCTCTGTGGTTGTGAGTGAATTTGACAGTATTGAGCAGAGGGGCCTGCAGCTGCCTCTGATCTGGCAGATGACCGAGCTAAAGGTCAGGTGACAGGAAGAGGTCAGAATAGGTCAGACGTCACGTGACAGGAAAAGGTCCTGTGTGAACAGGTAGGGTGAAGGTCAGGTGACAGGAAGAGGTCAGAGTAGGGCAAAGGTCAGGTGGTAGGAAGAGGTCAGAGTAGAGTAAAGGTCAGGTGGTAGGAAGGGGTAAGAGTAGGGTAAAGGTTAGGTGGTAGGAAGAGGTCAGAGTAGGGTAAAGGTTAGGTGGTAGGAAGAGGTCAGAGTAGAGTAAAGGTCAGGTGGTAGGAAGAGGTAAGAGTAGGGTAAAGGTCAGGTGGTAGGAAGTGATCAGAGTAGAGTAAAGGTCAGGTGGTAGGAAGGGGTAAGAGTAGGGTAAAGGTTAGGTGGTAGGAAGAGGTCAGAGTAGAGTAAAGGTCAGGTGGTAGGAAGAGGTGAGAGTAGGGTAAAGGTCAGGAGGTAGGAAGTGGTCAGAGTAGGGTAAAGGTCAGGAGGTAGGAAGTGGTTAATGTAGACCAAAGGCCTGGAGACTTAGCAGGGTCCAAATAGGCCAATGCTTCAATGAAAGAATTGTCCAAGTATGTCGGATGTCCAGTGACTGAGAATGATCCAAGTTGGCTAAAGGTCTGGTGAGTGAGGATGGGCTGCCGGTGATGTCAGATTTGGCCAGAGTGCACCGACGGAGAGCTTTCAGAGGAAAGTCCTACACACTTATGGGAGATACCTGGTAGCTTTTATTCCATCATAACTACATACTGAACTAACAAATTGTTAGTTGTTGTGCTCCCAGCTGACTGCCCCGTGCTCACAGCTGACTGCCCCGTGCTCCCTGCTGACTGCCCCGTGCTCCCAGCTGACTGCCCCGTGCTCCCAGCTGACTGCCCCGTATTGCCAGCTGACTGCCCTGTGCTCCCTGCTGACTGCCCCGTGCTCCCAGCTGACTGCCCCGTGCTCCCAGCTGACTGCCCCGTATTGCCAGCTGACTGCCCCGTGCTTCCAGCTGACTGCCCCGTGCTCCCAGCTGACTGCCCCGTATTGCCAGCTGACTGCCCTGTGCTCCCTGCTGACTGCCCCGTGCTCCCAGCTGACTGCCCCGTGCTCCCAGCTGACTGCCCCATGCTCCCAGCTGACTGCCCCGTATTGCCAGCTGACTGCCCCGTGCTCCCTGCTGACTGCCCCGTGCTCCCAGCTGACTGCCCCGTGCTCCCAGCTGACTGCCCCGTGCTCCCTGCTGACTGCCCCGTATTGCCAGCTGACTGCCCCGTGCTCCCTGCTGACTGCCCCGTATTGCCAGCTGACTGCCCCGTGCTCCCTGCTGACTGCCCCGTATTGCCAGCTGACTGCCCCGTGCTCCCAGCTGACTGCCCCGTATTGCCAGCTGACTGCCCCGTGCTCCCTGCTGACTGCCCCGTATTGCCAGTTGACTGCCCCGTGCTCCCAGCTGACTGCCCCGTGCTCCCTGCTGACTGCCCCGTGCTCCCAGCTGACTGCCCCGTGCTCCCTGCTGACTGCCCCGTGCTCCCTGCTGACTGCCCCGTGCTCCCAGCTGACTGCCCCGTGCTCCCAGCTGACTGCCCCGTGCCCCCAGCTGGGAAGTAAGGCTCCGTTTGCAGAAGGGCCAGAGGCAGCGATGGCAGGACAAGCACTGCAGGGGCACGATGGGGGGGATTTGAATTCCACACCCAGCAATTGCAGTTGATGGAGAGGTCATGTCTGTAGCCTGCTCAGTTCGACTTAGGGATTTAGTAATTCGACAGTGAATGCCTCTTTCCGACTGCTTCAACCTGTCCCCTGATGAACATTCGAGACCATCGGCTGACAGATGGAGAGCCTGGAAGCGGGGCGAGCCCTGACCCTAAGAGCAAAAGCTGCTGCCACACCTGAGATGCAGAGATGACCCAGAGTAGCAATTTGCTCTTATTATATAAATGAATTAGTTAGCTCATTATATCCTTTTTAGAGAGCTTGGCAGGTCTTCTATACATGTGTACCCTGTTTTCCCGGCCGTTAGGGTGACCTGCTTTTTCGTCGTTTTTTAGAAGTCAGGCGCTGCTCCAGCTCTACTTTGGTGACGCAGGTCTGCAGGGGGCCTCGCTGTGAGGGTGAGGCTGGGGCAGAGCCGGCCCTCCGCGGCACATTTACCAAACCCAAAGCAACGCATGTTTGAGAAAGCAGAGTCAGACAGTGACTGAAGCAGTTAGGGTCTACGGGCCTTGTTCAGAGGCCCAATGGTGACGTCACTCTGCTGACTCTGGGATTTGAGCCGACCTTCTGATCACAGGCACACTGCCTCCCCGTGCTTCACTGCCTCCCCGTGCGTCACTGCCTCCCCGTGCTTCACTGCCTCCCCGTGTGTCACTGCCTCCCCGTGCTTCACTGCCTCCCCGTGTGTCACTGCCTCCCCGTGCTTCACTGCCTCCCCGTGCTTCACTGCCTCCCCGCGCGTCACTGCCTCCCCGCGCGTCACTGCCTCCCCGTGCTTCACTGCCTCCCCGTGCTTCACTGCCTCCCCGTGCTTCACTGCCTCCCCGTGCGTCACTGCCTCCCCGTGCTTCACTGCCTCCCCGTGCGTCACTGCCTCCCCGTGCTTCACTGCCTCCCCGTGCTTCAGCGTGAAATGGCCGCGCAGATGTGCAGTGGGCTATACTCGCCAGAGTGAGCATCTCCCTAGCTGTCCTAGGAAGATGCACGTGTCTCGAGGTGCAGATCACACCTGCCCACGCAGCCCAGCCGTGCAGACGCATGCGTGACCGCCGGTTGGGTGCTGGGGGCACGCGGGGGCTGAGGGTGACATTAGCAAAACGCCATCAGCACACCACAAAGACTTTCGTGATTAAGTCCAGTGAATGTGCTTGCTAGTCATAAGCTACTCTGGACCCCCCCCCCGGCACCCAACACTCCCCCTGGCACCCAGCACCCCCCTCTGGCACCCCCTCCCCCCAGCACCCCCGCAGCTACCCCCCCCCCCCAGCTCACATACCAGGGTCTGGCTTTGATTGGTATGGAAAAACTTAATACCTGGTTCCCAGTGAAGACGCCAAGACCTCTGATTAAAAACTACAAACATATAAACAGCCTAAAGAGATGAAAAGATACTGGGGTGGGGGGGGGGGCAGTGATTCTATGGAATGGGGGGGGAACTAAACTCTATGTGATCAAATGGGGGGGAATTAAGCTGTGAGGTACAACAGGATAAAAAGCAAAACAGATGACAAAGAAGGTAGGAAGGAGAAGTGGGGGTAGGGGGCATCACCGCGGCAACCTGCGCTGGTGCTTTGCGGGACGCCCTGATTTACTGCATTACAGGGTGTAGGGGGAGGGGCCGTTGTGTAAGCATATGTGAAGGGGGGAGCAGCGTGTGACTGCCACACACACACACACACACACACACACACACACACACACACACACACACAGACGTACATGACTATGCCTCCACAACTACACAAATCATCAAGCTCTGATCTGAAAACAATATACAGCATCTGTGCAGCATCCACACACGTTATAGTTAGACCCATTTAAAGGTACTTCGATCAGGCAGAAAAGGAGAATGTTCTGGTAAATGTTCCTCCCTCGGCTTGTGGACTTCTGTCTACCCATTGAGTCTTTGTGCTGTATTCTGGGCATGCGTGTCCCGGCTTGGCCCCTCCATCTGCCTCTCTCCACCCACCTCTCTCCTATCTGTCTCTTCCTTGTGTCCCCCTGCCCTGTCTCTCTCCCACCCACCTGCCTCTCTCCCATCTGTCTCTCTCCCATCTGTCTCTCCACATGTCCCTCTCTGTCTCTCCCTACTACCTCTCTCCCTACTACCTCTCTCCCATCTGCCTCTCTCCCATCTGCCTCTCCACATGTCCCTCTCTGTCTCTCCCTACTACCTCTCTCCCATCTGTCTCTCTCCCATCTGTCTCTCCACATGTCCCTCTCTGTCTCTCCCTACTACCTCTCTCCCATCTGTCTCTCTCCCATCTGCCTCTCTCCCATCTGCCTCTCCACATGTCCCTCTCTGTCTCTCCCTACTACCTCTCTCCCATCTGCCTCTCTCCCATCTGCCTCTCTCCCATCTGCCTCTCCACATGTCCCTCTCTGTCTCTCCCTACTACCTCTCTCCCATCTGCCTCTCTCCCATCTGCCTCTCTCCCATCTGCCTCTCCACATGTCCCTCTCTGTCTCTCCCTACTACCTCTCTCCCATCTGCCTCTCTCCCATCTGTCTCTCCACATGTCCCTCTCTGTCTCTCCCTACTACCTCTCTCCCATCTGCCTCTCTCCCATCTGCCTCTCCACATGTCCCTCTCTGTCTCTCCCTACTACCTCTCTCCCATCTGCCTCTCCACATGTCCCTCTCTGTCTCTCCCTACTACCTCTCTCCCATCTGTCTCTCCACATGTCCCTCTCTGTCTCTCCCTACTACCTCTCTCCCTACTACCTCTCTCCCATCTGCCTCTCTCCCATCTGTCTCTCCACATGTCCCTCTCTGTCTCTCCCTACTACCTCTCTACCATCTGTCTCTCTCCTGCCTGTCTATCTCGCCCTCCTCTCTCCTGTATGTCTCTCTCCCATCTTCCTCTTTTCCATCTGCATCTCTCCAGCCCACATCTCACCCACTTCTCTCTCCTCTGTCTCTCACCTCTTTCCTCCTTTCTTTCCCATTTTCTCGAGTCCAGGCTGAAATGCTGATACACCCGTTGACTGAACAGACACTAGACAAAGTCGACGGGGGGGGGGGGGGGGTATGAGCAAGATCATAGCCATACAGGTCAGGTTTTGGAGGGGGCTGACCCTGTGCTGGTGCTGCAGCCCAAAGAGCAGCAACACAGAGATATAAAGAGCAGGGAAATAGGACAGTCGCATGACCCCCCCATACAGAATAACACATTCTAGCATCTCCCACTGCAGCATACTGGGCTGTCATTTTTGCGTCTCGTTCCCACTCTCCCTCCTCCCAGAAGCCCTCTGGTTCCCATCACCGCTTTTGGAAACCCACACAACTCAGTCTCGCCTCCCTGCCTCCCTGCATCTATATTGGATGAATTTGAGCCTATTCTTAATGGAAACACCCAAATCCCATCCGCCGCCTGACAACACTCACAACACTCCCGGGTTGCTAAGCGCCAGTGATACAGGCACCATGATTAGACCATTGATGAAACGTGATGTATTGCTGTCATTTCTGCCCTAGTTACTGAGTTGAATCCCCCCTCCCCCACATCCCGTACTGTATGTCCCTGGGTTTGACACGCAGTCCCATAGGCTTGGGGGAAAGTCCAACAGCCCCCTTCACGAGCCCCCTTAAGCCTGTGGTACCACCTCTGAGTGCACCCCCTACAGGCCAGCGTGGGAATGCAGAAACAGCTGCACCCCCAGGGAAGATCAGGCTGCACCACCCGCTGACATCCAGACGGGTGGGTGTCCATGCTATGCACCCACCGTGACAAGGAGGGGGTGTGTCTCTCCACCCCAATGTTGAAGGCGTGATCACTTGGCGTCTGAGCCGCCCCCACCCTCTGTTTCATCGTGGGGGGGTTATTCTGTAATCACGGTGATTACAGCTCATTCCTGTCTGATCCCTCTGAGAGCTTTCAGGGGGGAGGGAGCAGGAGAATTAGGGAGAGACAGAGACAAAGTTCCAGAACACCGTCTGTACCCCGCGGCTCACATCCCATACTAAGAGTTCCAGAAAAGCTTTGTCTCAGCGCCGTGCCCCAACTGGCCGAGCGGCGGGGAGGCGCAGGGCTGGGGGGTCCTACCTGTCCTGGTGGCCCTACAAGGCTTTGCTGGCTGTGCCAAACTCCTGAGTATAAAAATCCCACATCCTATAAAAGCCTGCATATTTAAGCACCTCCCGCCCGCCACCGTTACTGTCTTTTAAAGTCCCCAGTGCTGGATGTTCAGCTCCAGGTCTTTCACCCCCGGGGGATGACTGGGAAAGCTGTCTGGGCCCTGGGGCCCAGGAGGGAGGGGCCAAAAGGGAACCCAGGTGGGAGGGGTTGTGCATTATGGGGTCACAGGTAGGAGGAGCCAAAAGGGGGACCAGGTGAGGAGCCACATGGAGCCGCAGGTGGGAGGAGCCAAAAGGGGGACCAGGTGAGGAGCCACATGGAGGCCCAGGTGGGAGGAGCCAAAAGGGGGACCAGGTGAGGAGCCACATGGAGGCCCAGGTGGGAGGAGCCAAAAGGGGGACCAGGTGAGGAGCCACATGGAGGCCCAGGTGGGAGGAGCCAAAAGGGGGACCAGGTGAGGAGCCACATGGAGGCCCAGGTGGGAGGAGCCGAAAGGGGGACCAGGTGAGGAGCCACATGGAGGCCCAGGTGGGAGGAGCCGAAAGGGGGACCAGGTGAGGAGCCACATGGAGGTCCAGGTGGGAGGAGCCAAAAGGGGGACCAGGTGAGGAGCCACATGGAGGCCCAGGTGGGAGGAGCCGAAAGGGGGACCAGGTGAGGAGCCACATGGAGGTCCAGGTGGGAGGAGCCAAAAGGGGGACCAGGTGAGGAGCCACATGGAGGCCCAGGTGGGAGGAGCCAAAAGGGGTTGTAAGTTATGGGGGCCCAGCCTGGGAATGATGACGATGAACCTGTCCAGCCTCTTTCCGGAGCCCAAGTGAGATGCGAGAGGTGAGCAGCACAGAAAATCTGTGTTTCCTTCCGCCACCCACAGCCAATGGCAGCCGAGCAAAGCCATTAGCCCTGGTCGAACTGTGTGGTTAGTCATTATAACCAACTCATTATCCTGCAGATTTTAATTAGCTTATTAGCTGTAGCAATACCTGAGCTTCCCAATCGCAGTGATGAGTGGCCCTCGAAAGCAGAAGGAAGATGCTCCGCATATTACGGGGGGGGAATTGTGAAGTGCGCCCCCGCAGCAGCCCACCCCCAACACCTGCCCCTCAAAGGGACAAGACAAGCTAGTAGTCGAGTCTGAAAGAGCCACTTGGGTTCGCTGTGACGAGTCGCTGCGAGGCTGCATGCGAGGCTGCATGCGAGGCTCATAGGTGTCGCACGGCTTGTACCTAAACTTATCTGCGCTTTCTCAGTTCGGCCCAGTACAGAGGTGTTACTTATTTATGAGAGCCTGTTTGCACATTTCCTGATGACTAACTCCTGCCATAAAAATAATGAAAGTTGCTTTTTTACATCCCGGCGATATTCCGGCCTTGTGGGTCTGCCATGCCAGGATGAGCTCCGGCCCTCTTCCGCACACCGGACGGGCCAAGCTGACCCGGGGTTCGTTACTCCTCAACCAGAAAGCATGAGCAGTGGTCCGTAACAGGGCCGGCCGTGTTACGGATTCGGTGACATCACTCCTGTCCAGTGTATCGCTATGAATGGCAGGAGATTCTCTTTAATTTATTTCAGACTAACTACATTCATTACTGTTATCAGTTAGGAGAGCAGAGTGCCAGGTTTGCTGGACTGTGAGTGGAGGTGCTGTAACATGCAAAATCACTCACAGACAGGACAGACCTCACAGTCGTCATCTTAAACACCCCCAGAATCTTCACCTTGTCCAGCCCCACCCTATCGGGAATCCCCCAGCATGCTTTGCAACCCCTGTCTGCCCCCCCATGCACCCCACCATTATTGCCTCAGACTTGCTGCACTTCAGCTGACACACTTCCTGAGGTGAAGATGGACAGCAGACTTCATGTTTGCCAAGAACGGCTACAGACGTACCATTCTAGCGGTTTTTTAAGTGTGAGGGCCACCCTAATTTTATTATTTGTCAGTGAGTTCCAGTGGAGGGGGCACTCTAGGGGCCAATCAGGTTTTAACTGGGGCCAGTACCTCTTTGGCCCCCCCCACTGTATTTACCCCCTGGAAGAACTATGTTGTGTTTGAGGTCAGGGCCATGGTAGGACTGCAGTGATACACGCTTCCTCTCTCCACTCCCTACTCCAGTGCCTAACTTCAGATAGTCCTGTTAACACACAATTACCTCATATAAACATCAAGATGACAGGCGACTGCAGTGGAACTACGAATATGAACCGTAAATGTGCAGATTTCATCTATGTTACTCCATGTTTTACGGATTTACTACCATAAGCACTAAGATCTGATACGTATATTAAATGAATTACTACCATTAATAATCTCGGTTACCGTCGTGTGGAAATCAAACGAAACACCCCTGCGAGTCAGATCTGTGGGATCCTAAAGAAGGCAGCGCACTGGCATTGTCTAAGGTTAGAGCTGCACGCTTTGCACAGACACCCACACGTCCACTCACTACCTAATTAGCATGTTAAACAAACCCGCATTTATGCAGCCCTGGAGGATTCACAGAACACGAAACACAGCAGATTAATCATTCCTATTTGCTTGTTTTTTTTTTGTTTTTTTTTAAAAAGAATATGTTTTAGGCCTACATGTTTTATTCGACACATATTTAATGCACAAGTAACGAAATAACGATATTAATAAAATGAAATAATAAATAGGCGTAATTATTAAAATCTAAAATAGAGCAGGTGCTTCATGGGAAACCGTTACGGAAAATAATAATGGGACATTCATATTCATGATGTTTCCAGTCAGCTCTGTTTATGAAGCGCGAGTCTCCACTGGCCACCCGTCTGACAGCTTCAGCCGCATGCGATCGCATGCAGGCGGACGCTGTACGGCGCTCGAGCACAGGCTGTCCACCACACAGGCACGTCCTGCTCCTCTCCACGATGTTCTTCACACTGGTTTTTATGTCACGTTATGCTCAGATGCCCGCGATCACATCCACCGCGGCGTACTACATGTGGCCGCGCGTATATGGTAAACGCGCATATCTCAGCTTAGGAAATAACCGCACAGCCACATCTAGAGCACCATCTCCATTTTGCAAGTGAAAAAAAAAATAAGATTAATGGTTTGAGAGTCTCTGACTAAGTGATCAAATGAAGCCTGATTCAGAGAGAAACAGTAGTAAGGCCCATGGCCAGCAGAGGGCGTATTAGTTAGGGAGCTGGATGATCTACAGGGGACTGCAGATTCAAGGTCCACGGTGCCATCCATCCATCTTCCATTATCCTACTAGGTTGCGGGGGGTCCGGAGCCTACCCCAGAAGCAATGGGCATGAGGCAGGGAACAACCCAGGATGGGGGGCCAGCCCATCGCGGGGCACACTCACACACCAGTCACTCACACACCAGTCACTCACACACCAGTCACTCTCACACCAGTCACTCACGCATGCACTCCTATGGGCAATTTAGCAACTCCAATTAGCCTCAGCATGTCTTTGGACTGTGGGGGGAAACCGGAGTACCCAGAGGAAACCCCACGACGACATGGGGAGAACATGCAAACTCCACACACATGTGACCCAGGCGGAGACTCGAACCCGGGTCCCAGAGGCGACAGTGCTAACCACTGCACCACCATGCCGACCCCAGTGCTAACCACTGCACCACCATGCCGCCCCCCTCACCCTAACCACTGCACCACCATGCCGACCCCAGTGCTAACCACTGCACCACCATGCCGCCCCTTACAGTGCTAACCACTGCACCACCATGCCGCCCCTGGTCCATGGTGTCGTTGCTGAAATTTTACTCGGTGTGTCACCAACAATGCAAACAGTTTTCCACTGAAAACGGCTTTTTGTCTAGGCTAACCTGATTGTTCTGCTCCCTGCCAATGGTCCCCTACCAGAACTGTAACTCGAATTAACACAGACAGAGACTGAATCAACTAAAACTGGTTAATGTATCGATGGATGTTCAGTTGTTCTCAATGAAGTTATACGAAAGCTCTATTAGCCTAAGCTGCAACACAAACGTGAAAATTGCTCTGTGCATACAAGTTATTCCCAAGTGTGTCGAGGAAGCAGATCCAGTCACAGGTAAAATACATTTAGGACACTAATAATAGATTGTTTGAATTGTAAAATGTTCCGGTCAAATCCGAAAGGCATCATTATTTTATTTTTGTAGCCTACTTTTTGCATGTGATTATTCAACTGAAAGCAATAGACCTACATATCATTCCCAAACACAGCTGGCACTCTATAAATATATAAACATATTGGTGACGGCGACATTATCTACGAACTCGCTGACATTAATGATTAATGAGTATTTTGTCACTCCCATCACGGCCGAAAGCTCCAAACGAACAACACTGACAACACCTTTTATGCATTAAAGAGTTTTGTGACACCCACAATTGTCACGCAAACCATCAAATAGCTAAATGCATCTCAGATGTTTTCCGGATGCAGATGCTTTTTTTCGGGATCGGGGGGACTCCTTAAGCACCCCCACCATAACCCGGCGCGATGGTGAACACAGCCGATGCAGACACGTCCCGAACAGCGTACAATGACCATGTGTAGATCATAATTAAAAGCCTCTTTCTCTGGGATGAATAAAAAATCATACATCAGTCGATCAAGGGCACGTGCAAATTGCATTACAACAGAATCAAAACAACAAAGACACAAAAACTAGAAAAAAGGAGATAAACTTTCAATTATACCTGTGACTGGGTGTGAAGGCCGGTTTTTAGCACCAGTTCAACGGTGAGTATATTTTTTATATAAAGATATTTCATGAGATTTACAGCTAGAACGTCACGATATACAGATTCGCATTAATCATTTAGGGCCTTCTTTGTTAATTACTTTGTTTGTTAAAGATCCTAACACTGTCCCCCATTAACACCAACTGTATAAACCAAGTTGGATATAAGAACCACTTCCATTTTTCACACAGGATTCTGCCTTTTAAGCTATTCCCGTAAGTTTGCATTTGGCAAAATACAGTGTTACATGATAGCGATATAGCTCACTGCAAATGGTGTTTATAGGAACACCAGGTGTTTGGCAAGAAAGCTAGATATAATGAAAATACGGAGGCGTTACCAGCTTTGAGTGAGATCCATGGAACATGCTGGAAATCAGTTTTATATGTGCGTATATTATATTTTACACACGCGTCACGTGGTGTTTCTAAACGCCATGTGGTTGTATTGCAGTACAGTTGCCGTCAATCCAGGCTTTCTATGCATGTTCTATCTCTATACTAGGGCTGGAAGGGGCCTCTCACTTAAAGGGGCCGCTGTAATACTTTGCTGGGAATTTTAACTTTCTTGCACCGTAAATACATTTACACTTACCTCATTTAAACTGCGCCCAGTAAAGGAATACGTCCATGTTATGGGTAATGTATGCTTTTTACGATACGAATCACGAAGTTACGCGGAGTGTAGGCCTAGTTTTAATAATCAAATAAAAAATAAAAATAAATAGGATACCAACAGTCGAAAGTGGTTCCGTCCATGACCTGCAGACAGCAGAGCTTTAGGCTGCAGCTCAGTCGCGCTCGTGAGTCGCGCTCGTGACCCCGGTCTCTTCGCCAGATTACACCCGATGCGCGTGAAGAGGGTAATAAAGGAAGCAAGCGGTCTCTTAAAAATATTACTTTGTTCCCAGGGGTCAGCAATGGTTACGATCAATGGAAAAGGACATGCATATTTTTTATTACCCTGCATCTCTTAATTTTGCATGTGCCCACAAATAAGCAAGTTTTCGGAGTGCCAAGCCAACGAAACAGTTTAAATCACCTTAATAAGCTGTGAAGCAATTGTATCTTATGTTATGTGCTAGCAAATTAAATTATGCCAAATGATTGCATGTGTACACGCGTATAGCGCCATACATAGGTCATTTTTAATCGGAAAAATATACCAAAATAAAAATTAATAAAAATAAAACCGTAAAATAGTCTCACGAGCATCGCAAGCTGAACACTACAGTACTGAATTAGGATATATGTAATGTTTGAGAGCTTTTTAGTCTCCTAACTCACTCCGGATGGTGTTGTTTTACGGATAGGGGGTCAGCACACTGCAGCTCGCCCTGCTGTCAAACGCGCGAGCGTTCGCGCCGCAAAAGCGTACAAGGCGCACGGCGATTCCTGCGCGGGCGAGCCGGCTTCTCCGCATCGCCTCCGCAGGGTTTACACGATCCGTGGGAGCGCATGCAGCCTTCCTGCGCTAAAGTGGGTCGCTGCTGCTGTCAGTACGCTAGTGCCTAAGACCCCCGCATCAGCACCCAGGCGATCCGCGGTACCCAGCCCCGGCTGGAGACTGACCGAACTTTGGCTGCCACGGAGGATATCGCGTCGGTCCTCAGGTTCTTCCGTTTGGACACAGCGGTTCCCATGCTGGAGTGGAAACGGCGCTGGGGCTGGAGCTGCTCATTCCAGGAGCGGAGATCGGGAGGAGGTGTAGAAGAGAGGGATGATCGGCCACCTCCGTCGCACGATCGGAGGAGAAACAACAAGTGTCAGGAGGCAGGGCGATCTAATTTGTACGAGATGTCAAAGGGACAGGTAGAGGTAGGGGATTGGAGACCGAGCGGAGAGCTGTCCCACCATCACCACCCCACCCCCCCATCCGGACTGCTAGTAAATGCGATGAAGTCAATGAAGATCGAGGAATAAAAAAAATCCACACACACACTGGGATGCGCACATCGCCAAAGAGCGGCCGTCCCTTCGGCTTCGCTTTTCTCCTCCCCTCATTGATCTGAAGGAGGGGGGACAGTGAACAGGAAGGAAACGGCAACCTTAAAAGGAGCGCCACTGCAGCCCCATCCCCCTCCGACAACCGGAGGGAGCGATTGTATTATTAAGGTGAGGGCAGGTGAGTTTTCAAACGGAGACGTTTGTTAGAGAAATGGGTCAGTAGGGCTACATGCTGTACGTGGAAGAGGTGACGGAAACGGGCAACGGAGTACGGGGACACGTGCGCACGTGACAACTTTTGTGGCGGCCTGTTTGTAAACACGCGCCATACTAACTGCATTGTGGTAGGGGACTGGGACCGCGCGGAGGGTGGGGTACGGTTTGTGCACCGGAACCTAGATGCTGCATTAGTGCCCTCAGCAAAAGTACTTGCCGAAAACCGGACAATTAAGTTAAAATATAATAGCGTGACTTAAATTTCATCAAATTTAAAATACTTATGAAGACATCCTAAAGGTAAATGTTTTATGTGACGAGATAGAAGTTTATTTATGGTGGCTGACAGCAGTAGGTAAAAATGGTGGGGCTGTGTCAGAGCCACTGTCTGGGTGCTTGCTGAAGATTTCGTCCAGCTTTACTTAAAATCAGAGATGTGTAATTCAGGTCCCGAGAGTACAAGTTCAGACCGGGATTTTGTTTCAACCAACCAGTTGAGCATAAAGAGTCACAGTCACAGAGGACTCAGCTGTTTGGTTGAAACAAAATCCCAGTCTGAACTTGTTCTCTCGGGACCTGAATTAAGCATCTCTGCTAACAACCCAGCGTTGGGCGCTACGTAAAATGTAAATAATAGCAAAATGCAATAATTTGCAAATCAAATAAACCCATATTCACCTGAAAAGGGAACAAAGATACAACATCAAATGTGATCAAAACTGAGAAATAGCCAAAACTGGAAAGTTGTGATCTTCAGCACCTCAGGCAACACTGTGTTAAAAAGAGAGACAATTCCGTAGCGGAAATCACTGCATGGGCTCAAGAAAACTTCTGAAATCCATTGTCTGTGAACAAAGTTTGTCACTGAATCCACAAATGTAGGATCCAACTCCGCCATGCAAAGAAGAAACCATATCTAAACATCCAGAAAGACCACCGACTTCTCTCGGCCTGAGCTCATTTAAGAAGGACTCAGGCAAAATGGAAAACTGACCTGTGGACTTTTGGCGCATCAGGAAACAAAAAATCCGGCAAAGGAGACTCCAAACTGTTGAGCAGTTGAATCCTACATCAGGCAAGAGAACATTTCACTTTCAGACCTTCAGCAGCCAGTCTCCTCAGTTCCCAAACATTTACAGAGTGTTGTTAAAAGAAAAGGTGATGCAACACAGTGGTAAACATGCAGCACAGTGGTAAACATGCAGCACAGTGGTAAACATGCAACACAGTGGTAATCATGCAGCACAGTGGTAAACATGCAGCACAGTGGTAATCATGCAACACAGTGGTAATCATGCAACACAGTGGTAATCATGCAGCACAGTGGTAAACATGCATCGCAGTGTAAAACATGCAGCACAGTGGTAAACATGCAGCGCAGTGGTAAACATGCAGCACGGTGGTAATCATTCAGCGCAGTGGTAATCATGCAGCACGGTGGTAAACATGCATCGCAGTGGTAAACATGCAGCACGGTGGTAAACATGCATCGTGGTGATAAACATGCATCGCGGTGGTAAACATGCAGCACGGTGGTAAACACACCCTATCTCAACTTTTTGAAACATGTTGCTGACATCAAATTCAGCACATATGTGTCATAAAACAATTAAATTTCTCAGATTCAACATCTGATATGTTGTCTGTTTTCAATGAACTGTGTTTAAATGACTGGTAAATCACTGCATTCTGTTTTTATTTACATTTTACACTGCGCCCCAATTTCTTTGGAAACTCAGTTGCAGGAAGATGATTTTTGAATTTGGGGGAGGGGGTATCTTAATTGGTATAATTATTTTGCTGCTGACCTGGGTGGGGTCACCTTGGTATACTTTGCCACAGACTGGAGGGAGGGTCCTTCTTTGGTATATGTTGCTGATCGCGATCAACTGGTTGGCCACCAATTATGAAAAAAAAACTATTATGCCTTATTCATCAACTGTGGTCGACCTGGAATTAAGCAGAGATTGAAGAACATGTCCCTAGTCCCCCCCCCCCAAAAAAAAAAAAAAAAGAATATATATATATACATATATATATATATATATATATATATATATATATATATATATATATAGAGAGAGAGAGAGAGAGAGAGAGAGGCTATGCAATGCTGGGTTTGGGGGAAAATAACAGCCTTGTCAGAGTCCACGGGAAAATTCCTGCATATCCCAGTATCCAGTCCGAGCCTAGAGTAAGGGCGAGACACAAATTATACTAGTTTATTTTGGGCGGCGTGAATCTGGAAAGGGAACCGTAAGATGAAGAAGCCGTGTAACATGTCCAACTGAAGAGAGGAGAGGAGTGATGAGGCGTCGCGGGGAAGTGGGAGGACGTGTCAGCTTGCGATCGGCACAGCTGAAAGAATGATCATTATTTTAATGGGAGCAGCGTGTCCGTGTTTGCATCTCACATACGAGTGGATAGAGAAACCGGAACAGAGGAGAGCAGCCATCCAGACGCGAATCACTGCGGCCTTTAAATGCTTCCCTAAATATGTCCTTCTTAGCAAAAATAAAAACTGTGACTGATGGTTCTCCAGATAAAGCCACTTATATTGTAACAGAAACATGTAATGGGAATGAAGAATAGCACGGTAATCGTTAGTAAACTCTACCCCTCCCCCATCGTGAATTTATGGAGAGGCCACCCCCATTCCCACGCAAAAGGTGGAGGGATGTCTTCTGCTAACCTGACTCTAGAGGGAACTCCTGGGCACTTGGCCACATTCTTCCTCATAGCTGTAATACACGTAGATGTACAAAAACACCAGCAAGCTTCTACCATACGAATAACAGCAATTTCACATGGCATGAAAAAAAAATCACCAGCAGCATATTGAGCCAGGTGTCATACTACTGACGAGTGATTTGAGAAACCTTAGTTGTCATTATCCCCCATGATTCCACCTCCCTCCTTTAAAAATCCCAGCCGTGCATGAATATTCATGTGACAAAACACTATGCCCTTAAAGTGACAGTGACCTGCGCACTCCCAGTGGTTCTTACCTCCTGGTGATCCATGAGTAGTCTTGCTGCTTCGGACATCTTGCAGGTCGGGGGTCATAACCTTGACAACATGATTACATGGTACAATGTGCAAGTGTGAAAAGAAAGTCTAGCAGAGGTGTAAATCGCTCGCTGTAGCGGGCGCCCCAGGTTGACCTTTGAACAGGTTGGACCTTTTTAACACAGACACATGGATGCATCCCTGGGTCGAACCACTTTAGAATCATCATTTGTTTTAGCAAATGAGCAGAGAACTGGAGGGCCGGGTTTGTGTGAGTGTGTCTGTGCTCTATTCCCAGAGCCTGGCAGCTCTCCCATCATTCAATTCAATTTTATGTATATAGCGCTTTTAACAACAGTCATTGTCACAAAGCACTTTACGTTTAACCGGCCAGAACCCCACCGAGCCTGAGGCGACAGTGGCAAGGAAAAACTCCCTCTAGCAGGATGCAACCTTGAGAGGAACCTAGACTCAGAAGGGGACCCCATCCTCCTCTGGGCGACCGGGGAGCATGAAACTGCATTTATATTGACATTCATTAGGGTTCATATAGTTATAAAGTCCCAGTTGGTGTGACTTTGCAGCTGCTGTCAATCAGCACCATGATGCATGAAAATTGACATGGAAGTGGGCCAGAGGGCTCAGCAACCCCCCTTTTTGGGAAAGTGACTTGATAATTAGCAATGGGGTGCAAAGAGTCTCACGGGGCTCACTGTATGGGGGAGGGGGGGGTATTTTTCAGCTTTGATCTTGACTGTAATGATTCAGCTTTTATTTTCAAACTTTTTCATAAAAAGGAAATTGTGTAGTCATGAAGAAAAGGACAAGGAGGACAACAACATGATTTTCTCTATCGTGTGTCGTTCCCCTGCCCTGTCATCACCGTCACAAGCTCTTCCTGTCCGGTGACAGAGCTGTGTGTCATGTGTCGTTCCCCTGTCTCATCATCCCTGTCACAAGGTCTCCCTGTTCCGTAATAGGGCCACGTGTGTCGTGTGCCGTTCCCCGGCCCTGTCATCACCGTCACAAGCTCTTCCTGTCCGGTGACAGAGCTGTGTGCCATGTGTCGTTCCCCTGTCTCATCATCCCTGTCACAAGGTCTCCCTGTTCCGTAATAGGGCCACGTGTGTCGTGTGTCGTTCCCCTGTCTCATCATCCCTGTCACAAGCTCTCCCTGTCCGGTGACAGAGCTGTGTGTCATGTGTCGTTCCCCTGTCTCATCATCCCTGTCACAAGGTCTCCCTGTTCCGTAATAGGGCCACGTGTGTCGTGTGTCGTTCCCCTGCCCTGTCATCACCGTCACAAGCTCTCCCTGTCCGGTGACAGAGCTGTGTGTCATGTGTCGTTCCCCTGTCTCATCATCCCTGTCACAAGGTCTCCCTGTTCCGTAATAGGGCCACGTGTGTCGTGTGTCGTTCCCCGGCCCTGTCATCACCGTCACAAGCTCTTCCTGTCCGGTGACAGAGCTGTGTGCCATGTGTCATTCCCCTGTCTCATCATCCCTGTCACAAGGTCTCCCTGTTCCGTAATAGGGCCACGTGTGTCGTGTGTCGTTCCCCTGCCCTGTCATCACCGTCACAAGCTCTCCCTGTCCGGTGACAGAGCTGTGTGTCATGTGTCGTTCCCCTGTCTCATCATCCCTGTCACAAGGTCTCCCTGTTCCGTAATAGGGCCACGTGTGTCGTGTGCCGTTCCCCGGCCCTGTCATCACCGTCACAAGCTCTTCCTGTCCGGTGACAGAGCTGTGTGCCATGTGTCGTTCCCCTGTCTCATCATCCCTGTCACAAGGTCTCCCTGTTCCGTAATAGGGCCACGTGTGTCGTGTGTCGTTCCCCTGTCTCATCATCCCTGTCACAAGCTCTCCCTGTCCGGTGACAGAGCTGTGTGTCATGTGTCGTTCCCCTGTCTCATCATCCCTGTCACAAGGTCTCCCTGTTCCGTAATAGGGCCACGTGTGTCGTGTGTCGTTCCCCTGCCCTGTCATCACCGTCACAAGCTCTCCCTGTCCGGTGACAGAGCTGTGTGTCATGTGTCGTTCCCCTGTCTCATCATCACTGTCACAAGGTCTCCCTGTTCCGTAATAGGGCCACGTGTGTCGTGTGTCGTTCCCCGGCCCTGTCATCACCGTCACAAGCTCTTCCTGTCCGGTGACAGAGCTGTGTGCCATGTGTCATTCCCCTGTCTCATCATCCCTGTCACAAGGTCTCCCTGTTCCGTAATAGGGCCACGTGTGTCGTGTGTCGTTCCCCTGCCCTGTCATCACCGTCACAAGCTCTCCCTGTCCGGTGACAGAGCTGTGTGTCATGTGTCGTTCCCCTGTCTCATCATCCCTGTCACAAGGTCTCCCTGTTCCGTAATAGGGCCACGTGTGTCGTGTGCCGTTCCCCGGCCCTGTCATCACCGTCACAAGCTCTTCCTGTCCGGTGACAGAGCTGTGTGCCATGTGTCGTTCCCCTGTCTCATCATCCCTGTCACAAGGTCTCCCTGTTCCGTAATAGGGCCACGTGTGTCGTGTGTCGTTCCCCTGTCTCATCATCCCTGTCACAAGCTCTCCCTGTCCGGTGACAGAGCTGTGTGTCATGTGTCGTTCCCCTGTCTCATCATCCCTGTCACAAGGTCTCCCTGTTCCGTAATAGGGCCACGTGTGTCGTGTGCCGTTCCCCGGCCCTGTCATCACCATCACAAGCTCTTCCTGTCCGGTGTCAGAGCTGCATGCAGAAAGATTCCTACTTTGCATCCATGAGTTTCCAGGCTGTTTCCCTGGTGTCGCCCGATGGGGGCCCTCTGTCATTCTCATGCAGCCACCAAGAGGAGGATGCAGTACAGTGGGATGGAAGAAATCCCACAGGGGGGTGGGCAAATCCCCAGGCAAGAGCAGCGTTCACGAAGCGATTGCTGTCATAGTGGCTCATACCACAGGCATCAAAGGAACCCAACAACATCTCGGATTAAATGGCTTCTTCTTAAAAAATACTCATTGTGTATCAGGGCATTACATAATCAGATATTTGATGCTGAACCAAAGATCATTTTCATGAGGGACTCCTAAAAATGTGGTTATTTAATGTGATTCTTTCAATCATTCAGAAAGCACACTTGTAAATGGACACTGATACTTACTCAAAGGCTGATTGTCGGGTAGGGTGGCACATCTACACGGACCTGTATCTCTGTGTGTCAGAGTGTATGCATGTGGTACATGTATGTGGAGGATCTTTGTGTGTCAGAGTGTGTTCATGTATATGCCTGTATGTGGAGGATCTTCTGCAGATGGAACATGGACCCTGTGTGTCAGCATTACATGGCACATGGACCCTGTGTTACAGCATCGCATGGTTACATGGACCCTGTGTGTCAGCATTACATGGCACATGGACCCTGTGTTACAGCATCACATGGTTACATGGACCCTGTGTTACAGCATCACATGGCACATGGACCCTGTGTTACAGCATCGCATGGCACATGGACCCTGTGTTACAGCATAACATGGACCCTGTGTTACAGCATCACATGGCACATGGAGCCTGTATTACAGCATCACATGGACCCTGTGTTACAGCATCACATGGCACATGCACCCTGTGTTACAGCATCACATGGCACATGGACCCTGTGTTACAGCATCGCATGGACCCTGTGTTACAGCATCACATGGCACATGGAGCCTGTGTTACAGCATCCCATGGACCCTGTGTTACAGCATCACATGGACCCTGTGTTACAGCATTCCATGGACCCTGTGTTACAGCATCACATGGCACATGGACCCTGTGTTACAGCATCGCATGGACCCTGTGTTACAGCATCACATGGCACATGGAGCCTGTGTTACATCATCACATGGACCCTGTGTTACAGCATCACATGGCACATGGACCCTGTGTTACAGCATCACATGGCACATGGACCCTGTGTTACAGCATCCCATGGACCCTGTGTTACAGCATCACATGGCACATGGACCCTGTGTTACAGCATCGCATGGACCCTGTGTTACAGCATCACATGGCACATGGAGCCTGTGTTACAGCATCCCATGGACCCTGTGTTACAGCATCACATGGCACATGGACCCTGTGTTACAGCATCCCATGGACCCTGTGTTACAGCATCACATGGCACATGGAGCCTGTGTTACAGCATCACGTGGACCCTGTGTTACAGCATCACATGGCACATGGAGCCTGTGTTACACCATCACATGGCACAAGGAACCTGTGTTACAGCATCATCAGCCGACCTGCTCATGTGATCCATTATGCTCCTTCACACAAGAAGATCAGTGACCCTTCAGTCCAGCCTTGATACTTGATATAGGACACTCGCCATTCCCGCTCACCCCTGCCCTCTTCATCGCTGGCTGCTGTTTCTACTTGCTAATGCCCAAGTTTAGCAGATGAAAAATTACAAATTTTGCAAATACGATGGCCGTGCAGTCACATGACTCACTCTCAGCTGACTGTTCTTTAACACCCTGTAGAAGATCACATGTCCTGAGTAAACGAGCTCTCTCACCCTACATCTGCACCACCCCCGGCCGTAGATGGGGTTGCTGGTAGTGACAGATGGCCTTCCAGTACTAAAATATATATAATAGCTTTTATGAGTAATCTGGTGAAACCTGCAAAGCAAGTGTCATTAGTCTGGAAGTTACCTCACGGCTGTCTATTAAACGGCCATCAAATGGCCATTAAATTTGTTCCAGCACTGGAACCCTCCGCACCAGATTTCTGCCATGTTTTTGAAGGAGACGTACAACGGCACACCTTGGATTGATTAAAAGCGAGGACATACAGCATAGGCTGCATCAGCACTGGCATTAACAGAGTGGTTCTTATTGAAGAAATGCAGTATGGCTTCTTCTGTGATGTTCCTCACGTTGTCGTCTTATTTTATGGGATGCAGAGCCTGAGCTGGGCCTGTCCAAATTAACGACTGGAAATGTAAGGGCCAGATGTTTAGGAGGCAAATTGCAGTGTTTAACTTCCTCCTGTTGGACTGTTACTGCTCTGGAAATGACCGTATTCAAGTGTTAAAATATCAAGCAAAGGTAGAGAGTCACAGCCCTCGCTGTTAGAGCCCAGTTGAAGACGCAGATGTAGCAACTTATGTGCTGCTAATTCAGCACAATACTGTCTCATGACTGGAATGTTCTGTGGGTGCAGGCTGTCCTGTTAATGTCCTGTGGATACAGTCTGTTCTGTGAATGTCCTGTAAATGTTCTGATGAATGTTCAGTGGAAGATTCCACCGATTTAGTCTGTTTTATGGAATGTTGTTTGGAATGTTTGGTGAATGGGTCTGCAGATTCAGCCTGTTCAATGGTTGTTCTCTTGAATGTTCAGATGTGGAAAGTTCAGGTCTATAACGCACAAATCCAGCCCAAGGTTTTGTTTCAACCAACCAGTTGAGTACTTTCTGGCCCTAAAATTTCACCTCTGGGAATATTCCGTTGGATGTTCGGTGGATGGGTCCGCAGATTCAGCCTGCTCTATGGATGTTCTCTGGAATCTTCTGTGGAATGTTTGGTGGAAGTTTCCACAGATTCAGCCTATTCTATAGATATTCTCTGGAATGTTCTGTTGAATGATCTGTGGAAAGTTCCATAGATTCAGCCTGTCTGTATTAATGTGCTCTGCAATGTTCTGTTGAACATTTAATTCAGCCTGTTATATCAATGTTCCTTGGAGTGTCCTGTTGAGTGTTCAGTAGATGGTTCTGTAGATTCAGCATGTTCTATCGATGTTTTGCTTTGCCCTTTAAGCTGATAAATCCATGACACCATTTGTGAAATGCCAGTGTAATGACCTCATCACTGCGCAGCCCTAAGACTCACAATACAGCCCGTTCCCATATAACCTCTGGAATGGTCTCGCTTGCGGGGACTTTTCAGCCTGCTGCGATTCCACTTTAAATTCCCACAGAGGAGCAGCCATAGAACGAAAGGCTTGTATTTGGCTCCATGCAGCTGTGACCTACGCAGCCTATGCAGACATTTTCAGGTCTTTACTGATCCTGCCGCCATTGATCATGTTTCCCTTTGCAAAATAACCACTTTGACCGACATTTTCATGTTAATTGTGTTTGCACAAGTCCCCCGCTTGACACAAACTTAAAAACCGAGGAACAAAGTAAATTCATTCAAAACCACTCTGTAGTTCTGTTTAATGTGTCGTGTACATGATTGTGTATTATTTATAATGCCATAATTTAACATATATTTAATACAAACTTCAACAAGACCTTGAGTTAAGGTGGCATCAAATTGGAAAACAGAAAGGTTGGAATATAGATTTTCCACCCATTTAAGATGCTATATCAGATTTATTTGTCATCCAGTTTCACAGGGTTCATTACCTTTGATGATTATGACAATTAGTTGCTTATAGTACAAATAATTACAGATATAGATGATAATAGAGAATAGTAATGTCTGGAATACAGAAACAGGTTTCTGAGAAAATCATCATGACCTAATATAGGGAAATTCATGGAACACAAATACAATTTTAATGAGAGTAACATTTAGTCGTATTTATTGTCGTTCTATCCACATGCAGGTTAGGGAGCGTGAATCCAGGTGCCTTTAGGACCATGGGGCAACAGGGGAGCAGCCACAGTGTAGGGAATGACAGGGGCGTGTGGACAGTTGCAGCAGGGTGCAGTAAACACCCAGCACAGTATAAATAGCTACACACTGACTATGCACTAATCATACAGGACAGGAAGGAGAGAGAGGCCCTTCCATTCATGTTGTCCTGCCGCCTGGCCTCTTAGCAAATAGTGCAAAACCATGCATGTCCTATTTATTTAAGGGTCACCTCTGCACAGTGCCAGGCAAGACAAACCCCCACAGCGCATAGGCGGACTAACATGTGACCTGACATCAATACCCATGTAACCTAACATGTGACCTAACATCAGTACACATGTGACCTAACATGTGACCTAACATCAATACCCATGTAACCTAACATGTGACCTAACATCAGTACCCATGTAACCTAACATGTGACCTAACATCAGTACCCATGTAACCTAACATGTGACCTAACATCAATACCCATGTAACCTAACATGTGACCTAACATCAATACCCATGTAACCTAACATGTGACTTAACATCAATACCCATGTAACCTTACATGTGACCTAACATCAGTACCCATGTAACCTAATATGTGACCTAACATCAGTACACATGTGACCTAACATGTGACCTAACATCAATACCCATGTAACCTAACATGTGACCTAACATCAGTACCCATGTAACCTAATATGTGACCTAACATCAGTACACATGTGACCTAACATGTGACCTAACATCAATACCCATGTAACCTAACATGTGACCTAACATCAGTACACATGTGACCTAACATGTGACCTAACATCAATACCCATGTAACCTAACATGTGACCTAACATCAATACCCATGTAATCTTACATGTGACCTAACATCAGTACCCATGTAACCTAACATGTGACCTAACATCAGTACCCATGTAACCTCACATGTGACCTAACATCAATACCCATGTAACCTAACATGTGACCTAACATCAGTACCCATGTAACCTAACATGTGACCTAACATCAGTACCCATGTAACCTCACATGTGACCTAACATCAATACCCATGTAACCTAACATGTGACCTAACATCAGTACCCATGTAACCTAACATGTGACTTAACATCAATACCCATGTAACCTAACATGTGACCTAACATCAGTACCCATGTGACCTAACATGTGACCTAACATCAATACCCATGTAACCTTACATGTGACCTAACATCAGTACCCATGTAACCTAACATGTGACCTAACATCAGTACCCATGTAACCTCACATGTGACCTAACATCAATACCCATGTAACCTAACATGTGACCTAACATCAGTACCCATGTAACCTAACATGTGACTTAACATCAATACCCATGTAACCTAACATGTGACCTAACATCAGTACCCATGTGACCTTCTCGGCGCTGCAGGCCCCGTGACGGACACCGGACAGCGCCGGCCTGGCAGGAGCCCCATGCGTCCCGCTCAGAAAATGCACCGGAGCTGGTGTTTGCTGCTGCAGAGGAGGAGGTCCTTGTTTTTGTCCCCTAATTGAATTTCCCAGGGAAGGAGTAAATGTAGAAGTTCTTCAACACCCTCATGTTTAGTAAAATCATTAAGCTTTTCAGTAAAATCATTAAGCTTTTCAGTAAAATCATTAAGCTTTTCAGTAAAATCATTAAGCTTTCCTGCAAGGAAAGGATTTCTCCACACAGGGCTGTGTGATGCTGAACAAAGATGTAAATACACATTTTTATGGGTTTCTTTGGATTATTGGTGGGGGGGGGGCACAGTGGCATTGAAGTTCAGTTCCTGACCCCCACTACATGTAGGGGGTGTGAATATTTTCTTTACTTATTAAAAAAGAGAAAATAAAAACATGAACATTATAGTGACAAAGGTCAAAAGGTCACTAAGGGTCTGGCAAGTGAGGCCAGGGAAGAAACATTGCCCCCCCACACCAGAAGAGGCACAGAGGCATGAGGCCTGAGCCTTGGAGTTTTAATGGAGTCAGCTGAAAGTCATATAGCGGCACACTGGGCAGAAACGTGCACAAATTGGGGGGGGGGGTCACATTGCACCTTCTTGCTCCGCCTCGCATCCCACCCGTGACAGCACCAAGAGCAGAGAGCGCTTACTGCTTAGCAACCCACTAAAAGTTCCCTCACATGGGGGGGTCCACTCTAGGCTGGCCCCCTTTCCTACAGAGCAAAGCTCTTTGCAGGTGAGTCGTTCAGCCCAGTTTACATTTTACTTATTGGATGCTTTTATCCACAGTGAAAACAGGGTCGGCGAGTCCCTGGAGCAGTGAGGGTTAGGGGCCTCGCTTAGGGGCCCCATGGTGACATCACTCTGCTGATGCTGGGATTTGAAATGGCAACGTTCTGATGAAAGCCACAGTGCCCTAAGCCGCTGAGCACCACACTACAGCCCCCAGTTCTGTGCTTCTCTCTTCTGTTGTGGATAGAAACATTTTTTCAGTTTGGCTTTATAAATATATACCGTATATTTACAGATGGGAACACAGCCTGGCACCCTTTGTTAAGATGAAGCTTATTTAAGACGGGATCATTCTGGATCTTTCTCAGGGGAAAAGCCATCAGGCATACCCAGCTGCATTGATCTGGCAAACGGCCCAAAACGACAGGAGAGGCTGAACTCAGAGACTGTATTGATACGCACTGTAAAGTCATCAGAGGCATTATCTCTAATGAAGCTGTGCAGCCGGGATATGCAACTCAAAAGAGACTCCTGAAGGCTTCCAGGTCTATATAATTCATTTCTGTTATCTGATGGTGAAACAGCGAAAATGTCCGTGCTGTTAGTAAGGTGCATTGTCTCACTGTCTCAGCCCCAAAAATGTTCTTAGCTTGAATGTCCCGTCTTGCAGACCCATCTCTCTCTGTCTGTCTGTCTGTCTCTCTGTCTGTCTGTCTCTCTGTCTCTCTCTCTCTGTCTGTCTGTCTGTCTCTCTGTCTGTCTGTCTCTCTGTCTGTCTGTCTGTCTGTCTGTCTGTTTGTCTCTCTGTCTGTCTGTCTCTCTCTCTCTCTTTGTCTCTCTCTCCCTGTCTCCCTTTGTCTCTGTTTCTCTTTGCCTCTGTCTCTCTCCATTGTCTCTGTCTGTCTGTCTGTCTGTCTCTCTGTCTGTCTCTCTCTGTCTGTCTGTCTCTCTCTCTCTCTCTCTCTCTCTCTTTGTCTCTCTCTCCCTGTCTCCCTCTGTCTCTGTTTCTCTTTGCCTCTGTCTCTCTCCATTGTCTCTGTCTGTCTGTCTGTCTCTGTCTTTCCGATATGGGGAATGGGCCACCGAGCTGACAGGAGACATGCGTTTGAGGATAAAGAACACCACGGGTATGACTGGGGGGTGGGCGAGTAAGATAACGTGACAGCAGGTTACTGGATAAGATGCATGTTTAACTGGATCATCCTCCTGCCTCACTGAGGATTCACTGATACATCAGTGTCAGTGTGACCCCCCCCCCCCACCCCCCGTGATTTTACTGTCTATTCTTGGCTGTTGCTTCACCCTCAGCCCACCGCCTGCCGTCTTCTTGCTTCTTCTCGTCTCTGTGCACACATTTCTGAAGGCTTCTCTCTCACTCCGCCGGCAGCAGAATATGTGGCATGGGACCCCGGGGGGAGGGGGCCCCTCTTTGTCAGAAGGTGCGTTACACCAGCACTTCCCTCTCCACTTCCACATACACAGGTATACATTTAACATTTAACATTTGTAGCAGGAGCCTTTACCCAAAGTCAGACAGCAGGGTTAGTCAGTTCCTGGAGTAACTGGGGGCTAAGGGCCCAGCAGTGACATCACTCTGCCAACCCAGCAGTGACATCACTCTGCCAGCCCAGCAGTGACATCACTCTGCCAGCCCAGCAGTGGGCTTTAACCTCAAGCCCCACATGGTGTGTACACATATGGGCATACCTGTGCGTGTGTGGTACGTGTGTGTGGTATGTGTGTGTGGTATTTGTGTACACATATGGGCATACGTGTGTGTGGTTCACGTTTTTCTCACAGGTTTCTGCCCTAATTTAGCCAGTTCGGATTTGCTAGCATCTACCCCCCCGCATATACAGATGCTTGGCAGGCACTGTGTGTGCTCCCCCATCGGCTCTGCACCAGACCTGCGGCCTCCTTTACACACTGCAGGCCACGAGCCAGAGATGAGACAGCCTGGCTTAGCTGCTGCTCTGCCAAGGTGGGGGGGGGGGGGTGGTTGCAAACGTCATTAGTGACGCCTTGGGGTCCCAGGCCCTGGACCACAGGGGCCTCCTACTTTTAGAATTTGTTTTAATTAGTGCCTGATTTACACCAGACACTCGGCGTGACACATAATCTACATAATTACTTAAGTAAAATAAACCCTTGACCCTCTGCCCCCACACCAAAAACAATCACTGCACAGGAGCCGATCATTACTCAGTGAACCGTCTGGAAAACCTGTCGATGGAATGATGGAATAAAGGTATAAAAAACAGGATTAAAGGAGCGAGGTGACCTTTAGTGCTCAGACGTCAGCGGGGGGCTTGCAGAGTAGAAAGTGGACATAGAGTCATTAATTAAAATAGAAGCCTCCCGCAGGTGTGCAGGGAAGCGATTACCGTAATAGTGCTGCCTCTTAGCGACAAGCGACGTGCCTTCCTGCCCAAGAAGCCAGGACTCAGCTCAGGCAGCCCAGATTAATTAGCTAATTCGATTAGCGGGACTGGATGATGCCTGTGGACTTTGGGGGGGAGGGGGGGGGGTCACATGGGTTGGTGCTGGTGTCTCTTGTAGGGAAAGATCCAGAATCTTCACTGACCACCAGATAGGCTGTGGTTGGCTTCCATATCAAATCAAGACAAATCAAGATACCCATTACATACTTGTATACAGTAGCATGAAATAACGTTCCCCCAGGACCGCGGTGTGACATACAGACAGAGTGACGGGGGGGTTCACATGGGACTTACAGTCCAGAACACGGGACAGTATGAATCAGGGGGGTTATATTCACAGTGCAGTGTGCGTGTGTGGTAAATTAGAAGAAACGTTTTCACGAACGTTTTGCCCAGGGACCCACACAACCCATAATCCGTCCCTGGGTGAGACCCTGGCAAAGGCGTACAGCTCCCGCCTAACTGATTAATCTGAAAGCTGACCTTGGACAGGAGGTTTTAGGCCAATGGCGGGGGGGGGGGGGGGGGGGGGGGGGGTTGGGTAGCCTGCACCCTCACTCTTCTATGGTTGGGGCTTTGATTCATGTCCTTGCTGGGCGTGTCTGGGCTGTCCTGCAGACTGCTGCCTCTATATCACCTGAACTCTCTGTGTTCCCATCCAGCATTTATCAGCCACAACTCTGGCGCTTACTAAGAGAGGCTCCCAGCTCAGTGTCAATGCCAATGCTTGTAGACAGTCACTAGGCACTTAACCAAACCGGACAAAACCGGTTTTATCTGAGAGTATATGTAGCACGCAAAGCCCGTCCAGCCTACATCTGCTTTCTGTGTCTGAGGTTTTAATCCGGATGGGGGCAAGGACAGGGACCATGGAGGCGTACGAAAATCGCCCCAAAAGTCTCCATGGTAAACGGGAACGCAGAGGCATCTCGGTATAAGAATATAGCCCCCTGACAATGTGAGTGAAATAGCCCGGAGGTGTATGCAGCATGTGTGTGACTCTCAGGTACTGTCCCCCCTCCCAGTTCTCATCATCGATGCTGTCAATCCCCCCCCCCCCCGACACCGCCGGCAAGCAGCTCTGAATACACATAAATCAAATTCCATTACTTGGGGTGAAGAAATATTCAGAGCTCATATACAGACCTCCAGAGTATCTAAAAAATAGTCTCATATCGGGCTGATTCAGACCATCGGTAAGCCGGAGTCATTTATTCTCAGAGCCTCGGTGGGATCCGTTCATGTTAAATGTGTCAAGGGGTCGGGGTGGGGGGCTGGTCCTCGGTACGGAGATTCCCAGCGTCCGTACGCACACTGCTGGGTCTGATGACATCACCTGGCAGAGCGCCAGGGAGCGGCAGACAAGTGCCAGCCGCCCCCATCACACCGCATGGGGGGTATTTTAAGGATTCACCCCTCCTGTCTGCCTTGGCTGCCTGGTCTCCAGCTGTTGGGGAAGGAAAGCAGACAGACCGATAGCTGTGATGTCACATTATGCAGCGGGAAGCATGAGTAAGGAAGGAGCAGCATAATGATCCTCTTCTGGGCTGCTTGTCTGGCAGCAGGAGGGTCACGTCATGGAGAAGTCCCTGTATCCATGTAACGCCCCCCCCGGTCACATATTACATTACTGTGCACAAACCCAGCCCCCCCCCACTACAGATGGCTTGGCCTTGTGACCTCACGATGCCAACCAGGATCACCTGAGAGCACGTTCCCACCGCACCAGGTACTATACTTTCGGTACTTCAAGATGTTGGTTTTCCATTTTATTAAAAACTGGTCTGGGCACCCAAAGGGCAACCAACGCAGGGCGGGGCACTTTGTACTGAGTTCGAAAAATAGCTGCAGTATAATTTACAGTTTGACAATTGAAATATTAATACCAACATCACATGTCATGCACATGCAATTCTTACACTGCAAGGACCATGATAGTCAGCTGGGTTGAGATCAGAGTTTTTCATACATTTATACTGTCCGAACATTATAGCATTTTTACTCAGTCATAGAAAACAGCACATAGCAAGCTTCGCAATTCTAGTTTAAAGTCAGTTTCAAGTTTACCTCTACGGTTTTTGTATGAGCGCCGCATGCGTTCTCTGAGACAATCATTTTCAACCTTGCTGTTTAAATTACTCTTAGACGGGTTTGTGATAAATTGATGTTGATCTCCAACAAAATACTTTTTTATTTCTTGTCATGTCATCCTGATCTTGTTGTATCTCTTCTTCTGACCAGATCACAGTTTAAATCTTGAGTCTCTTATTTTGTCCACATATGCATTATTTATTTTTTACTTCATTTACCGTTGGTTTCTGAGTTCATGACTTTTTTCAAGATGGCTGTTGCATTGTGTTTCACAATCAGGCTATTTGCATAAACAGTCAACAAAGAAAGCATTTGCAAACCCCACCCCAAAGTACCATGATAGTTCCCCAGCTGCTCTGCTGCTTCAGCTACCGTACGTCTTGGTACTGGCACTCGACCGGAAGTCAGTGGAAAAGGGAAGGAACTGAAAGTGTGGTTCCTGGTAT
The DNA here is from genome assembly GCF_023856365.1 of Brienomyrus brachyistius. Taxonomy (NCBI): domain Eukaryota; kingdom Metazoa; phylum Chordata; class Actinopteri; order Osteoglossiformes; family Mormyridae; genus Brienomyrus; species Brienomyrus brachyistius. Next base: position 1,949,965 of record NC_064534.1, on the reverse strand, counting down.
GCTGGAAATGCACCCTTTGTTTTGACTTTGACCATCCGCCATCATTTATATGCACCACGGTCTTAATCATTCGAAAGGTTTCAGAACTAAAAGACCCCCCCCCCCCCAAGTACCTGACCCACTCACACCCCAGCCTACGACCAGCAGCCACTATGTCATTTCCACTCAGTGCTGCCCTCAGAAGGCCAGGCCCGCCATCGCAGCCACTATGTCATTTCCACTCAGTGCTGCCCTCAGAAGGCCAGGCCCGCCATCGCGCCCCAGCTCAGTGATGTTCTGTGCCCATGTCACTCAGGCCTGTCCTCCACCCCAAAAGCGTTTCTGCAGCTGCGTTTCACCACCTCCTGGGGGAGAATAAGGCAGGGGGCTGCGTAACCTGTACTGGGCCTCTGTGTTATGCAATAGAGACCACAAGCTTAAGAGCGACTAGTTAAGCAGAGGCTGGTTGGGAAGATGGAATTACCCCCCAACACATCAGTCAGCAAATGAGGCCCCCGTCACCATTCACCGTCATCCATCTCTGCCGGCGTGCCTGAGGCAGCCAGGGATGACTGAGACAGCCCTGACACTGATTCACTCATGGGCCTTTCTGCGTGGGATCGCTGAGTCACTTGGCACTAAGCAGAAGAAAATGAGCAGCTTCCACTTGGGGAAAAAGGCAATCTGGCTTTATCAGACAGAGGTATTTTTCTGATGGGGGTGGTAAAGGCAGAGAGCCCCTCAGTGATGCTCTAGCTATAGTCTATCAGAGACCATAGCTAACCTTAACCCTAATCTCACACACTTTTTAAATTGTTTTAATTGTTTATTGTGCCTAGTGAGGTCTACCTCATAGCTCAATGTTGATACTCAAAGCAGCTTCGCTGTTTACCACAGCCAATGAGGCCTATCTCACTGTTTACCATAGCCAATGAGGCCTATCCCACTGTTTACCACAGCCAATGAGGCCTATCCAACTGTTTACCACAGCCAATGAGGCCTATCTCACTGTTTACCACAGCCAATGAGGCCTATCCCACTGTTTACCACAGCCAATGAGGCCTATCCCACTGTTTACCACAGCCAATGAGGCCTATCCAACTGTTTACCACAGCCAATGAGGCCTATCTCACTGTTTACCATAGCCAATGAGGCCTATCTCACTGTTTACCACAGCCAATGAGGCCTATCTCACTGTTTACCATAGCCAATGAGGCCTATCTCACTGCTTACCACAGCCAACAAGGCCTATCCCACTGTTTACCACAGCCAATGAGGTCTATCTCACTGTTTACCATAGCCAATGAGGCCTATCTCACTGCTTACCACAGCCAACAAGGCCTATCCCACTGTTTACCACAGCCAACGAGGCCTATCCCACTGTTTACCACAGCCAATGAGGCCTATCCCACTGTTTACCACAGCCAATGAGGTCTATCCAGCTGTTTACCATAGCAAATGGTAGATAATAATTCAAGAGCACAAATTACTATGAGATAATATTTTTCAACGTAGATCTATGACTGAAATCAGAAACTAAAAATGCCAAAAGTCTTGTATTTCAGTTACTTATGCTTAAGGTAAAGGCTGGGTAGAGGTTAAAGTTGTTGTTCTTGGGATTAGGATTTTGCCCATAGAAATCAATGGATGGTCCCCACAAAGACATGAATGCAAATATGTGTATGTGTGTGTGTGTGTGTGTGTGTGTGTGTGTTTGTGTGTGTGCCTGTGAGTCTGTGCTTGTGTGCATGTGTGTGAAGGATAAAGTAATATTGAACGTTTTTTGAAAAGTGATAATTTATTACTGAAAAATAAAAAAGGGTATGAATATGAATGAGCTCTAGGAATAATTACAAAAACCAGCACATGTTTGGAAATTAAGACAATTATCTTAAGGACAATGTGTGCACTTTTGCTGTCAGCGATCTGCTACAGCATGCCTTTCTAGCTTTGTTGCTCTTTGCAGTTATTGTACTTTACAATTTTTCATGTTTTACCAAAATATTTCTCTTTCCTGCTGCATTGAAATATGTAGCTTTGCAAGCTGTGCTTACATGGTTGTTGCACGCGGCACGCTTTCATGTGCATGGGCTTAGGAAGTAATCATGGTTTTAAAGAAGTCAGAAAAGCTGGCTTGACATAGACTGCTGGTGGACAGCATCGTGATACCGTTAATCTCAGATTACATTGGTTTGGTTTTGTTGAGCTGAAACTTGTGCTTGGACCCTGCTTTGTTAAGCCTGTATCTGATACAAGCCCGAGGTCTGCTCAGCCTGTGTAGTAGTCGGGCAGTTTTACGACTTTATGTGATGAGACCGTTCTCTCAGTTCACCTAATGAGGGTAATCTTACTTTAACCAGTGAAATGAGACCTCAGCGTTTAACATCTATGAAGACATTTTTCTCACAGTTTAACATATTTAAACCAATATCACAAGCTTTTTGACTCACATAATGGTATCTCCTTCCCGTCAGCTTTATCATTTAGAGTAATACATTGTGCGGCTCTTTATTTACTAATTATTTTACTAATTGCTAATTAAATCTCTTTTTTTTAACGATTTAATAATAAAAGATCCACATGGCCGATAAAAAAATTTCGCAGCACGGAAATGCAAATTCGCTAAGGTGGCCTTGTAACATGCTTCCCTCTGAAGCTGCCGCCTTGCAGCAGAATCGCACTCAGCAGAGGGCGCTGTGACGCAGCTGCAGAGATCATTATCCAGCCGGGCATCTTCAACCGCCACTCACCCCACCACCAGCCCTCTGGCAGGTTTCACTGGGGGAGTATTGACACTGTGTAGTTTCTCATTCTCATTAGTTGTCATGATGGCCTGGGGCCCACAGGAAAGTTAATCAGCCTGATACACACCATCCATGTAACAGCAGGAAGACATGCAATGATGCGTACAATCATGCATGCAGTCGTACAGACAGTCGTACATGCTGTTACATGCATACACCTAGAGTCACACAGAGCAGCCAGTTAGCCTGACTGGGCATGTGGTGTGTGCTGAGAAAAGCCGTGTAACAGTGTGACACGCTGCAGTCATGCACACGATTGTTCACACAGTCGTACACGCAGTCGTACACAAATCATACACACAATCATACGTCAAGGGTCACTCATAACTGCCAGTTAGCCAGCTGTGTGTTTTTGGTGGATGCAGAGAAAAGCCACGTAACAGCGGGCGAACATGCAGTCTGCACACACAGGAAGGAAGGAGGGATTCGAACCCTAACACATGGAAGTACGAGGAAACAACGCTACTCTTTGAGAAAAGAGAAATTTAATTACGTGTCTTTGATTATGGAATTGCATCCTGTTATTGTTCCTGGGACAATCAGTCTGTGCACAAATTAATGTAAATAAGTGGAATTAGTGAATATCGCAAATTAGCAAATGAATATTATTGAGTTTTCACTGCAGCTGCCTCAGACACTTGTTTAGCTATATGGCTTCTTCCCCCGCTCACTTCCAGAATATCCGCTCATGGTCCCTGCCACCTTTCGCTGGCTTTACACTGACGGCACTTAGTGCTTTGAGAATAACTTCAGAAATGCTAATGCTAATTTGTCAGCTCATCACATTGCTGCTGTATCCAGGATAAGAGCGTTGGAGGCAGCCGTCCTGGGATATATATAAAAACACCAACTGTTCTTAATGAAACGTAGAGGCAGAAGCATCTTCAGGTGGCTTGGGCCCTGAACGAACTGCGGACCGTCCTCGCTCTGAGGGCTGTACTCTTCCATCATGACACCCAGTGTCTTTTCACTCAGTAACAAAGACTACTGTGATGCATCCAGCGGACTTACTCATGCCAGAGGAGCGGTCAAAAGCTCAGCATGGAAAAGATCACAGTTACACATTCTGTCAGTTGTCAGTCATTTTTTATTTAGAGTGTTGTAATACAGCTTGTGTGCACCGTCAACTTCTGCTGATTAATATATTTATTCTGCAGCAAAGGCTTGATCCAAGCAGTTGCCATTAGTATAAAAAGTTCAATAATGAAATGTAGCCTTATTTATCATTTGCACAAATATGAGTAGAGGTGCATCAGAATGCCTTGTTTTGTGTATCCCATCATGCTCTCCTGTGGGACAGACATACACACAGGCCAGGGTCAAGCTTTGAGTATAAGTGCAGGCTTTCCTGGAATTTGGCATATCAGCATTAGTCTGCTAGTACCAGGATTTCAACCAGTGACCATCCAATCACAGGGTTCGAACCCACCGAACTGCACACCAGCCCCAAAAGATGGCTACATGGGTATTAAGGGCAAGCCGCACACCACGACGGCCTGCATCCATGTTAAGGGCAAGCCGTGTGTACTGGCATCCTATCCAGAGTGTCCCCTGCCATCTGTCCTGTGATGGACTGGCACCTTTCCCTTGGTGTCCCCCAGCTTCATGCTTAATGGTGCCTGGGACAGACTGCAGACCCCCACCCCCGCCGCCTTCACGAGGATAAGAGGTCAGAAAATTTAAAGGATTTAATCACTGAGAAAACAGCTTAAAAACATCACAAGTGTTTCAAAAAGGGTTTTGGAACAGCTGACCTGATTAGTATCAGTCACCAGTACATCTTGTTGAAATGGTAAGAAATACACGATACCAGTAGCTGTACTTGGAGGACTGATCAAAGGACTCCGACCTAAACAGTACAAGTGAACATCATCAAACAGTGACTGAACAGTATGATCTGTGTGTGAAGGAGACACAGCGGAAATCGCAGCCCTAAAACTCCGGGGGTCACAGCTAGCGTTTCCAAGCCCTGAGTCCTCCCTAGTGGATGGGTCACGATTCCGAGCCCCTTCTCCTCCCTACTGGATGGGTCGCGATTCCGAGCCCCTTCTCCTCCCTACTGGATGGGTCACGATTCCGAGCCCCTTCTCCTCCCTACTGGATGGGTCGCGAATCCGAGCCCCTTCTCCTCCCTACTGGATGGGTCACGATTCCGAGCCCCTTCTCCTCCCTAGTGGATGGGTCACGATTCCGAGCCCCTTCTCCTCCCTACTGGATGGGTCACGATTCCGAGCCCCTTCTCCTCCCTAGTGGATGGGTCACGAATCCGAGCCCCTTCTCCTCCCTACTGGATGGGTCACGAATCCGAGCCCCTTCTCCTCCCTACTGGATGGGTCACGATTCCGAGCCCCTTCTCCTCCCTACTGGATGGGTCACGAATCCGAGCCCCTTCTCCTCCCTAGTGGATGGGTCACGAATCCGAGCCCCTTCTCCTCCCTACTGGATGGGTCACGAATCCGAGCCCCTTCTCCTCCCTAGTGGATGGGTCACGATTCCGAGCCCCTTCTCCTCCCTACTGGATGGGTCACGATTCCGAGCCCCTTCTCCTCCCTAGTGGATGGGTCACGATTCCGAGCCCCTTCTCCTCCCTAGTGGATGGGTCACGAATCCGAGCCCCTTCTCCTCCCTACTGGATGGGTCACGATTCCGAGCCCCTTCTCCTCCCTACTGGATGGGTCACGATTCCGAGCCCCTTCTCCTCCCTACTGGATGGGTCACGAATCCGAGCCCCTTCTCCTCCCTACTGGATGGGTCGCGATTCCGAGCCCCTTCTCCTCCCTACTGGATGGGTCACGATTCCGAGCCCCTTCTCCTCCCTACTGGATGGGTCACGAATCCGAGCCCCTTCTCCTCCCTAGTGGATGGGTCACGAATCCGAGCCCCTTCTCCTCCCTACTGGATGGGTCACGAATCCGAGCCCCTTCTCCTCCCTAGTGGATGGGTCACGAATCCGAGCCCCTTCTCCTCCCTACTGGATGGGTCACGATTCCGAGCCCCTTCTCCTCCCTAGTGGATGGGTCACGATTCCGAGCCCCTTCTCCTCCCTAGTGGATGGGTCACGAATCCGAGCCCCTTCTCCTCCCTACTGGATGGGTCACGATTCCGAGCCCCTTCTCCTCCCTACTGGATGGGTCACGATTCCGAGCCCCTTCTCCTCCCTACTGGATGGGTCACGAATCCGAGCCCCTTCTCCTCCCTACTGGATGGGTCACGATTCCGAGCCCCTTCTCCTCCCTACTGGATGGGTCACGAATCCGAGCCCCTTCTCCTCCCTACTGGATGGGTCATGAATCCGAGCCCCTTCTCCTCCCTAGTGGATGGGTCACGAATCCGAGCCCCTTCTCCTCCCTACTGGATGGGTCACGAATCCGAGCCCCTTCTCCTCCCTACTGGATGGGTCACGATTCCGAGCCCCTTCTCCTCCCTACTGGATGGGTCGCGATTCCAAGACCTATGTCCTCCTACACTGCTGCATGCTGCATGGAGAGGGGCTGGATAGGAGGAGTATTTTCCTAGACGTGAAGTCAGCTCTTTGTAGAAGCGGTGATGCACACTGTGAGAGTTTTGGTCAGCACGGCCTGAGTCTGCATGGCCTGGGTCAGCACGGCCTGGGTCTGCATGGCCTGGGTCAGCACGGCCTGGGTCAGCACGGCCTGGGTCTGCACAGCCTGGGTCAGCACGGCCTGGGTCAGCACGGCCTGGGTCTGCATGGCCTGGGTCAGCATGGCCTGGGTCTGCACGGCCTGGGTCAGCACGGCCTGGGTCTGCACGGCCTGGGTCAGCACAGCCTGGGTCAGCACGGCCTGGGTCAGCACGGCCTGGGTCAGCACAGCCTGGGTCTGCACGGCCTGGGTCAGCACGGCCTGGGTCAGCACGGCCTGGGTCAGCCCAGCATGGCATCAGGGAGGTGGGATGTGCCTTGAAGGCTGTAACTTGCCGCAGACACATTTTGACTCACTAATGAGGTAAAGGAAAGATCACGTCTCCTCCTTTATTACATCAACTGAGAATCACTAGGAACAAATGATTCATACGTCCAAAATGCTGTGATGGAAATGTCATCTCAGTATTCATTAAAAAACACTGTCACACAAAGTTACTGAATTGCCATTGATATTGGGGTGTTTGGTACAGTAAGTGCAGCCTGTCAGGGTTAGGTGAGAATATGAGAACCAAAATGTAATTACCGGTGGTGTTTCTCCAAAGACAGACATTCTTTTTTTTAAGTCCATATTGCTTTTTGTATCCCATTACATCAGAGACATAAGCTCCGCAGGTCCACTGAAAATGTCACATCAGACCCTCACTGTCACTGTTACCCTTCTTCCCAATCTCACACCCAGATATCAGGCTATTTGAGTGTGGTGGACTGTCAGTCATCTTGTGTTGAAAAAGCGAACACAGCGACACATGCACACAGTGACAGACACACACAAAATACTGTCTGGCATACTTTAGAAATCGGTCATATCTAAAAGAAACCAATTGTGTTTTTCTGTGGGTCTGTGAATCAGATGGAAATACATCATTCATTAGACGTGGAGCCACCACGTTAATCACTAGTCAATGATTCCTTAATCTCATCAGTTAACAAGTACGCCTGCAAACTCCCCAGCCAGGCTGCCCTGACCTGTGATTGGTCACCATTCTAGCATGTGATTCCCATCTGTTCCTTGCTAAGATTTCAGGACTCTGATGACTAACTGGGTGTGAAAAGTCGCAGGGCAGTAAAGCGGATGGCCTATTGCCGGAGAAGAGCAGGGACTTAACCCCGAGCAGAGAAGCCGCTAAGAGCTGAGAGCGTGGCGGATTTAGGGAACGCCGGTTTTCCATGGAGAAAGTCTGCCTCCACTGGCTGTGTATGCCCCTCTAGGGAGGGGGCAGGTGCTGGTCTAGGCATGAGTTTTGAGTACTGTGGTCACACAGACGAGGGCAAGGCACTGTGGATGCACAGAGGAGGGCAGGGCACTGTGGATGCACAAAGGAAGGCAGGGAGCTGTGGACGTACAGAGGAGGGCAGGGTGATGTAGACGCACAGAGGGGGGCAGGGCAATGTGGACGTACATAGGAAGGCAGGGTGATGTGGTCGAACCAAGGAGGGCAGGGGACTGTGGATGCACAGAAGAGGGCAGAGTGATGTGGTCGCACCGAGGAGGGCAGGGGGATGTGGACATACAGAGGAGGGCAGGGCGATGTGGTCGCACCGAGGAGGGCAGGGCAATGTGGTCGTACAGAGGAGGGCAGGATGCTGTGGACATACAGAGGAGGGCAGGGCGATGTGGACGCACAGAAGAGGGCAGGGCAATGTGGACATACAGAGGAGGGCAGGGCGATGTGGTCGCACAGAAGAGGGCAGGGTGATGTGGACGCACAGAGGACGGCAGCGCACTGTGGACATACAGAGGAGGGCAGGGCGATGTGGTCGCACAGAGGACGGCAGTGTACTGTGGACATACAGAGGAGGGCAGGGCGATGTGGACATACAGAGGAAGGCAGGGCGATGTGGATGCACAGAGGACAGCAGCGCACTGTGGACATTCTCAAAGAATGTTCTCACATTGTTTGAGAAGTTCCCTGTTAGTTGTGATCGTTTTAAGTGCAGAACTTAGTCAGCACTCATTCCAGAAAGCAGGTCTCGCTTAATCACACCCCCCAGGTATGTGGCCCCCCAGTGTCTTCGCCTTGGATTTGCAAGCTGCCATGGGGAGCCCGCCTGCTCGATCTCATGCTGAGTATTTACATAGTTTGGGTGAGGGTGGCAGTACGGGTGGGTTCATGGTGTTTTCTTATTATGGGAAGCATTTTGTGTTGCATTGTGTTTGTAGGAAAAGTGCTATATAAAGTCTGATTGACTGATTGATTACCCTACTGATTGTTGTTACATTATTCCCCAAACATGCAACAAAAGATAAGAATAAATATCCCCAAAAGTTTGTAAAAACATACACTGAACAAAAATATAAACGCAACACTTTTGTTTTTGCTCCCATTTTTCATGAGATGGACTTAAAGATCTACAATTCATTCCAGATACACAATATTACCATTTCTCTCAAACATTTCTCACAAATCAGTCTAAATGTGTGATAGTGAGCACTTCTGCTTTGCTGAGATAATCCATCCCACCTCACAGGTGTGCCACATCAAGATGCTGATCTGACATCATGGGTAGTGCACAGGTGTACCTTATACTGCCCACAATAAAAGGCCACCCTGGAATGTGCAGTTTTGTCTCACAGCAAAATGCCACAGATGCCACAAGCATTGAGGGAGCGTGCAATTGGCATGCGGACAGCAGGAATGTCAACCAGATCTGTTGCTCGTGCATTGAATGTTCATTTCTCAACCATAAGCCGTCTCCAAAGGCGTTTCAGAGAATATGGCAGTACATCCAACCGGCCTCACAACCGCAGACCACGTGTAACCACACCAGCCCAGGACCTCCACATCCAGCAGGTTCACCTCCAAGATCGTCTGAGACCAGCCACTCAGACAGATAATGCACGGCCCCATGTTGCAAGGATCTGTACACAGTTCTTGGAAGCTGAAAATGTCCCAGTTCTTGCATGGCCAGCATACTCACCGGACATGTCACCCGTTGAGCATGTTTGGGATGTGCTTGACCGGCGTATACGACAGCGTGTACCAGTTCCCACTAATATCCAACAACTTCGCACAGCCATTGAAGAGGAGTGGACCAACATTCCACAGGCCACAATTGACAATCTGATAAACTCTATGCGAAGAAGATGTGTTGCATTGCATGAGGCAAATGGTGGTCACACCAGATACTGACCGGTTCTGAGTCCCCAGACCCCCAATAAAGCAAAAAACTGCACATTCCAGGGTGGCCTTTTATTGTGGGCAGTATAAGGTACACCTGTGCACTACCCATGATGTCAGATCAGCATCTTGATGTGGCACACCTGTGAGGTGGGATGGATTATCTCAGCAAAGCAGAAGTGCTCACTATCACACATTTAGACTGATTTGTGAGAAATGTTTGAGAGAAATGGTAATATTGTGTATCTGGAATGAATTGTAGGTCTTTAAGTCCATCTCATGAAAAATGGGAGCAGAAACAAGAGTGTTGCGTTTATATTTTTGTTCAGTATATATAAATTTTCTATGATCAGGCACTAAGATATACAGTGGGATACAATATAATCCCGTTATAACGGACTCTAAACGATATGGCAAAACAGTCCTTTATATCCAGAGTTGCTATACACAGACACACACACACAAGACATGTGGCTTGCAGTTTGTTGCCTGTCTCAAGGCTTTCTCCCCCGAAAAGCTCACCATCTGAAGACGAAAGAACAGGAACCAGTCACTTGATTTTTAGAATATGTGAGCACAGTGACCCCTTTCAGATGACAATGAGATGCTAATCTGCAGAAAATCTACCTGTGCATTTCTTCATGAAGTCTACATTCTTCAGAAGGTATTAGTTTTGACTTCAGCATCAATGCCATCACATAATGTAATTGTCATTCACCCAATTATGAAGATGAATGGAAAGCTCGCTCTTCTGCTGTGATGGCACCTCCTGGGGAATGGGGACACATCTTGAAGGACAGGTTGCTCTTGCCTCGCACTACTTTTGACATCCGATGGATCTTTGTCACCTTGGCCTCACTATTGGCTGCAGAGCTCAGCTTCTTTCAGAAGCTCCGCCTTCTGCTACTCACACCTGGAAGGCACAGGATGCTGATGCCCTTGTCTGAATATGAATGTCCTGCTTCACACACCTCCCATGGCGTGACACTAACCCCTACCAGCAATTATGGTGTTAAAACGCAGCACTGCAAAAACATAGCCTCATTGCTGGAAGCCAACAGGGGAGCCCATCCTGTGGTCTGTGTGGATCCCAATGCCCCAGGGCAGTGACAGGGACACTGTGGCCAGCAGGGGAGCCCATCCTGTGGTCTGTGTGGATCCCAGTGCCCCAGGGCAGTGACAGGGACACTGTGGCCAGCAGGGGAGCCCATCCTGTGGTCTGTGTGGATCCCAATGCCCCAGCACAGTGACGGGGACACTGTGGCCAGCAGGGGAGCCCATCCAGTGTTCTGTGTGGATCCCAATGCCCCAGCGCAGTGACGGGGACACTGTGGCCAGCAGAGGAGCCCATCCTGTGGTCTGTGTGGATCCCAATGCCCCAGTGCAGTGATGGGGACACTGGCCAGCAGAGGAGCCCATCCTGTGGTCTGTGTGAATCCCAATGCCCCAGGGCAGTGACAGGGACACTGTGGCCAGCAGGGGAGCCCATCCTGTGGTCTGTGTGAATCCCAATGCCCCAGCGCAGTGACGGGGACACTGTGGCCAGCAGGGGAGCCCATCCTGTGGTCTGTGTGGATCCCAATGCCCCAGCACAGTGACGGGGACACTGTGCTGGTAAGATGATGCATCCTCAAATTTGGAAAATAAAATGTTCAATAAACAATCACATAAATACACTCGTTACTATTTGTGTAACATGGAAGATCAAATCAATTAGTGGAAATCCAGGTGTAACATTGAAAATGTTACGGCAGTACAATGAATTCCTAAAAGCCCCCAGGTGAGGACTGATTAGAAGGAGAAACATCTCAATAGCAATTAGCAGAGACATCAATCAGACCTGGACCTTCAACCCCACGTGGGGCTACTTTACATAATGAATTTGTGTCAGGTCAGTAAGCAAATGGAGAGACTGTGCAGACGTCTGGGGGATTACAGTGCGTACTGAAACAGAACATAAGAAAGTGCAAGCCACATGTTAAACCTGTTTATGAAAATGTATAATATTAACTGAGGGGTGAGTTTATATCCATTTTAACTGTAGGTGTGAGGGTATGTAGAGTTTCTGCTTGGTCTCAGTGTGTGTTTATACAGTGTTTGTGTGTCTGTGAGTGAGAGCTTTCTGTGAGGCATGTGTTTCTGTGAGTGAGAGTTTCCTGTGAGGTGTGTGTGTCTGTGAGTGAGAGTTTCCTGTGAGGTGTGTGTGTCTGTGAGTGAGGACTTTCTGTGAAGCATAAGTGTCTGTGAGTGAGAGCTTTCTGTGAGGCATAAGTTTCTGTGAGTTAAAGCTTTCTGTGAGGCGTGTGTGTCTGTGAATGATAGCTTTCTGTGAGGTGTGTGTGTGAGTGAGAGCTTTCTGTGCGGTGTGTGTGAGTGAGATCTTTCTGTGAGGTGTGTGTGTCTGAATGAGAGCTTTTTGTGAGGAGTGTGTGTGTGAGTGAGAGCTTTCTGTGAGGTGTGTGTGAGTGAGAGCTTTCTGTGAGGTGTGTGTGAGTGAGAGCTTTCTGTGAGGCGTGTGTGAGTTAAAGCTTTCTGTGAGGCGTGTGTGTCTGTGAATGATAGCTTTCTGTGAGGTGTGTGTGTGAGTGAGAGCTTTCTGTGCGGTGTGTGTGAGTGAGATCTTTCTGTGAGGTGTGTGTGTCTGAATGAGAGCTTTTTGTGAGGAGTGTGTGTGTGAGTGAGAGCTTTCTGTGAGGTGTGTGTGAGTGAGAGCTTTCTGTGAGGTGTGTGTGAGTGAGAGCTTTCTGTGAGGCGTGTGTGAGTGAGAGCTTTCTGTGAGGCGTGTGTGTCTGTGAATGATAGCTTTCTGTGAGGTGTGTGTGTGAGTGAGAGCTTTCTGTGCGGTGTGTGTGAGTGAGATCTTTCTGTGAGGTGTGTGTGAGTGAGAGCTTTCTGTGAGGCGTGTGTGAGTGAGAGCTTTCTGTGAGGCATGTGTGTCTGTGAATGAGTGCTTTCTGTGCGGTGCATGTGTGTGTTGTATGCCAGTATTATAATGATATAGTGAGCGTGTCTGTCCATCTGATGGCGTTTGCCTCTACTGAAGTACCTCATTCAGAGAGCGAACTGATCACGGTGGAGCTTCAACTCCTCCAGCATCTTCATCTCCTACTTCCAAAGGTCCTGGTTCTTCTTTGCCAGGGAAACCCAGCTGCTCAGTGCCTGTATGACGCCTTCTGTGGGGTTCATGCTGAAGTGCAACAATCCCGGGATCTCCAGCTCGGTTCATAGAAATTTACCACGGTAATAGTTAAGTGATGTGACATCCAGGGGCATCAGGAATAGATTTCCCCTCAATATGAAAATGAACATGAACAAATATCTATTTAGGGGGATAATTTAAACATTATTTTCAAATATTTATTACCTTTCATTCCAGGTGTGCCCTTTGCAATGTGACCATATACATCGGACCCCCACCACTTCGGTCACCTTCCAATGTCAAACTCCTCAGGGTGTCACTGGTGACATCACTAAATATAACTGCAAGCAGATTTACAAGGCATTAAAAATGATATATTATATATTATATAAAGACAAAGTAATGGAAACACTGCATAAAAACAGACTTTAACTTTGAAGTAACTGAACGACAATCACAGACAGATAAAAGGTGAGTGATGCTGGTGTGTATGCCAGTTGGCAGTGCGTGTGGCAGTTGGCAGTGCGTGTGGCAGTGCCAATCAGCACTGTGATATACGACTTTTCACAGTCACTTGAGACTAATAGTCGGCACTCGAACGGCAGCTGCAACAGCCACAAAAAAATGCAAAATCATTTCATGTGATAAATCTCCACAGTGTCTGAAATATCTCAGAAAACAGTGCAGACCAAACAGAAAGAAGTCACACCAGTCACACCAGTACACAGGAACAGGGGCTCAAGTCAATGGTGTCCAGCGTGGAGAGAGACACTGACCAGGTGAGTCGTAATACCACACAAGTACAGCCTCAGTCAGTAATGAGGACTGTGTGAGCTTCACAATGCTGGAATTTATGAAGCACTCACATCCAAGGGCAGGGCGCAAACAGGCATAATCTGCTGTGAGGAGAACAATAGCTGAGCCCCTCAGCAATGGAAAACACTAACATGGTCTGATGAGTCATGGCTGGCCTCTGCTTCCAGCGTCTGGGTGGGATCATGCTTTGAGGCCGGCACAGAACTCCTTCTGCCCGCAGCGTCTCTGTATGTGCGGCCAGTCATATCGCGGGGCTTGGGACTGTTATATAACAGCAAAAGGCCATTTTACAGGACCAGGGCAACCCTGTGGCATAAACACTGTTCCCAACATGAAAACCGCCCATTAAACACTGGCAGGCATGTTACACACAGCAGCCTTGCAGGCCTTCGCGCCTCAGAGCTTCTTTCAGGGAATTCATCCCCTCTAGAAGAAACCTGGGGTCTGGGTCGGTCCTGGGAGATCTACTCACAGGTCAGGTAGCAGAAAAAGCCAAAAACCACGATCACTTACATGAGAAATGGTGCTGAAGCAAAACCTTCTGGACACATATGGAACAAGGCAACAGAAATATGCACGTACAACCCAGCCATGCCAGGCCTTTTGGAATATGTTTTATGTGACTATATCTTGCAATTACATGGTGGGTTTTATTACAAAACTTAGATTTCGCAAATTCAGCAAATTATTGAATGAGCTTGATGTTTCTCAACTGCAGACAGAAGAAAGTCTATTAACACACCCCGTGTGTGTGTGTGTGTGTGTGGGGGGGGGGGGGGGTGACTTGCAGGTCAGTCCATCCACGTATGGAAATGGGGACACTGCACAGTGAGGCTACAGCACTGCAGCGAATCCACAGCAGCTGGAACCTGTGGGTGGTATACACACTCAGCAGGTGGTCCTTAATTCGCAGGTAGGTGTTCCAGATCTTCCCAGCCTCCTGGACATTGAGGTTCATCTTCTCCAAGCTGTTCTCCAGCTGATGGATGTTCTGAATACTGAACAGGCTGGTCAGATCTCACACACTGCTCAGAGGTCAAACAAGCATAATGGCCACACGCATCGTGATGTTTGCTCAGGCATCTGTAGACTGAACCCATCCACTGTCATCCTTCGAATGAATGACAAAAATCCAGATTCAAACATTTTTTCATAAATTTATTTACCTCAGGTGTGAGTAGACATGGTGTTGGATTACCTGTATTACAAGTACAATTACTGACTTACCAAGAAATACATTTAATAGCAGACAGCTACAACTTGCAATATTACTTAACAGATCTCCTCAATGTATTGATTTTGAAAACAAGATATGTCAGTTTGTCTAATAATGCTTGTCATGCTTTTTTGTTTAGTACAGCTTTTGCATGTCATAAGAAGAGCTCAGATGAGTGGGTGTCAATGTTATAACGAGATATCAGTCAACTGGAAGCTGACATCAGGGCAACCATGGAAACTGCAAGATTGAAGAACATGAGGTGCCCTAAGCCCACGAGTGTGAAAAAAGTCACAGGTTTTATGGCTTAATCATTCATTTCACTGATAGTTTTGTTTAATAGATTGGACAACAGTTTTAAAATAAGCCCTTGAACGCAAACCATTCTGGATGCAGTAACATCTAACATCATCATTGGGCATAGATTTCCTTAGAATCGCGTCGAAAAAAATTAGTGACTGAGTTTACAGACGATATCAATTAATACAGAGAGCTGAGCTAATTTCTCAGAGGGTAAAGATCTTTGACGACGCTGGGGGGAAGATTGCGGTCCTGCTGTGCTGGGAAGCATGACCAGCTGAAGGGTTTAATACCGTAACGAGCTGCAGGAGGAGAACAGGAGCCCGTGTGGACATGCCGAGGGGCCTGGGGGAACCGTCCCAACCAGATGGAAACTTTGAGGTTAGTGATAACTGAACAGAGTGAGACAGGAGATCAGGATCAGGAGATCATGTGAGGCACCAGAGACACAGCCTTACATGACGCGTTTGTGTGGAGCCCAGGATTAATGCTCCCTGGCTGGGGAGGGGGGTGCTGTGGCTCAGGCCTCTGCTCCTGAAACCAGAAAGTCACGGGTTCAAACTCCATCCTTGGCAGAATAGTCACATCCTCGTTGGGCCCTTGAGCAAAGCCCTGGTTTCCCATGACATTCCTCAGGAGTGCTAGATAAATGTCTGAACCTGTACTTACGGCCCAAGCCTCCCTGCATGTTCCTCTTAAAAAGCATTAATTACATACACTGGGTGTACAAACTAAATATTTAATCTGGCTTCATGCAGACCTCTGGTTTTAAATTATTAAGCTGTGTCCCCTCACCCCAATATCAAATGCTCTCCTACACGATACTCCTACACATCCACAGAGGGCAAAAACACAAATCTGCACAGAAATATTTTTTAATTTATTGCCGATGCAGTAGGTTTGTGGCATTATAATTTGTCTGCAGTAATCCAAGAAATGCAAATACAATCCAATGGAATCCAAGGTTTAAATGCTAAACTGTACTGGATATTCCACACTCTGTGGCATTTCTTAGACACCTCTGATATTTCAGATGTAAAAGGTAGCATGCAGCAGAATGGAGCAGATGATCTACAGGCTGGAGAGTTGGAGAAAAGCTGCTTCCTCAAATGCCAGGGAGGAAGATGGTGTTTCACCTTTGGAAAGGCGAAAATAAACATGATTTGATATGACCTCCTGGTCAGTGCTGCGGTGAGGCCTTTGGATCTACCCCAGAGAGCGCAGGGCATGTGGCCAGGCTACGCCCCAGATGGGATGCTGCTCTGTCTCAGAGCATTAATAAATGTAAATGTGTAACTAATGTGAAGTAACACCATTAATCGGTAAGCGGCCAATCGGTATGAACAGAGGTACCATCGGCAACAGGTACTCTAAAAAGTTATACATAAGCATCAGGAACAAAGCCTCTTCACGCTATTCAAAGAATAAATCCAGCAGCGTGACCTCAGCCCAGACGAGATTCGTGCTTAGCACCGTTTTCACTGAGCTTTGGGCAGGTCCATTAGCCACCCACTCTGAACCCAGGTACCGTCTCAAGGCTGCCTGACTACCTTGTCTCTGAAATTCGGCCCCAGCTCTGAGTGTGGCCAGTGTACTATATTTAAAGCTGCCTGTGAATATTTCAAGCTGAAATCTGGAAAAAAATGGTCTTTTCTGATACATTTTGCTGCTGGGTTTGCAGTAATAGCAGTTAGTAAGTAGTGACTAATCAATGCAGTATATTACCAGGTGGATTAAATTGGCTCAGTCATTGTTTTGACGTCTATCATATTTAATCATCCATTACTAATCTCCTCCTATGTCTCTAATATCAGCCTCTTACTTCAGACTTAAGATCATTAAGCGTCCGTTTACTCTTATTGGCTGGTCGTGGTCCAAAGCTCACTTAACTTTTGGAATGGCACAGCAGATCATCGGTGAAGAGCTAACAGACCTGGAAGAGCTCTACCTGACCTGGGGGGCCCAGGGCATCAGCCGGGATCCCACACACCCCGGACACCAGCTGTCAGCCTCCCCACCACCTGGCAAACCCTGAAGTCATGGAGCTCAAGGCTGAAAAACAGCTTCTTCCCAGGAGCTGTGGCCTGACGCCAAACTGTTCCTACTGCTATTTTGGGCTCTTTCACGCTTGACCCTTTGTTTACACACTCAGTCTATAAACTCTACTAAAAATAGTAGATAAATAAACTAAGTTTATTTTTTATTATGAATCCTGGCCTTGGATTATTTATTGTTTACTCTTATTGTTTTTTTATTCTGTAATGGCATAATGGTTATTTGTACTTTATTTATTGTTTCTGTAACATTCCTTTGATGCGTCTTTGTTCTGCACTGGTGACACTGTCAGGAATGAGCGAAATTTTTCATTCTGATTGAAAATTCTGATTCTGATTCTAAAATGTATTTAAAAAAAATAAGCGACACTCCCTGGTCTCGTGTGGGGAGGGTGTGAGGGTCGATCGAGAGCTGAGATCCTCAGCGAGGGGCGGGGCCCTCATCCCTGCGTTTCATTTCCATTTCTTCATCCTGAAACAGCAGAGAAGAGACAGTTATGATCCTCAGCCCCCCGTCTGCGTAATAAAGCTTAAATCAACAGATTTCACTTGATCCTGTTTGTCCTTCCTGTAAGTAACGTCCACGCCAACAGTAGATAAATTAATGACCTCGGAAACACTGTGCTTCTATGTTTAACTTAAACCTGTGAGCCTCCCCTTTGTTTGCGGTATCGCAACACTCCCTGCCCCCCACCCCATAAACTACAAAGACCTGATTTTAAATTCACCACTCGTACACCGTCTACCCCCGTCAGCCAGCAATGGCTGCTTGACTCTTTTAATGTGTAAAAGGTGCTTTTTTATCTTGTACACCTTTCATCTAGACCAATTGTACATAAATGAATACGACTAAGTAAAAGAATTTTCTATAGAGCACTTAAGCTGATTTTTACCTCAGGTGTGACAAACATTATTATGTAACAACAGCCGGGTTTTTATATCCAGATTTACATATTTTCACAAAAGCTGGTAACGTTAAAAAAAAAAAAAAAAAGTTTGGTAATGTATTGTCAGAATTTTCTGGAATATTTTGACACTTAAATAAGTTGAATGAGCATTTAAATAACTGAAAATATGGTCATGGAGTAAATCTATAAAAGACTAAAGTGCGGAGAACGTACTTACAAGGACTTTTATTATGAAAAGTGTGTTGTACATAAAATAAAAGATAAGAGATTTCAGCTTGCTTAATATCATTAACGATCTGAGGCTTGAAGATCACCACAGTGTCCCTCAAATCTGTATTACAGAGAAGGGCTTTGAAGTTCATCCGGAGTACCAGGGGCCTTTTTAAGTAGGAACCCCTGAAACATGCACATATTATTAATGCCGTATGTAGCCGTGAGTAACAGCGGGGCTAAAGTGTGCTCTGCGTTGAGGCGACATTTTGAGAGTGATAGCACTTAGTGATTCAGACCAATTACCGGAGTTTCAGCGTCTGTATCTCTGCTGACCCACTGTGGGCTTTTCTCATGCATTTACAGGAGACCCATTAATTCTTTTTAACTTTTTTAACATTAGCAGAAGCTTTTATCCACAGCAAGGTATCTTTATAAAAAGCGGGGGTCAGGCAGCACCTGGAGGTTAAGGGCCTCGCTCAGACACCCAAAGGTAAAATCACTCTGCAAACCCTAGGATTTAATCTGATGACCTCCCGGTCACTGGCACAATGCCCTGACCTGTTAATCCACAGAGCACCCCCTTGTCACGTACAGTGTTGGCCGTCTCCTCCTCTGTGATTTCTCCCAGCTGAGCAGACGTGTCAAAGTCAGAGAGGGCACTCTCCATGGCCTCTTCATCATAGTCTGTCTGGCAGTCCGACTCCACTGAAGGAGAGGAAGAGGAAGGCCAAGGGGGGGGGAGTGGGATTATAAGTGTGGGGGAGAATGGAGCACATAGAAGAAAGAGGAGGACATTTATGTCACTGGGTAACCAACAGGCAATTATCTCATGCTGGGAGCTGCAGTGCTCACCAGTGTGTGTATATGTGTGTGTGTCGGTCTGTCGCCTTATTAACTCAAAGTTGTTCGTAGCATTTTCTTCCAATTTTCTCAATTTGAGTTTGGGTACAAAACATTAATGGCGAACATGAGAGCTGGTAACAATAATTTTAGGACAAGGAACTAGGCCACGTGGTATCACTGACATTCTGATCAGCATCATAGACTGACCCTCACGCTGATGCTGCACATTTGTTATCAGAACCATGGACAGGACTCAACATGATTGACTGCTTCCCTGTGATTGGTACCATGAACTAATCCTGGGTCATGGTTCCCGTGATCAGCACCATGGACAGATCCTGCTTCACTGATCTCCCGTGATATTCACTATGAGGAGATCCTACTTCACTGTTCTCCTGGGATCAGAACCGTGGACAGATCCTTACAGTTTCCTAAGGTCATCGGAACCAGCCCTGCTTAGTCTTAGAAAGATCCCTGTTAATTGTTCATTAGTGATAGTCACCATGGACAGATCCTGCTTCACTATTCACCTGTGACTGGTATCATGGACAGATCCTGCTTTACTGTACTACTGTGTCACCATGAGGAGCTCCTGCTTCACTGTTCTCCTGTAATCTGTATCATGGCCAGATCCTGCTTCACTGTTATCCTATGAGAGTCACCATGACCAAGTCCTACTTCACTGCATTTCTGTGATCACCACCATGGACAGATCCTTACAGTTTCCTAAGGTCGTTTTGACCACCCCTACTTGGTCTTTCGAAACCCTGCTGATGCCATCATCCTAACCCACAAACAGTCAGTCTCACCTTGCACATAAGCATGTCTGACTGGCTCGATACGGGACACGATCTCCGCCAGGTCTGTGAAGGATGCGTTGGGGCACGTGAGCAGCTGAGTGAGGAGGCAAAGAGAGAAAAACCAGATGAGGCAGAGTGTGATGAGCCAGCTGGAAATGTCAGCTTCTCATCTGCCACCTGCCGCCAGCCCACGAGCCCGGAAAGTTCTGGAAAACGACACATCAGCAAGCCTGCTTGTCAGACTGCAAAGCCAGTTCTGTCTCAACCAGACTGCGTGACCAGTCTGCACAAAAATGTGTGTTAGATACCGATCTGTCAATCTCACAGCTCAAAGATGTCTTTCAGTAAAAATTAAGTGAAATTTAAACACAAGGACGGTGTCCCTGCTCACATGGTTCCTCTTGGTTCTGTGGTACTCCTGGTGCCTGTCCTTAAGCATGCTGTCCACTATGCCACTGCGCCGCCACACGTCGAACACTGTCTTCCCGTGTTGGTAGCCCACCTCCTGAGAAGGGGCACAGGGAGGCAAGGGGGCAAGGGACTGCCTTGAGTTGGTGTCAGCAGAGTGATGTCGCCATTGGGCCCTTGAGTAAGGTCCTTTTGGCATATGGAAAACTGCCTATTTTCCCCACTATGTACCCTCTCCCCAACTATTCACAATCCCCCCCACTATTCACCATCGCCCCCGCTATTCACCATCTCCCCCACTATGCACCATCTCCCCCACTATGCACCATCTCCCCCACTATTCATCATCTCCCCTACTATTCATCATCTCCCCCACTATGCACCATCTCCCCCACTATGTACCATCTCCTTCACTATGCACCATCTCCCCCGCTATTCACCATCTCCCCCACTATGCACCATCTCCCCCACTATTCATCATCTCCCCCACTATGCACCATCTCCTTCACTATGCACCATCTCCCCCACTATTAACCATCTCCCCCACTATGTACCATCTCCCCCACTATGTACCATCTCCCCCGCTATTCACCATCTCCCCCACTATGCACCATCTCCCCCACTATTCACCATCTCCCCCACTATATACCCACTCCCCCACTATGCACCATCTCCCCCACTATGCACCATCTCCCCCACTATTCATCATCTCCCCTACTATTCATCATCTCCCCCACTATGTACCATCTCCCCCACTATGTACCATCTCCTTCACTATGCACCATCTCCCCCGCTATTCACCATCTCCCCCACTATGTACCATCTCCTTCACTATGCACCATCTCCCCCACTATGCACCATCTCCCCCACTATTCATCATCTCCCCTACTATTCATCATCTCCCCCACTATGCACCATCTCCCCCACTATGTACCATCTCCTTCACTATGCACCATCTCCCCCGCTATTCACCATCTCCCCCACTATGCACCATCTCCCCCACTATTCATCATCTCCCCCACTATGCACCATCTCCTTCACTATGCACCATCTCCCCCACTATTAACCATCTCCCCAACTTTGAACCATTACCCCCACCGTGTACCATCTCCCCCACTATTTACCATCTCCCCCATGTCCTCTCTTTTCCTGCCCCCTGCTGGATGCCCCCTCCCACCTCACAGAGCCTGTCCTCATTCTTCCATACAGTGTGTTCTGTCTCTTTATATGGCTGTAATACTGCACAGAAGACTCTGAGCTAGCAGACCCTGCATTATGGTAAAGGCTTCAGGGCTCTCCAGGGTGGGCAGGTCAATACTCTCCCACCGTGTTCTTCCTCCTGCCCTTCCTGCATGGATTTATTCTCATGCTCCTGAGTGAGGTACTTAACCTGAGTCTCTGTGACCCGTCCATAATGCAATAAGGAACAGGACGCTCTGTGCATGTCCAACCACGAGTTTGCTGCCGAGAGCACAACGCGGGGTAAGACCACCAAACGTCGCTTGTGGATTCCTGCAAGAGCGCTCAGGAAACAGATATCAGCCTCAGCGGAGGAAATCCAGGTCTTTCTGAGAAACATTACATCTGACTGGTGTTAAATATAATGATATATGGTTTCCCTTCATGCAGGGTTACAAAGTCCCTGGACCAGTTGGGGTTTAAGAGCCTTGCTCAGGGGTCTAATGGTGACATCACTCTGCCTGTTCTGGGATTTGAACCAACGCCCTTCGGATCACAGGCACAAGATGCTTACCTGCTGAAAGGCATTATTACCTGATGCTTGTCAGTTCAAGCCACAGGAGCTAATCTGTTCTAATATTCTTGAGGGGGATGTTGCACAGCTTAGTAAGTTTGACTCCTGCAGTTGGCAGAGTAATCATATCACTGTAGGCCTCCGGAGCCCAAACCATAACACTCTACTCAGTTCTCAGAGCCTAAGCTTTCCTCACTTGTTCCTTTGGACCAAAGCATCTGCTAAATAATTAAATGTAAATGTTACTACTCTAACAAAATACATAGTGAAGTTAAAATTGAGATCTGGAATGATAAAACTTGATGTTGGAGGGTGACAGTGTTGGGGGAAAGAAGACATTTATTTTTTAGAGCACCTTTCTTTACATTTTGCCAGTACAGACACATACCTTAATTGCACAAAGTATCTTGAATCAGTGTGAGCGAGACAAAAAAAGAGAGTAAGACTCACAGTAATCTCGTGGAACTTGCCAAACTCCAGCGTGCCGTAGCAGTCGATGGGCGGCCGAATGTACTCGCAGTACTCGCTACTCTTCATGGCCTCCAGATGCTGCACGCAGCACACGTAGGCCAGCCGCGTTTGGATCTCCGCCATGTCCAGCACCTTCGCAAGAGCCGTCAGATGAGCGCCACGGAACACAGCAGCCCTATCGGAAACCAGGCCCTGTGAGGCCTCCCACCTTCACTTTCTCTGCCAAGGGGTTGAGCCGTTTCCACAGCAACCACCACCCTGACAGGGAGTCGCCATAATTGGTCAGGTGGGTCTCGTCCTGGTTGCCCACGTCCACGGCGATCACCACCTTGGCTCCCATGGAGCGCGCCACATCCGCTAAAAGGGAGTGGGGGAGGTTTTGCTATATATTATCCAATAACACGGGGCCCAGAAAGGAACCAGAACACATTGTGAATACGAGTAACCCTGAACACATTCTAAGCATAGGTGAACCAGAATACGCTCAGACCACAGATTACTCCTAATATGACTGAACCTGAACACGCTCTGAATATTAGTAAATCTGGACACACAGTGAATACAGGGAAACCTTAACACAATCTAAATACAGGTGAACCTGAACACACACTAAACATAGGTAAATTCGAACAAATTGTGAACACAGATAACCTGAACCTAAACCTAAACACAGTCTGAATACAGCTAAACCGGAACATATCTTGAATACAGCTAAACCTGAACACAGCCAATGTGGGAAAGAGGAGCTCAGCCCACCGGGCAGGTTGTTGATGTACCCCCCGTCCATGAGCAGATGTCCATCTTTAGGGTCACAGAGGGGGGGCAGGTATCCCGAAAGCGACATGCTGGCACGGACGTACCTCCACAAAGACCCTGCAAGGGGGCAGGCCTGGGGGTTAGCTGTGCATGCTGGGAGGGGGGCAGCAGGCAGCAGCAGAGGCAGCTGGGAAATGGGGGCTCACCATCTGTGTGCACCCTCATGGAGGAGGCTGTGATGTCAGTGGTGATGTTGAAATATGGGATCCACAGGTCCTGGGGGAGGTAGGAAGGGGCTGATCAACGGCTGAGTGACTTATGGACAGGGGCTGTAGACACATACTTCCAGGGATCGAGGGTTTCATTCAGGCACCTAGTAAAAAGCTAAAACTAAATACCAGTGTTTAATGCTTTAGCCAGCCCACTGGGACCACCCATCGGTTAGGAGGCGGGGCTAAAGGCAGCTCATTAAGCAGCAAGTGGAGTCGTTTCCCCAATCACACTGCTGGCTGAAAGTGAAATGCCTTCGTACATGATAATGTGCCAATTAGGATTGCACCTGTTACTCACAAGGCTATCTGAAACAGGCAAAAACCCACAGCTTTGTCAGCTCTCACTGACAAAGCGCCTTGAACTCAGCACCAGCTTCTCATGCATCATTCACACACACCCAAAGAGATTCCTTTTTAGATTCACCCTTTTCTTTTTACAGCTGTTATACTACTTGCTATTTAAACATAAGGTGTAAATTTTCCTATCTTAAAGGTATGGAGAAAGCTGACCACATTCCCATGATGCCATGCAGGAGAGGAGAGCTTTCATCACACGATGACGACGAGCCTAAGATCGAGCCTCCTATCCGAACAGACCGCTTACTAACACTGTGAGTCTGAGAGCTAAAGCTTCTTCAAATATGGTGGGATATTGAGAGAAATTTAAAGCAGAGGGGGTTTCTCTGAACATACATTATATGTGCAGGGAAGGAACAGAGAGAGAGAGACAGAGAGAGAGAGAGACAGAGAGCGAGAGAGAGGCAGAGAGAGAGACAGAGAGAGAGAGAGAGACAGAGAGAGAGAGACAGAGAGAGAGACAGAGACAGAGAGAGAGACAGAGACAGAGAGAGAGACAGAGAGAGAGAGAGACAGAGTGAGAGACAGAGAGAGAGAGAGACAGAGAGAGATACAGAGAGAGAGACAGAGACAGAGAGAGAGAGAGAGAGAGAGACAGAGAGAGAGACACAGAGAGAGAGAGAGAGACAGAGAGAGAGAGAGAGAGAGAGGACAGAGAGAGAGAGAGAGACAGAGACAGAGAGAGAGACAGAGACAGAGAGAGAGACAGAGAGAGAGAGAGAGAGAGAGAGACAGAGAGAGAGAGAGTTGGTTTAGCCAGAGCAACAGGGAGAAAATGGCAGTTGATCTATATTTGAAATAACAAGGCAGAATCGACTCTGACCCCCCACAGTGGTGCTATTCCAAAGTCGGTATGGAGTCTGTAAGGTCACCGGTTCAAATCCCAAGGCCGACAGAGTAAGCTCTCTCTGTGTGTGTGTGTGTGTGTGTGTGTGTGTGTGTGTGTGTGTATGTTCGTGTGTGAGTGGGTATACCTATCCTTATGGGGACACAATGTCCCCATAACGTGATAAATATCCGTTTTCCCATAAGGGAAAACTCTATTTTATAAAAATCAGTGACAGCTATGAAAAAACTAAAAATGCAAAAACTGTATGGTGGGGGTTACGGTTGTCATAGTTAGAGTTAGCATTTTTCCCATAGAAGTGAATGAGCGGTCCCCATAAGGATAGGTATATCCGGCATCCGCGTGCGTGCATATGAGTGTGTGTGTGTGTATGTATGTGTGCGTGTGTGTGTGTCTCCTGGGAGGGCAGGATGAGCTATGCAGAAACTGGAAAATTCCAATGTGTTTGTACAAAATGGCAAATAATGTATCATTATAAGCTTCCGAACCGTGTATATTTAAACTTTGTGGGGGGGGGGGGGGGGGGGTAGTATATAGGTTACACACCCGCAATACTGGATACTGAGGGAGCCGACTGAAACCTGCCGAGGCTATACAGGATTACACAGCGCTGAGCAGAGAAGAAGGCAGCATCACACACCTCAATCTGCTTGTCCTTGAAGACGGAGCTGATGCTGGAGTTGAAGGCAGCCCCCGAGAACATGGATGTGACAGGATAGGTCAGATCCAGAACCTTCTTAAACACCGATGTCATCTCCTGAAGGGTCGGTGAGGGGGGGGGGCATTTTAATTACTGTTGCTGCTTTTCTTGCCTCCCCAATGCTTACAATCAAAGGTAATTACATGTTCTGCCAATCACAGCCCTACTCACCAAGGCCCACTCTTGGGCTCGCACCCTCATCCGGTTGCTGCTCCTGTCCTCTGCATACAGCGCCCCCATGAGGGAACCGACAGAAGTGCCGCCCACCATGTCCACAGGGATGCCGGCTTCCGTGAGGGCCCGCAGCACCCCCACCTGGGAGCAGCCCCTGTACAGATAGAGGGGCGTGTCAGAGTGGGGACGACTCACAGCTGACACAGGCATGACGCAATCACTCAGAGCAATACCAAGGAACAGAAGCAGGTGGCTGCCATTTATAGAATCAGGTAAAAGCACCAATCAGGGGGTGGCAAGAGCAGGTCAGGTGACATTCGACAGGCACAAATAAAGTGAAAGACAGGAGCTGCTGTCAGACTCGGGAGGTAATCAGAACAAGCTGCCCCAGGATTCAGCAGCAGACAGGGGAGAGACAGCGGCTGAGGAGGCAAATTAATGAGGAAGAGAGGAAGGATCTTTCCTCTGGGCACCTGCTAGGCGACCCTCCAATTATCTTACCTGCAAGGAAGCACAGGTAAGTGTCATCATCATCATCACCTGGGATAGAGCAGGAGCCTATTTTAGGTCAAACCGCTCTTCTTTGGGCCAATTAATTACCAGTAAAGGCTGGTATCACTATCTGTGGGGTTCTAGTCTTTTATAGATGATAATACATTTTAAAATCACACTCATTCCTCACTAATCCCTCCATCTGCTTATTACCCACAGGATCAAACTACCCAGTTCCTCATTAAAAAAGTCTGTACATCCTCATTAATTACAGATCTGCTGAAGCAGCCGCAGAGTAAGTCAGCGATATGGGAAAAGCTGCCCTGCCTGTCAAGGTGAATAAAGGTGAGAGATCACCAGGGTTTTAGTGCTGCCCTGTGTGTCATGGTGAATAAAGGTGAGAGATCACCAGGGTTTTAGTGCTGCCCTGTCTGTCATGGTGAATAAAGGTGAGAGATCACCAGGGTTTTAGTGCTGCCCTGTGTGTCATGGTGAATAAAGGTGAGAGATCACCAGGGTTTTAGTGCTACCCTGTGTGTCATGGTGAATAAAGGTGAGAGATCACCAGGGTTTTAGTGCTGCCCTGTGTGTCATGGTGAATAAAGGTGAGAGATCACCAGGGTTTTAGTGCTGCCTTGTCTGTCATGGTGAACAAAGGTGAGAGATCACCAGGGTTTTAGTGCTGCCCTGTCTGTCATGGTGAACAAAGGTGAGAGATCACCAGGGTTTTAGTGCTGCCCTGTCTGTCATGGTGAACAAAGGTGAGAGATCACCAGGGTTTTAGTGCTGCCCTGTCTGCCCAGCAGGTGGCAGACTTACCTGGCTCCACCGCCCCCAAACACCAGGGCGATGGCATTGCCAGTGAGGACTCGGGCAAGGCGAGAGAAGTCGGAGTGTCGCTGGGGTGGCTTCTGGGACAGCCGCTGATACATCTCTCTCTGGTGTTGGGGGGGCATAACAGGAGTGTAAACATCACAGAGCGCAACCGGGGTGTAAATGTGACAGAGCATAACACAACAGTAAATGTCATAGAGTGTAACAGGAGTGTAAGTGTCACAAGGTGTAACAATAGTGTAAATGTCACTAAGCGTAACAGGAGTTTGCAAATGTCAGAGATTATAAAAGGCCACAGAGATGAGCAAAAGTTGAACACAATTTGGGGGATGGGATTTTCTTTGGGGGTCTTAAGCCTAATTTTAGATGTCTTCATGTTTGGTGGATGACCTGGAATGTTCTCCCCTGCAGCAAGCGGCGTCAGCCGAGCGCAACATCCCGTGAGATCCCATGAAATCGATCCCAAGAAGCACAGCCTTCACAAATCCTACACTCTGTGGCCCGTCCGTTTGTGTGTTGTGGGGCGGCAGAGAGGAGCGTATTTAGAGGGAAAGGGTCTCCCGGCGTAACTTGCCGTAGGTGTGAGAGTGACTGGTGTGAGAGTGACTGGTGTGTGAGTGACTGGTGTATGAGTGTGCCATGTGATGGGCTGGCCCCCCGTCCTGGGTTGTTCCCTGCCTCGTGCCCGTTGCTTCCGGGATAGGCTCCGGACCCCCAGCTACCCAGTAGGATAAGCGGTTTGGACATTGGATGGATGGATGGATGGGTCTCCCAGCGCGGCAATGTATGTGGCACTCTTAGTATATTTGTGCATTTCCATTTTTTTGTACGACAGGCGCAGTAAGAGAGCAGCTGTGTAGCGGCTCAGTTAGCAGACGTGCTTGACTCACCAGCTTGGGCAGGCTTCTCCTGGAGAACAGCCTCCGAGGGCAGGACAGGTGTAGGTGTCTCGAGATCCAGCTGCGCATGTTCAGCCAGTCTGCTGTGCCCTGGGGGGGCGGCCCATCCTCACGGTGCAGCAGGACCAAGTGTTTCTGGGCCCTGACCGCACTTCCCTCCAGCATGCGCTCCAGCTGGGGGCACATCAGGGGGGTCTTTGGCCGGGATTCTCCGTTTAAAGGGAAAGCTTCTGAAAGCGAACCTGACCAGTAATGGTCACGATCCAAGGCTGAGTACCAATAAAGCACTAGCTTTCTCCGGGTTACAAACCAGCTGTTTGTAAGGGTTGATGCTGAATTTTACACAACATTCCATAATTTAATAAAAACTCAACGCACCCTTGTGTGAGTATATCTATATCAGTTTTTCAGGCTAATAAAAGCATTATGAATTCAGTTCAATTAAAATGAGAGGCAGCGAGGCCCACATGACTGGAGACAACACCCCAAACTGCTCAAAGCCATCGAAGTACTCCCTCCTCTTGTAGCTTAATGCCATCTCGCCCCATCCATCCTTTTCATTCTAATTACCCTAATTAGGGACTGGCTGACTGGAATTCTGATTGGCGGCGTCTCTGATCTCTGCTCACGGGTCTGTTGAGTGAGGAATGGAAATGCGGAGCGGTGAATGATAATTATTCCCCTGGAATAATTCCATCGGGTTTTGATCTCCCGTAACTCTGATCCCGGTTCAAACAGATGACAGTCTGCTGCTAAGAGAGCGTGACTGAACATCATTTTTTGCGTGTCTGTGGGGGGTGATTATTTTAGCAGATGCGTTGCTGCCCGTGTGATTTGTTTTCTGTGTCACGGTCTGAGTGCTGAATGTTAACATGGTTAGACCGCACTCACATCTGGAGTAATGCAGCGCCACTGAACATGAACAGCAATAACCCACGGGGTTCCAGTGGGCGTTCGGGACATGCCCCCCTCCCAGCTCCAGGAAAACTCCCCCGCTACCCCTTCCAGGTGGAGCCCCCCCAGACCAGATGGACCCCCATCCCCGCTCCCCCGCTTCAGGTGGACCATCCCCCCATGCCAGGTGGACCCTCCCCTTCCCC
Source organism: Brienomyrus brachyistius (assembly GCF_023856365.1). Lineage (NCBI taxonomy): Eukaryota > Metazoa > Chordata > Actinopteri > Osteoglossiformes > Mormyridae > Brienomyrus > Brienomyrus brachyistius. The sequence continues at coordinate 1,921,047 of NC_064534.1, read as the reverse complement.
GCCCACACCAGGTGGATCCCCACCTCCCCAACCATGGGCTCCTGCTCCCCCAGCCCCACGATGACGATGCAGTCGGCCTGTCGGATGCAGCGCTGGGTCCAGGCGGTAAGGGAGCCATCAGACTGGTAGAGCACGATGCGGTGAATATCCTCCTGGTGACCCAGCCAGCTGGAGAGGCGGTACTCGTGTGCACTGCACGACAATGTGGGGGGGGGCTTAGGCAAACACACACAGTCCAGCTGCACTGTACTCATCCACGGCCCAGACCCTCAGCCAAACTCCAAGAGCTGGCTGGCAGTCTGACATCCGCCCTCCCACCTGCCAAAGCAGGTATGTAAACAGGGGAATTGTGGGAAATGCAAAGGCTACTGGGTATAGTTTGGGAGACTGACCTGTCGAGGGCAGTGGCCCCCAGGCGCTGCATTATGATGTCACTGGTGAGCAACAGGGTGGGACCTGGAGGGGTTTGAAATCAGAGTGTTAGTTAGCGTCACCCTCATCACTCTGTTGGTGCTAAGCGGTGACCTCACAGTCACCATGCGTGATTGACACACCATGGCGAGCATTTCCTGGAATTTGCAGGCACTACAGATATAACCCTATAAATGTTGAGTCTCTTTGATGCGGGAATGCAGGGGTTTCATTGGGGATGTTTCTGTGACTTAGTATTGTGAAGGAACACATAGTTAATGCACGGCGGAAATGGGTATCTTTCTAATTTAGTGATTAGTTGTCATTGTTGACACACCACGGGAACAAAATGTGTCCTCTGCATTTAACCCATATGTGACATAGCAGGGGGCAGCTAATTCAGCGCCCGGGGAGCAGTGCTGGGGGGCGGTACCTTGCTCAGGGTACCTCAGTGGTGCCTTGCTGGTCGGGGATTTGAACCTGCAATCTATCAATTATAAGTGCACTTCCCTAACCATTAAGCCACCACTGCCCCTTTAGGGTATTTTATTCCATTCATAACTTCCATAACTTGCTGAAGTTATCTGATAGTAATTATGGTGTTCCTCTACAGCAGGGGTCACCAACCTTTTGGAAACTGAGAGCTACTTCACGGGTACTGAGCCATACGAAGGGCTACCAGTTTGTGTTTCAAACTTATCTAAACTTCATGTATAATAAACATGTTTTAAATGCTTTTTTTTAAAATATTGTCATTGTATATAAATGTAAATGTCATTAAAGAAGAATAGCAACAGGATAAAATGGGGGGGGCGGCATGGTGGTGCAGTGGTTAGCACTGGGGGGCGGCATGGTGGTGCAGTGGTTAGCACTGGGGGCGGCATGGTGGTGCAGTGGTTAGCACTGTTGCCTCACACCTCTGGGACCCGGGTTCGAGTTTCCGCCTGGGTCACATGTGTGGAGTTTGTATGTTCTCCCCATGTCGTCGTGGGGTTTCCTCCGGGTACTCCGGTTTCCCCCCACAGTCCAAAAACATGCTGAGGCTAATTGGAGTTAAATTGCCCGTAGGTGTGCGTGTGAGAGTGAATGGTGTGTGAGTGTGCCCTGCGATGGGCTGGCCCCCCCATCCTGGGTTGTTCCCTGCCTCATGCTCATTGCTTCTGGGGTAGGCCCCTGCAACCCAATAGGATAAGCAGTTTGGAAAATGGATGGATGGATGGATGCTGCTCACTGGTGAGTTGTGCTGTTTTTAGAACAGGTCCATGGGCAATTCATGTGGTGCTTGGGGGCGTCCTGGTGCCCGCAGGCACCATGTTGGTGACCCCTGGTAAAGAGGCTAATTGTAGTAATTGTCTTCCTAATAAGGAGAATGCTGCGTTTTTGGGTGATTTTCCCTTGATTTATAGGTTTATTATAAATGAATTAGAAAATAAATATTTTGTTTTCCCTAGAAAGGTAGTACATGGATCATCCATCCATTTTCCAAACCGCTTATCCTACTGGGTCGCGGGGAGTGCGGAGCCTATCCAGGTAGCAATGGGCACAAGGCAGGGAACAACCCAGGATCGGGGTTGAACCCTTGAACCCGGGTCCCAGAGGTGTGAGGCAACAGTGCTAACCACTGCACCACCATGCCACCCCCAGTGCTAACCACTGCACCACCATGCCGCCCCCAGTGCTAACCACTGCACCACCATGCCGCCCCCAGTGCTAACCACTGCACCACCATGCCGCCCCCAGTGCTAACCACTGCACCACCATGCCGCCCCCAGTGCTAACCACTGCACCACCATGCCGCCCCCAGTGCTAACCACTGCACCACCATGCCACCCCCAGTGCTAACCACTGCACCACCATGCCGCCCCTAACATGGATCATTGCGAAAGCAAATATGTGCTTTGTTTTCCATCTAATGTCAAAAATATCAATGTATTATGAATTATCAGGGATGCGTTTTAGTCAAAAACGTTTCAAATATATGCCTCATTGCGCACAGGGTTACTCTGGAATGCTTTAGCACACAATGTTGCAACTTGGACGATCAAGTATGTCTGTGTCTTACACCTATTCAAAGCTATGATGCTGAGATTAATGGGTGTGAAAATCAACACATTTTCGTTTGTCAGGTTCTATAGATTAAAGCAGGTGAGCGACGGCACCGATGGCCTCCAGGGCGTGCTGCAGCTCCAGCGAGAAGGCAGCAAGCGGCACATCCTCTGACACAGGCAGGACGGACACAGTGCACAGGTTTGAGGCTGGGTTCACTGTGTCCCACTGGCTGAGGGGGGAGTGCAGGGCCAAGCCATGAGCTGGGGAAAAGAGCAACGTCAGGATGGCGTGGGAGAGACAGACACATGTACACACACAGAGACCCACACACAGAGATACACACACAGAGACACACACACAGACACACAGAGACCCACACACAGACACACAGAGACCCACACACAGACACACAGAGATACACAGACACACTGTGACAAGCTGTGACTATGACCCTAGGCTCTGTAGCACGACCCAGAGGGGCTGCTTTTGATTGCCAAATGCTCTCTTGTCAGAAGCCATATTGCTTGTAGGGGGTACTGTAACGATGGTGGCAGAGCCAGAGCCGGACATATAGAGCCTGTGAAACACATTCACTGACCTGCTAGAGGTCCACTGACTCGCTGTAGGTTTCCCAAGATCTTCTGGCCAAGCAGATGGATTAATCGCGTCACCACCTGTGACAGTAAGTGTGACCGGGTGAGAGCGCGGTCCGGTAGATGGGTTTGGAGATTGATGGTGGAATGCAATCACGGGGGGGTCGTACCTGCGGGTACCGTCTCTTGATGGAGCTGAGAGCCCCCTCTGGGAATTTGGCCAGCTCGGAGTCCCGCACCGCGTGTACCGTGGTGGCCCGATTCTGATGGGTCAGCGTCTCCACCTGTGTGAGACCAGAGGGAATGGAGTAGAGATTTGGGAGTCTCTCCTCAAACAGTGCGACTCAGTCTCCTAGATCAGTTCAGTTCAATCCAATTTTATATAAGTGCATTTTCACATCACACTGCCCAAAGCCCCCAGTGAACAAGTCAGTGGTGACTTTCACAAGAAAAAGCTCCCTAGAAGGAAGAAACCTTGGGAGGAAGCCCAAGGCCAGCAGAGAAGCCCTAACCCTAACCAGACCCAAAGGGGGAGCCCATCCTCCAGGGGGCAGCAGAGGAAGCCCTAACCCTAACCAGACCCAAAGGGGGAGCCCATCCTCCAGGGGGCAGCAGAGGAAGCCCTAACCCTAACCAGACTGAAAGGGGGAGCCCATCCTCCAGGGGGCAGCAGAGGAAGCCCTAACCCTAACCAGACCCAAAGGGGGAGCCCATCCTCCAGGGGGCGGCAGAGGAAGGTCTAACCCTAACCAGACCCAAAGGGGGAGCCCATCCTCCAGGGGGCGGCAGAGGAAGGTCTAACCCTAACCAGACCCAAAGGGGGAGCCCATCCTCCAGGGGGCAGCAGAGGAAGCGTTTCAAACTGGTAGCCCTTCGTATGGCTCCGAACCCGTGAAGTAGCTCTCACTTTCAAAAAGGTTGGTGACCCCTGATCTATGGACTGTTGCAGATACACAAAAGAAGGCCCATTGATCTGGCCTCAGATCTTTGTGCTTTCCAGCCTTAGCAGTTTTTGTTAAAAATAAAAATATAAACGTTTCAGAACAATCTCTCTAATCAGAGTTATACTCAGTGGGGCTACAGAGAATCACAGTAGCATGTGGAAACAGGAAAACGCGGAATAGTGGCAGTTCTCACGGGTGGCCTGGAAGTGAACGCATGGGCATGTGCTGGAAAGGGCATGAAGGGAAATTGCCCACGGGGCAATGAATTAGCAAACCATTGGTGCTAACCGCCCACCATCGTGGCAAAATATAATCGGGAGTGGTTTAGGGGGGGTGGGGGGTGCAGCCTGCCTGGGACGCCACCTGTCTGTGTGTACGGCCATGACCTGGGTGCCGGCCCTCACCACGCCGATGAGGTCTCCTCGCCCGTACTCCCCACTCAGTTCCTTCTTGCCGCTCTCCTTCATGATGACAGAGCGCAGACGGCCGCTCAGGACAATGAAGGTGCAGTTGGACTTGTCACCCTGCCTAAAGGGGGGAGGTGCGAAAATTAAAGATGTCAGGCGACTGCGGGGGGACCAGCAAGCAGTTCTGGTGCTTACCTGTAGAGGGCGCGTCCGGCCTCTACCGCCATCCAGTCCAACGCAAAGTCGATCTGCCGAACGAACGGGGAGACCCTCTTCACCACCGAGTGGGCCATGGTCAGGACCACGCGAGGCTCGGCTCTCATGATGCTGGATGCAGACACGCAGACACGCAGACGCGCAGATGCAGACGCACACACAGAGATGCACACACAGACACATAGCATGGTGAAACTGAAAACAGCCCTGCCAGAATACATGCTGAAGCAGATGATAAAACACAAAGATGCACTTTGAGACCTGCACTATGAACACACACACTCACACACACACACACACTCACACACACACTCACACACACTCACACACACGCACACACACACACAGCATCTCCATCCTGAACAAAGTTTCAGTTCCAGCAGCTGACGCACTCGTAGAAGTTGGCCTTGGTGATGGACAGGAAGCTGCAGTCGCGCTGCGCCCTCACGCTGAAGATGAGCGGCTCCCCTGTCAGCACTGCCAGCTGGCCCACCATCTCGCCAGGGTGTGCCACGAACAGGCATGTGTCCTCGTCGCGGTCGATGACGCGCTGGTAGACGTGCAACAGGCCCGAGATGACGAACTGCACGCTCATGTCCTGGACACACACACACGCACACACAGGTTTGTAGTTATGTCTTGGTGGGGACTCTCCAGTCATTTATATGGGGAAACCTAACAAAAAACGAGACTTTTGGCATTTTTGCATTCACAGATCTTTGTGGGGACCTGAAATATGGCCCCCACAATGTCAAAATAACATGTTTTTATTACATTGTGGGGGGCTTGTGGTTCCCATACAGTGAGGAAAATAAGTATTGACCGTGTCAACATTTTTCTCAGTAAATATATTTGTAATGGGACTATTGACATGAAATTTACACCAGATGTCAATAACAATCCAAGTAATCCACACATGCAAAGAAAGAAAAAAATAAAGAAATTACTTATTTTCTGTATAAAGGGTCAGACTATTGGTGGTTATGTGCCTCGCTCAGGGGCCCAGTGGTGATATCACCAAGCAGGCTTCAAAGTGTCAAACCAGCAACCTTCTGACCACAGACACAGGCACCTGCTGGGCCCGTGAGAGGCCTGACAGCCCCAGAAAACACAGCTGGATGTCAGATAGGAGCATGAGAGTGGGGTCTGAGTGTAAAAATAACTGACCTGGTCACCCTGCTTCGCCAGCACAGAGCCGGGTTTGACATGACGCAGGTCCACACGACCCTCCAGAACGCTGGCATCCTGATTGAGGCAGCGACACAAACAGGTGGACTGGTGTAACATCAGAGGAGCACACAGGGGGCTTGACGCTGATGTATATGTATATATACAGAGACAAGCTCTCACTTTAAGCTGTAAGAAGTTAAGGAGGTCCTTCTTTGCTGCCTGGAAGATGGCGTTAATTCTGCTGTGATGGAAGATGTGCTCACGCTGCCCCCTGGTGTCAGCGTAGTGGAACAGGGAAGCAGGGGTGTGCTGAACGTTTATGCTCTTTTTCAAGATGGACTTAGAAGACAGAGGAAGAGGACAGGAAGAAAGAGAGAGTAAGAGCGAGACGGAGAAACAGAGAGACAGAAAAACAGAGAGACAGAGAGACAATAAGACAGATAGACAGTGAGACAGAGAGAGAGAGAGAGAGAGAGAGAGAGAGGAGAGAGAGAGGGGGAGAGAGAGAGAGAGAGAGAGGGAGAGAGAGAGAGGGGGAGAGAGAGTGAGAGAGGGAGAGAGAGAGAAGGGGAGAGAGAGAGAGAGGGAGAGAGAGGGAGGGGGAGACAGAGAGAGAGAGAGGGAGAGAGGGAGAGAGAGAGGGAGAGAGAGAGAGAGGGAGAGAGAGAGGGAGAGAGAGAGAGAGAGTGGTTACCAGGAGGTTTCTGTGTAGATGATGAAAAGCCTCATAAGGGAGGCGAAGGATTTTAGAGTTACCCTGTGTGTGGGGCTGGGGGATGCATCCTCTAGGAGGGCATCGGCTCGCTCATACACCATGCTGACATCAGCGCCAGGAGCTGCTGCAGGTCACACAATGACAGGCAGGACTGAACGTGCTTATGTCACTGGGGCTGCAGGGTGAGGCTGCACAGCTACACGCACAGGGGCGTGCGTGTGTACGGACGGGTGAGCAGACTGAACGGGCTGGCAGAGACGCAGAGCATGGAGGCGCTCTAGCAGGTCTCTTCTTACAGATAAAACAGCACAGCTCTCCCACCCACCTGGCTGTCTCCGGAAGGCCCTGGCGGGGCTGCCCTCCCCCATAACGGTGGCCACCGACACCAGTGGGATGGCCTGGCTCTCCTGAAGGACGCAGAGAGCCATGAGCCTCCCTCCACACAGGCACCATAACACACGGTCCCTCCCACACCCTGTTCACAAGCTAAACCCACTAATTCACCAAAAAGTACGGGGAATTCAATCTGTTGCGGGTGATGGAATGCGGTGTCCGATTAAACATGCAGCCGAGACACAAGTAGAAAACACAATTAATAGAATTCAAAACTAAATAAAAATTACAAACAAACAAACTATTGTACTTTAACAATACCAACAACTGCTAATGTGGCCACATAAATCGACAACAAAATGGGAAGGTCATGAGTGTAATAGCAGAGGAGGCCCGATGAGGGGGGTCAGTATGGCCATCCAGCCTCAGAACAAGCCCCCCGTCACGTAGAATTATGATCGTAAGCCTGAATCCTTCTTCTGTGATCGGGACCCAAATGCTGAGCTGTGCAGTCTCACCGGGTTGAAGAGCTCGTTGGTCAGGCCCAGGTAGTTGTGCAGAGCCAAGAAGGTGACCCTCTGGAGACGTACCATGATGATCTGAACCCAGCAGAGCGACAACAACAGCAAGAAACGGTCAAAACCAAGAGTGGGACGGTGCCCCCTGCTAGTGCAGCTCACCCCCCTCCCCCCCCCCACCCCCAACGGAACCTGGACCCATGAGGCCTTTCCTCCTTACAGAAGGCTGGGGTATGACAGGCCAGTAAGGCGCTCTGTGAGGCAGAGGGGCCGCCCTCACGTTCAGTAAGTAACAGAGACAGGATGCAGCGCAAAAGTAGCACTATTACGACAGCAGTGTCAAATCTTCTGCTTTTCATAGAAAATAAAATAATTTCATGGCTCCATTTAGTCTGGGTGCGACATCCACGTGGAGGTAAAGTAAAGGTATGAATGGAGTCCCTAGCTGGCTAATTACGATCTAACGCCCCCCGGCACACACAGAGTGAGACGCGGCACGGCGAGCGCACCTGAATAACACGGATAAGGGCGTCTGGGTACTTCTCAAAGACCGCCTGGAAGGCGGTGACTGGCAGGCGCAGCACCGTGCAGTGCGATGCAGCCCGGGCCGACACCGTCTTATACGGGGCGACGTAGCCCTGGGGTGGGAAGAAGACACGGCAGCCATGATAGCCAAGAAGAAGCAGGGAAGAGGAGCGAAGCTCCCACTTGCTAGACAGCAGACATCGTTTATCAGTGATTATTCTACGCTACATGCTACCTAATGCTAACGGTGTAGTACAGTGAGGAGGGTTCATCGGTTTTTTCTGTCTTTCTGTCTGTTGATCTATTCTGTCTTACTGTACCACAACACACCCATGTAAAGCGCCTTCAGCTGGCTGTTATGAAAGGCGCTATATAAAAATACACTGAACAGAAAATACGAGAGAAACCATCACAGCATGGAAATGTGGCTACAATGACACGCGATGTGCCGGATATGTGGCACAGAGCATGGTGGAGGAGACATGAGGCCGCAGACTCACGGTGATGACGTCCAGGACGCTGAGCAGGCTATGGACGCTGTCTCCAGGGAGCACCTCCTTCACCACCGCGTCTGTGCCGTCCTGCCAGGAGCAGGAGAAAATGTCTCCCTCGATCCAGCGTTAAGTCAGCATCAGGTGCCACAGAACCACGCCACACTCACGTTCTCACGGATGCAGAGTTCCAGGTGGCCATCTTGAACCACGTAGATGCTGTCGTCCGTCTCGCCGGGTTGGAAGAGGTTCTCGCTCTCCTGCAGCTCCACAAACACCATGTGGCGGCACAGCTCCAGGAAGACCGGCTTCTCGAAGTGGCCCAGCACCCTGGCCACCGTTGGAGAGACCCTCGGCATTCAGCCACATCGGCAGGAGCAGGATGCCATATAGCGTCTTCCAGTAGATGGCGCTCACCTCACGTTCTTCAGCATGTAGAGCACCTCCAAGGGCAGGTGGGAGTTCTGGACATCAAACTCTGTCAGGTCGGCCTCTAGCAGCGAGGAGGGGGGCTCCTTGGGCTCCAGGCTGGGGGGCTCTCTCCGTATCTGCAAGATCCTATGGCAGAAGGGCCTCACATTCAATGGCAAGACTAATGGCCGTAGCCAAGACACCGGCGTGTGGATGGGCCAGTGTTCAGCTCTTGTTGTGTGCGTGTCCGTGCAGTGTGAGACTCACTGGCGAGCTATAGACATGACTTTTGCTCTCTTTCGGAGTCGTTGCCGTGATACTGAGCTCGAGTTGGGAGGGACAGAAGATAAGGTCTGTACCTGCGGAGGTGAGAATGAGAGAGAGGGTGCAGCAGCATGAGCAATGCATACTGCAGATGGGTGCCCGCAGCTCTCTGCAGCCCTCTAGGGGAGCCAGTCTGCAAGTACAATCAAACAAAAATGTACATTTTTCCAGTCACCTTTCTCATTATCTTTCTGCCATAGAAGAGCATCTTGTCTCTTTTCCGGAAGCGATAATGGGGAGCATCTGGCTGCCGATCTTCTAAACACAGATCACACATAAACATAGAGGTGTACAAGGATAAAACTGCACTTTCATACAGAATATGTTATTTTCTAATTAGTGAAAACCTTGGGTTCCTTTAAATCAGTGCTATATAAGATTTTAATAACTTTAAGTTATTAGCCAAGTTCTTCCTAAACGAGCTTGATGGGCCGAATGGCCTCCTCTAATTTGTAAATTTACGTTCTTATGTTCCTATCCGCCGTCTGAAGTGGCTGCTCCGCCTGCTAGCGAATGATGACTCGATTCCCCGTTTTAATCTCTGTTTAATCCCATTAGTACAGATACAGTAATCTTGTTTTAACAAGATATCTGTGTGACTACTCTGTTTAACTGGTCTTCATCCAAACAATCACTATATACAACTGAAGAGGAAGAAGAGGAGAGATCTCACTGGCCAGCTTGTGTCTCCTGTAGATGATGAGCAGAACAAAGCCGATGACGGACAGGCCAACCGCCATGCCGATCAAAACACCCGTCAGCTGCCGAAACGAAACAAAGGCACAGGTTTACCGCTGCCGTAACAGGCACGCCTCTCTGGGTCATGGCAAACTGAAAACATGTGGGCAGACAAAGGGAAGGTGAACTTAGTTGATGCCAGGGGGAAATGCTTGAGAGCTCATTGCATCAGCAAAGGTGACCAGGACACCATGAAGGCGAGTGTCCAGCTGTAGCAGGACCAGCAACGACAGACTCAGACGGACAGTCGCTCAGGGCACTGCGCTCTTCCTCACCACAGAGGTGTGCAGTCCCTCCTCCACAAACCGCCGAAGCCGTGCCTGGATCTCACTGCCGCTGGGCAGCACGGCCTGCAAAGCAAAACCAGGCACCTGAGGAGTCCAGCTTTCACGCAGTTAACCAGCAGAGGCCTGCTGGAATACGTGCCTGCCTGGGGGCTGTAGAGGCGGGGTAAGGAATTCTCACTGGGTAAATGCTGCAGGTCTCGTCCTCCTGGTCCTCCATCATTCCGCCGTAGCCAGTCTGTGACAGGTAAAGGATGGATTAGCCAGAACTTAGCAATTACAAGCTGTGCTACCCATTTAATAGCACTATGGATAAGGATAAATGTGACCATACATGTGACACTATGGATAAGTGTAACCAAGCGTGTAACACTATGGATAACTGCAACCAAGCGTGTAACACTATGGATAAGTGCAACCAAGCGTGTAACACTATGGATAAGTGCAAGCAAGCGTGTAACACTATGGATAAGTGCAAGCAAGCGTGTAACACTATGGATAAGTGCAACCAAGCGTGTAACACTACGGATAAGTACAACCAAGCGTGTAACACTATGGATAAGTACAACCAAGCGTGTAACACTATGGATAAGTGCAACCAAGCGTGTAACACTACGGATAAGTGTAACCAAGCGTGTAACACTATGGATAAGTGTAACCAAGCGTGTAACACTATGGATAAGTGCAACCAAGCGTGTAACACTACGGATAAGTACAACCAAGCGTGTAACACTATGGATAAGTACAACCAAGCGTGTAACACTATGGATAAGTGCAACCAAGCGTGTAACACTACGGATAAGTACAACCAAGCGTGTAACACTATGGATAAGTGCAACCAAGCGTGTAACACTATGGATAAGTGCAAGCAAGTGTGCAACACTACGGATAAGTACAACCAAGCGTGTAACACTATGGATAAGTGTAACCAAGCGTGTAACACTATGGATAAGTACAACCAAGCATGTAACATTATGGATAAATGAAACCAAGTGTGTAACACTACGGATAAGTACAACCAAGCGTGTAACACTATGGATAAGTACAACCAAGCGTGTAACACTATGGATAAGTGCAACCAAGCGTGTAACACTACGGATAAGTACAACCAAGCGTGTAACACTATGGATAAGTGCAACCAAGCGTGTAACACTATGGATAAGTGCAAGCAAGCATGTAACACTATGGATAAGTGTAACCAAGCGTGTAACACTATGGATAAGTACAACCAAGCATGTAACATTATGGATAAATGAAACCAAGTGTGTAACACTACGGATAAGTGCAACCAAGTGTGTAACACTACGGATAATTGTAACCAAGTGTGTAACACTACGGATAATTGTAACCAAGTGTGTAACACTACGGATAAGTGTAACCAAGCGTGTAACACTACGAATAAGTGCAACCAAGCATGTAACACTACGGATAAGTGCAACCAAGCATGTAACACTACGGATAAATGTAACCAAGTGTGTAACACTACGGATAAATGTAACCAAGTGTGTAACACTACGGATAATTGTAATCAAGTGTGTAACACTACGGATAAGTGCAACCAAGCGTGTAACACTACGGATAAGTGCAACCAAGCATGTAACACTACGGATAAGTGCAAGTGCACTTTTCACAGCCTGAATGTCAATGCATGCAAGCCCCATGGAAGGAAGCCACATAGCACAAGATACATACATTATTTAGCTATTAATAACACCAGCAAATTAATAAGGATAAGTGCAGCAGCAACAGCCACGCAGACCTGTACTCATAGCCAGGTACTAATTACAAACCAACTTCCTAACTGAAGAAAAACAGAAGGAAATACGGAATGTTAAATAAGACAAATGGACACGCACAAATTCTCTGGTCAGTAACGTACACACACGACAGAGAACAGGTTACTGCAGCGTTACTGCAGTTAAAGTCACACTGTCGCTACGCCTGACTTGTAAACACGGAATTATCGACACCGACACTCTCTGCCTCGTCCTGCAGACATGCTGAGCTCACTCAGGGGTGAAGTCCAGATCGACACTGTGCCTTAGTGTGTCCGGCTCCCTGCGTCTTTATCAGGGAATGATTAAAACCACCAAACAACTACTGTCACTGGGATAAACACGAGTAAACACATGACACACTGGGAGAAGCTGGTCCACCAAAGGACAAGGAATGAGTGACGTGGAGAGTGATGTGCACCACTGGCTGACCTACAGCACCAGTGGGGAGAAGGAGACCCCAAGCTGGGAGGTCACCTCTGGCGGGGCTGTAAGCAGACACCTGCTGGAGCCCACAGTTTTTGGAGAAGTGGCCCTCCATCTGACCTCTTGTACAAAACACTGCCAGAATATTCACGTTTATTCACCCCCCCCCCCCCCCCCCCCAGAAAACATGCATGTACCCTAAAGCTGAAATCCAATATGGGCAAGTTTCGCAATCTGATGAAGCTACTTACTGCCCCCATGCGCACACCACACACACACACACACACAAATTTTTATTAAGTTAAAAAAGCTAGCAGTTAAATGACTAAGCGCAGAAATAATAGAGCACAAACTTTAGAAGTAACAAAAAACCTGACAAGGAGTCACGAGCGCAAACAGCGCGTATACTAATAAGTAATTTGTACTGAATTAACTGTTCTATACACGCTTTGGTAAAATCTTAATCGAAGATTTAATACTGAATCTTAACACTGAACTTACAATTGCAAAGAAAACATACTCGGCTGACCCAGACAGGCCATTAAGTCCACAGATATAAAAACAAGATGACATTTAAGTTACTTACTGACACCCCTGTGGCCACTGTCACTGGGCTCAGTGTCCCTGCTGCTGCACCGCCCCCATATGACGTCATACAAGCTGCCAAGAGGTACAACCCACTTGATAGTACGCGGCATACCAATTGGCTGCCTCCAGCTCTTCTCGCCCAATCACCGCCGTCTTTATTTCACCGTGCACGGATACATTGCTGCAGCTTATGTGGAGCCGCCAAGGTGAGTGTCTTTATCTTTTAAATGTTACTACGATTAATATAGAATGTAATCGCGCCCTCTCTGTATATAAATATATATATGAACAAAGTTTCTTGCTGACTATACATGTACTCGGTATCATGCTAATAATTCTTGTTTGCCGCTAGAGATATTGATGGTGTGTATGTTAAACTAGGTAAAACTAGCGTATTCCCTCTTTCCCATTAATGTGTTATTGCATACAACGTCATTTTTAATACTTTAACCCTGATGGAGAATATCCGGTTAATGTCGGATTTGCGGGTTTGGTCTGAATTATAGTGCGATCCCGGTAAAACCCGAATTTTTTGAAGAAACACTATTTATCACACTTGAGGAACACAGATGCCGATCCGAAATTCATGCGGACTTAAACGCGGTCTGTGCGCGCCCCCGTGTTCCCCATTAGGAGCGTAGCCCACAGACGGCCGCATGGGGGTGCTGTCGGCGCTGTGCAGGGGCCTGGCCCGGGGTGCGGACCGCATGGCGGAGTTCACTAGCAAGCGTGGGTCGAACACCTTCTACAAGGGCCGGGGCGCCAGGCCGACGGGCAAGCTGACGGCCAGCCGCAAGTTCGTGCGGATACAGGAGATGGTCCCGGAGTTCGTGGTGCCCAACCTGCAGGGCTTCAGGCTCCAGGCGTACGTGTCATACCGCGCTCCGGACGGCACGGAGCCGCCCCTCACCGCCGAGGAGCTCTTTACCCAGGCGGTGGCCCCGCAGATACGGAAGGACATGGAGGAGGGCACCTTCAGACCAGGCGACTTGGAGAAGTACGGCTTCCAGCCCACGCAGGAGGGCAGGCTGTTTAAGCTGTTTCCCAAAAACTTCGTGCGGTAGCGACCAGGCTGACAAGGCGCCCTAGAAACGTACGAGGACGATAAGGACTGCTGGGGTGTCGGACCGGCATTCGGGGATCCGTCCTCTGCAACAAGAATATCGGGTCCCCCCCCCCAGCAAGAAATCCATCTTCTGTGAACTTCCCCTTCGGTCATTTTTTCCCAGACTGGTATGTAAGGAAATGACTCAATAATAATAAAAAAGTTCATCTACGCTAAAGTGACAGTGAAATGTTAATCCACCACTGGTAGTCAAATGCATTTTTGTATCAAAACAAAGTAATGAACCAAATAAAATGTAATTGAGTCGTGTAATCCAATTATATGCTTTTGTGCCAGCAAACTTATATACCTAATATTATATACTATATTAATACCAACATCAAACACACTTTTCATATTAAGCAGAAATACATGAATTTGAAGAACACCCCCATACAAATTAGTTTTATTGGTGAAGTACTGCTGTAGTAATTGGCATTTCTTTGTAAAATGTGACAGTATCCTGCAACAATGTATTTAAGTACAAAGCTTAAAAACAGCCAGTGTCACCATACAGTGATTTAAAATAAGATACAGATAATCAACCTTGTCGTATCATATATATATATATATATATATATATAACATTTAAAGAAAAGTTCATTTGGTTTAAGTTTTTGGTTGACGAGCTATATTGCTGTGCAACACACCAGCAGGACACCAACTAGTCCTTTCCATGATTAGATATCACCCTTCACTCTAAATGGGGGGGATCAAACATTCATGACCAAAATAAGTTACAGAAAAGTCAAGGTTCTGGTTGTATCTGGTTATCTAGGTGCAGATAGGACTGCCGCCTGTAGAGTTTCCACCTTGAGACCTTATTCTGTTCGGCACACACTGGGACCCGCAGCCACGTGCTGCGAGTGGCCGCCCTGCCTGTGGTCATGCCATGAATGCTTGCTGTTCTAGGCTCCACAGCCATCTCCTCCCCACACCTGAGAATAAGTTGGTGCAGGTGGCACCAGTTAGCATGCATAGCTAATCCCCTCCCTCTGCAGCTCCTCCATGGCCGCCATCCACGCCCCCTTGGCCCTCGGCACCAGTAACCGCTCCACTCTCCTCAGGGGTCCAGTCCCAGCGCCACACGTGTAACATGTGGTCATAGAAGGAACAGGTGGCCATCAGGCAGGACAGAGTGGGGGTATGGCCAGCAGGGACAGGGGGCGTGGCCTCCGCAGCACACGCAGGACTGGGCTGCACTCCCTCAGGGATGTACCGGCCCATGTCATCCTCCAGCGACGTGTCAAAGCTGGCGGTGGGCGATTCGTACTGGATCCTCAGGTGAGCTCCCATTTCCAGCGTAGCTCCTTCTGCCTCTGCTGTCTCCTGAGAGTCACAGGCAGGGGCTCCTCTAAGTGGGAGGCGCGACCAATCCGCTCCGTAGGCGAGGGAGTTGTGCAAGATATAGGAGGCCAGGATTGAGCATGGTTCACCACTGCCCTCTAGAGACATGGAGGAAAAACAGCACTAGATTTCATTTAAGGTGGACAATACACTCTAGGTCCAGAATTGAACCACATAGCCTAATTAATGACTGAAGTAAGTAAGCCTCACCCAGAGCCTGCTGGCAGTGTAGGATGTGGAAGTCGTTATGCATGCAGGCAGCCAGCAGGAGGTGCTCCTGCGTCGGGTGCCATTTGAGCCGCCACACGCCGCCACCCAGCAGTGTCTCGGCTAAGGGCCGCTTCATGTTGCGCTCGTCCCACAGCAGCATCTGCTCGTCATAGCTGGGGGGTGGGAGGGCACTTTGTCAGGTCAAACAAGCTCCCTACCAGTGCCACGTTTGAGGGAAGAATCATTACATACAAGTTTAAAACAAAAAAACCTGTAATACCTATTATCCATTATATAACATATATACCACTGAAGTCCCCTCAGCACACCATACAATGGGCTTGACATGCTTAGAACAGAAAAATGCCACTGACACGGGGCCCGTGCATTACAGCACGCATGCAAAGGGAAAACCAGAGACCAGCTCTGCTCAACAGCCCCGTGACACTCAGCTATAGTTTGTTTTGAAGGAAATGTATTAATTTTGGTATTTTTGCATCTGAAAATGCCAGTGGCCAGGATGTGCTCCCAGTGCAGGTTGTTGTAGATGCAGTGTGTTTAATCCCCCCCCACACACACACACACACACACACACACACACACACACACACACACACAACTTTTACCTGCCAGTGGCCAGGACGTGTTCCCGGTGTGGATTGCTGTGGATGCTGCAGACCCCCATGGAATGCCTGTGTGAGAAAATGGAGAATGTGATGCAGGAATCACCGTGTGACACAGTCAGCCAATGAGAGGGCAGAAACACATGAGAATGCTGACGTTCCAAACACATGGCAAAACACAAAAAGTGGGATAAAATGTGTCGCAACATCTGATTTGTCTGACATGACTGGTGCCATCATCGCCCCTTAATCCCATCACAAACTGCCAACCACACCGCGCTCACACAGAAGCAGGCGCCGTGAAGGTAAACAAGCAGCACAGCCCTCTGGTTAATCGCAGAGGTGCCAGTGTTGCTGCCCATGTCTGGGACGGGGAGTGACCTGCTCACCCCTGACTGGTGAAGGTGGGGCAGGATGGCCCAATGCGGAGGTCCCAGCCCTTCAGCTTGCAGTCATCCCCACCTGGGACAGGGACCGGTGCCAGAGTGAACAAACAGAGCACCAGTAACATCTGGCAGCTAAAAATCAGCACCAGCACCCATCAAACAGCCGGTTCATCCCCCTTCCATCTGGAAAAGGATCTGAAGCATTCTGTCCGCTACCAGGTTCTGCCAGTTTTGTCCCCCAGACTTCAGTCATCCCGCCCGCCCCCCCCCACCCCAACGCTGGCAAATACACATTTACGCTACAACATTGTTTCTGAGATTATCAGTGTACTGTCACGCACTGTCCTACACCACGGTTTGCTTTTATTACTTGAACTGTCATTGTTATGTTGTGTGCTGCAGTGTATTGTTTGTATTTCATTAACCCCCCCCCGACCTGTATTTACTGCTCATCTGTTCCTGTCCTTGCCGTTTGATGCTCCGCAGAGCCATACCAGAATGTGTATGAAATGAGAATAGAATCATTTGAATAACTGTGATCACAGAAAGAGTAACGACCAAAATTGACGGCGCATGCACTCATGCATTTCTTTTTAAAAAAGAAACATATATTCAACAGCAGGGGGCAGTAAGAGACATGAAGAATGGAGCAGCCCCCCCCCCACACCTGAGTAGAGCAGCTGAGTGTCCCAGTAGCTGAAGGCAGAGATCCAGGCCTCAAAGTCGTGAGCCTTCCACTGAGAGAGCTTGGCAAGGCTGGCCTCCCCCAGTGCCAGCACGCTGATGCCCCCTGTGGAGTCACTGGACACCACTCGCACGTCACTGCTGCAAGAAGGTGGCAGCACAGCAGCAAGCCTCATTAAGAAAGTGACAGATCTCTCGGTGAAGGCCGACAGTTCGGGGACCTTAATGCAGTGCAGGTCAACATAATGCTTGCCTGATCCACTGTTCCACTAGTTGTGTCCCTGAATTGACATGTCTTGCTACCAACCATAATAATCTTGCTTTCGCTCACCTGTCCCCCCTACCAGTGGACCAGTCCAAAGACAGAGCCAGCCTATCAGGGCCCAGCTCCACGCACGATGTCATCTCCAGCCCACTGGGGCCATCCTACTGGAGAGAGATGCCCATGACAAGGTGACAGGCATAGTCTTTTCTAGCCATGAGCTTCATTGTCCATTCAGTGTGTTACAGACCCTGTGCACCCTAGAGGTGGATCAGCCCCTCACCTGAGTGTCAGTCAGTTTCCACAGTTGTAATTCCCCACTGGCAGTGGCCATCCCCAGTAGGGGGTGCTCCAACACAGGCACATGACACCTGAGGATAGAAATGTACAACTAGGACCAAACAGATAATAAAACTGTTTACTAGTTTTAAAAACACAATACATACTTCAGCCTATATACACAAAATATAATTAACATTTATCATGGATAATGGCCTTACCACTTAATATCTAGTATGGCGGATGTATCAATGCGCTGAATCTCAGTGAGCGGCGGACAATGCAGACCATCCTCATGAAACTGAAACAGGTAGAGTCGTCCAATGCGGCTGGGGACGGCGGACTCAACGTCCACCTTAAAAAAAAAACAAAAGAGCACTAATTATATCCAGCCCCTCTCGTAATAAGTAAAACGAGGTGCGCCTGACGCTGCCCTGACCCCTTCCGGCGTCTTCAGCAGCTGGTACGTTCCGCAGGCCAGAACACCGTGCCAAGGGGCCACCGGGCACCACTCCACGGCGTCTGCGCTCAGCTGCGTGTCCAGCAGCTGCAGGCTCCGGGTGCGCGATCTGCAGGCCATGGCATCCTGCACCCCGCAAGTCCAGCTCTGCTCAGGAACAGCACCGCAATACACTCAGTTCATACCATGAATCTGGCGTCGCCTGCATTATCGGGGTTAACCCGGCACTGCCACACTTTCCTCCTTATCCGGTTGTTATTTGTATGATTATTTTCTCTGTATTTACATAAACGCTCAGAGACGTTTACAGTTTTTAGGCAGATGCGCTGGCGACGTAAGTGCAGTCAAGCTGAAGTCAGCGACGGCTAATCTGAGCGGATGAAGGGCGACTAAATCCGCCGCGCTCTGCTAAGCATCACAACACTGCACGCTTACCAGCATTGAAACTCATTTTTCCCCGTGTGTGTAAATAAGATATTGGACATACTTACAACTCGTGGCTGCTGGCGACGGGGACGCGCGGAGAAGCGCGCGCCACCCACTCACTTCCGGGTTAAACGTCGGTTACGTCACACAACAACAAAGCCAGAAAAGGTCTCGGTTTCTTCTCAGTTTTAATCTTTTGTCGCCAGGTCGATTGCTTTCATTCTGTCTAAGATCGTATCGCAGCTCGTATAATCTTCACCCCTCTAATTGAGTTTATAAAACAACTGAATTTGCACATTGACTCTGCTCCGTGTTTATTAGCGTACTCCGTCTTGTCTCTATTCTGTATGAGATACTTTATAACCTAAATATATCCAGTGCAAACGTCAATGAGGTAACGATCGCATTTCTTCATCTACTAATGGATCATCAAATGAGATCGACATACTGCACGGTTGTCAATAAATGCGACGACGCGAAGTATCTGTGCTATTTCCACGGGAAAGCTGGGGCGTTTAACATTCGGTAAGTTTGTAGTTCAGAAGTTTTATTTCGTTAGATGGTCGGTGGCCAAACTCAATCAGCCGTATTTAGTATTATAGCCGAGTCACATGTTTGCACTGCAGCCTAGGGGATGTTAGTAAGTACTATGATTGAATGGGTGCCATAAAAATGTGCGAAGCAGATCTACGCGGAAAACCACGCCACACCTCCCGAAGGTTGGATGGATGAGAACTGAATCATGGCTATGAGACGTGGAGCATTACCTATTTAATTATCAAAGTACAAACTCCACCTTTCACGTTTATTAACTAAATCACTGAGAATGTGCTTATATATAGAGAGACAGATATTGCATTTAAGTTTAATGCATTTTTTTTTACAAGGAGGGGTGTAGTAGGTATTTTGTTGAGGGAACAGATAAACCACTGCAGGTTTGCCGTATGTATTGTGTTAATTGGTGTTGTTTGCTATGGGAGAGAGATTGAGCTGAAAGCTGAGCAAACGTGGATGGATGGCCAAGCCTGCCACAGGACTATGGCTGGACTCGGCGGAAGCCGGGGAGGAGGACAGGGTGGTGTGCTAACTGTCCTCCTGCCACCAGGAAGAGGGTGCAGTTGAGGAGCCCCCCCCAGCCGCTGGCTCATGCTCTCCAGATGCACAGCTTAACACTTCCGAACTTCCTTTGTGCTGCTGACATTCTGTGCTTCTGCTGTCCCTGTTTCTAACCCCGCCCACCTTAGAAGATGGGGTGCAGAGACGGTTAAGGGTAACACTCGCATGCTTTCGCCCTGGCAGAATGACCGACGCTTCAGATGTATGGAGCACGGATTTCACAGAGGACACTTTGACCCAGCATGTAAGCTGTTCAGCCCGACACACAGCATCACAGGCTGAATGCCCACGCTTGATGGCTATATTTTGTGGGGTGAAGATATTCCCCATATACAGTGCCAGTGAAGCCATTAGGTGTTGCCCATTTGGGCTCTGACACGCACTGCTTGTAGGAAATGGTTGACACCCTGTCACGGTTTAAATTTCAGATGAAGAGCTTTGCCTTGAAGTCACCTGAAAGTTACGTCTCGAAAATCAGGTATGGCCCTGTGGGATGCAGTGAAACTTTAATCCTTTTGGGTTTGTTGGTCTAGTTGGAGATGGTAAACGGTATTGTAGTATGCGTTACATTTATAAATAAACTGCAGGATAAGTTATGGCGCATTTTGTCATTGAGCAACAATGTAGGCCAGAGGTGTGACTGATATTTTGTGGATTGAAGAATGAGTGAGCTGACATACTTTGTCACTGAGTAGCATCTTACCCCAGAGGTGTGACGGTGGTGGTTTGTAGATTACGGTTATTCGGCCCTTCTGTGGGAGTCTTTGCATGGCTTTGCTTTTTCTCCTCTGTGTATTCAGGGAAGCCTGTCAGACAGGCATGGCGTCGGTGAGCCTGGAGGGGGACTCTGCGCTCCTGCACTTGGGGGGTGGCCTTAGCGTTTCCCTGTCTCGGCTGGGCAGCCCGCAGTCTCGTGCGGAGCTGCAGGAGCTGCTCTTCAGGATGGCTGAGAGCTTGAGCTGCATGGGTGGCCCAGGTGAGCCCCCCCCCCCCCCCCCCCCCCAGGATGTGGTGGTATGTGTGGTCCATATGCCGAGCCTCCCTGACGTCATTCTCTTACAGCTCCTGTCAGTCCCATGAAAAACGTGCAGGGAGGGCGTACAGGTATGTGCTCGCTGTGTGCGCTCCTCGTGCATTCCTTTGCAGTTGCACAGGAATGCCATCAGTAACACTTGTTCAAGAAGAAACTGACACCCGTTTATACTAATATAATTATCATTATAGCTTTTTATTTCATATTTTGGACAATCAGGTCTTGGTACTTCTTGGGTTTCTTGGACATTTAAGGAGGACGTGACTGTTAACTGGACTCTCATTCCAGAATTTGAGCCTAGGAGGCACCAGACCGGGCCGATTCTGGCAGTAAGGAAGCGCATTCCGGGAGACTCGCTCATCAATCCGGGAAGCAGAAGGTGACGTTCGCGAAGGGCCGCACGCGCACACACACACACACACACAAATACACGAGTATTCTTCATATTCATGTCTTTGTGGGGACTCTCCATTCATGTCTATGGGAATAACCCGAATCCCAGCTATGACGAGGTTGTAAGTAACCTTAAGTAACCAAACAAAACTCAAGACTTTAAGCACTTTTATTGTTTTCATTGCATTCACAGATTTTTATGAAACTGAGGTTAACATCGTAGGGACCTGAAAAATGTCCCCCAAGCTAAAAACTACCATTCCATTAAAAGCACCATTCCGTCTCACACTCTCACAGAGCACCATTCCGTCTCACACTCTCACAGAGCACCATTCCGTCTCACACTCTCACAGAGCACCATTCCGTCTCACACTCTCACAGAGCACCATTCTGTCTCCATGTCCCACCACAGTAAGAAGTCCGCAACCGGCGTCTTGTTTGATGAGTGAGGATCTCTGAATAGATGGTCTGGCCCCCCATCCTGGGTTGTTCCCCCCCTCATGCCCATTGCTTCCGGGATAGGCTCTGGACCCCCGCGACCCAGTAGGATAAGCAGTTTGGAAGATGGATGGATGGATATGGCCATTAATGTCTGCTGGTCCTGACACTGATTCATGTACCATAAACCGCTCAGTATTCAGTATGAAATGTGTGGTAATCTGTCATTATTTATCCTTTTAATCCTCTCAAGTATGAATTTCCATTCATAACATGATGCTGTTTTTAATAATTCCCTCCTTTTTAAGCTGCGGACTTGACACACAATTTTTTAACGTGCTGATATATGCTGATGAACACCCATTGTTTTAAAAAATAAATAAATGCATTTGTAATGAACTAATTCTTGTTGAGATGCCTTGTTTAACTTACATTTACAACCACAAAACTCATTCAGGAATAGTAAAGACTTAATTAGTGCAACTGATCAGCTCCTAAATAATGAAGAAGCAGACAGCATCTGCACACTTCGTTCATCATTTAAATACTTTATTAAAAGAGAGGAATTGATACAAAGCAATATTCCTAAACACAGCTAGATGGGCGGCTTTCATGTGCCTCCATGATATGAAAATGAACAAAAATCTTTCTTAGGTGAAATAAAACTAATTAAAAGCCGTAAGCATATTTGCCCTTTAAGAAAATCCAGCAGCACCATAATGGAAGCCATCCAGAAACAAATGATTTAAGTTGATATAAGTCTACGAGGTACTGAGGACAAAATGCCATGAACAGAACCAAAGGTTTTCTTTTTATAGGAATGCGATGTTCTCTTATTTATACGGCGCTGCTAGAGCTGCATAGGAGTGACATTTATCCAGAAGCGGCAGGGGGCTGGGTCTGCATCAGCGACGGCAGATACTCCGAAGGGAAAATGATACCGAAGCGTTTCTTCCTTCATCTGCTCTCCTCCCCTCTTCTCTCTCTCCATAGACCTGGCTTCATTTGTTCCTGGTGAGGTACTTGGCCACTGAGTAGTAGGCCAGCAGGATCTCGCCGTCGTTGGGGCAGGTGAAGCGGAACTCGTCCCGCTCGTAGGCATTTACCAGATACCGCGTCAGGCCCTTCAGGGCGGCAGGAATCTCGAAATCCCGGTACTTCTTGCACACAACCTACAGACGAGGAGCAAGAGGGTGGCAGCTGTTTTAATTTCTCACTGACCATATGAGAGTAAGAGGAGGACCTGTGCCTGTCTGTCTGTCTCTGTCTGTGCCTGTCTGTCTCTGTGTGTGTGCCTGTCTGTCTGTCTCTGTCTGTGCCTGTCTGTCTCTGTGTGTGTGTGTATGTGTGTGTGCCTGTCTGTCTCTGTCTGTGTGTGTGTGCCTGTCTGTCTCTGTCTGTGCCTGTCTGTCTGTCTCTATCTGTGTGTGTGTGCCTGTCTGTCTCTGTCTGTGTGTGTGTGTGCCTGTCTGTCTCTGTCTGTGTGTGTGTGTGCCTGTCTGTCTCTATCTGTGTGTGTGTGCCTGTCTCTGTCTGTGCCTGTCTGTCTCTATCTGTGTGTGTGTGCCTGTCTGTCTGTGCCTGTCTGTCTCTATCTGTGTGTGTGTGCCTGTCTGTCTGTGCCTGTCTGTGCCTGTCTATCTCTGTCTGTGTGTGTGTGTGTCTGTCTGTCTGTCTCTATGTGTGTGTGTGTGTCTGTCTGTGTCTCTCTGTCTGTGTATGTGTGCCTGTCTGTCTCTGTGTGTGTGTGCCTGTCTCTGTCTGTGCCTGTCTGTCTCTATCTGTGTGTGTGTGCCTGTCTCTGTCTGTGCCTGTCTGTCTCTATCTGTGTGTGTTTGCCTGTCTGTCTGTGCCTGTCTGTCTATCTGTGTGTGTGTGCCTGTCTCTGTCTGTGCCTGTCTGTCTCTATCTGTGTGTGTGTGCCTGTCTCTGTCTGTGCCTGTCTGTCTCTATCTGTGTGTGTGTGCCTGTCTGTCTCTGTCTGTGTGTTTGTCTGTCTGTCTGTCTCTGTCTGTCTGTCTGTCTGTCTGTGTGTGTGTGTGTGTCTGTCTGTCTGTCTGTCTGTGTGTGTGTGTGTCTGTGTCTGTGCCTGTCTGTCTCTGTATGTGTGTCTGTCTGTGTGTTTGTCTGTCTGTCTGTGTGTGTGTGTGTGTCTGTCTGTGTGTGTGTGTGTCTGTCTGTGTGTGTGTGGGCCATGTATAGATTACATTGTAAACACTGATAAAATCCTTCTGTTTTTATGCTGTGGGATCATTTTTTCAGCTCAGTTTTATAAAAATCTGTGACTGCAATCAAACAACTAAAAATGTCACGTATTGAATTTTGTTTGGTTACTTATGGGTAAGGTTAGAGCTGGGTTAGGGGTTAAGGTTGTCATTTTTGGGATTGCAGTTATGCCCATAGAATTGAATGGACAGGCCCCACAAAGATATTAGTACAGGTGTGTGTGTGTGAACATAAGAAATTTACAAAGGAGAGGAGGCCATTCGGCCCATCAACCTCATTTGGGGAGAACTTATCTAATAGCTCAGAGTTATTAAAATCTTTTCTAGCTCTGATTTAAAGGAACCCAGGGTTTTAGCTTGTGCTAAACTAACAGGAAGATTATTCCATACTCTAACCACAAGCTGTGTAAAGAAGTGCTTCCTCAAATTCATTTTAAAATGTTCACCCGCTAATTTCCACTTATGGCCACGAGTTCTACTGTTTAAACTAATATTGAAATAGCCATTTGGCTGAACAGCATCCAGACCTGTTGGAATCTTATATACCTGGATCATAATTTCCTTAATTAACCCCCTTAATATCCTTTGCTCGAGGCTGAACAAATTCAGCTCAGCTAACGTCTCCTCATAAGACAGTCCTCTAAGACCAGAGATCATTCTCGTAGCCCTTTGCTGAACCCTTTCTAAGGCAGCAATGTCCTTTTTACGGTGTCTTAGTGTGTGTGTGTTTCTGTCTGTCTGCATGCCTGCCTGTCTGTCTGTATGCATGTCTGCATGCCTGCCTGTCTGTCTGCCTGCCTGCCTGCCTGCCTGTCTGCCTGTCTGTCTGTCTGTCTGCCTGCCTGCGCACATGTTGAGGCGGTTGTTGGTACCTTCACGATGTTGAGCTTGGGCAGCAGGTTGCAGTCTGCCAGTGTCAGTGTGTTCCCATCCAGGAAGAGCCTGGGAGATTCTGTTATGTTGGGGTTCTTGTCCAGTTCGTTTGGAAGCGGGGTCAGCAGGTACTGGTCCAGCTTCATTAAGCTCTTCAGAAATTTCTTTTCCAGCACTGTAACATCAAACATGCCATTGCTAAAGTCAGCCGGGGGAAACAGACAGGTGCAGTGAGGGGCTGCATGGCTAGAGGCCGCAAACTCACTGTCATTCAGGCCAGGGTTGGGATTCTTGACATAGGCGGAGAACTTATGGAAGATGTCATCTCCAGCACCATTGGATTCCTTATAGCGACAGCAGAGCTTAGGATACCTGCAGCGTTAAAAACATGCTGACTCCCACAGCAGATATTGGGTCACTGTGTAGTCTGCTTACGCTCTCATAGGGAGTTCCCGTCGTCAAACATACAAAGTATGGCACCAGCGTAGCGCAACAACCAACATCCAGTGAGATGCCTAAATGAATTCGTACAAGTTGATAGTAGTTGATAGTTTCTTATTGGCCTGTGCCTTGGTTGTGAAAAGCTGATTATTCTGAACTTAGCTGAAAAAAATATATATTCAATTAGGTTCAAAATATGATAGAAGATGGTGAGCATAAGGTGCAGTCATGAAGACTAGACTGAGGTCACTCACTGCGGGGGGGCCAGCGTCTCCTCCAGGAACTCCTCGATCTTGTTGGTGTCTGTGCGCACGTCATTGTTGTAAAGCAGAAATGGGGGCTGTGAGCCTGGGGCCAGGTCTTTGAGAACCTCTGGGGCCCTGGAATGGAGGAATGAGGGGAATGTGGCCCCAGAATGCACGAGCACGTGTGAGCGAGGGTGCCCCCTCCCCAGGCACAGAGGGGGGTCTCTGCTGGACCTCCTGACACTCACCTCTTCATGTCGACAGTAGTGAGGGTGAAATGCACACCTTTCAGCCAGAGGATCATGAAGAGGCGCTGGCAGAAAGGGCAGTTACCCACGCTCTCGCCATCGTTACTCGCCTGCAAACACAACAGGCTGTTACACTGAAGGCTACAATAAGAGCATTTGTTAAACACCCAGAAATGATCTCTTTTCTAAAAGAAACAGTAAATGGAGGTGTGCTCTATGATAAAAAAAAACCTTCTTGTGGGCCGTTTTTACCCTCCCCCTTGCTTACTTTCTCTTACATTCTCATCACTGTCTTCTCCGTAACATCTGAGTTAGGAGGATAAGACTATCTGGCTGAGAACAAAAGGCAGGAGGAACATTCTAGCTCAATGAGCTTTTTGCCTTGATCCTAGAGATTTGGCCAGGGTGTGTTGACACAATCAATGACTGAAGGTGTCACACAGCCACGATCAGAAAGGTCGCGTGTCCCCACAGCCGCTTGGGCGCAATACGAGGCCTTTCCTCAAACACTGGAGCCCGAAGGTTCTGTGATAAGGACTCCTGCAGAATCACCTGACACCTGCTATGAACATATGTAGGGGCTGTTTTGCCTGATTCTTGAAATGCAGATAAGGCACGTGGAGAAGTGCACAGACCCACCCAGCCAGACGAATCTAATCATCTAGAAGTTTCAAGCTACTTTCCATTAAGCAAAAAGTATGACGTCTCCATTCAAGACAAGTACTTTATCCCAAACGTGTCATCGACAACCTATGAGAGCGATTACTGAGATTACTGAGAACTCAGGATTCAGCAGGTAGATGGTTTATATGTGTAAATATTACTGGCAGGTCAGAGAATATGAAAATGACTGTATCAACAAATGACTTGAATAAACTTTATTTTATGTGCAGAATGTCAGAAAAATCAGGGTAATACTGGAGTCTGTGAGCTGCAGTGATGCACATCAGTCAGAATGCGACTGATACGAGACGATTAACGTATTTAACAAATCGAATTTCTATTCTGCTGATTCCCCCGACGGCGCAGGCATTGCGGAAGCCCTTACCTTGATGAAGAGCTCGATCTTTGGGGCTTCAGCCATTTCTCCGTCTCTCTCCCTCCCAGGCTCTCCAGCTGCTCTCTTATGGCGCTTCTCTTATTTTCAGTGTCTCAGTCTGTCCCTTTCACCACTCCCATCACATTCCTCACACACACCCACCTGTACATCTCACTGGTTATACCTGTATGTCCGGGTGAGGCTGTGTTTACAAGTGTGTCGCTCTTGATTAGGTTTCTTTTACTCTCAGTGTGTGTGTGTGTGTGTGCGCGTGTGTGTTTGCATGTGAGGGGGTTTTAGGCAGGGTGTCGTCCTTTTTGTAGAGGATTCCTATCTTCCCAAAGGGTATATTACCCCACCACTGTAATGCGGAGGAAATGAAATCCTGTAAACATTGAGAGGCAAAGCCAGCAGAGCAACAGCGGTCTGTCACACGGCTGGGCACTTATGTACATCATGTTTTTTGGAAGCTTCTCCAAATTTCCATTCCCCTCTCTGTGACTTTCAGAATGTTCTTCCATACAGGGGGGACAACGGCGCCTGGCCGCCACGACTCCCGCGGCCTGTGCACCCCTGGTGGAAAATGCGCTGCACTGCGCCCTGCGACAAGGCAGCGATGCGGCATTTTGCGCCTCCCAGCAGACTGAAAGCAGAAGTGTTTCTGTGCCTCTGCCCTCTTCCTTATCCGCCTCCAAAACATGGTACGTGGTGCCGCGGTTCAGGAAACGAGTACGACCGGATTTCTTGGCCCGGTGAAGAAGTGCTTCAAAAACGGAGGGTGTGAGAGTAGCGGGGAGGCATGGAGTGTAACAATGGCATCAGCGGGCACGGCAGGCAGAGGCCGCCCCACAACGTCACTGCGGCGGCGGGTGATCCTGTCCATCCAGCCGCGTGCATACGAACCAGCCGCGGAACAAAAATAATGATAAGGCAACTTCAGTGGAAACACATGAGCATGGCAACCACAAGTGATTTAATCAGAAACAAGCCGGCAAATCCAAGTCAAACTGTTACATCCAAACAATGGTCATTTACAGCAAAAAAGATCTAAACAGACATACATGTTTGTAAAATATAAATATAAATATATATATATTTATATTCATGTACATACATAGGATACATTCTAGAGCCTTCCGCTCCAGAGGAAAACTACATATTCACAAAATGAACTGGAGCGTTTGGCTGATATGCGAGTCACGCCCCCCTAATCACACATGATCACACCCAAGCCTCGTTCATTTAAAGTCTCTGTTCTTTAAAAACATTTATCTGATGCATGGGTCATGGCAAAACAGTCTGCTGTGAAGCAAATATTTATGAGCTCTATTCTTTTTTTTTTCTTTTAAAGTTTGTGTAACTTGATCAAAGCGCTCTACAGCGTTCGAGAGCAAAGGCCTTTGGAATTAGCACTCCAAGGTAGGGCGTGAGAGGATCAAAGGATGGGGTGATGGGACGGTCAAAAGGTCAAAGGTCAATTGCCGATGAAGAGGCGCTGGTCCACTGAGGCCAGATGGAAAGTGAGCAGAAACATCATGAATTAAACCGCAGTAACAGGACACAGAAAGAGGTATTAAGTTTAGGCCAAGAAAGACAACAACTAAACAACTGCACAAAATTACAAAAGGAAAATCTCTGCTTTCAGAGACACATCTGATCTTATTAAAGGAGAAAAGAAGTTAGTGTCTCAATCTTCCCTCAGTGTAGGTTTATCAGTCATCACTGACTTTGCCTTTGGTTATTAACATTGGGTCATATATAAAAAAAAGCATAATTTTTCTCCTTTCCATGCCCTCTATTGATTCGTTCTCTTGAAGAAAAAAAAATACTATATCATATTTGAATTATTTTCCAAATGATAGAAACAAAATTACCTTTAATTGGTCCTAAAGTGTTCGGAAATGACCCCAAACCAAGTTGCATTCTTAAGGTGGATCTTAACAGAAGTCCATCGCGTCTCATGGGCCGTGAGATGGTCCATCCTGCTTTCAGACTGATCATTTCACATGTATGAGGGACTGTTATACTCAGGACGTTTGTATTGGCCAGTGAGTTTAATTGTGAAATTACCAAATATGTTTCTGCTGTATTGTGAAGATAGTTTTGAAGGTAGTATTAGCAAGTCAGAAATCTCTCTTTGTGGAGTCCGTCTGCCTCCTACTCTGCTCTCCTACCAAACTCAGCAGCTGGGGGCGCTGTGCGGGCTGCACACCGTACCCACCCTGCAATGACACGTCTCACATGAGCTTCCTACAGGGGGAACCGTAGAGCCCATTTCCTGCTACACTACACACGAGCAGAATAAGGAGGAAGGCAAGAGGCAGAGGTCGCCCATGCTGTCAGACCCAACATGCGTCCACAAGCGTTTCGGTTCGAGACCCACACTGCTAATTATCGTCAGTCGGTTATTCAATTAAAAACCACAGAAATCTCACATCTCATCATGTAAAACAAATCACTTTTTTCTCCTCATAGAAGAAGTACACATGACAATACACCATTTGACATGACTCTCCGAGTCTCATAAACCCTACGGCATGCTTAAAAGGCAAACACAGTCAAAAGGATGTTAAACCTTAAAATGCAGGAGGGGTCCGTGTACAAAGGGGAAAAAAGAATATGTCTATATACTGGTGTTGACTTTGGCTGGGAAGAGAAATAAGACCAAGTCCTAAAATTACATTCATAAGAGGATATGCTGGGGTTAGCGGGCTAGACCCGTAAGGAGATTGATATGTTACTGGGCTGCATTTGCAACCGCGCAGCCGGAATGCGATGCGAGCAATAACTGGGCCCTGAACACAGTCCCTTAATGCTGTTTTTTTGGTTCACTCCAGCTCCGACTACAAGTGCTTGTCTCGCAAGCTAAAAACTAGACACGTCGTAGGGAGGCATTCCTGTTAAAGCACAAACTGACATTCTCGCGGAAAGCTGTAGGCGAGCTACAAATCAGTCGTGGTACTCCGCCCCCAAATTCGCAGCCGCCACAGTCCCGACCGAGGGCGAGGGGGCAGGAGGGGCTGGCAGGCAGACGGCACACCCAGCATCCATATCTCCTTCCCTTCTCTCCGGGGCTCTCACTTCCTGGTTCCTGCCACATCTCCTTGACTCTCCGCACGTGGAGGAGATGACACCTCCCCAGCCGGGCTGCACTCCAGGCAGATAAAAGAAAAGTGCCGTCGTTCTCGGCTCGCTTTAATTTAGGTTTGCTCTTCCGCATTCTCATTACAATCGGGAGTCAAAAGCATTTTTTAAAGGTGTCGGACTCCACGTCTGTCCAGTAGGTCAGTCTCCGAAGTTCAACAGAGCGTGTCTGTGTTAAACGAAAGCTGCACCTGAAAAATGAAGAAGAAAACAAGTTACAAAAACTAACCTCTGTTTGAAGTCACTCTGGCTAAACGTGGTGTTCTTCTGCAAAGTCGGCTCCTGCTTTTGCCCTTCCCTCTCACCCTCTCTTCCTCAAAGCTGATCAGACCCTCGTCATCGTCGCTCTCCAGCTCTTCGGGCTCCTCGCTGACCAGCGCGTTCAGCTCCGTGTTGGCGGCCCGGGGTCGGATCAGACTGAGTATGCGCTGCAGAGGGGACTGACCGCCGCCACCAGGGGGCGAGCTCTGTTGCTGCTCCAGGTTGTCACTCTGTTTCTTGGCAAAGTTCACGAACACCTACAGGCAGCGACATCAAACTCGGTTCTAAAAGCACTCTCTTCATTGGATTGTTAACTGCCGGAATTACGTGCAGCCATTAATGGCCTTAGAAATGCAGCAAAGTAATATTTCTTTTGTGATACATGTACTAAAAATAACTGATCACAAAACTACTTCCCTCTTAGTAAATATATCTACACTGTCAGGAAGACTGCGGTATGCAAGTCATTACGGCAATGCAGTGGACTAAAAAACAAGTAGAGTAGTGCCATGTAGCTAAAAATCAGTCACCCCCTTAACCAAAGGAGGACGTGTCAGCTCCACTGCGACACCTCCTTTAGCTCTGATGCTAAAAGCAGTGAACACTCACGTTGTCTAGTGTGGTCTGGCTGACGGAGTAGTCCTCCATACCAAGCACTTCCACCACCTGCTCCATCTTACTGAACACTTGGGCTAGGGAGATGTGGTCGGACTTCAGCTGGTACTGCACTTTTGTGTGGTGTCGCTCCTGGGGGGGGGGGGGGGGGGGGGGGGGGGGGGGGGGACATGAGAAAGACAAGCGTTCATCTGACCTTTCAAGCTTATTTAATACCCAGTATTCACAGAAATACAGAATATGAGAACAGTTTGTCTCAAATTTTTTGGAGGGTGAAGTATCTGCTATCTTTGTAAAGACCCTGAGGAGAAGTGAGGGTACCTTTAATATAGCTTCTGGAAAGTTCCTGTTGAAGAACCTCACCACTTCCTTGACGCTGACGGTGGACCGCGTGCGCACAGTTATCATGTAGCCATCTCCAAACCTTCAGCAAAAAAGGATGCAAAAGAGTAAAGTGAGGAGGAGGAGGGAGATGGAGGGAGAGATGGGTGTGAGAGAGATGGGTGTGAGAGATGGGTGTGAGAGAGATGGGTGTGAGAGAGATGGGTGTGAGAGAGATGGGTGTGAGAGAGATGGGTGTGAGAGAGATGGGTGTGAGAGAGATGGGTGTGAGAGAGATGGGTGTGAGAGAGATGGGTGTGAGAGAGATGGATGTGAGAGAGATGGGTGTGAGAGAGATGGGTGTGAGAGAGATGGGTGTGAGAGAGATGGGTGTGAGAGAGATGGGTGTGAGAGAGATGGGTGTGAGAGAGATGGGTGTGAGAGAGAGTGCTTTCAGGCGTGATGCTGAGGGCTGGTGCACTGACCTGTTTTTCAGATGCTGGATGCTGCCCAAGCACTTGAACCTGCCGTTGACCATGATACCCAGCCTGGTGCACAAAGCCTCACACTCCTCCATGCTGAGGAGGAAAGGGTGCACCATCAGGACCCCCCACCCCAACAGTACATGGGCTCGGGCACTCCCTCGGGGGGGGGGGGGGGGGCACCTCACCTGTGAGAGGTCAGCACCACTGAGCGGCCTGTCTTGATGATGTCCAGGATGAGATTCCACAAGAAGCGACGTGCCTTGGGGTCCATGCCTGTGGTGGGCTCGTCCTGGGCGACAGGGGGGAAGTGAAGGTTCAGGCGAACAAAAACCATGAAGTGTTTGCAGTGCAGAGCGAGCGACCTGGGCCAGAAAGGCAGTGGCAGTGGCCAAGGGACACGTCTGGGGAGACGCAGCACAAGAGGGCGACACCCCCCCAGCAGGCAGTGGGCGACACTGCACTGAAGGGAACTGAACCTAAAACTGCTAAAACTGCAGACAGATATTTAGGCAGTGCGAAGTACAATGTTTAAGGTGTTCAAGCCTTATTCACAGTACACTTTCAACATTAGTTTCACATATTACTATTAATATTCATTATCAGTAATTATCATTAATTATTAATCACTTCCACTTAAAGCCTCAGCACCCTGTCCTACTTGTAAGTTATTGTACATTGTATGAATATTATGCTCTGCTTCCACCTTGTATATATTGTATGCATATTGTCTGTTATTGTTCTCCATTCTGAAGTTTGCTATGTATTGTTCTTCATAACATGTTGCTTAAGACTGCAGTGAGGTCAGCGAGAAAGTATTTCATTGTATTTCTACTTCTTCAAATGACAATAAAGCTTTTGAATCCTTGAATCCTTTGAACATGATCTGAGGGAATTTAAGCTTATAACAGCAGTGTTCGGTATTTAAAGGAAACTCACAGTCTGTCTACACTGCTCTGCCATCACATGTAGCTGAGCTTATAACACCAGTGTTCGGTATTTAAAGGTAACTCACACTATGGCTACACTGCTCTGTCGTCACATGTAGCTGAGCTTATAACACCAGTGTTCGGTATTTAAAGGTAACTCACACTCTGGCTACACTGCTCTGCCATCACATGTAGCTGAGCTTATAATACCAGTGTGCGGTATTTAAAGGTAACTCACACTATGGCTACACTGCTCTGCCGTCACATGTAGCTGAGCTTATAACACCAGTGTTCGGTATTTAAAGGTAACTCACACTCTGGCTACACTGCCCTGCCATCACATGTAGCTGAGCTTATAACAGCAGAGTGCGGTATTTAAAGGTAACTCACACTCTGGCTACACTGCTCTGCCGTCACATGTAGCTGAGCTTATAACACCAGTGTTCGGTATTTAAAGGTAACTCACACTCTGGCTACACTGCCCTGCCGTCACATGTAGCTGAGCTTGTGTTAGGCATTGCCATGGCTTCACACGCAGTGTTCCGACCGCGAGCGGCTGCCCTTACCAGGAATATGAGGGAGGGGTAGCCGATGAGGGCAATAGCGGTGGACAGCTTGCGCTTGTTGCCTGCGCTGTAGGTGCCTGCTGGCTTGTCTGCATACTTTGACAGGTCCAGCTTCTCCAGGGCCCACTGGACCACCTGACATTGGGGAGGGTCACAGAAACATGGTACTTTACAGAAAACCATATATATGCTGTGCTGCATAAGCAGCAGTCAACCTTTAAACCTTTAAACTAAAAGAGCAGAATTGATATTTTTCATACTGGAAGTTCACCATGATAAAAAGTTCACCATGATAAAAAGTTCAGCATGATAAAAAGAGATGTACATTTGAATCCTCCTCCACATCCCCCTCAGATGTTTCAAAGATTAAATAAACAGCTATCTAGCGATTTGCGGGAGATGATCGTAGCTAGCTAGCTGGTTAGCAGAACATGCTGCTTTAGAATCCCCTAAACAAAGAATGAATTTATTTCATATATAGTGTAGTGACTGTTTGCAGCCAACAGGGGGGGGTCCCACACAAATGTGTAGTTACAGGCTGCGCAGTGGTCCTGCTCACCCTCTCCTCGTCCTTCCAGGGAATGCCCCTGAGGCGAGTGTAGAGCTCGAGGTGCTCTCTGGCGGTGAGGTCCTCAAAGAGAGCATCGAACTGGGGACAGTAGCCAATGCTCTGCTGAACCTTCAGTAGATCCCGGAGGATGCTGGACACAGACAGACAGGCAGACAGGGAGACAGACAGACAGGCAGACAGACAGACAGGCAGACAGACAGACAGGCAGACAGACAGACAGGCAGACAGACAGGCAGGCAGGCAGAGACGGACAGAGACAGACAGACAGACAGACAGACAGACAGACAGACAGACAGACAGGCAGGCAGACAGACAGACAGGGAGACAGACAGACAGACAGACAGACAGACAGACAGGGAGACAGACAGGGAGACAGACAGGGAGACAGACAGGGAGACAGACAGACAGGGAGACAGACAGGGAGATGGAACAAAAGAATAACAAAGTGAGAAGTGTGTGTGGCCTCCAGAATTATTCTGTGGCTGCTGTGAAAAAGGAGCATTAAACAATATACAGATATATAAACATGCACTTTTCCTGACAGACAAGACAGACAAGATCTCTGTAAGAAAGATTCACTGCAGTCCCGATGTGCATATGCTGATAGGGGATGGACACCAGTGACAGGGACATGTACTCAGTTTAATAGTTATTTTGAAAGTTTTATACATTCTTGTAATGCTTGGGCCGCATGCCAGCAAAGATAGCTGTGTTTGAAACCGAGAGGAAGAGGCAGGCCAGCATCTGCCAATCAGTCGATGGACGCCACCTTCATCACACAGACGAGGTGTCAGTAATCTTTTGTGCAAAGCTTAATTCTCGCTCAGAGCCTCTTCCCAACATCCAGCACGTACCGACACACACAGGCAGCGGGATTCACAGCCCCTGGAGTCAGGAGGATACGTCAAAGCGTATGGGCCAAGTCACTGAAAGGGCTAACCAATCATTCAAGTAATTTAACTTCTCCACTAAGCTGTTTCATGGCATAACCTACAGTTTTGGAGGAATATAAAATTTTACCTGTCACAAAACAAGCCGAAAGGCATTTTTTTCTGAGTTCTTGGGCTATGACGGCCTGGTCTAGAAGAGTCACATTTAAGGTGGTGTGATGATGGTAGGGAAACAGGGACCCACAGCCCTCCCACCTGTGACCTCCGATGAAGGCCTCTCCTCCCGTGGTGCTCTCGTCTCCTGTCAGCATCTTGAAGGTGGTGGTCTTCCCGGCACCATTCACCCCTAGCAGGCCAAAGCACTCTCCCGGACGGACCCCCAGGCAGAGCTGGTCCACCGCCAGAATACGGCCCATCCTCCTGGACTTGTACACCTAGCAGCAAACACAGTGTTTAAATCACAGAAGCTCAACAAACCTACAAAAACATCTCAAAAGTTCTTACCATGTTCAAAGTTGAAGGTCCTACTCCCTGGAAACCCCAGTTAATGGCAGAAGCTGCCTGCATTACTCCTGATAACTCCAGTGCAGATCTTAGACTGGTTTGCTTTCGAAGACCATGGCAAAGTCAAGTGCAGACCTTGACGAGTTTGTCTCTCACTCTCTCAGACACCCACCTTAGTGAGGTTCTCCATCTTCAGCATGTCGTTATCGGCATCCCCTCTCAGCACCCTCCGCCTCTCGCACGCCACATCGACATCGTCATCCTCCGCCGGTTGGCTGTTCACAGGGATCCTCCTGGGATGATTTAACCCCACTGCTTTGAACACACTGGCTTCTTATGAGTCCATGGATCCTCATTAATTTTCCTTAGGAAATTATGTAATGATCCCTGATGCTAACTGATTCCTCTGTGGAGGGTTAATTCCAGCATTTTCCCTCATTTTTCTCCTGCTGAGATTAAGCTCTTTCACTCCTCCTGGGATATTATCGTAACTCTTTGATCATGAACAAAATACTCGGAAAAATAAAAATTTGTCTCACAGCTTGTTTTGTTTCCAAGAGGCCCCAGATTATTAATAATAAAACACTCTGACCTCAGAGAGAAGAGACACACTGATAGACAGACATAGTCAGACAGACAGACAGTCATACGGACATCAGGATGACAGACAGACAGACACAGACAAAGACGTCCAGAAGTCAGACTCACTGGGGTTTCCTGAAGAAGTTGTACTGGCACATGATGGTGATGAAGAACCCCACAAAGCCTTCGATGGTCATGGCCACCAGCCCCCTAGCCACGATGTCCCACTCGAATGGTGACTTCATTTTATCAAACTGACCTGAAGCAGAAGCCCTGAGGTTTAGCGGAGGGGGCAGCACAGCGACAGGCTTCTCCGCACCTGAGCCTGAGGCCCACATTACCTATCTTGGCGTAGTACTCATTGATGTATTCATTGTAGGCCATCTCCATCAGTCCATGACCCAGGTTGTAGTTGGGGAAGATGAGGAAACAGGACTTTAGGTAGCTGTTCACCACCTTCAGGTCCTGAAAAGAAGTAAATGACACATATAAGGTATTGCTCATGCCAAAAAGCCCAAAAGAGGAATGTGTGTATGCTTCAGCATCCAGAACTTATGTTTATAGCAAGAATTCCATAAGCATGAGGAGGGGTCCCACATAAACTTTACTGCCTGGCGCAGTGAGGTGAGGAGTGTACCCGCACACCCCGTACTGCCTGGCACAGTGGGGTGAGGAGTGTACCCGCACACCTTGTACTGCCTGGCGCAGCGAGGTGAGGAGTGTACCCGCACACCTTGTACTGCCTGGCGCAGCGAGGTGAGGAGTGTACCAGCACACCCCGTACTGCCTGGCGCAGCGAGGTGAGGAGTGTACCCGCACACCCCGTACTGCCTGGCGCAGCGAGGTGAGGAGTGTACCCGCACACCCCGTACTGCCTGGCGCAGTGAGGTGAGGAGTGTACCCGCACACCCCGTACTGCCTGGCGCAGTGAGGTAAGGAGTGTACATACACACTCTGTACTGCCACCATGATGATGCATTTGCTTCTGTTATGTATGCTGGAGTGATTCCATGTCCAGTTGTTTTTCATATGTTTACTGTTCAGATTCTGTGTTTTGTAGTTAGTGATTTAGGGAATGTTTATGATAAACAGATTTACGGGAAACATTCCCAGAAAACAAACAAGACAAGATGAATATATTGTCTTTTGTGGTTTGTTATTGGAGGCCTTGCCAGAGCAACACTTGGAATCAGGATTCTGAGAGCGGGCCAGCTGTGTGGAGGCGTGACGCAGGCGTGTGAGGTCACAGGGGGGCGGCCCCTCACCTTGTCGTGCTCGAACAGCTGCAGCAGGAAGGTGGCCACCGTGGCTGTGATGCCGATAAAGAGGTTGATGACAATGAGGAAGACGTAGCCGTGCTGGGCACCTCAAACCAGAAGGACGCCGGGTACATGATCGGAGTGATGGACCAACTGCAGAGAGTGGGATGCGTCCTTCAGACTTGTCGTCACGGTAACAGTAGGACCAATCAGAGCACAGCAAATTCTAACATACATAAACTCCTTCAGAAATCAAAACCCAGAAGCATTGTACTATTTTTATCGTTCAGTCATTACATTTTCTTATGCAGCTTTCCAGTTCTGTTCCAGATTTAAGGTGAATGTCTAAACGGTGATTTAAGGGAACTCACCCGTACAGCAGGAAGAGTGACAAGACAGCTGGGAAGTTGGTGGGGGAGGTATACGCAGGAAGGTCGAAGACAAAGAGAATGAGGACGCAGCAGGTGGCAGGGACCAGGTAATTCAACTGGCGGGGGGAAAGCGGCACCAGCGAGGTCAAACAGTGGGACAGGAGCACAGGCATGCGCACACACACAGCACAGTTCCTGTACCGCTGCGTTTGTGATGCAGTTTCACTGTACTTAAGGATCTGTCACCAGGCCATTAACACCCAGACAGAGGAAAATCAATCGCAAACAAAAAATTTCTGTCACTTTGACAGTATTAATTTGAAGCTGCCAAGTGTTTCAAAAAGCTTGCTGCGTTTGTCACTACCCCCCAACACACACACACACCCTCAGTCTGCTCCCTCACCATGTCCCAGATGTAGTTAGCCAGCCAGTAAATGGACTGGGTCGCAGCCACTGACAAACTGCAGGTGCTTAGCCTTGGTGGACTTCTCGGCAACAAGGAAGACGACAAAGCTGGCTGGCACAAAGGACATGGCCACGATGATGAAGATGGCGATGACTACATCGGTGCCCTGCAGTCTGGGGGGGGTGACAATGCCTGTTAAGCACGAGAGCACTGCCTCCCATTTAGATGAACAAAGAGATAAAGTTACTTCATTAACTGGGCTTGAGAGACATGTTCATCCAGGTGTGCTTCAAATGATCATGTACATCAATTCTCCAAAGGTCAGTGACACAGCACACATTCTCCCGACTCCCTGACCCACATCTCACCCATCGCAACCTTTTAACAAGAAGGACACTGATTCTTAGACAGCAGAATACCCCAGGTTTAGACTTGGTCCTCCTGGGAATCCCAGTTCACTTCCATTTCAATGCAGTTTATTTTTACGCAGCACTTTTTACAACAAAGTCGCCCCAAGGTACGAGTATGACAATCTATTACTACATTGTCTATACAAAACACTAAATGGTGCATGAAACAGAAAAAGTGAAAAGAGAGGAGAGGAACCAAAAACTCCAAAGTAAATGGGGAAAAACGACTCTTGGGGTCTGCGTGCTAACGAGGGGGAGGGCGGCAGGCACAGAGAGGGTGGGAAGGCGGGGGCGTACAGGTAGTCCAGGGAGAGACTGGCGCTCGTCCGGTTCATGGGGTGGTTGGTCACTGTTATGCCTGCAAACACACAAGCAGGTCGCAGGTCAGACGATGAAGCTACAGCTCCGGAATGAACCACTGCCATCAAACTGAGACGAGGCCATTTGTAAAGTACTAGTGCGGGTGCAGTCGAATGCTTCAGTTTTCAAATCTCCCATCATGCTCTCTTTTAAGGCATGAATAGACGAATAGAGGTGAGAGTGAAGCTGGGGGTCTGGGCACAGGATCAGCCATTTATCCCCCTGTGGTATTTTTGGTGGGGGGGGGAGTAAAGATCTCGCTCAAGGGCCCAACGACGACATCAGTCTGCTGCCCTCCAATCATAGACCCAGTGTCCTAACCTGCTAAGGAACATTCCACCATTCCACCCCCCTAAAAATGACCCCGCCTGACGCCCCCTGGTTCCCGCCCTTACCGTAAGCAGCAGGGTTTCC
Source organism: Brienomyrus brachyistius (assembly GCF_023856365.1). Taxonomy (NCBI): domain Eukaryota; kingdom Metazoa; phylum Chordata; class Actinopteri; order Osteoglossiformes; family Mormyridae; genus Brienomyrus; species Brienomyrus brachyistius. The sequence continues at coordinate 1,882,211 of NC_064534.1, read as the reverse complement.
CTTGCTCGGGGGAAGGTTGGCCCGCAGGATGGCGTTATTCAGCACGTTGAGATAGGTGGGCATGCTGTGATATCCCTTGTTGTTGTACAGCACCTGCAAAGGTGCAGGAGGAACAGACCAGTCACCAGATGATTGGTTGTGTCAGTTTGATGGGGGACCATGAGAGCGACTGGCACCACGAACCTGGGCAGAACGCCGCACCGCGATCTTGCGCACCATGGGTGGGATATTCTTCCCAAAGGAAGCTGGGATGGACTTCTGGATATTCCCCACTGTGACCCCCCCATACCTGCAACAGAGATGGTGCGTAACCTACATGCCCCGCCTCTCTGATTCAAGCCCCGCCCCTCCCCCATTCAAGCCCTGCCCACTGGCCATGCCTCGCCCCTCCCCATCACAGGGCATCACCTGTGCAGACGGAGGCGGTCTGACGTGTACAGCAGGTACTCAGACACGTTACGGCCGGTTATGTCCACCAAGATGTCCCCCGTGACCACCTTGGTGAGTGGGGGCCTGCCCCCGACACCGCTGGGGCACGAGAAGCCCGTGCCCTGCATGGAGCAGACGCAGCGCACCGGCTCGTGGATACTCTGCGGCAGGGATGGTGCCGACGTCACTGTCTCTGAGGACACAGGACACAGCGGTAAGTCTCTCACGTTAGGGACAATGCAGAGGCTTTTTCTTCACGATAGACGGCACCTAGTGGACAGATTTCTAATTACAATTTGCTGTCACCAGTGTTACATTACAGTACTACCAGCCTATGGAGAGGAGAGAGGAGTAAGTCGGTAGTAAGGCGTACCGTGAACGGTGGTGGGGGGGGCGGCAGTGTAGTTCCAGGTACCATCCTCGTACCCTGGCTCGGGGTCATCGGAGGGGGCTGGGGATGGGGGAGGGGGCACGAAGTTGGACAGCGGCACGCCCTGGGTGAAGGAGTCCAGGCACATTGAGTCGAAGTAGCGTGCTGCCAACATTTTGGCGTTGTTGGCGCTGGGGTTGAGGGTCTGTGCCAGTTGGTCCAGCGTGCTGTTGAAGGGGGTCTTGAGCACGCAAGTAGCCCCCACACCCGAGGGCAAACGCAGTGTGTTGACGATCTTCTGTGGGCTGGCATCGGGGGAGAGCTTGCTCCTGAGAGTGAAAACACGTTCATCCATCCATCTCCCATAACTAACTACTCACCCAGTACAAGGTCACTGTGACGCTGGAGCCCATCCCAGGATGCACTGGGAGGACAGGCCAGTGCATTACAGGGTTCACACTATCAACACTAACCTGGGCAGTTCAGTGACAGTTTGCCAAAATGCATGTTTCTGTGCCACAGGAGGAACCCACAGTCTTTAGGAAACAGAGAGATGGGGCTTCGGTCATGCGAAGGACAGACAGGACGCTGTCGACTGACCTGTACTGGGCGCGGTCCTCATTGGCATAGGGGATGAAGTTACCCCTCGGCTGGGTGTAGTTGTGGTACTGGGAGGGAGATAGAATGAGGGGGGGCAGGTCACCTGCAGAACAAAGATGACCCAGATCAGAGGAGCACGTGTCAGCAGAGTGAAGAGCACGTGAAGGACAGAAATGAGTATAAAGGACAGCAAACAGCAGCTCGGAGGGGGCGCCCCCCCCTCACCTATCTCGGGCACGGACAGGGCGACGGTCATGGCCACGCAGACGAAGAAGGCAGGCAGCATGATCTGTGAGAAGAGCCCCTTGGTGTTCCGCTTGGCGCAGTGGAAGCGCTTCACGATGAGGCCATGGAACTGCCGCAGACGCAGCCACCAGCCCTCCAGCTTGAAGCTGCCCTGCCCCTCCAGCAGAGGCGGAACATCCGCCAGGGGGGGCGGCACATCTGCATGGGGGGGGGGGGGGGGGAGACAGCAGCCAGCTTCACACTTCTGCATGTGGTGTGTGTCTTACTCTACAGCCCATTCTGACTGTACCCTCCCCCCCCCCCCCCACACACACACACACACACACACACACACACACACACAGTCATGGTACCACTCCCTTGTCTGACTGTACCCCCTCAAACTTACTGTACCACCCGTCTGACTTTAACCCCCCCCAGAGTTACTGTATTACCTGGTCTCACCTGACTGTACCCCTCAGGAGTTACTGTACCACTTGTACCCCCACTCCCCTCCGTTACTCTCTGTCTATGCCCCCCCCCCCTCCCCTCCGTTACTCTCTGTCTATGCCCCCCCCCCCTCCCCTCCGTTACTCTCTAAGCCCCCGGCCCCCCTCCCCCATCTAATAGCTCAAACAGGAACAGCCCCCAGTCCTCCTGCAGTGGTCCCTGGTCACCTCACCCTGAGCACTGGCGCTGTCGGGGTCCTGGCTGTTATTGAAGAGGGGGCAGTAGTCCCCGTAGAACTCCGAGTAGAGGCCGCCCTCGTCGCCCCGCACGGAGCCCAGCGAGGAGGCCGAACGCAGCGAGCTCAGGCTCTGGCTCAGCTGGGAGCACATCACCAGGTTGCTGAGTTCCACCTCAGGCCGAACGGTGCCCCCAGCTAGCTGCACCTCACACTGTGAGCCGGGCAAACAGGAGTTCTTTCCCACAGAGCTCCCAGGGGAGTCCTTCAGATCTGTGAGGGGGGGGGTCAACGACGACCTGAGTTTCAAACTGCTCATTGAAAAAGCATAAGCATCCCTGGGCCAGTGCTGAGCAGCCTGGCAGGTCCGGAAGGCACAGGACAGACATGCTTATAATCAGTATGAAATGTTGTTACCAGAGGCTAAAAAAACACCCCACAAATTTTACATCCCTTTGTCCATTAACAACTATATGCTGCTCATTAAACCCAGAGTTTCATTTTCTTTGTTTATTATGGGTTGTTTTTCTGACCCTTAATTTCATGGCCTCTTGCTGCTATTTTATTCCTTCACTGACTTTTTGTCGTGTTTTACTGCCTGTTTGATCGTACTGCTATTCCAGTGTTTACTGTAGTACATCTCCTCCCACACACACACACACACACACACACACACACACACACACACACAGACATACAGACACACACACACACACACATACAGACACACACACACACACACACACACACACAGACATACAGACACACACACACAGACATACAGACATACACACACACACACACACAGACATACAGACAGACACACACACACACACACACACATACACACACACACAGACAGACAGACACACACACACACACACACACACACACACATACAGACACACACACACACACACACACACACACACACATACAGACACACACACACACACACACACACACACACACACACACACACACACACACACACACAGACTCCCACAGGTAGCGAAGTCGGGCTGCAGTCTGCAGTAGACCAGAGCTTTACTTTAACATGGATATATCGGGACAAACCTGCCATTTCAGCAGGGATTTAAAGAAGGATATGAACTTAATGGTGGTATAATTCCGTAGGGAACCAGAGCAAGGCTGCAGTCCAGCTCAGTGTCATGAACATCTCCAGATTTTCAGTGATGCAGGAAAGCAGGAGTGGGAGGAGAAATGCAGTCACCTGACCCTCCTTGCCCAATCAAACGGTGGCCACAGCTCACCTTTATCAAACATGTTTGTTTATTTTTGCTCTCTGTTTTTCCATGGCCATGTGAGACAGACAGTAGATTCCTAATTATAACGTATTTATTATTTATGACTGCATTGATGCCCCCGTGCCACTCTCCTGCCCTACTGCTCACCGGCATCGCTGTTCTCCAGTGACTGGTCCTCCTCAGACACCTTGAGGAACACTTCTTCCAGCGTGGTGTCCATCACCCCAAAGCTGGTGAGAGAAAGGCTGTGCAGACCCTCCTCCAGAGCCTGAGGCGAGACCACATCTTCATTTTATATTTGGAAGAAGTCTGTTACCAGACACTGCAGACTTTGAGCACAATCATCTCACCCACTCTACCATGGCCTCTCTCTGCCCCCCTGTCCACATGCCTGCCCCCCCCCCCCACCTTCATCTTGCCTACATCATGTTTCTATCATCTCCCTTCAGCACAAACCTAGAAGACCGCCATCATTGCCCCCTGACTACCTTCAAAGACCACCCTTACATATTCCCCAAAACATCAAACCCCGCCCCCTGGGCCAAGCCATCATCTCCCTCTGTACCTGAAAGAGTCTTTCGAAGCACCCCTTCTTGATGGCCTCTGAGGGCAACACATAGGACAGCTCAGTGTTTGAGTTGGACACCAGTAGGCAGGAGGCCACAAACTGGCGGATGAACTGCGTGACCCGTGCCTCGGAGCACGGAGACAGAGAGGAAGGCGATGCGGAGGATGGCGAATGGGGGCAGGGCTGGCCGGCAGGCTGGCTGCTGGGGTCTTCGGCGCCACACACAGCAACAAGGGAGGCAAGCGAGCACATGGGAAGAAATTACGGGGGGGTAAAACCAAAAAGGGGTGAGGAAAATGGACGAGGCGGCGGCTGCAGCACACGCACCGGCAGAAGGCGAGTCACTCTGCTTCTTCACTAGAGTGAGCTTGTAGCCATCGCCGTAGGTGCTCTTGAGGAAGAGTGGAGAGCCGCAGCACTTGAGCTTCCCGTGGGAGATGATGGCGATGCGGTCGCCCAGCAGGTCGGCCTCGTCCATGTGGTGGGTGGAGAGCAGGATGGTGCGACCTGTGCGGGGGAGGACGGGAGGCTCATTTCACAGCCCTACACTCGAGAGCAGAGGCTCGAAGTGAATCCACTCAGTGCACAGTGTCATTCTAACACACCTGCTGATTTCAATTAGCCATAGCAAAGCTCGTTCGAGAGCTATTAACGACACCAAATTTCTCATAGAGTGATCCTGTTCCAATGTGCCCCAAACCACGAATTACTGCGGAAGTGGAACATATAACCATGGAAGACGGTGGTGAACAAACACGGGATGTCAGGATCTGATATGCTGAGCTTGAGGTGTCTTACTGCGTCACATACCACCACAGCCTGGCACTACTACAGATCAGCCTCAGTGGTCACCGGCTGCTTCTGAGACCAGCCTGAAACATGTCTGCCTGTGTATCACATGGGCATGTCTGAGTAACACATGTGGATGTGCATGTATCACATATGTGTGAATTGCATGTGTGTGTGTATCACGTGTATCACATGTATGTGTGCATCATGTGTGTATTAAGTGCAAATGTATCAGGTGTGTGTATCACATGTGCATCACTTGTGCACGTGGGTCACGTGTGTGTATCATGTGCGTTTGTGTATATCACTCACATGTGTGTGCATCATGTGCGTTTGTGTATGATTTGTGTGTGTGTGTATATCACTCACATGTGTGTGTATCATGTGCGTGTGTGTATATCACTCACGTGTGTGTGTATCATGTGCGTGTGTGTATATCACTCACATGTGTGTGTATCATGTGCGTGTGTGTATATCACTCACATGCGTGTGTATCATGTGCGTGTGTGTATATCACTCACATGTGTGTGTATCATGTGCGTGTGTGTATATCACTCACATGCATGTGCATATATATCACATTTGCGTGTGTAAGACAGGCCTCACCCTGCTTGTACTTGAGGATGAGATCCCAAATGGCACGGCGTGCGTAAGGGTCCACGCCAGCTGTGGGCTCGTCCAGGATGACCGCACGAGAGCCACCCACGAAGGCGATGGCCACTGACAGCTTCCTCTTCATGCCACCCGAGAGCGTCTGCACCAGGCTGTGCCGCTTGTTGGACAGTTCCAGGTCCTCGATCATCCTGACACCGGGAGCAGGGAGCCTCATGACACATTGGTACATCGCACAAGCTAACTACTGATCCTTTCACTTCCTGTAAGGCAAGTGAATGTGAGGCTACAAAGGCAAGGCTTATCCAGTAAGTCTAACCCAGTAAGTCTAACCCAGGAAGACTCAGAAAGGCAGACAGGAAATCAGAAAACAGCAGAATACCGACTGTTTGCCTACCTGCCAATAGTTACATTCATTTGTTTATCAGTTACTTCTGCCCAAAGCAGGGTACAGGTGAGGGCAGGCTGGGCTCTGAGAGCAGTGTCAGCTAGAGCACAGAGCTCCCAAAACAGCTGAGGGGCCCAACAGCAGCATGATTACTCAGCCAACCACAAGATTCACACCCACAACCTTCAGGATTTATAAGCCACTGAGCTGTACATTTGAGTATCTAAATTTATATGGCTGGCACACCTGAGGCTGGGGGGACAGCCAGGTGACCTTGGACCCCCAGAGGTGCTCCTATCCCAAAAGTCTGGCCTAAAAGCCCTTTATTCATCTCCTTTGCTACCTTCCAGACTTTTCTGCTTGTAAAGTATGTGTTTTTAGAGGTGTGCGCTGTGGGGTTGGGCACTTATAAAAGAAAGAGAATAAAAAGGAAAATACTGAAATAATAATAAAACGTACAGGATTTTTTTTTCAGTGCGTGGGTGGGAGGTAAGGGCGGCATGGGGGTGCAGTGGTTCGCATTGTTGCCTCTGGGACTCAGGTTTGAGTCTCTGCCTGGGTTACATGTGTGTGGAGTTTGCATGTTCTCCCCATGTCGTCGTGGGGTTTCCTCCGGGTACTCTGGTTTCCCCCCACAGTCCAAAAACATGCTGAGGCTAATTGCTAAATTGCCCGTAGGTGTGCATGTGTGAGTGGATGGTGTGTGAGTGAATGGTGTGTGAGTGTGCCCTGTGATGGGCTGCCCCCCATCCTGGGTTGTTCCCTGCCTCGTGCCCGTAGCTTCTGAGATAGGCTCCAGACCCCCTGCAATCCAGAAGGATAAGCGGATTGGAAAATGGACGGATGAATGGGCAGGGGGGGTAACGCACTTGTCCATCTCCTTGCGGATGTCCTCCTCGGCCATGCCCTTGAGGCGCGAGTAGAACCACAAGTGTTCCTCTACGCTGAGCTTGTCGAAGAGCACATTGTGCTGGGGGCACATGCCCAGGTTCTGCCGGATGCGGTCCATCTCTGTGCGGATGTCGTGGCCGTAAATGGTGGCAGAGCCCGATGTGGGGGGGAAGAGCCCCGTCAGGATGGACCTGTGAGAAAGCAAGCAGTCAGTACCGGAGAAGAAAGGAGGGGCGTGGCTGAGGAGCAGATCCGGAGGGGATATGAGCGGGCAGCGCTGTAGGTGAGGGGCGAGGCGCAGGTGAGGAGCAGACCCAGGGAGGTATGTGAGCAGTCAATGCTGGAGGAGAGGGGAGAGATGGAGGGGAGGAGCAGACCTGGGTAGTTGCCGACACAATCATTAAAAATTAGATAAAGTTTTATGCTTGACTTCATGAAGACAAATAGATTTTTGCCCAGAAATTACTTTGATTTGCCAAAAAATAACTGTCCAGGCCTCAGGCAGGATACCAATAAATGCAGTGAAAAGGCAAAAGACATGATATACATGGTTCCTAACAGACAGATAGACAGACAGACACGTGAGCCTCACATGGTGGTGGTCTTGCCGGCGCCGTTATGGCCCAGGAAGGAGACCACCTGATTCTCGTGGAGGTTCAGGCTTAGCTTGTTGAGAGCCAGCTTGCTGCCCATCTTGTAGACCTTGGTCAGCTTGTCGATGCACACCACCAGGGGGAGGTGGCTGGGCTCCTCCTCGATGCCCCGTGTCTCTTCTGGATGAAGGAGCAGAGGCCTTCACACTCTGCTTTGTGACCCCCCCTCCCCTATCCCCCCAGCTCAAAGCGAGAGGATTCAGTTTCACCATCAAAGTGAAGAGGTATGGGGGGGGGGGGGGGGTGGAGGGGCACGCACCGCTCCTCCGGTGCTCCATAGCACAGGCTTGGTCCTCCTCCATCACGCTGAGCCTGGTTCCGGTCCCCCAGGGCCACTCCCATGTCTCGACACGGCCGCTGCCCAGCCAATAGGATTTCTGCAGTGGGAAATACCAGGGCCGGGGCAGCCCATACATTCCTGCGGGGTGAGAGGGGGGGCGTGAATGTCTTGTTTTAATGCTTTAAAAACATGGAATTCCAGTAGAGTGTAACTATAAAGGAATATGAGGTTTAGATCAATGTTGTTATCATTCCTGTTTCATGCTGCACCTCCTAGTGGTGAGGAGACACAGCAGGCATGCACGACCTCACCTGGATGCACAGCCTCGATGTACCAAGTGAGCACTCCGTATACTGTGGTGTCGACGACCAGCATCACCATGGAGAGCAGCAGGTTGAAGTCGTCGCCCTCTACTGGTGACTGGTTGATAGTGCGCCATTGGATTCCAACCCCAGCCACCTCATAGAGGGCGAAGTACTTGGAACCCAGGCCAAAGGCAGTAGTCGACATCAAAGACTGTAGAAAGAATGTAGGCAGGAAGGGAGGAGTTAGAAAGGAGACAAGAAGAGGAGGGACTTAAGCCAGTGGAGGAACACCCCCCACCAGCAGGACAGAAGCTCTACCTCCTCAGCGCTGAGCCCCAGATCTGACCTCCAGATTGTGTGAGCATTCGAGACTCCCACACAGATCAGGCGGCCAGGATGGGAACAGACGGCCAAAAGCACATTTACGGGTGCTGGAAGAATAACATTCAAGCTACAATCACATTCAAATATAAGCTACGAATACAGAATGTCCGTCCATCTTAAGCAACACCCATTTTTCATCCAGTTTCGAGAACCAGGAGCATACAAAAAAAAAATGCAATGCACTCCCTGGATGGGATGTCAGTCCATCACAGCGCACACCCTAAATGGGACATCGGTCCATCACAGGGAACACCCTGAAAGGGGCGTCAGTCCTCACACATACAACCATGCTGATATTGCCCATCCACAATACAAAAATGTCAAATGCACTCCCAGCCTCCCCGTATTCCTCCTTCTGTTCCTCCCCCGTTACTCCCTATGTTCCTCCCTGCCTCCCTTCCCCTGCTCCTCCAGGCGTGTCCCCAGCATACCGCGATGCACTTCTCGAAGGCGGTGATCCGGTCATGGGCCACCTCCTCCCGTATGGCCACGTACATGTAGGGCACGTAGCTCAGGAAGTAGATGATGCCCCCACAAGCAGAGGCTAACTTGGCCTTGGAGTAAATCACAGACACTAGAAAGCTGGGGGGGGGGGGGGAAGCACAGGGATTATGGAGCAGCTTTCACAGCGATGCATTTAGAAATAAATCACAGGCACAGTGACTCCAAGAGGGCTCATAGAGTCTTACAGAGTCACAGACAAACTTCATAAAAGTAGCTGGCTTGCTAGCTTGCAGTGAACTGAAAGTAAAGAACCATATTCAGAGGTTCGGAGGGCTGCAGTGAGCATGGGGCCTGTGGTCCTCTGAAGAATCACAGGAAAGAGGCTCCCGGAATGAGAGGTCAAACAGAAACACAGAATGGGCTATTCAGCGCAGTGTTTCCCAACCCAGTCCTCAGAGGACCCCAGACACGCCACATTTTTGCTTCTTCCCAACTCCCAGCCAATAACAAACACCAAATACCTGGTGCAGGCGCGATGGAAGCTGGGAGGGAGCTAAATTGCGGCCTGTCTGGAGGTCCCCGAAGACCAGGCTGAGAAGCACTGATTAAGAGACACCAATTCCCCAAACTACATGTTTATCGGACTGTGGGGAAAACTTCGGCAAACACAGGCATAGGCAGCAGACTGCACACTTACAGCAGGGGTGAGAAGACGACAGCACTGGCAGCAAGCTGCAGAGCATACACCTGTCTGTCACACTTACTGCATCTGTGCAGTGCTGTTCCCAGCAAAGCGTTAAAATATAAAGAGCAGAAGAGAGACACTTCTGAGATTTCCTGGCAACCCTCCCCCACCCCCACCCTCTCCCCCAGCCGGCAACCCAGGCTGCTCTTTTCTTCTCACCAGAACATGATGGTGGCGACAGCGTAGATAGTGAGGAAGAGCCAGATGATGAAGGGGTCGCTGTGCATAAGCACCCTGCCGTACTTGAGGATGGCGGTGAGTGCCGTCACTGAGATGGAGAGCTGCACAAAGCCAGTGATGAACCAGGCCACCCAGTGCACAGCGTTGTTCAGCCCCATCATCTTCATCACCTGGGGGGGGCGAAGGCAAGGGTTGTGGGCCAGTGGTGGGTGTGTGGTCGTGGATACCAACAGTCCGAAAACACGTACGAGTTCATTTGACTTTATTTTATATAGCGCCTTTCACAACACAGTCGCCACAAGATGCTCGACAGGAGTGTGTGATGATGCATTATTAGCACATTTATTTTAAACTGGAAAGAATGGCATAAAAAAATCACAGCAAAAACATTATAAGTAAGAGGCCAGTTGGTAAGAACAAGGGGCAGCGTTCTTATAAGGGGAAAAAATGTAAAGAGAGAGAGAGAGCGACAGAGACAGAGAGATAGACAGAGAGAGAGTGAGAGAGAGATAGACAGAGAGATAGATAGAGATAGACAGAGAGAGAGAGAGAGACAGAGAGATAGACAGAGAGAGAGAGATAGACAGAGAGAGTGAGAGACAGAGAGAGTGAGAGACAGAGAGATAGACAGAGAGAGTGAGAGAGACATAGACAGAGAGAGAGAGAGATAGACAGACAGACAGAGAGAGAGAGATTGACAGAGAGAGAGAGAGAGACAGAGAGAGACAGACAGAGAGAGAGAGAGACAGACAGAAAGAGAGAGAGAGATAGACAGAGAGAGATAGACAGACAGAGAGAGAGAGAGAGACAGACAGAGAGACATAGACAGAGAGAGAGAGAGAGAGATAGACAGAGAGAGAGCTTTAGAATGATATGCCGAAGGGCTTCAGTAACACGCCTACATGCCCACACACAGATGGCATCAGCAAACACACACATCTACAAAGGAGGTATCTGTGCTTTAATGCAGGCAGTGTGATCTGAACTCAACAAACCTGACAAGAACAAAGCTGTCAGTCAGTGTCAATGTCGTGGTTCTTGGGGACGTCCCCACAAACCCAGCATGACGCACACACAACAACACACACATACGTACAAACACATGACACAGATATGCATGATAATACAGGCATCAACTGGAACACACACACACACACACACACACACACGTGCGCACACACACACACACATACAAACATACAAACACACACACACACACACAACAACAGATACAAACCCTGGCAGACACATAACAGACAGACACACACAAACACACACAACAGACCCATACACACAGCCACACATCCTGGCAGACAAACACACAACACACACAGACAGAAACACACACACGCATACAAGACAGACAGACAGACACACACACAGACTCACCTCTTTGAGTCGATGCTCCTTCTCCGCCACAATGTGTTGGATCATCATGGCCACTGAGTAGACCCAAGAGATCACCATGCAGAGCGGCATCATGTGCTCTATCACAAACAGGAAGCTGGAGACCATGAGGGGAGGGGGGCATGTTAGTGGGAGGTGTCACTGAGGGCTCAACACACTGAAGCAGAAAGAGGCTGGAGAAACCTCAGAGAGTGAAAAACATGGAGGCACTGAGATACAGGCCAGCCGTGCGCGGGGTTCACGGAGGCACTGAGATACAGGCCGGCCGTGCGCGGGGTTCACGGAGGCACTGAGATACAGGCCGGCCGTGCGCGGGGTTCGGGGAGGTACTGGGATACAGGCCGGCCGTGCGCGGGGTTCAGGGAGGCACTGAGATACAGGCCGGCCGTGCGCGGGGTTCAGGGAGGCACTGAGATACAGGCCGGCCGTGCGCGGGGTTTACGGAGGCACTTAGATACAGGCCGGCCGTGCGCGGGGTTCACGGAGGTACTGAGATACAGGCCGGCCGTGCGCGGGGTTCGGGGAGGCACTGGGATACAGGCCGGCCGTGCGCGGGGTTCAGGGAGGCACTGAGATACAGGCCAGCCGTGCGCGGGGTTCAGGGAGGCACTGAGATACAGGCCGGCCGTGCGCGGGGTTTACGGAGGCACTTAGATACAGGCCGGCCGTGCGCGGGGTTCACGGAGGCACTGAGATACAGGCCGGCCGTGCGCGGGGTTCAGGGAGGCACTGAGATACAGGCCGGCCGTGCGCGGGGTTTACGGAGGCACTTAGATACAGGCCGGCCGTGCACGGGGTTCAGGGAGGCACTGAGATACAGGCCGGCCGTGCGCGGGGTTCAGGGAGGCACTGAGATACAGGCCGGCCGTGCACGGGGTTCACGGAGGCACTTAGATACAGGCCGGCCGTGCGCGGGGTTCAGGGAGGCACTGAGATACAGACCGGCCGTGCGCGGGGTTCAGGGAGGCACTGAGATACAGGCCGGCCGTGCGCGGGGTTCGGGGAGGCACTGGGATACAGGCCGGCCGTGCACGGGGTTCAGGGAGGCACTGAGATACAGGCCGGCCGTGCGCGGGGTTCAGGGAGGCACTGAGATACAGGCCGGCCGTGCGCGGGGTTCAGGGAGGCACTGAGATACAGGCCGGCCGTGCGCGGGGTTCAGGGAGGCACTGAGATACAGGCCGGCCGTGCGCGGGGTTCAGGGAGGCACTGAGATACAGGCCGGCCGTGCGCGGGGTTCAGGGAGGCACTGAGATACAGGCCGGCCGTGCGCGGGGTTCACGGAGGCACTGAGATACAGGCCGGCCGTGCGCGGGGTTCACGGAGGCACTGAGATACAGGCCGGCCGTGCGCGGGGTTCACGGAGGCACTGAGATACAGGCCGGCCGTGCGCGGGGTACAGGGAGGCACTGAGATACAGGCCGGCCGTGCGCGGGGTTCAGGGAGGCACTGAGATACAGGCCGGCCGTGCGCGGGGTTCGGGGAGGCACTGAGATACAGGCCGGCCGTGCGCGGGGTTCGGGGAGGCACTGAGATACAGGCCGGCCGTGCACAGGGCTCAGGCACCGAGCACAGCTGATACAGCAACAGAAGGAGAGAAAACAGTAATGTGACACGAGGCCATAGAGAGATCATGAAAAGTGCGAGCAGAAAGAAAGTCTCCAGAATGCAGAAGCTGAGAGCTCCGCCTTACTCGTCCCGTGTGTAGCAGGGATACGGGAACATCTGCACATAGTTCCCCGGTTCCACCACGTCGTGGCCCACAAAGGTATTGATGATGGCTCGTTCAATCATGTCTGGGGAGCAGAGCAAAGCAATCGCATCAGAGCAGAAGCAAAGACCCTCCAGCTCCCCAGGTCAGTGGCTTGAAGGTTCCAGCATTAAAATACATGTTAGCCAGCTGCCCAGGGCAGAGTAAAGCAAGCACTCTGAACTCACAATAGATGCTGCTTCAGAAACATCATCACGTGAATCAGAGGCCAATAAAGTCTGACAGAGGAATCTATTTACATTCACGTAGGCAGGTGATGTTCTTGCAAAAGCCACGGATTGTTAAATCAAGAATGATTCTGCATCAAGAATGATTCTGTGTGTGTGTGTGTGTGTGTGTGTGTGTGTGTGTGTGTGTGTGTGTGTGTGTGTGTGTGTGTGTGTGTGTGTGTGTGTGTGTGTGTGTGTGTGTGCGTGCGTGTGTGTGTGTGTGTGTGTGTGTGTGTGTGTGCCCTGAGATGGGTCGGAGCCCCCTCCTTCCATCCTGTTTCCTGCCTTGTGCCTGTAGTCTCTGGGATCGGCTCCGGAGCCCTGGGACCCTCAACAGCATAAACGGTTACAGAAAATTGATGGATGGATGGAATGTAATGATTGAAATCAACTCTGATAAACAAAATGAATCATTAATTTTTCTGGGAAAGTCTCTCATTTGGCAATAACGGAGTTATCTAGGAGAGCGATTTCTGGAACAAATTACAAAGTGGGTTACTGAGGAATGGCGTTGTCATTGGAAAAGGGTTTTCTAATTAAATGCTTAAACACCTCAGCAGAAGCCTGATGACTATCTCACACAAAAATTAAGGGCAAGAAAATCTAGCTAATTAATTAAGGAAAATCCTCACAGAATTTACAAAAGGCTGTGATTTCTGTGCTTATTTGGGTAGAAAAGAGGATTTGGGTGATGGCTTACATTCAGGTACGGTTTGGACATGGATGCCGGGCTTTACTGTACTTCAGGATAAATCTGAACTGTTAAATCAATTTGCGGCCTTTGTCGCTTTCATCTTTTCAAACATTACTGGAGGGAAACAGCTCTCTTCTGGTCTACAGAGCAGCAGGCAAGAGTCCTGACTGCCTCCGTTCAGACTAAGGGAGGAATCACAGTAATAGTGTCCTCCTAAAAATAAAAACAAAATGCACCAAAATCAATACAGCAACGTCACGGACCCAGAACCATATACAGTGGATCCAAATCATGCCGGGGAAAGGACCGCATGCCAGAACTGGATCCGCTTCGCGCAACTTCATATAAAACACAGAATAAAGCATTAGCCTCCAGGCTGCAGATAAGAGCGGATGTGTGAGCCAAGCACATATATAACTGCATGGGTACAGCATGGGTACAGCATTGGTATAGCATGGGTACAGCATGGGTACAGCATGGGTACAGCATTGGTACAGCATGGGTACAGCATGGGTACAGCATGGGTACAGCATGGGTACAGCATGGTGACTGCGCGTGGGAGGGCAGCGCTTTTCATACCAGGAGCCCAGAGTATCTGCTAGAAGGAGTGCTCCACTTCCACCAAGCACCTCCTGGCCTCCTGGGGCGGGCCTACGGAGTCCCCGGGCATATGAACCCGGCTGAACAAAGGTGAGAATTCCAGCCCTGAGTTCCATCATTTTCCCTGTCATGTGTTTTTATTAGTCCCACTAATTGCTGTTATCAAACACTGAAGATATCACCATGCAGTGTTACTCCATTCACACCCCCCGGCAGGTGGGGTGTTCTCGCATATGTATGTTTCATTTATTTAGCAGCTACTTTCATCCAAAGTGACCAATGCTGGATTCATGGTTAGAGAGTCCCTGGAGCAATTGGGGATTTGAACTGGTGACCTTCTGATTTTGAATCTTAACCCACTGAGCCTTACACCGCCCCGACAGCTCATCATGCTGTCAATGAGAGACACAGGCAAACATATACACAGGTGAGAGTTTATAGGGGTCACAGAACAGGGACATCCAGTGCCCAGTGCCCCTGGAGCAGTTGTTGCTCAAGGGCCCAGTAGTGCTGTGATTTATCTTCCAGCTATGGGGAGTTGAACACATGAACTTCCTGACAAGAGCACAGATGGAGAAAGCTGAGCTGCACACTGCTGAACCGAGTGTTTGTGCCACCATTATGCGGGCCAACTGCGCAGTGAGATCAGCTGCTTACCCTGAATCCACACGAAGCCATACAGGAAGTAGAACTTCCCCCCAGTGTTGGGTCCAGGCCGCCAGTAGGCCCGGCGGATCTCATTGGTCTTTTCGGTGAGGCTGGAGTTCTGCCGGACCTTGTAGAGCACGTGGGGGGGCAAAGTGCCGTCCTTGTTGGTCTGAAATATCACGCCTGGAGAGGGGCGACAGGCAATTGACTCTGTTACGGATTTTCCGGTCTGTTGTGCTTGCATTGTTGCAACAGTAATTCCACCTGCCGTCAACAGTGGCGCCAGTGCACCCCCCCACCCCCCGTCCCAGAACGAGGATGGCTGGACACTCACTGGCGAAAACAGACACGTTGTCCTGGTAGGCTTGGTTCAGTGTATAGTTCACAATGCTCTCCTCATCTGGGAAGCCTTTGAAGATGTCCACACTAACCTGTTACCCAGGAACAGAAGATGATAACCTGTTCAGATGTCCTACAGCAGCGTTTCTCAACCTTATTTGTCCAGTCATGTCAGGCTTTGGGGCTGCAGGGCCTTGCATAAATCACTGCACCCAACCCCCCATGGATGCGTGTGTGTGTGTGTGTGTGTATATATATATATATATATATATATATATATATATATATAGATAGATAGATAGATAGATAGATAGATATTTATTCATTTTGTTTTCTTCTGATTCAAAGTCATTAAAATTCATCCATTTATAAAGATGAATATTTATTAAAGCAAATTAATGACATTAAGGGTACAACGGCAGGCCCGCCCAGGGATTACAATCGCACTCTGGTCACGGGCCTTGAACCCTAATTACTTGTGGGCAAGGGTAAAGCTGCTGACCCACAAACATGAAGCGAAAGTAACCAAGCTGAGTGACGTCTTGTTTTTGGGCATGATGGCAAGCAAGGCTGGAAGAGCCAACGAGCCGCGGGATTCAGGCCCAGGGAGGGATGCTTGGAGCCTTAAATGCACGCACAGGTGCATCGTGGGAGCTTGGCCTGTCCAGATGGTGCCGAAGGCGGCTGACCTTAGACATGAAGCGCGTCCAGCCGCAGGCGGCGTTGTCGATGGTGTCCAGCTGCTCCAGCAGGCTGCTGCTGTTGGGCAGGGTGAAGTTGCCCTCCAGAAGACGCGTCACAAACTCGTTGTCAGTGGCGTTGAGCAGCTCAGGGTGTCGCCGTAGGTCGGTGATGAACTGCAGCCACACAGAAAGAGAGGGGTTGCAGGACACACACACACACTGCCGTCACAGCCCACAGATACTAATTTAACACTCGTTTGCTTAGAATAATTGGGTTTTGGCAACTGAAGACTGCATTACAATTAGCTGCGTACGCTGCGGACACCGTCCACAATTAGGCTCCACATGTCAAACCCACTAGACTATGCAAATTCAGTCTAGTTTCCACTTGGCTCTCAGTCCAATTCCTGAAAGCAATGAACTAACAGAGAGCAGACTGATGGATTCTGGGTCTCCACAGTCAACCAATCATGTTTGATGATTCCAGTTGCGTACCTGCTGCAGCCAGGCCATGTGGTTGTTCAGCTTCCCCTCCTGCAGAAAGGTGCGTAGATCTGCTGAGATGTTGAGCCACACACGGGCATAGTGTGTCACATTGCCCACGAAAGCAAACGTCTCGTTGGCCTGTGAGGGGTGGCAGAGCGAGAGCACGTTAGGTAGCCTGCTACACAGTGACACTATGCTACTACCCTCATGTTTTTTACCCTGTTCCTCCAGCCCTCATTACCTGCCAGATGACCCCCCTGGCCCTCATTACCCGCCAGCCGACCTCCTTGGTTCTCATTACCCGCCAGCCGATCCCCCAGACCCTCATTACCCAACAGCTGACCCCCCGACCCTCATTACCCACCAGCCGACCTCCTTGGTCCTCATTGCCAGCCAGCCGATCCCCCAGACCCTCATTACCCAACAGCTGACCTCCCTGGCCCATATTACCTACCAGCTGACCCCCCGACCCTCATTACCCGCCAGCCGAGCCCCCAGACCCTCATTACCCACCAGCCGACCTCCCTGGCCCTCATTACCTGCCAGCCGAACCCCCCGACCCTCATTACCCACCAGCCGAACCCCCAGACCCTCATTACCCACCAGCTGACCTCCCTCGTCCTCATTACCTGCCAGTCCAGCCCCCAGACCCTCATTACCCGCCAGCCGACCCCCCAGACCCTCATTACCCGCCAGCCGACCCCCCAGACCCTTGTTACCCGCCAACTGACCTCCCCAGACCCTCATTACCCAACAGCTGACCCCCCCCCCATCCCTCATTACTCTCTACCTGGTTTCCATTTCTATTTGCTGATTCCTATCGGCCTGCTTTTCCTCCTAAGTTCCACATCTGTCTCACATTTCCGGCAAAGCACCAGTGAACCCTTATAGGTTTTGGAAATAGTTGCTACTGAAGCAGGCCATCAAAAATGCCTGCCAGGCTGGTGTGTTCCCCACGCACTCTGTCCCTGCTGACATACAGACCCACTGCATGATCTGATTGATATCTTGTGATCAGTTCCCAGCATGCACCAGCATGGGTGTGGCTGACAGAGAGGGGTTTGGCAGTTTAAAATGAGTACGGTGAGCACAGAATCTGAAAACACGAGTCATTTAATGATCCTGCTTTTTCCTTATACACAGCAGGGAGTACAGGGCAGCACTCACCTTCTGGATGACTTTGTCAACCTGTGAGCCAATCGGGGAATAGAGGATCTTGGGATTTGTAGTCATCAGGTGCACCAGAAGGCCCAGGTTCCGCTGCTCTTTACTGGTGAAGCCCAGCGAACTCATGTTGCCCCGTTTCAAAGCTTCAGGTTTGATGATTCTGTCAAAAGAGACAGTTTGTTCAGGATTAACACCTGATATAGGGAGCAAAAGCCCACCTTGGCCACATAATCCCACAAGCGCGATTATAGAATTAAAGGTGGGGGACATAAGAGGAACCATAATTCATACAGAGGGGCCAACTATAGGATTATCCAATGATATGCTTTGAATCAATGAGTGACAGGAGATGGGCCACTCCAGGGGCCAATCAGTTTTCAGCTTAGGCCAGTGCCCTTGTGCCCCGCCCCTGAAAATGCCCCTTTCCACCCCCATACCCGTTATTCCCACACAATATGGGCTGTAGTCTGGCACACAAGGAAGGGGCCACTCTAGGGACCAATCAGCTTTTAGCTTAGGCCAATGCCCTTGTGCCCTGCCCCTGAATACACCCCACGTACCTGTTATTCCCACACAATATGGGCTGTAGTCCTGCCCACAGCTGCACAAATGCAGAGAACTGAGAGCGTGGGTTCTCCTCCTCTGTGTCGCCCCCTGCAGGCCCATTGGCGTCCTCGTTGGGTACGTCAGTGGCATTCGGGCCCCAGGAAGTGGCATTAGGGCTCCAGGTGGTGGTGTTGGCTGGCAGCGGGGCCTGGTGCCCGGCGCAGGCCCCTTTGGGCAGCAGACGAGCCAGGCCTGACAGCAGGTCCACGTCCCGCAGCAGCCGCTCCACATCAGCCAGGTCCTTCAGCAGGGCGCCCAGGTGGGAGGGCACCCCGGACGTGTTCACCTGTTCCAGGCGCAACTGTAGGGGGACGATAGTGAGGAGGTGATGGTGAGGCGGACGATGGTGAGGGGGACGATGGTGAGGGGGATGATGGTGAGGGGGACGATGGTGAGGGGGGGTGATGGTGAGGGGGGTGAGGGTAAAGCTAACACAGCAGCAGCATCTCCATCCAGGGGAGATTCTTGATTTTTTTTTTAAATGGGGCATAAGAGGGACCAAAATTCATACAGAGGGGCCAACCTTATCATTAGTGTTTTAAATAGGTGAGCACTCTGCTAGCCAATCAGCTTTCAGCTGTGCCCAATGGCCCCACCCCAGTATTTGCTCTTCAAAAAGCGGAAAAGCATCAATGACAGGAAGAGCAACAAGTGCACCCAAACGGGAGCTATAATGGAAGTAGCATCAACAGGCTTCAACAGGATCCACAGGAGCAGCAGGATCAACAATGTCAATAACAGCATCGATAAAAACAGCTAGGACATCAACATGGATTTAGCTTAGCCACACGAGGCTAACTTAAGATACAATTGGGAGTATTGATCTGTCATGGCCTGTCCTCCTCCTCCTGCTGAGCTCTGTCCCAAACACCTCCACCCACGGTACCTTCTCCATGACGGCCCGAGTGTCGATCTGCTCCCTCAGCTCCTGGCTGATCTGGCTGAAACGACGCGTCCGCAGGCCCTCCCCTCCACTGCACACTGCGCTGCGATATGCCTGCAGCGCCGCCTGCTGCTTCTCGGGGACCAACAGGATCTTGGTGAGCTCGCTGCTCCCACCCCTCCCGCAGGTCAGCACTTCCAGCATGCTGCCAGTGAGAATAACCCCCTGAAGGGAGATAGGTGTCACTGCGGCATCACCATAACACAGTCAGCAAAGTCACAGAACCAGGGCATGTGGGCCGGCTTACCTCCATCTCCTGGAGGTCCTGCAGGTCATAGCTCTTGCCCTCTGTCCCCCCACCGAGGCCCAGTGCCTGGGACATCAGCCTGAGCAGGGCCTGCCGATGGGCCGCTTTACTGGGCTCCTGCAGGGCCTTGTGAATCAGCCCCCCCTCCAGGCTTCTCCAGCCTTCAATCAGCTGTTCCTGCACCAGCAGATAGATCCTCAGGTCAAGGGTGAATGACATAATGTGCATGCAAAGCACAGCTAATACAGAGAAGTGCAGTGCGATCACCAGTGCACACATACAAGGGCTGTAACACAGAGATGCAATGTAGCTTGTGGGTATACACAATATAGCACTAATGAAGAGTCACTGTGTGAATTACCGCTGAAGCACTAATGAAGAGTCACTGTGTGAATTACCGCTGAAGCACTAATGAAGAGTCACTGTGTGAATTACCGCTGAAGCACTAATGAAGAGTCACTGTGTGAATTACCCCTGAAGCACTAATGAAGAGTCACTGTGTGAATTATCCCTGAAGCACTAATGAAGAGGTATTGTGTGAATTATAGCTGAAGCACTAAGAGTCACTGTGTGAATTATAGCTGAAGCACTAATGAAGAGTCACTGTGTGAATTACCGCTGAAGCACTAATGAAGAGTCACTGTATGAATTATAGCTGAAGCACTAATGAAGAGTCACTGTGTGAATAATAGCTGAAGCACTAATGAAGAGTCACTGTGTGAATTACCGCTGAAGTACTAATGAAGAGTCACTGTGTGAATTATAGCTGAAGCACTAATGAAGAGTCACTGTGTGAATTATAGCTGAAGCACTAATGAGGAGTCACTGTGTTAATTATAGCTGAAGCACTAATGAAGAGTCACTGTGTGAATTATAGCTGAAGCACTAATGAAGAGTCACTGTGTGAATTACCGCTGAAGCACTAATGAAGAGTCACTGTGTGAATTATAGCTGAAGCACTAATGAAGAGTCACTGTGTGAATTATAGCTGAAGCACTAATGAAGAGTCACTGTGTAAATTATAGCTGAAGCACTAATGAAGAGTCACTGTGTGAATTATAGCTGAAGCACTAATGAAGAGTCACTGTGTGAATTATAGCTGAAGCACTAATGAAGAGGCACTGTGTGAATTATCAGTGAAGCAGTGAAACAAAGAAGTCCAGTTTAAACTGCCAGTGTGTATATACCTACTGTGCATCCTTAGTCACTAATGCACATTATTCAGCTCGTCACTATTTTTCCACATTTAATAGGGTCGCAGCCTGGATATTATCTTAAACTGGAAGTGATATTTGTGAGCCACACGCACCTTACCAGTGTAGCCACAAAAAATAAAAATGAGAAGCTACACATTAGATTAAGAAAAAGTCAATATCATCATTTATCATCAAGTATTCATCCCTCCTTCAACCCCCTCCCCCATGCCCAGCAGCAAGTTGAAGTGACCTGGGGGGGGTCTCTCTACCTTGGTGCTGCTCTTGCTGTTTTCCCCAGACTCTCTATTATCTCTGCTACTATCACTAAGATGCTCCTCCATCTCCATTTTCAGCCTGTTTATTAGAGAGACCCCAACATGCTGTACGGGCCAAGCAGGACTTATATGTATAGAAGAAACAACAACAGCTGAGCCGCTACCTTCTTAGCACGGTGAAATGAATCAAGAAATTGTGTGGCTCTTGGGGTTACGGGGGAATTTTGAGCTTGGGGGTACTAGGGGCATGAGTACTTCCCAAAAGCACCCGTTTCTCTTATTAGAATTTCAGTAATGAGAGGGTCTGTTTCAGTGTGATGAAGGGAAGGCCTCCGCCTCAGCCTCCGCCTCAGCCTCCGCCTCCGCCTCAGCCGCCGCCTCAGCCGTAGCCGCCGCGTCAGCCTCCGCCTCCGCCTCAGCCGCCGCCTCAGCCGCCGCCTCAGCCGCCGCCTCCGCCTCAGCCTCCGCCTCCGCCTCAGCCTCAGCCTCAGCCGCCGCCTCAGCCTCAGCCTCCGCCTCAGCCTCCGCCTCTGCCTCCGCCTCAGCCTCAGCCTCCGCCTCCGCCTCAGCCTCAGCCTCAGCCGCCGCCTCCGCCTCCGCCTCAGCCACAGCCTCAGCCGCCGCCTCCGCCTCCGCCTCAGCCTCAGCCACAGCCTCAGCCGCCGCCTCAGCCTCCGCCTCCGCCTCCGCCTCCGCCTCAGCCTCAGCCTCAGCCGCCGCCTCAGCTTCAGCCTCCGCCTCAGCCTCCGCCTCAGCCTCTGCCTCCGCCTCTGCCTCTGCCTCAGCCTCAGCCTCAGCCTCCGCCTCCGCCTCCGCCTCCGCCTCCGCCTCCGCCTCAGCCTCAGCACGGTTTGTGGTCAGATGTTTTATGCAACATGCATTTATTGAGAAAGTGGAGTCACTCCCTGTAACAACTTGGGGTTAAGCTCAGATGCCAAATGGTTAAAGCACTCTGCCAACTCTAGGATCTGAACCAGTGACCTTCAGATTATAGATACACTGTACTACCTCACTGAGCTACACCATGAATGCCATTTTCCTGTAGCTACCAGATAGACCCCCACCTCATCTATATCCATCCATCCATCCATCCAGTTTCCAAACCGCTTATCCTACTGGGTCGCGGGGGGTCTGGAGCCTATCCTGGAAGCAATGGGCACGAGGCAGGGAACAGCCCAGGATGGGGGGCCAGCCCATCGCAGGGCACACTCACACACCATTCACTCAGGCATGCACTCCTATGGGCAATTTAGAAGCTCCAATTAGCCTCAGCATGTTTTTGGACTGTGAGGGGAAACCGGAGTACCCAGAGGAAACCCCACGACGACATGGGGAGAACATGCAAACTCCACACACATGTGACCCAGGTGGAGACTCGAACCCAGGACCCAGAGGTGTGAGGCAACAGTGCTAACCACTGCACCACCATGCCACCTCCGGCTTCATCTATATATACAGTACATATGATTGCAGACCCCCCCACAGCTGCTCTGATGCCCCCCCATCAGTCTTTTTATATCCCCCGCTGACACTCAGGTCCCACCGTGACCACCTCACCTCCAATTGGAGCACTTTCTCCCCCGGGCCAGCCCCCACCCCCTGCAGCCAGGCCCCAGTATGGGGTCCTGGCCCAGGGTACGAGCCAAACAGGAGGTTATAGACCTGGGAAAGATGGAGAGAGGCGTAAAAGGAACAGGCTGAGGAAGAGAATGCAGCTGCTGCTCCCAGGGGCCATTCTGTGGGTTCTTTAAGGAGGCCGGCATAATTCATACAGAGGGGCCAACATTAACATCAGCCAATGATAAGCTTTGAATCGCTGGGAGGGAACACTCAGGGGCCCTGTGGCCCCGCCCATGTACACAGCCCAGGGTATTTCTAGATCTGTGGAAAGACAGCAAAAGACATGGGGGGGGGGGGGGGGGGTTCGGGGGGCACCAGGAAGAATATGGGAAAGGAAGACATGGACGCTAACGGCAGATGTGACAGATGTGACTGACCTCCTTGAGATTGACGTGGGAGGAGAGCAGCAGGCCGGCTGTGTCATTGGGAAGCGACAGGTTTCCCACCAGGAACTGCAGGAATGCAGACTGGTTCCTCATCACGCTGCCCAGGGTGAATCCTTCCGGGTCAGAGGGTCACGGGGGGGGTGGAGATAAAAGAATGATATACAGTTTGTCTGTCGGATTCCAGTTCACCTCAAGGGCAACATGAAGATGCTCTTATGTAATGACATGACCAGGCACGGTGCTTCACACCAAGCGACCTGGTAGCTGGGACCGGTTCCGCTTTGAACCATCTGATCTGTCAAAAGTCCAAATCGTTTACTTTAGCACAAACTGTTAGCCCTAGTCCCTCATCCTAAAGCAACCTGAGCTGGGAGGCGCAACGTACACAAGGGAAAGTGCCGATGCAGGCGGCGTCCCATAGGAGGCGCTGTCGAGTGCTATAAGGCATAGCTGGAGACCCCCACTTGGAGGCAGCTAAAAATAACCAGCCCCCCTGAGAATCTGCAGGGTGAAGACAGCTGGGAGGCATCAAACTGTCCTGCTGAGCATGTCTTGCTCTGGGGGGGGCACCCCTGTACCCTCTGTCCTTGGCTGCCCCATTCGGGAGGATGGCAGGATGTAACGCTCTGTACAGTATATCTTCTGGGGACACCTCACCTTCAGCCTGCTTTCTCTCTACATGAAATCCGAGCGCCTCATTCTCTCCCAGCCCAACCATAAATCAAAGGTTCACCATTAAAACACAAAGTTAAAGGGCAGGTACTTTGTGTGTTGAACTTTTAAGAAGCTAATATTGTGCAGGACTGGGCAGCAGCTGTATTTTCCTGCTTTTGGTGAAATTTGGAATGTAAGGAGTAACATTCACACCGTTCTAATGTTATGCTTATTTGCAGGGTTATCGGAAACACAGCCGGCCATGAGTTCTGTACAGACACTGTGTCACGTTTCCTACAAAATCACATATTACTATCCACAAATGGACACACACACAGACACACACACACACAGATGGACACACACACAAACACGCACACACACACACAAATGGACACACACACAGACATACACACACACACACACACACACACACACACACACACAGATGGACACACACACAGACACACACACACACACAGATGGACACACACACACACACACACAGATGGACACACACACACACACATAGATGGACACACACACAGACACACACACACACACAAATGGACACACACACACACACAGATGGACACACACACACACACACACACATAGATGGACACACACACAGACACACACACACACAAATGGACACACACACACACACAGATGGACACACACACACACACACACACAGATGGACACAAACACAGACACACACACACAAATGGACACACACACAGACACACAGATGGACACACACAGACACACACACACACACACACACAAATGGACACACACACACACACAGATGGACACACACACACACACACACACACAGATGGACACAAACACAGACACACACACACAAATGGACACACACACACACACACAGATGGACACACACACACACACAGATGGACACACACACAGACACACACACACAAATGGACACACACACAGACACACAGATGGACACACACAGACACACAGACACACACACACACACACACAAATGGACACACACACAGACACACACACACACACAGATAGACACACACACACACACAAATGGACACACACACACACACAGATAGACACACACACACACACAAATGGACACACACACAGACACACACACACACAGATGGACACACACACAGACACACACACACACAGATGGACACACACACAGATGGACACACACACAGACACAGACACACACACACACAGATGGACACACACACAGACACACACACACACACACAGACACACACACACACACACAGACACACCACGGCTGCTGTTGAAGTGGGTCTCCAAGGGCCCCGGCTCTGAGCTCAGACCCTCTAGATGGTGCTGAAGCGACTCCAGCTCCTCCCCCAGACCGGGCCGGTCGGCTGCAAACAGGTGATTCTGCTCCACCACCTCACTGATCCGCTCTAGCAACTGTGTCACCCTGATGAAGAGCGAGAGAGAGAGAGAGAGAGGACTGGGGAGGTGAGTGGGGTGTGGACGTGATGATGTCATTTCCCTTACTGCTAATGCCACTGACATCATCACAGTACGTTCTCATAGCGCTTATGTTGGGTTAAATAAGCTATGATGGTCTTTCCATCAAACCATCATGGGGCTGCTTAACTCCGAGCCCATTCACACCGCCATCACCACACCACAGTCACACCCACGAGTGTTACCACTGTACATGGGTCATACACACCGTATGTGTAACTGTCACTGCATCCTGCAGCAATAGTTGCTGTATTACATCTGTACATTCTGCTTATTGATCTGAACTGGTGACCTTCAGATCGCAGGAACGATGTCCAATCGTACTGAGCCTCACAGCACCCCCCAGGGCAGATATTCTGTTCTTCTAAATCGCACACTATCTATTACTGCTATGATGCATATTTACTGTTTTGTATGCTGGTATCCATAGACTTATATATCAGCTCCGTCCAACAAGTGAGGATGTAATTCGATCTGGACGGATCTCAATCATTATAGGGAAGAGGTCAAATGTTGTAAGATACAATATCACGCACATTTAACTAAAGCTGTACATGGACAGTGCACTTGGCTTGTTTTGGTTCTTGTCACATTCCGCACACGTGGCGAAACACATCCACTAATGTCCTTCTGCTTCTGAAGGTCCGCGGTAAACGTATTACGGCTGTTATGAGACGGCTGTTACTCCACAGCACACAAGTCGACAGATGACTGTACTTCCAGTTGGCACCATTGTTTTTATCAGTCACTGCTGTTATGCACTTTTCATACAAGTCAATCGATTGATTGTGCTCTACAAGGTAATTCGCTTTGACGATTCAATGTGACACTTTTCAAAGTGAACTGGGCAGGACGGTTTGGGGGGGGGGGTGTGATTTAGGATGTCTCACGTGGAGTTCTTGTACTGTAGGAAGCCGAACTCGTCCCGCTGGCCATCAGGACACAGCGACTGCATGATGGGGATGATTCCAGCTGAGGTCAGCGGGGCGGCGCTGTAGAACGCTGGGGAGAAAGAGGGGTGGGCCGGGTGGGAAGAGGGGGTACAGGTACAAGGGAAAGCACAGAGGAGGAGAAACAGGGCAGGAGGGAGAACAGAGGATGATAAAGGGGAAAAAAGATAGAGAAGAGGAAGAGGAATAAGGAAAACCATCAGAAATCAGAGAGGAGACAGAGAAGGTGTGCATTTTCCAACAGGATCATGACACAGATTCAGGGGCTATTGATCGCGAGAGCGGCCGGGACTTCCTGTCCTGTCACGAGTGCGATAAACCGGCTCTTCTGCTGCCGAAAGACTCCAAAAAAGCTCAATCCTGCTTGTTTTGGCAGTTGTGGGAAAAAGGGAAACGAAGAATCACTTCTCAAATGCAAAATGACGCACCAGTCACCGACTGGCCTGGATTTGTGCTAGTGATTAAAAGGCTAACTGCAGTGAATGCCACTGGTGATTAAAAGGCTAACTGCAGTGAATGCCACTGGTGATTAAAAGGCTAACTGCAGTGAATGCCACTGGTGATTTCTCTCCTTTAGAAAAAACGATGCGTTTATTGAAATCACGTTTGCATTTTGATATTTTCTTCTCTTACCAAATTCTCGTTGAGTCACCAGAGGAGCCAAAGTGTGATTTTATTACAGGATAGTGAAAAGAACCTCAAAAGATTTGGATATGACAGAAATTATTTGCTATGATGTGTCAGAGATGAGCACAGATGTCAATGCTAACAGCAGGCCAGGATTCTGTGCTGCTGCATCTTACAATAACCGAACAAACACTAAATAAACACAATAAATTATTCAGTGCCAGCTGGCAGGTGTAGCCGAAATTTGCGAATGACGTAGGCTCTCAGAATCGGGAATTTTCACGCAGATGGGGGTGTCCCAAGATGGCAGTGTTTGACATCTGTCAACCCACAGTCCCGGACGTGAAAGCGGAGTTAGGGATCAGGGGATGAGCCGACGACGGATAAGCGGGTCAGATGACCGGAGGACAGGAAAATCAGAATGTGAGTCACGTCAGTATCAGACCTGTGTGATGGAGGGGGTGGGGTGGGGTGTTGAGATGTCAGGGTCAAAAGCAGCACACGGTTAATTGCCTGTAAACAGGAGTCAGGAAATAGAATTGGCGTCCTTGTTTTTGAAAGCTTCCCGCCCGCAGGGGCAGTTACAGGGTGCCTCCCATCGACAGAGGTGTTTACAGGGTGGCCTCCCACCTACAGAGGCAGTTACAGGCTGCCTCTGGCCCACAGAGACGGTTACAGGGTGGCCTACCTGCTGTGGAGGCAGTTACAGGCTGCCTCTGGCCCACAGAGACGCTTACAGGATGCCTCCCATCAACAAAGGCAGTTACAGGGTGGCCTCCCACCTACAGAGGCAGTTACAGGCTGCCTCTGGCCCACAGAGACGGTTACAGGCTGCCTCTAGCCCACAGAGGCGGTTACAGGGTGGCCTACAAACTGCGGAGGCAGTTGCCACCCATCGGCAGAGGAGTCTGTGAGGCTGCCTGAACCTCCCATGCTTGGTGGATTATTCAAAGCATCCTGCTTGCTGGGCCCATAATGCATTTCAAGCGTGGGGAGGCAAAGACCAGGTGGCCCCACCTGCATATTTTTTATAATACACTGGTATCCAAAGCAACGTACAACTGACAGCAGAACCAGCCAATCCCGTGAGCAATTGGGGGTTGAGGGCTTTGCTGAAAGGCCCGGTCGTGACATCACCCTGCTGACTCTTAGACATGAACTAGCAACCTTCTGACCACAGACACGACGCCCTAAGCTTCTGAGTCACACAGCACCTCCAAAGTTTTCCTTCAGAAGTCGGGTATGTGTTCTGGGCCAGAAGTGTTTGGGCAACAACAGGGTGTCATGGGACAGGAGGTGTGGGAATGCAGTGACAATAGGCGGCGGCCGAGTGGGTGGATGGAAAACTGTGTGAGAGGCTGACAATGGGGAGGAAGGAAAGAAGGAAAGACGAGAGGCTTTCGGCGAACTTACAGACTGGACCGGCATGCAGTGGGAGCAAAGTGTAGAGAGAAAGATGCGGCGAGAAAGAGAAATAGAGAGAGTGTGGGAGTGAGAGAGAGAGAGAGAGAGAAAGAGAGGGAGAACAAAACAAATGGGGTGATTTGTTTGCAGATTCAAAAAAAGAACAAATTCAAAGAAATGACAAATGACATACAAACAGGAAATGACAACTGCAGCCATGGAAACTATCAAGAGAACCAGTAACAACAGCGGATTGACATATGAAGTGCAGACTAAGCCCTACAGACTGTGCTGCAGCTTTCGCGTTGCGAGGCGCACAGCTCTGTGTAATGACAGCTGCCAGGACACCCATGAAAGCGGGAAATGGTGATGGAACATGAGGTGGCAGACAGGAAGCCATCAGTCCCCAAGTGGCAGAGCTGGTGTCCTTGTCGTTTCTTCAAGGGCCCCATAGACAGATATGGACAGATCATCGTGATCATGTGGATGCACTGGTCACTGTTAGCCACTAGGTGGCACTAGAGAGGACCTGGGATACCGAAGCTGATAGGCCTCTTACATTAAGCCATGGAGCCGCCGCAGGCTCCAGTCCCTCTTAGCCCTTCTGTCAGATGCTGTCTCTCCCACAAGCTTGCAAACAGCCAACCCCTCCACTGCCCTGCTCTTCCTCTTAACTCTGATCCCATTGCCCTACCCTTCCTGTCCTACCTTCCTTCACAGGGATGGCCGGCTTCTTCTGCCTCAGGCCCAACAGGATGAAGAAGAGGACCAGGGGTATGAAGATCTCGAAGGCCAACACCCACTGCGGAGAAAAAAAGCAGACTGGACTGAAGAAAAAAGAAAAATGAACACACACACACATAAGAAATTCACATGAAACATGCTATGAAACAGGAAAATGAACACATTCAGAAATAACACACACAAACCATATCAGCGGCTTATACGACTTTTATTATTGTCCCTGCATCTGAAATGGTCACATTCTATTGTTGGAGTCACGTTTCATGGTGCAATGCATGAATTTTGAACTTCATTCTCATACGGATGTTTGTCCTGAAGGTGACAGGCCACTCATGGACAGGTACCTCACCTCTGGAACATCTTTAATGTGGGAGGAAGGGCCACTATCACCTCTCCTTAATGAGGGTGCAGGCATCTGCACACAAATACATCACGACCACAAGCGACTGTAGATGCGGCTTGACCCAGGCACAACGAAAAGTCTGGCAAACTCTGATAAACCTGATCACATAAGATCTCACTCACTATCAGGAAATGCTGAACCTGTAAGATTCCACCAACCGTTAGGGAAACCTGATCCCCTAGGATCTCAACTTCCGTCAGGTTGAGCTGAACTCATAAGATCTCATCTGTGTTCATAGAAAACTGGTCCTGTATGATCCCACCAACTGTCAGGGAAAGCTACTCCCCTAAGATCTCACCTGCTGTCAGTGAAAGTTAATGCAGTGCGATTCCACCAACTGCCTGGGAAAGCTACTCCCCTAAGATCTCACCTGCTGTCAGTGAAAGTTAATGCAGTGCGATTCCACCAACTGCCTGGGAAAGCTGATTCCCTAGGATCTCAACCAATGTCAGGACGAGCTGAACCTGTAAGATCTCACCCATGTTCAGGAAAACCTAATCGCATAAGATCTCACCTGCTGTCAGGGAGAACTGATCGCCTATGATGTCACCAGGGATTTCCCGCTTCATTCCTCATCTCTCTCTGCCTGAATTAAATTGTCCAATTATCCATTTTGATGGTTGATATGTTCTTTAATATAAAAGTGGCCTGTTGGGAAACATTTACATTTGTCTAGGAGTGAAGCTGTTTTTCTGTTTTCAAACATGCATAGGAATGTTCCTCATCCTGGCTATTTCCTCAGCCCCCCCCACCTGCTCCTCACCCTGGCTGTTTCCCCAGCCCCCCCCACCTGCTCCTCACCCTGGCTGTTTCCTCAGCCCCCCCCACCTGCTCCTCACCCTGGCTGTTTCCTCAGCCCCCCCCCACCTGCTCCTCACCCTGGCTGTTTCCTCAGCCCCCCCCACCTGCTCCTCACCCTGGCTGTTTCCTCAGCCCCCCCCCACCTGCTCCTCACCCTGGCTGTTTCCTCAGCCCCCCCCACCTGCTCCTCATCCTGGCTGTTTCCTCAGCCCCCCCCCACCTGCTCCTCACCCTGGCTGTTTCCTCAGCCCCCCCCCACCTGCTCCTCACCCTGGCTGTTTCCTCAGCCCCCCCCACCTGCTCCTCACCCTGGCTGTTTCCTCAGCCCCCCCACCTGCTCCTCACCCTGGCTGTTTCCTCAGCCCCCCCCACCTGCTCCTCATCCTGGCTGTTTCCTCAGCCCCCCCCACCTGCTCCTCATCCTGGCTGTTTCCTCAGCCCCCCCCACCTGCTCCTCACCCTGGCTGTTTCCTCAGCCCCCCCCACCTGCTCCTCACCCTGGCTGTTTCCTCAGCCCCCCCCACCTGCTCCTCACCCTGGCTGTTTCCTCAGCCCCCCCCACCTGCTCCTCACCCTGGCTGTTTCCTCAGCCCCCCCCACCTGCTCCTCATCCTGGCTGTTTCCTCAGCCCCCCCCACCTGCTCCTCACCCTGGCTGTTTCCTCAGCCCCCCCCACCTGCTCCTCACCCTGGCTGTTTCCTCAGCCCCCCCCACCTGCTCCTCACCCTGGCTGTTTCCTCAGCCCCCCCCACCTGCTCCTCACACTGGCTGTTTCCTCAGCCCCCCCCACCTGCTCCTCACCCTGGCTATTTCCTCAGCCCCCCCCTACCTGCTCCTCACCCTGGCTGTTTCCTCAGCCCCCCCCACACCTACTCCTCACCCTGGCTGTTTCCTCAGCCCCCCCCACCTGCTCCTCACCCTGGCTGTTTCCTCAGCCCCCCCCACCTGCTCCTCACCCTGGCTGTTTCCTCAGCCCCCCCCACCTGCTCCTCACCCTGGCTGTTTCCTCAGCCCCCCCCACCTGCTCCTCACCCTGGCTGTTTCCTCAGCCCCCCCCACCTGCTCCTCACCCTGGCTGTTTCCTCAGCCCCCCCCACCTGCTCCTCACCCTGGCTATTTCCTCAGCCCCCCCCTACCTGCTCCTCACCCTGGCTGTTTCCTCAGCCCCCCCTTATGCCAGATCCATATACTGTTACCCTCTTTGTTAAATAACCTCCATCTTCCTGCTCTTCAAACAAACATCTGTCTCTGGAGAAGAACTCGATACTTTGCTGTCGTTTATTATTCAAAGAAAAAAAATATTTGTGAGTTAGAATGGAGGAGAACAATGGATTCCAATCCTGGAGGAAATCCTAAAACTGCGAGGTAACTATTGGAATATTAAACTGACTGACTGACACACACACTGCCTGGCCAAGAAAGTCAGGTATTTAAAAGCCAACAATAGCATCTTTATTAAAGCTTAGCAACATTATGCAGCGATAAGGTGAAGTCGGCTGAATACCTGAATGTACTGAATAGCCAGGTAATCCCATCAATGGATTTTTTCTTACCTAAAGGAATGGACATATTCCGGGATGATAATGCCAAGGTTCATAGGGATCGGACTGTCAAAGAGTGGTTTAGGGAGCGCAAGGAATCATACCCTAACCCCACTGAAGGTCTGTGATGTGCTGAAGGCTTTATGGAGTGAGTGGCTCAGCTCACCTATCATCAATACAAGATCTCGACGAGGAATGGAAGCAAATCTGAATGAAAAAAAGCGTTGAGGTGCTGCGTAAGCACATGGGAAGGATGCATTAATGAATGTGCAGCACGATCAAAGTTAAAGGCGGCCCGACAAGATATTAAAATGCACTAGTTGTTTTTTTGGCCAGCCAGTGTATTTCCTGACGCGGCTTTAAATGTGACTGCAGTTAGACGCCTCTTCAAAGGCAGATTTTGGCCACCTGTGACATCCTTTTACATCTATGGCTAAAGCTCCTTGCTTTGGTCTTAGATTCTATTCTATTCACTATTCTATCGATGCCATGTCTATAAGAGTCTATGAATGAATGAGTCTATAAAATTTTATGAATACATTTATAACAGAAATCATTATAAATATGGCTATACATATTTATACAAAGGCATGACACATTATATTATGCATTAAAGACGCTCTATGAAGCTCTCTTCCATAATGCATTATAGATACCTTCTTTAATTCTTATACCTACCATTATAACGCATTATGAATGTATCTGTAGTTCATTATATCTTTAATTAGGGAGTCACCAGAAACCAGAAGGTGTGCTGGACGTCCTGCACCTCACTGCTGGAAGCTGCAGATCAGCCTGTTATCTCCGCTCGTGTCTTAAGGAGGTCAGATCTACCGCTTAAGGCATCACTGAGTAATGATAACTGCTAATGGCGCTAACAGATTTTTGCTGTTTGAAGTCGCATTGCCATCGGACTTTATGAACATATATGTGTCCGCTCAGAACCACTGGCCCTGGGGCACACAGACAGAATACTGCTGGAGGGGGGGGCTGGTTACACCCACCTGGGGCACCTCACCTGCTCTGAACCGCCCAGGGGCGGCCCTTAACCGCGGTGGGGTTACACCACCCAGACGGAGGGCCAGCCTCCCCGCCCAAGGCGCGCTCTGCTCACTCCCCTCCCCCCAGCCTCACTGCCATCTTTGCAGCCTGGTCCCCCTGCCCATTCTCCGCAGAAATTCTGTTTTGTTGCCCATGAGTAATGTAGGGGGGGGGTGGTGTGTTGACAGAGCCAGGATTGTGCTCAGCGTCCCAGGCAGGGTGAGGTGGCGTAAGGAGTGACCCCCACTGCCGTCACTCACACACACACACACACAGACACACACACACACGCACACACACGCACACACACAAAGCCCTGACTGTCTGTAGCAGAGCAGCAGATGTTACATGACGACACCGCTAATGTCCTACCCTGGCAGAGACTGTAATGCACTCCCCTGCCACCCTGTCCATAACACTACCCATAATGCACACCAGCCTGTCCAAAGTGCCTCCATCTCCAGGAAACACCATTAACACTCATTCTCCCTTTAATCAAGAAGGGCTAACCTGTCGCCCATCAGACACGAGCCAGAAGAGAGTCTTAGAGCAGAGCGAAAACAGGCGGCATTCAGACAGAAACCGCCGGGCTTCCCGGGGCTCACAGACTAAAGCCTTAGCTTAATCAGCCTTTGGTCTTCTGCAATCATGACTGCGTCACCCTGCAAAGGCAGAAGGGCCTCTGGCTCCCTGATGGTGTTTCTGCGTGAATGCAGAGGTGAGAGAAACACGCAAGAAAACAGAGCAGCTGTCGGATCTGGGAAGAGGCTCCAACGGAGTCCAGCCTCAAACAGACGCAGTCCTGGGCCTGGAGTCAAACAGGACACACACATCTTACTAGCATATTCAGGGTTAGGGTTAAAATAGGTATTTTTATTGCTGATTGTCTTGGGGTCTCAACCATCCCTTCTGTAGGTGTTTTCCAAGTTTATATTAAGTATCTAATGTTTCACATTGGATGGTTAAATACTGTTTTGCATGGTGCTGCAGGCTGTGTAAATCCCTCTGGACGAGGGTTACTGTGAAATAAGCCCATCATAATTACAGCAGCCTTACATGCTTGGCATACAGAGAATCCCTCCCCAGGTCTAACACATCACCCCCATCACCAGCTAGTCAATTCCCCCCACCCAGGCTAGGGAGGAAGTGCTGGGGCTGATCATCATCAAAACCTGAGTGTAGATTACGTGGAAACGCCTTCCAATCGTCTTCAGGCACCATCTCGTCCCCCAGTGCCGAGGTACTGCCACGCAAAGAGGGATCATACGCACAGGGATACACGGACACGGCTGTTGCCATGGTGACTTCACACACACATATGCAAGTAAACAAACAAACAGTTGGCACATTCTGTGTTTAAGGTTAGCTAAAAAGACACAGCCAAGGTTACAGAAGTGTGCACGCACACACAACCCATTCATTTATACAGGAAAAACCCTAATCCCAATCACGACACCCTTAACCCCCACCCAGCCCTGACCTTCACCATAACCAACAAAAACAAAATACGAGAGTTTTTCAATTTTTTTAATTTTTAGTTTTTCAATTGCAGTCACAGATTTTTATAAATTTGAATTTGCCATGTGGTGACCAAAAAATATGCCACATAATGTCAGAGAAAACAGGTTTTTAATCACATTGTGGGGACATTTGGTCTCAACAAGGTAATGTATATCTGACTCCCCCTCCGCACCCACCCACACACACACACCCACCCACACACACAGATTCCTGTATTGCTTGGTTAATGCTGAAGGTCAGGACACATAAACAGCATTTTCATGCGGCTCTCACAATGCACAAAACCCTCACTGATGGAGACAAAGCCACGATTACAGCCCCAACTGCATAAACAGCACCCCCCACCCCCCAAAAAAATGACATACACACTGAAGGAATCACTAGGACCCAAACAAACACGGCCTTCTTCCACACAAGCCCAGTAATGGTCATGCAGGCCTAAACGGAGCTCACTGTGAATGTGAAGTCTATGTCATCTGGAGATTAAACGAAGCTCACTGTGAGTGTAGAGTCTATGTCATCTGGAGATTAAACGAAGCTCACTGTGAGTGTGAAGTCTATGTAATCTGGAGATTAAACGGAGCTCACTGTGAGTGTAGAGTCTATGTCATCTGGAGATTAAACGGAGCTCACTGTGAGTGTAGAGTCTATGTCATCTGGAGATTAAACAGAGCTCACTGTGAATGTAGAGTCTATGTCATCTGGAGATTAAACAGAGCTCACTGTGAATGTAGAGTCTATGTCATCTGGAGATTAAACAGAGCTCACTGTGAATGTAGAGTCTATGTCATCTGGAGATTAAACAGAGCTCACTGTGAATGTAGACTCCTTAAACAATGTTCTTTTTTGATGAAGGTTCCTTGGTCTGCTGTGCTGGAGGGTGACCTTTGCTGCTTAATGGCATGTCGGGGAATCTGTCAGAGCTGAAACATGCAGCGCCGAGAGGTTTCCATGTCCTTAAAATCTACTTGTACTCACTGCCAGGTTCACACTGAGCCAGAGAGTCAGCCACACAAGGTGGGGGACAAGGCCAGGCACAGCGACATCACTCCATTGTCAAGATTCAAAGTTTAATGGCATATGCGCAGTAAACAGTCAGCCACACTATGTTGTATCCCATAATGCTCTCCACTCAGACACACATATAGGGCTTTGTCCCATCCCTGCCACTTGGTCCACAGTTACACACTACCACAACTAGTGTGCGTGTTCACATGCTTAGCACAAGTATTCAGGGGTTTCCCATTCCTCAAATAAGCCAAGTGCAGTGCGCTTGACGTGCACTTCATCCACACATTGGCAGATATCACATGTAAGCGGTCTTTGGCTAAGTATTTAGACCACAATGCACTGCTTCAGTGGCAACTATGTTTACATGGAACACAAGGAAGTCTGCTGGCTTATGAGAGCCTGACAAGACCCTGGAGAAGTTTCAGCGTTAGAACACAAAGCTGCATAACGAATGTTTACATCTCCTAGGCTCCAGCACAGGGGAGCCCCTGCCACAGCCCTCCCCATGACAGAACAGTAGGAGTGCATCACTTGTTTACCTCTTTCCAAAGGTTCCAAGTAATCCCAGTGCACTTGGGCACTTTACATGCACTAATGCACTTTGTATTGCACGTCAAAATGCATATATTGTACAAAATACAATAAGCCAAAGGAATAAGTGACCATTTTGCTGAGGCTGGAATTCAAACCTGTGACACAGGCAGAGACCTGCCCAGCTTGGCCACACAGCTCCCCCTATTTCTCAATTCCTTTCCCCAGTCAGAAAGAGCAGGCCGCCTCAGGCACCAACAGAGGCCAGTTATTTCCCAGAGGAATACCCCCCCCCACACACGCCATTACTCAAACATAGCAGCTATCTATGAAAATATGAGCCTGAGCATGTGCTTGTACCTGGTAGGGGGGGGGACCTCAAGAGTTGCTGACTGGCCAAAATAAAAGAACCACAGCAACGAATCCCATGAGTATCACTGGAAGGAGGGCCTGCAAACTGTCACCTGGCACCTGCTCCTTGCAGCTAACGGCCCTCCTTCCACACCCGGGGCACTGCACCGCTAGGAGACGACGTGCTGTCACCGGTCACCTGTCACCTGCAGCTCATAGCCCTCCTTCCACACCCGGGGCCCTGCACCGCTAGGAGACGACGTGCTGTCACCGGTCACCTGTCACCTGCAGCTCACAGCCCTCCTTCCCCACCCGGGGTCCTGCACCGCTAGGAGACGACGTGCTGTCACCGGTCACCTGTCACCTGCAGCTCACAGCCCTCCTTCCCCACCCGGGGTCCTGCACCGCTAGGAGACGACGTGCTGTCACCGGTCACCTGTCACCTGCAGCTAACGGCCCTCCTTCCCCACCCGGGGCCCTGCACCGCTAGGAGACGACGTGCTGTCACCGGTCACCTGTCACCTGCAGCTCATAGCCCTCCTTCCACACCCGGGGTCCTGCACCGCTAGGAGACGACGTGCTGTCACCGGTCACCTGTCACCTGCAGCTCACAGCCCTCCTTCCACACCCGGGGCCCTGCACCGCTAGGAGACGACGTGCTGTCACCGGTCACCTGTCACCTGCAGCTCACAGCCCTCCTTCCCCACCCGTGGCCCTACACCGCTAGGAGACGACGTGCTGTCACCGGTCACCTGTCACCTGCAGCTCACAGCCCTCCTTCCCCACCCGGGGCCTGCACCGCTAGGAGACGACGTGCTGTCACCGGTCACCTGTCACCTGCAGCTCACAGCCCTCCTTCCCCACCCGGGGCCTGCACCGCTAGGAGACGACGTGCTGTCACCGGTCACCTGTCACCTGCAGCTCACAGCCCTCATTCCCCACCCGGGGCCCTGCGCTTTCACCTCCTTGCACTGCTGCAGGCAGGGTCCCTCGTCTGGTGATTATAAATGCATGGGCCCATGTGGTCGGCCCGACCCCTAACCCTATGCAACCCCAGCAGCGTGTGGCCCAGCTTCCCCCGGACTCTCATCAATACTTCTCTGGCCGAGTACTACTATTTATACCAACGACAACACCCCCAACACCCCACCCCAACATCTGCAAATAGACCCCAGGAGTCTCCTCTCCTCTGCCACCCCCCTCCCCCGCCGCTGACTTTCCACTTCTTACTGCCCACAATAACTGCTGTCAACCTCATGGCAGAACCATCACTAAGTCCCACAGTCCAACAGCATTGACAGGGAAGCTAAGAAAAGGAGCTTAAGCTTAATGAAGGGGGCTGAATAATTCAGGCGATTAGTGAACGTGCTGCCCCCTGTCCCCTGCCCGCAGCCCCCTGCCCCCATTACACCCTGTGCGCCGCCCCCTCCCCGCAATACAGTCTGTCGGATCACTTACTAATCACTGAATTATTGAGGTGGGGGGGGAGCCACAGTATCAGGGCTACACAGCTGCACTAACGGTGTTTCACATTCATGTCACTACAACGTCTCCTTCTATGTCTCAAGAACACTATGGTTTCATACTACAGGACCATTGTATGACTCCAAAGAGGACCATGCATTACATCACAGCCTGGGGGCAAAGAGACAGAAGGAGAGAGGTGGAGAGCAGTGGTGTGACCCTCTGATTTATTTTTATAATGTTAATGCAAGTCAGCAGATGATTAAACCAGCCGCATTTGCGATGTTAAGCGGCACTCATAAATGCTGATAGTGATGCAAGTCTGGTATGTTCCGGAACAGAAAGGCCTCCTTGCCGCTGGTTTATAAAAACACACTGTCAGAAAGGGAGCGTCTTGGCGAGTGTGTGAGCATGTACACACACACACTCGCCCTTCATGGTAAAAACCCTAATCCCAAGATGCCAACCTTGCGCCCCACACCCGGCCTTGCGCCCCACACCCGGCCCCGCCTTGCGCCCCACACCCGGCCCCCACCTTAGCCATAAATACCGAAACAAAAAAACAAGACTTTTGGTCATTATAGTTTTTTTATTGCAGTCAGAGATTTTTATAATATTGAGTTTCCCAAATTGGTGCCCACAAAGTCAAATTAGTCAGGTTTTTATTAATTAAATGTCCCCAAAGCATAATATATACATAACGCGTGCACACACACACACGCACACACACCCCGTCCTTCAGTGATTCCAGCCCTCCGTGGAGCACATGATGCTATAGCCTCACTCCAGCTGTCCGTGCCAGACCCACACTCTCTGAGGCGAGCTGTCTGATGCTGCTTCAGCATCTGAGCTGCTCCAGGGTCAGTTTTTATCTACCTGCTGGTCCAAACTGAAAGCAGCCTTACCAGCGCGCCAGCAGTAAAGAGCCAAAGAGCAAAGCAGCTGCTCACCAGAGATGTCTGCAGGTTACCTACCGGCACAGACCATATCTGCTGGCACCCATTGCTAAATCACTGGCCGAGTGTCACCGCATGAGTGCCGGGGGACGGCTAACATGCTGCTTAGCCGATTAGCCGGTCCACACGGCAGAATGCCCACCTACCACAAGGTTTACTCGCATGGCCAGCTCGGAGGCGGAGATGCAGAAGGCCAGGTCTGGGCCACAGGTAGCAGGTCGGTAGGTGGAACGCCGGGGGGCGGGGGGGGGGGGGGGGGGGCAATGGGGGGGACCCCTTCTTGTCAGGGGGCAACAGTGTGAAGAAGCCTAATTTATTATGCTGTAGGGGACATTTGGTCTCCACAACGTAATGCAAGCATAATCCAAACACACACACACACACACACACACACACACACACCTGCCAAACCCCCCTCCAGTCTCTATTCCACGGAAGATCCTGCCTGCAGGCTCCTGAAATATCCAGGGATTAAATCTCTGTTATACTTCAGACATATGCATGACGGTGGTGTTCTGGCAAAACATGTAAAAATACTGTCACCTTGCCAACTGTCAAAATTAAGGGAAAGAAGTGGCTGTAACTCTGCAGTGGAGGAGAATCACTGCAAATACGAGGCTCGAGAAGATCTCACCTCATTTGGGAGTAGATTCTTCAATAATCAGAACATCTTCCTGTCTTTTACAGATCTTACAAAACTTTGCATATCTGTGTGTCTCTTCTGAAGTTATTTTGTGATCATACATACAGTTCTAGAAAAATTAACAAACCACAGCACACACAATTTATGACTATGTATGTGTCTATGTACAATACACATTTTTTCAGTAAACTCCAGCCTGGCACTTCTCTGTTTCTCGTTAATGAAGAGCTTCTTCCTGGCTTTATGGGACTTCAGTCCTGCTTCTAGGAGCCTGATACAAACTGTCCTAGCAGTGCACTTCACATCTGCACTTAATGTTTCCCATCGCATTTGAAGGTCACTTGATGTCATCTTACGATTCATGAGAAGCTGTCAGATAGGTTAACGGTCATCTGCTATTAGTGCATCGCTTCCACCCTCTACCTGACTGGTTCTTGGTCATTCCCAGTGTCTCCTGCTTCACCTTGTTCTTGTCAATCGCTGTCTTAGAAATTTTAATCTTACACCTGCCGTGTTTCCTTCAGCCAGTAGAACCAAGATGAAACCAGGATTTAAAGGATTTGCAGATTTTCTAAAAAATAATACAGAGTGATTTTTTCTAGAGCTGCAGTCCTTTCTGGATATAGATACTGCAGTTGCACAGAAGGCCTCTGTCTGTGTTTAAAAGCATCCTTTGGGCAAATAACCACACACATACATGGAGAAGCGTGACACATGCAGACTCCCAGGTCAGCAGACAACCTGAGGTAGCTGGGGGGGGGGGGTTCTTCAACGGTAAGGAAAGCAGAAAACAGGAATTGCTAAGTAACAGGGTAAGAGAGAAAGAGAAAAGCAAATAAACGGAAATGCGATACATTGGGAAAGATCACACATGACGTTAGAGAAGATCTGACAGAACTTAGACAACATCCTTCTGTGGAGAACATCTAGTATTACTCAGCATATTGTCTGAAAAAATTCTGGACACAGAGACAGACAGAGAGGGAAGCAGAGTGACAAACAGAGG
Source organism: Brienomyrus brachyistius (assembly GCF_023856365.1). Lineage (NCBI taxonomy): Eukaryota > Metazoa > Chordata > Actinopteri > Osteoglossiformes > Mormyridae > Brienomyrus > Brienomyrus brachyistius. The sequence goes on along the minus strand of NC_064534.1, from coordinate 1,841,955 downwards.
GGTCATTACCCCACAGAGGAGCGCGGGTGGGGGGCAGACACCCACGGCCCTCACCCCGCGCCGGCGGGGACGAGCAGGCAGACCGCGCACCGACTGGCCGATGGCCAGCAAGCTGGAAGCAGCACGGCCCTTCTGTCGCGGCCTGGATCTCCGGCGGTGGCGGTGAGCCAAGCCGGGCTCTCGAGCTGCCAAAGGCACCGCGGTGTGTCAGTCACGACGACGGGCGACGCTGCTGAGTGGCCATTTACAGACTGCGGCCGTGACGGTCCCCACGGTGACAGCCTCCGGCACATGTCCCATAATGCAATGCCACAGTCCAAGACGTTATGGCCGTAAGTGAGAGAGACAATATGCGTAATCAGAAGACCCATTAGGGCAATAACATTAATGGTCACTACCAGTGCCAGGCAGGGAGGAGACACAGCTAATGGATAAAGAATAAATTATATAAAATCCAACCCCCCCCCCCGACCTGCGAGCTTCACCAGAAAAACCAGGGGGGCAGGAGACCACAGTGGTCACAAGCACTCAAGCAGGCAAGTGGTGGTTGATGCAACTTCCTGCCTAATCCCCATAGTCACATGTTCGCTGGGGGCGTGGGTCCGAGGGACCGGACTCCATCGGCAGTATCAGCTAACCAACAAACAGCTCTGAATGCAAAGCCGCATCATTACGCTAATTAATCATTAACGAGCTGCCGTCCATCGTGACTGGCAGCAAATCAGGCACCTCCCCCGCCCTAATTTCTTGCCCTTCAGTATGTCTGTGGGAGGGGGGTGTGGCACTGGCAGAAGCATAGCCTCAGGACATGAAAGCACTTAACGGTCCCACTGCTCTATAAACTACAAAGACAAATACACTCATGAACCACTGCTGATGATTAACCACTTATGCACAGTGAAACCTCAAATCTTATCATTTGAAACAACTGTATGTCTCTGAAACCAAAGCAGAAGAAACACCCACAAAGAGTAGCAGAGAATTTCAAGTCCCTAACTCTGCGTGACACCGGAAAACCACATGTGGCTTTGATGATGTCAGCTGGCCCACAGGGGGCTCCACCGAGCTCAGAAACTGCTCGCCGGGGTCACACTTCATCACATACTACGAAACACATCGAAATGTGAGATTTAACAAACCAGCACAGTTTGCAAACAGCTTAAATACAAGAAATATCCAAAATAGAGTCACCACTGGTTGATGTGACTCTCATTGGAAGAAGGAGGTAAAGACCTCAGCCAGGATTTATCCTACCTACATCTTTAAAAAACACTCCTTAACACTTCCTGGATCAATCGGCAAAATGGCAGACTATCAGGGTATACCACAGAGGTGGATTTGAACATCGCTTTGAGTGAAAGTACTGAATCTAAAATGATTGTGTCGATCAGGCCTAGAGTTTGCAGGGGTCCCAGGGACGGGGAGGTGCAGAGCTCTGAGTAAGCTCAGAGTAAGCTCAGAGTAAGCTCAGCCCCCCAGCTGCACCTCGTCTCTCACAAACACCTTCCCAGCTGAAGCGCTGCAGTTCGATGGCAGAATACGGGATGTAGTAAAGCTTTTAAAGCTAAACATTCCCAGAGTCATTCGGCCAGAGGCTGAATCGATTTTACCATAAATGCTGTGGGTGGGTGGGGGGGGGGGGGGGGGGACGGCTCACAGATCATTCGGAAAGCCTGAGTTATGTGCCTTCAGTGTCCATCTGACTGATTTCTGAATCCTAAAAATCCACTTCACATTAGCAGCTTCCCCAATAGGTCACTGAGGATTTTAATACAGAACATAAAATCCAGAAAAAAGTTTAAAAAAAAAGAACATAAAATTATTTGCAGACAACACAAATACACGATGTGAAAACCACACACTGTCTTGTTATGGTAAAACCTCTGACGCAGTGATACAGTCAGCAGACTTAAACTTGATTTACAATCTCCATTCCACTAGCTAGCTATTGCAATATAACGTTCCATAACATTGCCTTGTGAGCTGTATGAATTAACAAGAGAAAAGCAGAGAGCCCATCAGACTAATGCGGGTGGATGGAAGGCAGGCCTAGCTTGCTAGCTGGGTGGGCGCCACGTCGCCTCCCGCCTCTAAACCCGCCTCCGCCATGCGCTGTTGGAGTTGGCGAGTTCACCCTGTTCCGTGTGGGTTTCCTCCCACGGTCCAGGCATGTGGTCAGTGTAACAGGCGTCTCGAATTCACCCAAAGCAAGTGTTCATGCTTCAGGGCTGACAACTCTCCCGCATCTGGTGTGAAACTCAGGCACTCAGACTTAAAAATCTTATGGCAAATCCATATTATTCCATTACGAACCGAAAATTAGCTACATCAAAAGTGTTGGGGTAGTTTGCAAACCCTACAGACTATTTACAAGATAATACAACTGCTACATATATGTGAATGAGTGTGCAGGCGTGTGCAGACTTGTCTAGAACTGAAAGTCTCACTTCAACCAGCTAACCAAAGTTGGCAATCCTGCTTTGTGGCCTGCGATGGGCTGGCATCCAATCAGGGTGCACCTCAGCCATGCGCTACATGCTGCCTGGCATAGGCTCCACCCCCCCAAAGATGGATGATCCTGATCCTCAGCGAGATCATAACATTACTACACTCTCATACAGAGCCACTTGTGCAGCTCATATAAACTAAACCAATTCCAATTCTCATTGTTTCATCCTATATTTGCCATAGTTACCAGCAGATCCATTTCAGCATCATTAATTTCTCAACCAGTGACTCTCCCCCCACTGCTGACTACACTGAATCCATTGTCACAGCATATCTTTAATTTTTGTAAGCTATATTTAACCATTACGGTATCAACACATTTCAAAGCAGTTTCATCATCGAGTGACGCGTCAGTTAGCAGGCAGAATAAGGATTAATGACTGTTAGCTCATGACCTGTGCTTCATCACACAAGAAAAAATAACGATTTGTACAGATTTACCGAGCCAATATGCAGCAGTTTCATCTGCGCAAACTGTGAAAGATGTAAACCTCCATGTCTGAGGAGAAATTAAATTGACCAATAACCTTGGAAAATATAAACATAAAGCTCGGTCTTTTCTCCTTTGGAAAGAGGCAAGTGCTGTATCACAGCAAAGCAGTTAAGCACGACTTCGTGGACCAAAGAAAACAAACATCACTGCAACATGATTGTGTGGGATGAAGGAACCAGCCAGCTCCAGTTCCAAAGAAGAAGGGTCGTGGTGGGGGGGGTGGTGGAGGGGGGTGGGAGTTGTGCCAATCCCAGAGGCAGGGAACAACCCAGGGTGGGGCGCCAACCCATCACAGGGCACACTCACACACCATGTACTCACATGCACACCTATGGACCATTTAGTAACTGCAGTTAAGCTCAGCATAGTTGGAAGCAGAGAAGCCAGAGGAAGCTCCATGCAGAGAACATGCAAACTCCAAGTTTAAGCTTGGAATTTAAGCAAATGAACAGTAAGACAATAAAACACAACACAGATTTCTTATCTTACTGCTACTGATGCCTTGTTCCCTAATTTATCCTCAGGGGCACCTCAGCCATTCCATGTATTTGCTACATTTCACCACCACCTCACTTAATGAACTTAATTCTTTACTTATCTCGAGGAGGTATTGATTAGCGAGGCATGATATGCTGGGAGCAAGAAAAGCACGGCTGTGCAGCATGATCTCTGCAAGGCTGGGGTGAGTGGAAGAGGGGTTTGGAAATGGCAAACTGATAAAATGGAAGAACTGTTACACTGACAGACAAAAGCATAGTTTCGCAGCAACATTTGAACCATTGTCTTCAACTGCCTAAGATTCTTGCTCAGTCGGAATTCCACGCTCAGCCAGCAGCCTCAGGCTAAAGTATCAAGTTACCCTAACCCTAACCTAACCCTAACCCTCCAAACACACAGCAAGTCTCAGCCCAGAACCCTGCTGCTAACCCTATGAGTGACAAACAGTCTGTTCAGCATCAATAAGAACATCTATTTCTCAAAATTAATAAACCGTTGTATGAGCTGTCGAAATCCCATCTAAAGTGTCTCCCGAATCATTGTATAAATTATTAAATAAATCATGTAATTAAGGTACTTCATCAATAGCACTGACGTGAAACAGTCTATATTTAGACTTCGCAGCTTCATGCTACTTGGGAACCAGAATTCAATTTACTGCCCAAAATCTCTCTGGCAAACCCTCACCAAAGGACCCTTGTGGACTAAGTGCCACACAAATCATAGAAGCCAGTTTCCCAGCAGGCACTTTGCTTGTAGGATGTGAATTACGCGACAGTCGCACTGAACAATCGCAAACGAACGGGGGCAGTGCTTTGATGGCTATGCAAACACACTTTAGAAATAATCTCAAGGGTCAGGTGCCTACGACATGCAAACACTGACGCAGAGCTGTGGTTAAACCTTCAGTTTCATTCAACAGCTTTTGAGTAGCAGTGGCAGCCAAATCTGTGCTATTGATTTTCTCTTAATCTAGAATATTTACCAGTGATGTAATCAAGTCCTTGGGTGGCGTATCCTTTTGGGAGCAGTTATCCTGACTAAATTCCATCCATAGCCCCCTCAGAAGAGCAGTGGGGGTCGCTAGCACCATGGGGGACCCCACCCACCTGACTGCGAGGCTCCTCGCCTCAGATGACTAATCAAGCAAAGCCCACAGCCACACAATAGGACACATGTTGCTTGAACCAATACATTTGGGATGTTGGTCTCAACACTGATGCAACTCAAAGGCTTGTTTGTCTTTCCTTCAACGTTTTCTCCCATGACGCTTCACACCACCTTGCTTTCTCTTACTGACTGATTTACTGGTTGGATAATAATTCGTTCATCCCAGCGAATCTTCAGCATGCCTTCAAGATGGAGCCGAGGTCTGAAACACTCAGGCTTGGACATGTTTTCCAACAATTTGTGACAATTAGCAAGTACCAATTAGCATCATTATCACAAACGGCAACGGTTAAAGACTGGGGGGAAACTATGCAGATTTGGAATCTTAATGCTTACAGTTGTATATAGACAGGATATTGCACAGTCCAAACAGTTTTATTTCGATATGAAACATCTGCTGTACAACTAAGTTATGTACAGCAAGACAAATACTGAACAGGTGTGGCAAAGGTAACCGTTAAACACAAGGACTGAATTCAGTATCACAGTCGTTCTGAGATAAAAGCCAGGATAAATTTGGTAAATAGTGCTAATGATTTACAAATCTGTACGGGAAAAATACTGTGAGGGCAATACTGAGAAGAAAACAGCCAGGGGGTAAGTAAAGGCAAAAGCTAAAAACTGAATTATTGTTTAAAAAAATCACGTTTGAGTTTCCGTAATACTAACCATCAGTGACAGAAGTAATAATGGCCCTTTCATAAATGAGTACATTGTTTAGAAGACTAAGAGATTTTTCCATTTCAAGTTGTTTTTACGGAAAAGAGATGCTTGTGACATTTATGTTCTACATTTCCGCCAAAACAGTCATGTGATGACTGTGCCGGACTGGGGGGGGGGGGGGGGGGGGGTAGACACACTGTGGGATAAACAAGAAATGAAAAAGATCCAGCCAGTAGGGTTGTTTCAAAAGAGGTGAAGGAGCGCGCACACACACACACACACACACACACACACACACACACACACACACACACACACACACACACAGTCACACACAGGGGGACACAGTGCCTCACCATGGAGCTTAAAGCTCGGGCACGCTGAGTCACACGCACACACACACACACAGACACACTCGTATGCACGCATTCCAGGCATGGGTAACCTTATGGGGACTGTTCATTTATTTCTATGGGAAAAATGCTAACGCTAACTATGACAACCATAACCCCCACCCAGCCCTAATCATAACCATAAGTAACCAAGCAAAATACAAGAGCTTTTGCATTTTTAGTGTTTTCATTGCAGTCACCGACTTTTATAAAACAAAGTTTTCCCTTATGGGGACCAGGAAACCTTATATTCATCATGTTATGGGGACATCGTGTCCCCATAAGGATAGGTATACCTGCTCTCTCACACACACACACACACACACACACACACACACACTAAAACACACGCGATAAGTGCTGGGGTGCGATGGCAGGCAGGTGGCGGCTCTGGCTGGCGATCTGACATGAGTAACAGGTGGCTCTCGCAGTGGGGGCGGGGCTGAGGCTGGTGCCATCCATGGTGGGCGGGGGGGTCTGGAATTGACTGAAAGGCAGCAGCTGCATCTCTCTCACACACAAACACAGACACGCGAAGACACACACAGGTTTGTAATTATGTCTTTGTGGGGACTCTGCATTCATTTCTATGGGGAAACCTCTAATCCCAACAAACAACCCTAACCCCCCCCAGCCCGAACCCCCCCCCCAGCCCTAACCTTAACCATTAACCATATGCAACTAAACAAAATACGAGACTTTTGGCATTTTTCGTTTTTTGATTGCAGTCACAGATCTTTGTGGGGACCTGAAAAATTGTCAGGATTTGATCACATTCTGGGGACATTTGGTTCACACACACAGACGACTCCTCTAAAAAGTGCCATTTCGATCTGAAGGAGGTGTCGCATTTTTATTTAATTCTTCTATCACTTTTACACATTTTTTACTAAGGGCAGTCAGCACAGGTTCCTGGGAGCAGAGTCGGCACCCGGTGGTTTAACACACGCCCCATGTCCTCCGAGGTGCCAAACACCAGGGGGTCTGCAAGCACTTCCTTCACACTCACAGCATTAGCATCACGCCTGGCAGTTCACAGCCTCTCCTGTAGGAGGTGCACATCAGAAATAAATGATCCTAGGGTTCAAGCCATGAGTCATTGAAGCCGTGTGTATTTTTTTTTCTTTTTTAATGGCAACCAGCTATATTTCATTCCGAACCCCTTGGCATTCGTGCAGCAACACCACAAGCCACCAGTTACTGTGTCACTCAGTATAAAGTGACCAATGAGATGCAGCCCAGCACTGCATTGGTTGACAGCATTAATCTCACCCACGCAAAGTCCGGAAGTTTCTCTGCTCTCATCACAGACTCCTGGGTCTGAATGTGCCAGTTCCCCTACGGCAAGGCCGGAATCTGCACTGGGATTACTGGGCAGCATGGAGGCCGGATCTTGGAGGCGAGTGGCACGAGGGGATTACGGACAGAGAGCAATGCTGCAGTGATTATTGTTTAAGAGTGATGGCCATGTGGGGGCCATATGGGGGCCCGTCAGTCAGATACGCCACCAGGCTATTAGGAGCTGGATGGGCCCCCCCAGTGGTGAAGCCTGATTACAGCACCAGGGGCTACTCTGCCACCCCCATCTCTGCACCTGTTATTTCCCCCTCACTCCTATCCCCATTACAGCCTCTCCCATCTTCTGACTTCACCTCCAGACAACCCATGGGGTAGGGGTTCAGCCCCTTGCATTCATATTCCACCTGCCTTATTAATACCCCTGGTTCTGCTCCTGTCTACCCCCCCCTACCCACCTACCCTCCAGCAGTTGGAAGATCAGTGCAAATTCACTGCTGAACCCCCCCCCCCCCCCCCCCCACAATGTTCATGTAAATATCATCTGGCCTTCCTCAAGTGTTGTAACTCCTCGAAGTCAGAAGGGTACTCAATAATTTACCCCCTCCCCACGTGCACCTTCCAGGGACAGCCTACCCCCCCACACGAATGGCCAGGCGGCCCAGCTGTTAGCCCCAGGGAGCCCGACAGTCTATCTGGGGTCAGTCACATCTTGGGTTTACAAGCCATATTTTCCACCTAGAAGATCCAGCTCGCCTTGCGTAATGATTCGGTGTCACAGGGAGAATCACAAGGTCAAAGTGTCCGAAACTGACAAGCTCAAACTCGGTTGATCCCAGCGAGGGGACAGGTCCTGCAGGCCCACGACAGGACAGGCCAGCTCACTCAGGACCCGCAGGCAAATAACAGGGCAGGCCTGCTCATTCAGGACCCACAGGCACATAACAGGACAGGCCAGCTCACTCAGGACCCGTAGGCACATAACAGGGCAGGCCAGCTCACTCAGGACCCGCAGGCACATAACAGGGCAGGCCAGCTCACTCAGGACCCGCAGGCACATAACAGGGCAGGCCTGCTCACTCAGGACCCGCTGGAGAGACGCTCATTTGCATGGTGTCACATTTGAATATTCTACAGGCACTAACAAATACCCAAGTAAAACGCTCATGTTATTACTGGGCGACTCTCTGCTGGTTTTCTAACCGAAATGTGACAGTGGGAAGGAGGGAACACTGAGTCATACAAAGCAGAAGGTTTTATGCTTTAAAACATCAATATTTATCAGGTAGAACGGGCAGTACATGCAGCTGAAGGCATGGTTTATGTAATTAGATAGCTACAGGTGACTATTCAACATCACATTCAAAGCATTTGTAGCACATATGATATTTTCATATTTTTCCTGTACTGTACATTCAAGTAAACCCAGGCCTTATGTTACATCACATCTATGTTGTAAGTTATTCAACGTTATAAATTCCCACCAAACAGACATGCTATAAACTGCCCTGGACTGACCTGCGGTTGTCTCGGCAACACCGACGGAAAGTGATACAGCTGAACATCCCCGACTGTCACCGTTCAGGGTGTGAAATGTGCTCCGAAATGCCCCAAACGGCAGATCTGCAGCCTCACTGTACCAAGTTCAGGGGGTCCCTGCTAGGAAGTTAAATGTAAACTTTATACGAAATGGAACATGACTGCTTTTCTGCCGGCTGGTCCCTGCAGGAGCGTGCTGTCCTCACTGGACATCAGTAGGCTGAAATGTCCATTCTCCTGTAGGCAGGGCCAGATAAAACAGCCCTGTGCAATAAAACGACTCCAACTTGGTCTCTATTCAGCCATTACATCACCTCTGGGACTGTTCAAACTAATCCTTCATTTTAATCACCGTGACCTTTTGAGGTGGGTTATGCTGCCAGTGGTATGGAAGAGCGATGGATGTATCCATTTAATTATTAACATTTTCTTTTTTAATTAAAAAAAGACTTTTAATCTTCATAATTTGGTTGCTAAATGAGACACGGAGCGAATTATGTAAGCTGGCGTAAGGTCCAGCTAACCAGCCGGCTCCGTCGACCTCTTTAACTACCCGTGGACGACTAGTAAATCAGCAGGCTGTCCTCCTGAAATGAAGTTAGACGCAGACGGCAGCGATCCCGGGACGCGGAGCCGCTCAGACCCTCCTCTCCAGGCATAATCACAACGCATCACGGCGCCAGTATTTACGCCCTAAACTTCTCAGTGGAGGAACGACAATATGTCGGACGCAAACTCAGTTAAGCTATTTTGGACCTTATTCTGCAAACGCCCATCAAGGCTTCAAGAAGAAAGAATAAATTATGAAACGTCTCACTTGTGCGTCGGCCCTTAATTCAAATTTATAGCCGAATAGGTCCTTGCATTTTAAGGTGTGTCTGTTGGAGCTGCAGGCGATTAATCGGGGTCAGAGAAGAGGGATGACTCACAAACGAATGAAGGAAGAGCTCCTGCGGATTTGACTGGGGACTGACTGTTCAGTGGATGCTGTAGTTGGCATGTATCAGCAGCAGGACATGCAAGGATCCTCTCTGGGGACTGAAGCTCTACATTTAACATCATCATTCTAAAGAACCATAATCAGAATACTTTTATTATCCAGAAATTAATTATTCGTAGTTAAGACATCACAGTACAACACTACACAAAGTACAAAAATGCACAATGCTGCAACAATTTCTATATAAAAATAAGTAAACGTACGACGATGGTAATAAATAAGTGGGTGAGCATGAAAATAAGTACAGTACTGTGGTGAAAATATACAAATGTGTAATTATTGCACTAATGACAACATCTCTAGAGACCAAGCTGTCAAACTGTCGATGACATCACCCCGACAGTCCGTACACAGAGGACAGGTGGCGTAGCCACAGTCACCCTGTGTAGTCATAACAAGTGGGACCTCGACTGTGCAAAGACAAAGGAGGTGATTATGGACGGAGACAGCAGGTCCCACACGCTGCACAGGAAGCTGAAGCAGGGTGTGAACATCGCCAACAACCGGCAGAAGCGCCTTAGTCCGGAACCTGTGTGAATCCAGGGTAAGGAGGCATGCTGGGAGATGTAAAGCTCTGGTTCCTTCACAGACACCTGTTACAACTCCCCTCTGGACAGGGTTAGGGCTGGAGCTTAAGGGCTCAGGCCACTCAAACAGAATGTGTAACTGCTATCGATCTGCACGCTCCTGGACACTAATGACTTATTGCTGTACACATGGCCTTCCATTATAATGTACTGTACTGTACTCACTGTACTCTGCATGGTAGGCATTTTCAATGTATCCAGCTGACCAAAACAAATCCCCTCGGGGGGGGGGGGGGGGATTCCTTCTCCTTGTCTTATTCCTGTTTCCGAAACCGGAAGAAATGCAAAAAAATATGAGCGATGTGCGATTTCCAGGTTTACATAGAGGCAACGAGTCAGACCCACGCCCTACTCATGCCAGGACACCCCCCATTCCTCTACTTCTGTCTAATTCACTTCTTCACATCAGGAAATTAACTACTGTCATTATCGTTTTCTGTCTAATAGTATTTCCCATGACTCAAAAAGCCCCCAAATTGCTTGTCATGTTGTCCTAATGGTACCCTCTCACAATCACCGCCGCCGGATGAACACGCCTCACTATCAAAAATGGCGAGATGGAGCCGAAGGCCAAAGGCCGCTAATGGTTTGTGTTCTTCCTGATAATTAGCCACCTAACTGCTGAACTACGCTGTCCATACTTTTTAATACAAGCTCATTTTTTACACTATGTTACATGATATTTATCGAACACTTTTATCCAAAGTGACATACAATTGATACAATGGGCTCAAACAACAAGCAGTAGGGGGGTATAAAACTGGGAGATGGCTCTGCTAGCTCTGGGATCTGAACCAGTGACCTTCCGATCACAAGTAGCGCATCACATGCAGAATACACACCGTCCCCAGAATACACCCTGTCCCCAGAATACACACCGTCCCCAGAATACACACCGTCCCCAGAATACACACCGTCCCCAGAATACACACTGCCCTCAGAATACACACTGCCCTCAGAATACACACTGCCCCCAATTTCTGGTTTCAATGCTTCTTTCGCAAAATTTGGAAGAAGTTATTTCTGGACATGATGTGTGTAACGCATGCTTCCAGGAATGGAATTTACCAGGGTAAATCATAATTATAATCTAAACATTTCATTTAAAAAGAATAATAATAATAATTAAAACCATAAAAGAATTATGATTAAAAGATTTTTTTTTTTGTTGTTATTCGCCAGTTTAGTTGAATTTTTAATGGAATTTAGTATGGATTGTTAAATGTGAATTCAGTATTGCCTAAGTGAGAATAAAATCTGCTTAAAAAAGTGTGGTCACGAAAGCCAGGGGCAGCGGGTGGGGGGCAGCGGGTGGTAGAAACAGGCGACACTTTCTGTGGTTTCCATGGTCCAGTTATACTGCAGTTCTGATAACAAACAGTAACATTCTGTCTGGGGACCATTTTGCACACAGTGCAATGGTCTGAGCAATATAGTTGTATTGTAGCACAATTCAAAACTTGTTTAATAACAATATTAAATTGTTTCTTGTGTACTTCATTTGATTAACTAACTTTGCGTAATAGCAATCAATCATACAAATGTGTCTGGTGTAAATATTCTTAAATAAGAGAGACACGCTTCCCACATGAGAAGGTTGATGTAGCAGCACGGTGCCTCAGAGGGCTTCGTAGGCACCAACAGAACAGCTTACAATACTCATCATTGTTTAGCTCCTTGTTAACTTGGTTCAAGAGAAAATATAATGATTAAAGTGATGAAAAGCATTGATATTAAAACCATGCAATCACACTAGAAATGAAATGCATTTACACACATTCAGAAATTAGCCCCTGGGATGAATTAAGTTTATCTTGTCTATCTAATGTGATAAGGTGTAAATAGCAAATCCTATAAAATTCCCACCCATCCTCCCAGCGCAGGTTATCCAGTGTAGGGAGTCCAGTCTGTCTTGTATTCAGGTTCATGCTCTCTTATGGTTGCAGGCTGACCTCTGACCCCTGGGTCTCAGCTCCCTAGTACAGCTCTCATTTCCATCTACAAGCCAAAAGAGCTTCTATTTCCCATGCATTTTGCTGACCCCATTCCCCAACAGGATGTTCCATCTCCTCACTTTCCCCACAGGCAGACATCAGGTATTATAAAGCCTCTTAATCACGTCCAGATCAGCAGAGAGAGGGATCAGAAGCGACCCGGCCACAGTCAGCCCAGCTAGCGTGGACATGCCATGTGACTGGAGCCTGACCCAACAGCCTCCCTCATTCCCATCAGATAAACTGTGGAGAAAATACCCAGAATGCTCCCTGCAATAATCAGACGGTTGAGCCCAAGAGCCCCGTTATGCCGAGATCCTGCAGCCTCAGGAGAACCAGGTCCGCCGCAGCAAATCACCGCAGGTGCTCAGGTGGCCCGGCACTGGTCAAGGTGCTACACCGATACGCGCGGACCTGCTGCACCAAAAGAGAGAGCCGCAGGTTGTCATGACAACTGTCGGCAACTCTACATGCGTGGCCCTGTCCCTGTGAGGAAAAAAATGAAGATGCTTTCCATCACTGGGGGCATGCAGGCGATGCCATCTGAGTCTTCCAGGAACACGACCCCCACTGTGGAGGCCCAGGCCCCCCCCACATCACGCCAGGAGGCAGCACAGCCTCCCTCCCACCCACCAAAGCGTACCAGGCGGACGTCTGCATGAGCTCAGATTTAAAAATAAAAATAGTGCCTGGCTGAGAGCTTCCAGATGCTGCTCCTGTGGCTGCGTATGTGTGTTCGAGAAGACCTCACTGTCCACACTGACGTAATCCCCACAGCACACACTTAGAAATCACCCACACTGCCCATCACCGCTCTTCACCAGACTTAGGAGCAGCTATCTGCTGCTGCCGCTGCCGTGTTTCCAGTTCACCTGGACAGAGAGAGAGGCTGCCGCTCCCATTTACCTCTGCACTTATTTCCGTTTCTTAGACAAACATCTGGCACGCAGGCTGGGAGAGTTCGAGCGGCAGGATAATCGGCTTAATCGGCACAGCCGCGTGGGGGGGGGGGGGGGGGGGTCTGGGCAATCTGCTGACCGCTCACTTCGCACAAATCATCGCCCCCCCCAGCACGGAGCCGATGGATGACGCGGCCAATCGCCATGACTATTTTTAGAGCGGCAATCCTCTCCTCCAGGGTCCCCAGCGAACGCGGCGCGGGTGATTTACGAGGTCGGCATTGATAAAAATAGCATGCAGAAGGAACCGGAAAACAAGCGTGGAAGCAGGGAGCCGAATATAACAGGGGAGGCGGAAGACGACTGTGGCAAATGAGGGCCAAAGTCAGTCCTACCCCCCCACCCCCACCCCGGGTTATAACGAGCGGATGTCACTTTAAACGTTTAACGGCTGATTCTCTGGCTCATTTCGCCACGTCAGGACTCGTTACCTCTCAAAACAAACAACCAGAGATAAACACCCCCCCCCCCCCCGAAGCAGACTCAGTCTGGCTTTGCGATGAAAGCTGAGCTATAATCTATTTTTTATGAATGAAGAACACATTTAGACTATAAGAAACAGGACCCCACGTCACCATTGCAAGCTGACGTGTTACATTCAGCACGCAGGGTGCCCACTGTGGGTGGGGGGCATGAGAGATTCTCCACTGGGCAAGACAATACAAGAGAAAGGTATAGAGGACACCCATTGAAAGAAAATAAAAACATACATCTTCTGTAAGAACATCAGCAAACAAACTAAATATGATTTCACCTGAAAACTAAGAAAAATTGCTACTGTTAATAACCAGGACAGGGCCTGCAGCCACATAACGCAGGCCTGAAATCATAAGGGTCACAATCTGCCCACAGTGAAGCAGCGCTTCATTCTGCTCCCTGAACGCTAACCCTAACCCTAACCACTAGTAGTTAGTAGTTAAGAAAAACTCACATAAAAAGTGACACCAGCTGCATCTTACAGAGCTGCCTCGGGTATTAATACCATATAGCTTCTTTATCTCATCCATCCATCTGGCAGACTGCTCCTCCAGGACCGGGGCACGCAGAGCCCAGAACCTGCCCCAGGAAGCACTCCGCGGCCTGGCCGGCCTGCCAGTCTACCATACATATACGCATACTTTCGGCAATTTTGGAGACACCAATTTAACTGTGGAAGGAAATACACAAGGCCCACAAATACTGGCCAGGTGACAGGAATCGAACCCCCAGCCCTGCAGGACAGGAGACCGTGGTGCTACAATCTGGATTAAACAAGAAAAGTAAAAACCTCAATGGCATGTAAAAATGAAGGGAAAATCACCAGGAAGAATAAGCCCCCATGCAGTTATTCAAACCTCCATCCTACAGAGGATCAGAGGATGACTCTGACAAACGAGCAGAACTACAGATACCCAGACTCCCCCCACCAATGTCTTCAGTCTGTCCCCTAAGACAGTCCAAAACGGCAGGGGCTGACAATTAAAGGACACATTTAAACGTTGTGTATTCACGACGTATTAAGTTACGCTGCAAAGGTACCCGGTTCCAAGTTAACCCAAGAGCATTATTTGGCTTTACAGTAAATCATTTTTATTATTTTGTTTTAGAAACCTCCGTTAATATATGATCCCTGACATCTCTGCCAATCTGTGCTGTAGATGTATCAAAGAAATACTTCGCTATTTCGGCACTTTCCCCGCTACACAAGCGCAGAAGCCCACTCACCCGGATTAGTATTCCGGTACTTGCAGTAATGTCACTTTCGCTCGCCTTTCATGATGCTGAGAATAAGTGCAGCGGACCCACAGCCGACAGCGGAAGGGGCGCTACGTGTTTAAATGAGACGTTCGCTGTACAGCACATAATAAACACGCGTTTTCCTTAGAAAACTGACAGTTCTTAGGCCACCGCTGTCACCAACTGTATTTCAATTCACGGAAAGTGGAGCGGGGAGAGCAAAGAGCAGGTTATACATCACACATTATCATAAACAAGTCGAAGTTGCCTTTTCGGAAATCGTTGTAAACACAGAAAAAGAGAAATCATGTTGTGGGATCCAAAAATATACATGCACTGGGAGAAAATGCAGTGCAGCTGTAGGAGCCCCCCACCGACGCCCGTCTCCTTCCTCCCCCCGGATCGCGGCGTGCGAAGGCCCGGCACCGCCGAGGACCCCATCTCTGCCAGCGGATAAAACCGTCTTCTAACGGGGACACCAGACGCTTGCTTACCGGCCCTCTTCGTTTCAGAGACACATTCTTCCACAGCAGGAGATGGAGCTGGTGGAGGAATCCCATTTTTGTTTTTTGTCCGCTTGCGTCCTTTTTTATTCCTGCCCCCAATTCGGCTCAGATGAGGATTTCACTCATTACGGCGTTTGCACGGTCCGCTGTAAATGCAGCATGAATCCATGGTGCCACGGCGCTATGTGCCTAAATGTACATGTAGAGCCGGCAGACACACAGCGACCATCGGAAAAATAGAAAGCGGATCCCTAAAGTCTCCCAGCCCCACGGCACGCAGCAGCCCCTTGCTGCATACGTATAAGCCGGACCGAGGTGTCCATTAGAAACCGGGCTACGCTTTGCTACGAGTAGCTGTAAGATAGAGATTGTCTTTGAGTTACAGTTAAATGGCTACATATTACAAACAAACAGAAAAATCACCAACAAGGCGGCGATCAGGAAGATGCAGCGCACTCGGAGGGCGGAGACATAGTTGCAAACTGCCTGTTTGGATCTGATTTCCTAATTCCGCCCCCGACGGTATTTTTAACATAGTAACTAAGAATATGTGCGTGGATATGCAGAAGACCCGTTCCAAAAACGTTTCACTTAAGTTACTGCCAGTAAATGTATCGATCATACAGCGCTAAATATAGAGCCAGGCTGTAGGTGCAATAACTCCGTGCTGACGCTGCTATCAACAAATTTAATTATACCACAAATGTATATTCTTTCAGAAACGCACAGTTTTCAGTAGCAGTGTTTTTCTAAGTACTTTCATTATAGTGCCCCGAGAAGGACGTGTTAAACTGTTTTGTCTTACAGTTTTCCATCAGCTGCGCTTCCTCTGCAAGATAAGTGCGTGTTTATACTCCAAACGGAAATGTCCAAATAACCGTAGCGCAAATACTGTATCCTTGATATATCTTCACATAGATCCGTTTGGTTTCGTTTATAAAACGTTTCAAGTAATCCATAATGCACAATGAAAATGTGTATGTATGTGTTAAATTCGTTTTTTGATCTGGGTCTTTTAAAGTTAAACTTATTACAACATGTATTTTGAATCACAATTAGTTCATTAGTTGTTAATATCTTGATCTTACTACGTGTGTGATGTGAAGTTCAAGGAACATCATTAATGGCAATTGATGTTTACTTCAAGAAACAGCAGCAAAATAAGTTCATTGTTGGAGACTCAACAGAGGAAGCTGAATAAAATGAAGCGTTTAGGGCTGACAGGCTAGGTGAGGCAGAACCTTCCAGGATGACAGCTCTCCTGTCTGTGACAGGCTAACATACTGCCTGGTGCAAATGTCGCTCGGCCATTGTTATTCTTTAAAAAAAACACACGTTTCAGCAAAGTTATGGATTAAAGCTGTTCATCCAAAAGCCAGTTTGGCCCAGTACAGTGACAGGCTGATGCTGTGTCCATATTTTTTTCCTGACAGTTATCTAAACTTTTTTTCTAAGTAAAATTGAAGATTGGCTCATCTCTGCGGGGAATGTGCTCAGATGCTGCTTCTGAAGGGGTCCTAATCCAGTGAGGTATGAGGCTCAGCAGGTTAGGGCGCTGTGCCTGTGATCTGAAAGTTGCTGGTTCCAATCCCAGGCTCAGCAGAGTGATGTCACAGTTGGGCTTTTTAGTAAGGGCCCTACCCCCAGTCGCCCCAGAGGCTGGCTGATGCTGCTTTCTCAAAATGAGGTGCTTGAAACATTCCTCTGAGACTTTGGTCCATGTTAACATGACAGCCTCATGCAGCTGCTGCAGATCCATCAGCTGCACCTTTGTGATGCAGATCTCCCGTTCCAGGTGCTCTTTTGGGCTGAGGTCCGGTGACTGTGGAGACCATAAAATACTCATACCTGCCAATCTGGCACTAATAACCATGCCAGGTTCAAAGTCACTCGAATTGCTTTTACCCGCCCCCCCCCCCCCCCTTCCTGGTGTTTGATGTGAACATTAACTGAAGCTCCTGACCTGTATCTGCATGATCTTATATATTATGCTGCTCTGTATGTGTGCATACATGTGTGTATGTTTGTGTGTGTCTGTACGTGTGTGTTTATATGTGCATTTATGCATATGTGTGTGTGTGTGTGCATACATGTGTCTGTTTGTTATACTGCACTAAATAATAATAATAATAATATTTCACAGCAATGCCTTGCAATTCACTGCAAGGCTGAGATGAGATATACGTGTTTGCTGTTGCTGCTGCTACATGGAAAGGTTGTTAATTCCAACTGCCCCAGAGACACCAGACAAATGCTTCACCTGTCCTGAATATGTATTTCATATCTTCATAATGCCAATAAAACATTTTCGTGAGGCAGCTGCCTTCTGAAATGTCTTGCTCAAGGGTTAAACATCAGAGAGTATCTCCCTGTGTTTGATCTGGATACTTTGAGGTTACACCTTATTGGCGGCCAATGAATAAAAACACAAGTAATGGTTAGGAGAACGACATCATATAAATGCAAACCATATTCAATAACTGTTCCATCACCTCCCCCTAGTGGTAAAACATTGCCTCACACCCAGGTTTATTTTAAAAGTGTAACAGTGAACTAAATCCATCCATCCATCTATTTTCTGAAACCGTTTATCTTATTCGGAGTCACGGGGTGTCTGGAGCCAATCCCAGAGGCTAAGGGCGCAAAGCAAGGAACAACTCAGGAAGGGGGGGCCAACCCATCGCGGGGCACACTCACACACCATGCACTCATACACTCACACACCATGCACTCATACACTCACACACCATGCACTAATATACTCTAACACCATTCACTCACACATGCACACCTACACGCAGTTTGGTAATTCCAATTAGCCTCAGCATGTTTTTGGACTGTTGGGGTACCCGGAGGAAACCCTCCTATGAAACGGGGAGAACATGCAAACTCCACACACATGGAACTTTGGAGGAGACTTTCACCCAGATCCCAGAGAGGTGAGACGACAATGCGAACCACTGCACCACTGTGCCGCTTCCAGTGCATTAGAATACAAATGTATTCATCTGGCGCTATTATCTTCAGCGAGTCAGCATCGTCGAGCATTTTTGAACCTATATAAAATTTTTAAAATCATAAAATAGAATAATAAATAGAGTTTTTAAAATGTTATCCGCAGCAATGTATGTAGTTGTGATTTATCCGTTGGGTAATAAGTTTTAATAAGTTTGTTCCTTCTGAATTTAACCTCCGCTGTTTTTGTTCGAGTTCTGTATGCGCTCTCAGAGCCAATCATGATCATTTTCTGCCTCGTCAACTCAGTGTGGTGCGTTTGTGAGAAAGATAAAAAAAAAAAAACGAGTGAGTCGAACAAGGGAACAAGAACTGATCAGCTGGAGACATTCGTCTGTGGCTGTATGGAAATCCTATGTATTCTGAAGAAACAATATTGGCACAATACGCGGCAAGAAGTGCACGAGAATCTGATTATGCTGCTAATTTTTATGGATATTTAGGTTGTCTTGGTTTTTGTTAAAATGTTCTTGAAACTCATTCTTGGTAAAATTTTAAATAAGACCGAACTGTCTGTGTATTAGATTTCTAGATAGTGTTCAGGGGTCCAATGGACCCCTTTTGTGACACTTTCATGACACACTTGGTGGGGGGAGTTCAGACGTCTGAAAGCTGCATCACCTGTATCTGAACAGAATGAGAGTTACTGTTCCAAATACGCCACCCCAGGAGTGACTACTTGCAAGTGCATGAATTGTAGGTAAAGTGAAGGGTAGGGTGAGGATGGAGACAAGCTACAAGACAGTAACTATTCATGAACCTGAGAGATCTCCCACCGGCGCTACAGATAGCAGGACAACAGCCCAGCTGACCCCAAGGGCCCATCTGCGCAGGTACCAGCAATTCAATCACAGTAATACAAAAGGGTCTGAACAGTGGAAAAAAAAATGTCAGGTCTTTGCCCCACAGTCGATTGTGCAACACAAACTTGGTCGTACAAGCCAAAGTCTAAGTTATAATTGAAGACATCCCAGTGTAAGCAGATATGGATTCTGGATTTGTCAACGATGATGTACTGAAGGTGAGCATTAGCTACAAAGTAGGGGATGCTGCCCTGTCTGAGTCAGAGATAGCAGAGCTCTCACAATCTGTGGAAGAGCTCTCATTTATTTGATGGTAGACTGAGCTGAACACTCAGTGGACACGAGCCTAGCTAAAGCAGTGTGCCTGCCACCTTTCTCTTCTTCAGAGAAAAGGAGGAAAATTGGAGAACAGGTCTCTAAAATGCTGGCCGACAGTGTAACTGAGCCTGCTAATGGTCCATGTGCATTTCCTTTGGATGGGCTGAGGCTGTAAAGCACTGAGCCACACTTTTGTGTGGACTAGAGAGAAGTGAACAAGGCCAGAGTAAAGGATTCAAACCCTCTTCCTAGACTGGATGAGTCACTGGACATTTTAACTCAGGAAAGGTATAGCTGAGCTCTGGACCTCACTCAGTGGTACTGGGAAGGATCTAGGGCCCTGAATCCTGCCATCATCTGTCACGTGAGCTTATGCGAATTCAGGGTGATGCCATTCGGCCTCAACAAAGTCTTGAGCAGGGTGGCAGACGCCGGGCTTGACCTCGAAGCTCTCAAAAGCCACTTCTGCAAAACCTCCTTCAGGTCGAGTTACGTTTTCGCACAAAAAGGCCTGAGCCCAGGTGAGAACAAGGTCACGGCCATAAAAGACGTCTTGAGACCCTGTACAGTCAAGCAGGTCACACAATTCCTTGGCCTGTTAGGCTATTACCGTAGATTCATCCAGGGATGTACAAAGATTGTGGAACCACTGATTGCGCTAACAAGGTAGGGACCCCTATCGACATGGACCAAGGATTGCCAACTGACCCTGGATGATCTCATGTCGAAGCCGTGTACCACCTGAATCATGGTTCTCCCCAACTTTGAGAAATCATTTACAATTCGATTGGATGCCTGTGATGTTGGCTTGGGTCCTGCACTGATCCAGACTGATGAAAGGGGCCACAAGAGAGCAGTAGCCTATGAGCTGCACCCTATCAAAGTCAGAACGGCTGTATTACACATCAGCAGGAGCGCCTCAGTGTGATCTGGGCCCTGGAACTATTCCGACCCTCCACTGAGAGATCCCGTGTGATGGTAGTAACAGTCTACAGCAGCCTCTGATGGTTGATGTCGTGGGCGACCCCGTCAGGGCAGCTAGGCTGATGGTGTCTTCGGCTCCAAGACTTTGAATTTGAAGTTGTCCATAAGCATCAAACTCTATCCCAGACACATTGTCAGACCTGAGTTGGAACCTGTCCCGGAGATAGTAGAGACGTAGAAAACTGAGCTGTCTACTCTTTTGCAAGATGCATACGACCATGAGCGCCGGTTACTGGCGACTAGTCATGAAGCAAAGAAATGCTAATATGCCAGGAAATGGGGATGGGTCACATTGAACTGTGGTGACTCGGTTCACCCGAGAACTCACTCTGATGCCGCCATCAGATTCACTGCCAAATTGGCCCCTTTGTACAAGGGTCTCTTCAGAGTGGTTAAAGTAATGTTGGATTACAAGTTGCCTGACATCTCCAACAATTCTGAAGCTGGAGTTCGTCATGTAACCAACCTCCTACCCTTCACTTCTGGAGGGGTTGCTCATTTTTCATAGGATCTTCCAACACTTTCAGAACCAGATCTTGGTGAATTGCTGCGTGAGAATGATGAGAATGATGAAGAAGATGGATTTGACTTTTTTTTGTGGCGAGGAAGGTGTTAGCTCCTCAGACAAGGCAAATGTGGAACCATTGAAAGCGCCGGAGCATTCCACAGGCCTTGGTAACACCCCAGCAGGAATGGAACAGGGGGAGCGTGGACTGTCTGCCTCCATGACACATCCTCACACCGTCCTGTCACGCCCTGACTATCGGCCTTTAGGTTCTTGATGTTTGTAAAAAAAAGAAAAATCTACAGCTGCTTGTATCTGCAAAGTGTTGGACTTAGGCCTTAGGACTTTTCCCAACCTGGTCCTCAGGGACCCACGGCCGGTCCATGTTTTTGCTCCCTCCCAGCTCCCTGCCAGACAGTCCACATTTTTGGTCCCAGTAGGACTGTTTGTGGGTCCCGAGGACCTGGTTGGGAAACGCTGACTTAGGGACACTAGCTTGGAATGGCTGTCCTGTTATGGCATTTTTTTAGATTTTCATTGTAGCCCTTTGTGGATTCTGCCAAAGTCCTTGCATATCCTCCCATGACTAATGAGGCCCAGGGACAGCCCTGGATGTGAAGGGGAGGTGACATGTAACGACGGCTGCCTGGCCAGATATACAATGATGTCGTCCCCCATCCAGCACGAGTCTGAACTGATTTCCTGTAAAACGGAAGATGCTGGTCTGAGCCATTGTTAGTAATTTTGTGTTATGAGACTTTATCTTTAGCTGCCAGAACCCTTAACTCTGTCACAGCAGCATCTACTTGCCTTTAATAAAACTGTAGTTGAGGTAAAAATATTTAATCTGATGGTCATTCTTCCTTATCTAAGGAGACCATCCAGATCTCTACAAGGGCTCCAGACTGCAAACACTGAGTTGCATTTTGAGACCAGTTTTGGAGACTGCAACAAAATTTTATGACTGGGTGCACCAATGGGACTTGTCTTTATTTTTTTAAACCATTATCATATATCACATATATCAGGTATTGTACTGTTATAAATTCCCCACATCGTTCACATGTGTGCACGCATAAGAGATCGCACCATTCCCATCCATTAATTAGCCTACGGTGGCAATCAAATTAGCTTTGTGTATCACAACCCGTCCGGTCCGCCCCCATGTGGCCAGTAGGGGATGCTGCTGCTGCTCCAGAATCCTCCTGTTTCTGTCAGCTATGGTAAATAATAGTAAAAATAACTGATACTAACCCATAGATGTGCTGAGGCCAGGCATGAATCAGTGACCTTCGAGTCACATCTACATAGGCTTTGACCACGGAGCCACACGCTTCCCTTCCTTCAGTGAACACCTGAATTAAACACCTGAATGAAACACCTGAATCGAACACCTGAATCGCATCAGTCCCTCGTTAATCTTACGCATTTCCTGTCCTGTGTTCCCCAGTTCTGTAATTGTTCCCTGTCGTTGCCCCAACTCCCCACATTATAAATGAAGTCCCTTGGCAGGGCTTCCCCGGCCGCGGCCGCATACTGGGGTGAATATGCCTTCGTTCGCTTCCGCGTCTGACAGCGTGTGTATAAACATGCACGTCCAACGCCATTGCAGAGGCAATGGAGCCGCAAACAAGAGGGAAGAAAAGGAATTCCTAGGAATGTGAAGTGCAGATTTTATATTGCCCAGAGAAGAGGAACGCCAAACCTGCGTGTCGGGTGACACAAAAGCCGGATGGCAGCATGGGACTGCAGCTGTTAATGCGGTCGGTCCATCAAGACAGACGAAGACAGAAATGAAAAGTAAGCAGATTTAAAATCGGTTTCACTGCAGTACCTCTTCTCTACATGGTTGGTGAAAAGGGTTACTGCGAGTATGAATTCATTCATTAAAAAAATGTAATAAAAACAAATTAAAAAAATGTTTCTGTATTTATTAATGTGCATTTCAGCAAGTGCTAAACCTAACTGCCAAGTCAACTTGGATGTACATTTCCATCTAACCCCTAGATGCCGTTATTTGCTGTTTCGTACGGCTTCAGACCATTCCCAAACCTGCAAGCAGGGTTTGTTTTCTTTATATTGTGCCTTTATATAACTGAAAATCCTCATAAAAATGTGCAGTGAAATATTTTTTGACTATTTTGTCCATACAAAGTCTTTTTAAATGAAGCACTAGGTTTCCAAACTGCTATGAAAGTGTCCTCTGATGGCTGTCATCAGCCCTTCCCAGCGATCGAGGCACGTCTAACAACACAAATCCGCAGTCTCCTCCTTTCTGGGCTTTCCTTCTCAGGTGAGATTCTGAAGAAGCACAATCCAGGCTTGTGTCCTCGTCAGTTAGTGAATCTAGCATTTTGGATAAACAAACGCCGTAAGAATAATTTTCAGGCAGTGGAATTAAGCCTTGTTCTGCCCTACAGGTGGCTGATCATGAAATGGTATGGGATGATTTTGTATCATCAGATTTGTGAACTTTTGTCTTGGATACTGTTTTCATACTAGTTTCTGTTTTGATATATATATATATTTTTTATTTACTTTACGTAAGTGTTTTTGCAATATGCAGATAAACATCTCTTTGGTTTTGTTATTCAGACACATTGACAGACACATTGCCTTTGGGTTACTATTACTAATTGGCTCAGGTGGCAGGGGAGGAGGCCGGTCAGACCTGGTAGGCCTAAGTGAGGGTCTGCTGGGAACATCTGGCAGAGGCTCCTGTTCGCCGGATACAGAACTCCAACTGCATACCGAGGGAGGCTGGGGGCATTGAGTCTGAATGGACACTGTTCCGGACCTCCATTGTGGAAGCGGCCGTATGGAGCTGTGGCTGCAGGGTGGTTGGTGCCAGTCGTGGCAGAAATCTCCGTAAGCGATGGTGGACACCAGAGGTCAGGGGGGCTGTCAGGCTAAAGAAGGAGGCCTACCGGGAATTATTAGCCCGGGGGTCTCCGGAGGCAGCTGACGGGTTACCGGCAAGCCAGGCGGAATGCGGCTCGGATGGTTGTGGAAGCAAAAACTGGGGCGAGGGAGGAGTTTGGTGAGGCCATCGAAAGTAACTTTCAGTCGGCCTCAAAAAGCTTCTCGCTAACCATCCAGAATATCAGGAGGGGGAAGCAGCTCCTGGTTCCTACTGTTTACAGTGGGGAGGGGGTGCTGTTGACCTCACCTGGGGTCATCATGCAGAGCTGGAAGGAATACTTTGAGAATCTCCTCAACCCCGTCTCAGATACATCTATGCACACCGCCTTCGAAACATCAGAGGGCACAAGGACAGAGGGGACTGGGGTGGACTTGCCCATCAGTGGGGCTGAGGTGGCCAGAGTGGTTAAAAGGGTTCCGTGGTGGGCAGACCCCGGGTGGATGAGATTTGCCCAGAATACCTAAAGGCTCTGGATGTTGTGCTGCCATCATGGTTGGCACGTCATCTCAACAGCACATGGAGGTCAGGGACAGTGCCGCTGGATTGGCAGGCAGGAGTGGTGGTCCCCTTATTTAAGAAAGGGGACCGGAGGGTGTGTTCCAACTACAGGGGGATCACATTCGCAGCCTTCCTGGGAAAGTCTATTCCAGGGTACTGGAGAGGAGGGTGAGATCGATAGTCGAATCTCAGATTCAGGAGGAACAGTGCGGTTTTCGTCCTGGTCGTGGAACACTGGACCAGCTTTACCACCATGCAAGGGTACTGGAAGGGAGCCTGGGAGTTTGCTCATCCAGTCTACATGTGCTTTGTGGACTTGAACAAGGCTTACGACCGGGTTCCCCGAGGTTCTCTGTGGGGGGGTGCTTCGGGAGCATGGGGTTCGGGGCCCACTACTGCGGGCATTTGGTCCCTATATGACCGGAGCAGAAGCTTGGTTGGCATTGCTGGTAATAAGTCGGACGTGTTCCCAAATACTTCTATGCCTCCAGCTGTTTGGGGAAGGTGCCCCAGCGCACAAAGCAAGCTCCATAAAGATGTTGTTGGGGGAGTTTCGTGTGAAGGAACTTAACTGGCCCTCAGAGAACCCTGACCTCAACCCCCTCAAATTGAATGGGCAAAAAATTCCCACAGACACACTCTAAAATCTTGTGGAAAGGGCGGTATCAAAACTCCATTTTAATACCTATGGATTTAGAATGGGATGTCATAAAGGTTCCTGTAGGTGTAAAGCACAGGTGTCCCTATACTGTCAGTATAGTGCGTAACATACCTCTCTCAGCTTCCTGGCATGGGTTCTGGATGTGCCTTTTCTCGGAGATTAACGAATAACAAATCAATAACTGATAAGAACAGAACTTCAGACTGCAGAATGAGTGACAGGAAACGCCACTTTCGCAGCTGCTCAGCAGAGGAAGTTCCTAACAGGATGTGTGCAGATGGCAGATGCCCTTCGGCTCCACTCTGCATTAAAGTCTCTCACAGTACCTGTTCGGAAAGCACAGGATATCAGAACTTGGCAGGCTGCATATTATTTTAGTCACATCATTTAAATAGTCTTTCCTTTTTTGATCGTCTTCTTCTGTATTTCACAAAGTTTTTATAAGTACTTGCTTACTTTTACATTAGCAGACAAATGTTGCTGTAAAGAACATACATCAAGCCTTCATTTACTTTTAAATTGCAGATGCAGTAATAAATGCACCTTATTAAATATTTTTGTTGCACATTTTATTGTACCCTAACTGGGATAAGCAGTTAGCAGATGGGTGATGGATTTTTATTCAGTCTTGCAAAATCTTCTCATTTGTGACACATCCTACGGTAAGTAAAACAGGGTTATCTTCCACCCTTTAACATGCAGCAGCCTTAGGGTAAGAGAAGAAACCATTATGCTGGATTCACGCTGGATGAATGTGTATGCATTAAAAAGCCTGAAATAAGCCCAACCCTGACAGATTCAGTTCAGTTTAATCCAAGTTCAATTAAAAGCAACACTTTCAGTTTTACTTACAGTTTCCTGGCCTGACCGACAGGTCACATGAAAGTGAAAACACAAACTACCTCCACGATAAAAAATATATACCAGTGATTCTCTTGCAGACCTCGCCCTTCCCTGCTGGCTGTGGTTAAAGCTTGTCTGCCAGATTTACGCTTCATTCTGGGTGGAGTTTGTTTCTTGGTTATTGTGAGATAAACAAACATAATGCCGTGAAATCAGAGGGGAAACAGTGTCAAATTTTGTGGAAACAGTTAGCTTTTGAAAAAGGGAGTGGGGCACCTTTAACCTGCATACTGGGGGGGGGGGGGGGCAGTGAAACTTCTTGACAGAGGAGAGTGGCAGTGGTAAATGTCATTTTCCTAGCGATGATGAAAATAGCCGACTGGATTAATTCTCCACCCTGCATCATGTTGTTCTTCCTTCTTTCTTTGTTTTGGGGTCATGATGACCCCCCCATGACGACCCCCCCATGACAACCCCCCATGATGACCCCCCCATGATGACCCCCATGACAACCCCCCATGATAACCCCCCATGATGACTCCCCCATGACAACCCCCCATGATGACCCCCCGTGACAACCCCCCATGATGACCCCCCATGACGACCCCCCCATGACAACCCCCCATGATGACCCCCCCATGATGACCCCCATGACACCTCCATGATAACCCCCCATGATGACCCCCCCATGACAACCCCCTATGATGACCCCCCCGTGACAACCCCCCCATGATGACCCCCCCATGACGACCCCCCATGACAACCCCCCATGATGACCCCCCCCATGACGACCCCCATGACAACCCCTCATGATGACCCCGTGGCATGGCTAACAAGCTTTAAGCTACAACTATGCTCATAAAGCCGAGCTAAGCATTGGAATAAACCTTCTCATGAAGAACCTGGTGGTCTACCACTTATAAGGCCCAAAGGGTCTTACATTTTCAGCGTCACGTTACCCTAGAGAGGAACATCAAGGTATTGGGGTAAAAGATCTGTGAGATACCAGAGGCCTCACATCTCATGAACCTGGTTTTGAATCATGATCAGCTGTAATATTCTGTACCCAACATGCCAGAACACCCAGTAGGATGGGAACAGTTGGAAAAAACCTTAAACAGTTTACTAGGCAGCATTTTTCCCTGTGATGATGCAAGAACACTCAACTATTGAACATCCTGAGGTGCAGTGAATCACAACTCACTGCAAGTTTACAAATTTCACTGGACAAAACTTCAGCATGAAATGTTAGACGTTTATTCTGTCATGATCTTAGACTGAAATGACAGCAGTGCATAAGGTCGTCATGGTAGCAGAGGCTCACAACATGCATCTTTGTCATCACTGCTGACTTCTCAGTTTGATGATGTGAGGCCTCAACAATAACCTCACACACACACAGTTCTCAATGAGGGCCAATTGTGAGGAACAGTATAAAGAGCATGTTTGGCTGGCTGAAGGGGGATGAGCTGATCCAACTGAGCTGTCTTGCCTCATCTGCACTGTGAGCTCCGCTAGTGCCAGTGTTCGTGTGGAGTTGCGGGGTGCTTTGTGTTCCCATGGGGGCACAGCGCTCGACTATATCAGCTCGTCCACATTACACTGGTTTGTCGACAAAAGGCACAAACAGGAACAGCGGTGAAGGAAGTAACCTTAGGCACCGCTGAGCTGAGATAGCGTGGGAGAACCAGGGCCCCCGCAATCACATGACAGACCCAGTCCGACAAATAAAGCTCAAGAAGTCTTTCAAGTCAAAAGGAGGATAATCAGAATGTCAACAACTGGAGGTTAGCTGGTGTTCTGATGGTACAGCCACAGGTGTCAGTCCCTCAACAGTTCTGGGGCCACTGAGCTATCAAGAACATTGTTTACTTATTAAATCTATGCAAATGTTAACAATAAGTTTGTGGAAAAAGTGAAAACAAAACAAACCTCTTTGCTGAGACAGTTTACGACTGAGGCACAGGAAAAACAGGATGTGATGAAGATTGACAGGATGCCATGCTACGGTGCGATGCTGGCTTGTCCTTTGACTGAGAATAAAGTGCCGATATGGGTGGATAGTCCATACATGGAGGAGTGAAGGAGAGGGACTGAGAAGCTCAAGTGATTATGATTTCTAATCTGGATTTGTGCTCCGTCGAGAGACATGGCGATGTCATATTCAGATGTTTGCTCCCCATTAATGATACGGATTTTGCATTTGGCCCAATGGTACAAGCATCAGGGAAGGTTCAGGCTATATGTGCGGTAGAACAGAGTCATGATGTTTAAGGAAATTTCCCTGAGGCGGCAGAACAGTCTAATGAGTACAGCGACATGACAGTGTGGGTGAGGTGAGAAGAGGGCTGGGGGTGAGGGGGAGGCAAAGAGAGAGAAAATGGGTAGCAGAGAGACAGGGAAAGAGGCAGAAGAGGCACTGACAGAAAACACCTGAAGCGCTTACTGAAAGAGGGCCGTGATGAGACGGTACTTCATAAACCCAGGAAGCTCAGACATTACAGGCAAGTGGGAATCGCCTCATTGTGCAGTCAGTCACAAGTCACCTTCACTCTTATTTCCCCTTTTGACTCATTTGTTTGAAATTTTAAACCATTTAATCTGCAGCTAAACGTTTGCAAATAACTTCATTTTAAGTGTTATATATAACTGTATACGACGCCTTGAAAATGTGTTCCTCTTACTTGGTATTGAAATATTATTGCGAAAACTAATTTAATGTAGACAACATTGTTTAAAAAATGAATGTAGGTAAACAGACAGCATGCAAGGTGACATTCCTGCTTTTTTCCTAAGATCAAGTTCTCTCATATTCAAAATGCAAAGCAGTGTAGGGGCGCAGGTCACAGAATGTATGCACACTGATACTCAATGGATTTCAATGTCACAGAATGTATGCACACTGATACTCAATGGGTTCAATGTCACAGAATGTATGCACACTGATACTCACTGGATTTCAATGTCACAGAATGTATGCACACTGATACACACTGGATTTCAATGTCACAGAATGTATGAACACTGATACCCACTGGATTTCAATGTCGCAGAATGTATGCACACTGATACTCACTAGATTTCAATGTCGCAGAATGTATGCACACTGATAATCACTGGATTTCAACTTCGCAGAATGTATGCACACTGATACTCACTGGATTTCAATGTCGCAGAATGTATGCACACTGATACTCACTGGATTTCAATGTCGCAGAATGTAAGCACACTGATACTCACTGGATTTCAATGTCGCAGAATGTATGCACACTGATACTCACTGGATTTCAATGTCGCAGAATGTATGCACACTGATACTCACTGGATTTCAATTTCGCAGAATGTATGCACACTGATACTCACTGGATTTCACAGTCATTCAGTTCATGTTACTTATGTTAAAATCACAAAGACGTGTTACACGGCGAATGGGTGTAGAGCGGAGACAGAGGAGCGGGAGTCCAAGGAGTCGGGGAAGCGAGGGATTTATTGGGGAATCAGGGGTCTTACTGCGGAAATAGTCAGGCACACGGGGCAAAACAGGTAGCAACGTCAATGACAGGACTGGGGGAAGACAAAAGGGGGGGGGGGGGTACTTAAATACACCAGACTACACTGAAGAACACTAGACAGAGCTGGTAACACGGGAGGTAGTGGGGGGGGGGGGGGGGGGGGGGGGGGGGGGTGCCACACGGGAAGATCGGACAAGCAGGGCATGGCAGGAAGAATATATTCTGTTGCTGCCTTTCCATCTCATCAGAGAAAAACCTTCAACATAATTTCACCAAGGCTTGCATTTTAACCTCAAAATTTGTCACTATTTTACTTTACATTTATGCTTATTGATAAGGCTCGGTATTGGAACAGACGCCCCGATTCCATTCGATTACGATTCACAAGCTAACGATACAATTCAATATCAAACCGACATGAATGAGATATGAAATAATATAAAGAGCAGCTTTCCATATTTCCAAATGCTAAAGCTCTAATGAAATACAAATTTACAAATGCAGAGTCACTAGAAACAAATTGTGAAAACCACTAAAGGAAAGGCTAAAGGCCTAAATACCAAAATCTTTTAATTGAACATATTTTTTGATGAACATATGGTGTAATTCCTTAAAAACAAAACCAACCTAACAGAATAGCACACCTGAAAGAACAAAAACCGGCTAGTCTAAATCTCACATGTAAATTTGAATCTTTTATTTGAGGAACATAGAGGTTGTTCCAGTTTTTGTTCAGAGCTGGGAATCGGTCCTGACCTCAGAATTTGATTCAGAAGCGCCTGATTGGATTCCATTGCAACTATATTCAATCTACATTTAAGACACATTCACTAATGTACGATCAAACCAGATCTGCTGTAAAAGTAACTACAGACACAGCACTGTAGCTGGCAGTGCAGGTAACCAGTGAATACACTGAAATAATTCATCCACACTTTCCCTCTGCATTTCTTGTACCCAGCAAGAAATAAATTACCCTTGCAGACTTTAGGCACTTTTCATTTGCACAAGGTTTGAAAAAAGAGATAATCCAATAATATCCATTTTCTCTTTGCATCGTTTGCTTTTATTTTGTTTTATTAACATTATTTGACACCGTAAGCAAGGTACTAAAAATTCAGATTCTTGGAGTTACTGCATTACCATGGCTGACGATGCACCAAGGTGGCGGGGCGAGGCCATTGAGAAATACTATCACAACCCTCCTATAGGTGAGCGAGACAGTAGCCCCACCTACGTGATAATAGGACTGGTACAAGTAAAATTCAGTGAAGGTTATGGGGAAAAGGCATAAATTAATTCAATCAATGAGCCATGGCATTTTACCAAAACTTGCCCTGGTTGTATTGTTTTCTGCTTCCTTATTGTATAGATACTCCCTTAGTGTATAGATACTCCCTTAGTGTATAGATACTCCCTTATTGTATAGATACTCTATTAGTGTATAGATACTCCCTTAATATGAGTGAGTAAGGTGTCAGAAGTTTACTCATCAGTAAATTCCTTTTTTTTACAATCACCCACATGATTGTAAAACTGTCAATAAATGAAGGTAGATTCTGTATATTTTAGCGTTTTTTAGAGGAAAGAACAATTTTAACGTGAACTGCAACTCTTGCCTACAGCATCAGTTCTTTGAAGCCGACTACAAAGACCAAGCTGCAGATCTTCTTCTGTGTCTTGCAGTTCCCTGGCATGACCAATGGCTCTTATGAGAAGGAGCACAATATCTGTCTTTTTGGTTCGCCTCCTGACCTTTGCCATCAGTACCGGCGTGATATACCACTGCTTGGACAGCAGCAGAAAGCAGGATGCAGGACGTGGCAACATCACCATTCTGCTGTGGCACTGGCCCTTTGGACACACCTACAAACTGCAGGGGGACGTGTGTAGGGAGAATTACGGTGTCCCTGGCTGCCACCTGGTGGACAACCGCAGTCTATACCATCAGGCTGACGTGGTGGTCTTTCACCAATATGAGCTACAAACAGGAATCTCCAGGCTGCCCCTTGACCAGCCTCGTCCGACAGCCCAAAAGTGGGTGTGGCTCTCCCTGGAGTCTCCATCCCATAATGGGAACCTGAGACCTTATGGGGGCCTCTTCAACTGGACCATGACATACCGGCGTGATGCAGATATCTTCACGCCTTATGGGGAGCTGGTTCCCAGGACCACTGAAGGTGATTATACTATCCCCACTAAGCATAAACTGGCCTGCTGGGTGGTCAGCAACTACCAGCCGACCCACAAGAGAACTGAGGTGTACCAGAGTCTGAAGAAGCTGATCCCTGTGGAGGTTTATGGACACTGGGCTAAGAAGCCACTAAACTCTGACCAGCTCTTACCCACTGTTTCTCGATGCTACTTCTACCTGGCCTTTGAGAACTCTGTCTATAGAGACTACATAACAGAGAAGCTGTGGTACAACGCCTTCCTGGCCGGCAGTGTGCCGGTTGTACTGGGCCCACCCCGAGCTAACTACGAGGCCTTCATTCCCAAAGACTCCTTCATCCATGTGGACGACTTCAACTCTACTGAAAAGCTGGCTGATTTCCTGAAGCAGCTGGCCACAGACAAAGAGCGATATGGGTCATACTTCCGTTGGAGGCGTGACTATGATGTTAAAATGTACACCAATTGGCAGGAGAGGCTCTGCAGAATATGCGGAATACATGAACACCTGCCTCACAGAAAGATCTATTATGACCTGGATTCCTGGTCCAGGCATGAACTGTGACCTTAACGTAGGACAGCAAGATGGAAACCTGGACTGCTTAGCACTATTCATCAAAGTAGCAAATATATATTTTTTACAGCAAAAGAATTTAACATTAGTATATATGCTAATTAACATTAACGCCATTATTTCTTATATTCTCCAAAAAGTTACTGATATCTTGTTGAATGACTAGAAGATTGTTTCAGTTCCAAAAGCTCTCTTTGTTTTTTGTTAAATTTCTCCACCAGCTAGTTTAATTTACTTAATTAAATATGCTGATGAGGTACTGATTAGCCAGACATGGCATGCTAGTCGTTGAGCTAACGGGTACATGGGTATACTTGACGGTGGCTGCAGATAAAGGGGTCACTTTTCAGTGTGTTTTAAATGCTTAATTATGCTATCACACTTTGGCAGATATATAATAACAATTTTACATCAACATAAGTAATTATTCCAACATATGAAGTTATATATCAAAATAATTTTGAAGAAAAAGCAGTGGGATATTATATATGTATTATATTGTATAGATTATACCAGTGGTTTTCAACCTGTGGGCCGCGGCCCCCTAGTGGGCCGCGACGGTATTGCAGGGGGGCCGCCAATTATTATTAATAGAAATTGTAATATTGTTAATATAATAAAAAATGTCTAGTCAAAATCAAATAAATCATAATTTGATATATCATTTATTCCGTTTATTCAATACATTACCAGTTTATTCAATAAAGACAAATAACAGCCTTGCTTCCGAGTACTTAGTTAACCCGACACAAAAAGCGGGATCGTTTAAATTCTTTTGAAGTGGGCCGCGGAAACATATGTGTTTGGCTGTGTGGGCCGTGAGTTAAAAAAGGTTGGAAACCACTGGATTATACTATACTGTATTTAGCATGAATGAATTATATTTAAAGGTGACATGCGTGTTGAGCAGCATTACTCTCCCCAATACCGTTTCACACCGAATGGTGTGAACTACCAGCACCAACTACCATTCGGTGACCCAGCATGTCTAATCACAGCGTCCATTTGCTTCTTATCTTTGTGTACCTTTATAGCCCCTGGACACAGAAATCTAAAGCTATTCAAGCATTTAATGATAAAGGCAGGAGGCACAGCCAATGCGCAAATGGTGCTCTTTAAATATTAACAGTTTAACAGGCACTTTGACCCTGAACACAAATGCATTTGGGTATGTGATGAAAATAATTGGCTTAAAATGTTTTCTTTGTGGTCCAACAAAAGAGGCCCACTTGAAACTTGAACTCATTCTCCTACTTTCATACCTGTGAGTGACAGAATGACAGGAACTCATTCTCCTACTTTCATACCTGTGAGTGACAGAATGACAGGACATTCTTACAAATTAAAACATCTTAAATTACTCTGTGTGACATTTTTTACTTTTATTTGTTCCTGCGCAGAAAGTTATTTCCCAAATGCTTATACCTTAAGTAAAAGGGAGAGACCTCTTTCTCTTCATGACATTTTGAAATGTAACCAATTTTCTGAACATTCCAGGTAGATTCCGTGCGACGGACTCATTAAAGGAGTACAGGCAAACAAAAAAAAGTTTCAAAGGAGTTTTTATTTGCCAGTGTTCCATCATGGGCTCCGTACAGTGCAGAGTAGCTGTTAGATAATTTTCTAAAATCTTCAAGAAATTTCTATAACTTTCCATGGTAATTAATACATGCATAAATACACACACACACACACACACACACACACACACACACAGGGGCTCACCACTCACATCTTCAGTTTAGTTCTAGCTGCCTAAGTAAACACATAGACCTATTTGAATGGATCTGAGACGGCGTGAAGGAGCTGCAATTATGTCCTGATATGCAGGTGGCCAATTTATCAAGACAGGAGTGAAAAAGGACGCTGACAGCATCTGATAAAATGCACGAAGCCTACAGGGCGTGTTTCTGCACAGCTGTCGGGGATCAAAACCATCCCTGGGTACCTAACTCACTTTTAAACAGTTTTGTTCGTTTTTGCATAACTTTAGTAGAAATACCTGTAAATCATGACTTATATGTTGTTTTTTCCCCAGACATTGTTAATGAAAATATGTGCTTACTACTTGGTGACAGGAAGACTTGCAGTCTGACCCAATCACAGCACAGAGAACAAAGTTCCTCGACCTATTAGATCGAGTGGTAACTTTTTAGTGTTTTTTGCATTATTAAAATAAAAACTTGCACTGGCATACTGGTCCTAAAGGCATTTATTTTCCATGGAATAATGCCCTTCATTCACTTGTAAGCATCTCTGCACCGCTGCCACATCCCCTGCTCATTGCTGAAGCTCCTAAACCACCTTCAAGAATATTCTCCTGGTCCTTTGTGGGTGGACAGGGGAGTGGCTCGGGCACACCTGTGCGTGTGATGGGAAGGTCAGCGGTTCGAGCCCTGACCTCAGAAGGTCACATACCTGCGTGCCCTTCAGCGAGGCCCTCGGCCCCCAGCTCCTGCAGTGCTGCACACTGGCTGGCCCTGTGCTGCGATCCCAAGCTGACTCACACCCGAGTCTGCGTCTGATGGGGGAGGCCAAGAGAGAATTTCCCCACGATGATCAACAAAGTATCGATATTCTGTTTACCACAATTACCAGCACACACTGCTCTGTCACCAGGCAAACAAAAGAAGAATTTATTATAGCAGAAATCTAAATAGAAGTGCAGTTACGGTCAGTGGGAATTTTCTCGGTCTTGTTAACAATGACACTCCTAAGAGCAAAAACCTGTCAACTCGAAGTCCACATTTAAAGACAGTTTATGCATTGCAGTGTGGTGCAGCCTGTAGGAGATCAAGGGTGCGTCACAATTCAAAAGCTTTATCAGAAACAGAAATGCTGATAACATTGGCAAACAGCGTGGGGCCAGTTTGGAATCATACTGTAGCTACACGTCTACCTCTTATACTGCTGGATGGTCCAGTACAGTAGATGAACCTTACTGATCAGGTCAGGGGAGGTAAGGAGGTATGAACTGGTACAGCAAGTTGCTGCATCCACCACACGGTGAAACACCTCGGGATCCCAACTGGCTACTCCCCAGGCCAACACGCAGTCCTGCCCCCCAGAAACGGCCGTCTACGTGCTGCAGCCAGGTGTTACATGGTCGTCCCCTTGGCCTGGTCCAGCCACTTGGGTCCTCAGCATTGAGGGCCCTGCAAACTGGATCGCCCTCAGTGAAAACGCAGCACATGATCATATTGCCCTAACTGGCACTCCCTCACAATGCAGGTAATGTGTCTCGTTCGGATCTCCTCTAGCAACGGCTCGTTAAACACAAAGCCAAACCAGTGATACCCAAAGACTCTCCGAAGGGACACCATACCGAAGGAGTCCAGTCTTCATCTCAGCTCACTGGGTAACATCGATGTCTCACAGTGATGATCCACTTGCAGCTCAGAGTGTACAGGTGAACATACACGGGAACCCTAACCCTACCTCACCACAGATGGTGCGTCACCTGCTCACAGATCCCTCTAGCAAACGCCTCCTTATCTGCCCTCAGAGCCTCACAGCCGTCCTCCTTAGTTCCCAGCACAGAATGGAGCTGCCATCAAGCTGTGCACTGTGACTCCTCTATAATATCCAGAGTGCCCTGCGAGATGAAACACCTCCTTCTGGGAACACTGGCAACACCAACACCACCCTCAGCAACCTTCAGGGTCTTATCATGGAAGGTCTCCCACATCACATTAGAATCGGCAGTCACATCCAAGCCTGCAAGTTCATCACACACACTGCGTGCAAACTCATTATAAACAGCATAATCTTGCTGTCTGGCTAAGTCCAGCCTTATTCTCCTGGTAGGTGGCAGCCTACTGGACCTAAGCTGAATCTTCAGAGTAACAACAAGTCTGTGGTCGTAATTCACAAACTGGGCACTTCTGTAGACCCTGCAGTTCTGTAGGAGCCTCCAGCTTCTTCCCACGAGGATTTGATCGATCTCCTTCGCCGTAAGTCAGTGTCAGTCCCAGTGGTCGCACTGAAGTCACCAGAGGAGTGTCACCTCATGGGCATCCATCAACCACCATGCTGGAGAGACAAGACATTCCATGCACCTACCTGAATGGGCTGTTTGCAGTGAGGGGGTTCCAGATCCAATTGGTCGAACACCCTGTTAAAAGTTAATGTGATGATTTTTCTGAATTTATTGATTGCAAGCATCCTAGTTTTGAATATCCAATAAAAAATATTGTGCAGTCGATAATTTTTCTGGTTATGTGGCATTTGTAGTTCTACATACAGACACACACATATATTCATACACAGAATATCAAACATACACTTTTTTGTTGACTGTAAAAATATTTCTCCAGTTATGGCTGTTAGGAATGGCTGAGAGGCCAGAGACTTCAGGAACCAGAGAAGGCCATGTAGTTCCAAAAGGTGCAAACATTTATTATCCTCTCGCATAAGAGGGCACCAATACAAAGTATTACAACAACAAAAAAATCACCCAAAACAGGCTATATCCCGGCAGCCTCTGGATCCATAACAACTTCCCCCTTTAGCGCCTTCTGCGGGTTTCATATAGATTCCAACCCCTCCCCTTGGGACAATTAAGACAATTAATCTAACAATTATCTTCCTCGATTCCATACATCCCACATACACAGTTCTAAAATATACCATCCAAAACCACAATTTAATTCGGATTTATTCATAATACCAACAAGGACTAAAATATCAGTTTTATTGTAATATGTAAAAATTCTCCCCCCCCCCCCTCCACTTGGTTTTACCCAACAATTGTGAACACCCTTCCCCTCCCAAATCACACAATTGTAATGGTACAATCCATGCACAATCTTGGTCAGAATCCATAGTGGAAGGGAAATACCCAAGATATCCGCATCCTCACCATCACTATACTTAATCTTATAAAATGTTGGCCAATTAATATTAACATACAGTAACATAACAATATTGTCAGGTTCCAATCCGTGACAATGGCCTTAAGTAAAATGCATCATATTGTTATTCAACTGTTCTGCATGCTTATGTGGTGATTACACATTTCGTTAAGTACAGGTACAGGTGCCGGTCATATAATTAGAATATCTTCAAAAAGTTGATTCATTTCACTAATTCCATTCAGGATGTGAAACTTGTATAATGCAGATGTTCATTCCACACACACTGGTATATTTCAAGTGTTTATTTCTTTTAATTTTGATCATTATAACTGACAACTAATAAAAAAAACCCAATTCAGTACCTCAGAGAATTAGAATATTGTGAAAAGGTTCAGTATTGAAGACACCTGGTGCCACAGTCTAATCAGCTAATTAACTCAAAACACTTGCAAAGGCCTTTAAATGGTCTCTCAGTCTAGTTCTCTAGGTTACACAATCACAGGAAAGACTCACGCTAGTTATATTATTCCATTATAAACCTGAAGTTAGATACATCAGAAGAGTTGGCGCAGTTTGAAAGCTCTACAGACTATTTACCAGGTAATAAAACTGTTACATACATATAAATCTCTTTGCAGATTTGTCTCAAATTGAAAATCTCACTCCAGCCAGCTGAAGAAAGTTGCCCATCCTGGTTTTTTTGCATCAGTGAGTCAGGCACTGACCGGTTGTAATTCGCAGGGGTCTGGGCATGGCGTGTGAAATGTCATTTATGCAAATAATATGCCTTGTGTTGTGTGTCACTTGTGCCTGTACTTGTATCCTGTTTAATTTAGATTTTGATCCCTGTGTTTTTATTTGCTCTAAACTTCCCAGTGTGTGCAGTTCCCCCTGCTTGTACTGTACAGTGACCTCCGCTTGTGCGAGCGAGTTTAATTTGTGCATCCACGCTACAGAGCTCTTTTTGGACTCTTAATAAAATGAGCACTTTCAGACTGCATCTCGCCTCTGAGCCAACTTACTGCGTAATGTCCAGGTCTGGCAGATGCTACAATGTCACATTCAAACATGTAGGGAACTGCATGAAGATATCACTGGTTTATAATTTTTCTGATTGGGGCTTCATAACTAGGAAATGAAAATTACTGTCATTGGACGGTACATATATTTTGATTTGTCGTGACTCATGAAATTTAAAGAAATTAAATTTTATTCAGAGGGAAATGAGGAAAATGTCAATTGCACTGGTTTTGCAGGTGTAGAGACACGTTGCATTTCTGTAGCGCCCCCTATTGACTGATTGGCATCAAATTTGGAGGGTCCTTCCCCAGTACAGTCCTACAGTACATATTTAGTGTATTGGTGGTGATTGGCCAAAGCATACAGAAGACATAGCTTTTGATAAAAATGGGCATGGCACAGATATGGTCTGGGCGTGGCTAATGGCCATGAGTTACAGGAAGTTTAAGATTTTTTATATAACTAAGTCCTTTAAATAAGGACTATCTGCTGATTTGA
Organism: Brienomyrus brachyistius; assembly: GCF_023856365.1. NCBI lineage: Eukaryota > Metazoa > Chordata > Actinopteri > Osteoglossiformes > Mormyridae > Brienomyrus > Brienomyrus brachyistius. Next base: position 1,803,452 of record NC_064534.1, on the reverse strand, counting down.
ATGATAGCAGATTTATATAAGCTGGGTGAGAATTCTAGGACGATTTCAAAAAAACCTGTTTTCAGACGTACAAAATCAGCAAAAATCAAAAGAGAGAGAGAACCAAGTTGTATAAGGGGCTGAATTTCAAAAACCATATTGAACTGGTCTGGTAACAGATTTGAAGTATATGCTTGACAGTCCAGCAGAAAACAGGCAGAAATTCAAAAAATTGTCACTGTAGCAGACTGGGATGCCCTTAACAGGGCTGAAGGTCTGTGGAGAAAAGCTTCATCCAGTTTTGGCTCGGATTGGTGATTGTTAAGCCTGTCAAATGGATGCTTGAATTTGATTGTCTGATGGTGGCCAGCGTTTTATGACTTACGACTGCTGCAGTGCCTGACCTCAGGCTTGGGCCTAGTATAAATGTCCCAAATTTCACTTGGATTAGCAAAGGAGGTCAGGAGATATGGGAAGTAGGTAGTGCCCCTTATTGACGAAAAGGGGCCAGCCTTAGAACCAAAACCATACTGGGAGATAGGATTTCAAATTTGGTTAAGGTAGGCCAAGGCATGCCCGAGTTATAGCTGTCTGACTAAAATAGGCCGGATTAAGGTAGATTTTGGGTGTGACTAATGGCCGTGTGGTAGAGAAATGTCAGACTTTTTCAGGGATCTGATCTGTCTGATATTTCATTTGTGTGATTTAGTCAGATAAGGTAGGACTAGTAGGGAAAAGTATTATGCTAATTAGCAAAAATCTAAGTAGGCAGAGCTAAATAGTCTCACCGGCAGGTTGGTAGAGCATGGTTGCCTCTATCTGCAGAAAATAATTTTTTTAACTCTAGGGTCCGGAGATATCAGCCAAAACATGCGGGGGGGTTGCTACAGTACCCCCACTGATTGTCTGATTTGGGTTGGATGTCTATCACAGTCTGCAAAAGTACAACAATACTATGCAGGAAGAAAGGGGCAACCTGCCAGACAGCGGCTCACTGCTTAAACTACACACTTCGTTTTCGGTAAGAAAAAGAGAAAAATCCTCCCAAAAACGGTAACACTGTACTATGGACCCTTAAATAATAACTTCATTTGTATAATGCTTTTGAAGCCAGCCAGCAAGTTATTCACATTATAAGACAGGACCAACAGAGGAATAAAGTAATAGAAATTAAATAAATGAAATGAAATCTATAAATCATTTAAAGCCAAATTAAGAAACAAGTAAATTTACAAAGGCTAAGCGATCAAAGCGTTTTTCTAAAGGAGACTTAAAATGTTTCCTGAGTTAGCTGATTGAATGCTCAGAGATAAGCTGTTCCGTCAGTCTCAGAACTGTCACAGGAAAAGCATTATCACCTTTAGTCTTTATCTGGACTTTGAAACGGCAAGTAAACCTTGGTCACGTGATCATAAAGGTGTGGCTGTTTGATAGCAGACTAGCAATTCAGATACAATCTGTGACTAGATCATGCAAGGTCCGAGAAATGATTTATAATTTTTTTGTTAATAACTTCTGAATTTAATTGGAAGCCAGTGAATCGATGCCAAAATTGTGGTAATATTGTCCTTTGATCTTGTAAGTAATCTAGCTGCAACGTTCTGTACCAACTGTAGGCAGGCAACAGAAGAGCTGTTCAGTACAGGAAATATGACATTACAACAGTCCAAGCGAAATGACATAAAAGCATGAATGATCTGTTCAGTGTCTTTAAAAGATAGGATTGCTGTAACCTTCACAATAGCTTCCTTTATTTATAAAAGCAGACCGTACTAGTATCTGTAAATGTGGTACAAAGTTTATATTGGAACAAAAAGTACCTCTAAGTTCCTAGACACTGGTCTAGTATTATATGCCAATAACCCATCATCTTCATAATCATCATCACCATAATCATCAAAACCGTCACCATCATCATCATCATCACCATCATCATCCACTTGTCCAGGGTTAGGGTCATGGGGGTAGCAACTTCAGGAGGGATACCCAGACCTCCCTCTCCCCAGTAACCTCTACCAGCTCTTCGGGGGGGCTGCTGAGGCGTTCCCAGGCCAGCCGAGAGATATAATCTCTCCAACGCATTCTGAGTCTGCCCCGGGGCCTCCTCCCTGTAGGACATGCACAGAAAACCTCGCCAGGTAGCCGCCCAGGAGGCATTTGCACCAGGTGTCCAAACCACCTCAGCGGGCTCCTTTTGACGTGGAGAAGTAGCAGTTCTACTCTGACTCTCACGGATATCTGAACTTCTCATCCAATCTCTAAGGGAGAGCCCAGACACCCTGTGGATAAACTTCATTTCGGCCGCCTGTATCCGTGATCTCATTCTTTCGGTCTCCACCCACAGCTCATGACCATAGATGATGGTAGGAAGAAAGATGGACCAATAGATCAAGAGCTTTGCTTTCAGGCTCAGCTCTTTCTTTTGGCCGCGACGCACCGGTTAAGCGCCTGATAAACTGCAGACGCTGCTCTGATCCATCTGTTCAGCTCCCAATCTCTTCTACCCTCATTCGTGAATGAGACCCTGAGATACTTGAACTCCTCTACTTCAGGCAGTACCTCCTCCCTGACCTGAAGAGGGCAATTCACCCGTTTCCGGCTGAGAACCATGGTCTCGGACTTGAAGGTGCTAATCCTCATCCCCGCCGCTTTGCACTCAGCTGCGAACCGCCCCAGAGCTCGCTGGAGGTCCCCAGCAGATGAAGCCAACAGGACGACATCGTCCGCAAAAGCAGCAACACAATCCTGAAGCCACCAAACTGGACACCCTCAACACCCTGGCTGCACCTAGAAATCCTGTCCATAAATATTATAAATTGGACCGGAGAGACAGGGCCACCCTGGCGGAGCCCAAAATGCACTGGGAACACATCCTGCTTATTACTGGAAATGTGGACCAAGTTTCTGCTCTGGTCATATAGGGACCAAATGCCCGCAGTAGCAGGACTGGAACCCCATACTCCTGAAGCACCCCCCATAGAGCACCTCGGGGAACCCGGTCGTAAGCCTTGTCCAAGTCCACAAAACACACGCAGACTGGATGGGCAAACTCCCAGGCCCCCTCCAGTACCCTCGCAAGGGTGTAAAGCTGGTCCAGTGTTCCACAGCCAGGACAAAAACCACATAGTTAAATCTCGGATTCAGAAGGAACAATCAATCTCACCCTCCTCTCTAGAACCCTGGAATAGACTTTCCCAGGACGACTGAGATGTGTGATTCCCCTGTAGTTGGAACACATTCTCTGGTCCCCTTTCTTAAATAAGGGGACCACCACTCCTGTCTGCCAATCCAGCGGGACTGTCCTTGACCTTCAGGCACTGTTAAGTTGTGCAAGCCAACTGCCCCACAACATCCTGAGCCTTCAGGTACCCTGGAAGAACCTCATCCACCCCTGGGGCCCAGCCGCCAAGGGGCTCATTAATTACCCTGGCAACCTCAACCTCAGTGATGGGCAAGTTCGTCCCAGGCCCCTTGTGCCTCGTGTCCTCAGATGATGGTGCGCATAGATGTATCTGAGGCTGGGTTGAAGAAGTCCTCAAAGTATTCCTTCCACCTCCAGAAAATGTCCACAGGGGAGGTCAACAGCACCCCCTCCGCACTGTAAACGGTAGGAATCAGGAGCTGCTTCCCCTTCCTGGTATTTCGGACTGTTTGCCAGAACCTTTTTGAGGCTGAAAGTCACTTTCCATAGTCTCACCAAATTCCTCCCACACTCGGGTTTTTGCTTCTGCAACCACCCAAGCCACGTTCTGACTGGCCTGCCAGTACCTGTCAGCTGCCTCCAGAGACCCCCAGGCTAATAATTCCCGGTAGGCCTCTTTCTTCAGCTTCACAGCCCCCCTCACCTCTGGTGTCCACCATTGGATATGGGGGTTACCCCTACGACTGGCACTGACCACCCTGCAGCCACAGCTCCATACGGCTGCTTCCACAATGGAGGTCCGGAACAATGTCCATTCAGATTCAATGTCCACAACCTCCTCCTGAATGCAACTAGAGTTCTGCCGGAGGTGTGAGTTGAAGGTCTGGCGAACAGGAGCCTCTGCCAGACGTGCCCAGCAGACCCTAAATATGCGCTTCGGCCTGCCAGGTCTGACCGGCCTCCTCCCCTGTCACCTGAGCCAACTCACTACTAGGTGGTGATCAGTTGACAGCTCTGCCCCTCTCCTCATCTGAGTGTCCAAGACAAAAGAAAAATCGATCATCAACCTGCAGCCCCAGGCATGTCCACAATGCCTCGGTCTGTCAAGCGCTACATTGATGTCAGATGTAAGATGCTGGAAGCGATCCTACTGGCACTGCTGGAGCAAGCTCTTCACACCATTGTTTGGCAAGCCCGCTCCAGCCTGGCAGACCTGCAGGCTGCTATGGAGTGGTGAATGGGGAAAGGTGGTAGTTTCGAAGCTAAGGCGGCCTACTACGGCAGGCTCCAGGGAAAGACATTTCTTTGTTGGGGCTGTGGCAAGAGGGAACACGGGGTACACTCTTGCCCAGTAGTCTGCCCCAAAGCCACCAGCAGGCAGTATAGGAGCAGTGGAGTAAAAGAGGTGCCATCGAGCCCTTTCGAAATGCCCCAGAAACATGCAGTGCGTCCTCAGTTCCACCAGTGGCCCTCTGGTCCCTCGTTCAGGAAGACCTCGGCGATCCCAGACGGCGGGTGCCACTGCGGAGTCTGACCACTCGCCAACCATTGAAGACTCTGTGTTTGTCAGCTGTGAGGAGCTGCAGCACAACCCCAACTGTGATCTTCAGATGAAGCCAGCTGAGACTTCTCTGATCGGCCGTGAGGAGGCGTGCTGCCGCTGGGAGGCCTAGCTGGTTAAGGAATGACGCAAGCAGGAGGAGCAGTAGGAGACCAGCAGAACCAGAAGTAGCTGCGTGAGTCTGTGGTGTAGGAGTGACACTAGTTGGAGCAGCTGCGTGGCAAGTTAGCCAGTTAGGAGCAAGAATTCCATGGACAGAGGCGTCAGGGCGAATCATTTACTCATGTTGCAGTTCAGAAGCCTAGCTGACCCAGGAGCACCACGAGCTGGAGGAGGGGGGAGGGACATAGAGAAATGGCAGTGTGCTCTGGAGAAGTTACCACTAAGGAGTGTCCAAGAGCACAAACAGAAGTTTCAAGTTTGATGGGCGTTTCTACCCTACATTGTACTAGTGGCTGGCAGAGATAGAGAGGGGAATATGTCAGCTGATGTGTCAACAGAAATTTCAGTATTTTAGTTTTGATATGTAGGAGTATTATTCTGAAAAAGAAGAGGAACACATGAGAGAGATTGACCAAAAGTGAGAGATCGTGACGAACCACAGGACAGGCTGGTAACTGTCCGCCGAAGCCAACCTGTGTTGAGATGCCCGTCTCCTGTCTGGAGATACATAACACCCAGCGAGCTGTACGAAGGAGCGCTTAGCTGGGGCATCGGAGCCTGGGAATCATCGGCAGAGAGGGGGAATTCCAGGTGGGCACACTGGGAGGCCAGATTACACACCTTTTCATCCAGGCTGGACTCGATGGAGTATTCTTTCTTAGCTGCTTTTGGTCATTTAAATAGTTGGTGTAACAAAGCAGTAGTTATTACTGCTAATTCAGGAAGGAGGAACATTTCAGTTATGCAAACAGTGCTAGTGTTTCATATTGATACTAAGTAAACATATATTATTAAAAATTTAACAAGACTTACTGCTTTTTCCACTGCCTCCGTATTTTTGTTTAGTTATTAAAAAGGCAGTTTGTTAAACTGGAAGTAAAACAACCTTTTTCTTAAAATTTTGTTATACTGGAGCACCAGGGACAACTTGAATCTAATCTGATATATATTTCCTTATGAATCTGTATACTCTTAGTCGATGTGTTTCATCAGCATCAGAGCTGCTGCAGAACTGGAGGGGGGTCTCACCAGGGTTGGCTGTTCAACTGTGTTAAAAGTCTGTTTAACAAATGACCCCTTTCAACAATGGGCCCTGTACTACAAAGCAGGGTTACTGGCTTATCGGAGTAACTGGTCAGATTTAACGTAGTCTGGGCAAAATGTAAGTGAACGAATATGAAGTGCGTTTAAACTGTGGTACCTTCAATCCGACATGTTACCCCGATAAGCAGTAACTCAGCTTCGTAGCACAGGCCACTGGTCTCTGCTACTCGGTGAAAACCTATACAAGTATCACATCATTGCAGTCAATAAAAATTAGTTGATTCAATTTAAAATGTTCCACAGTCTTCATATTAAAAGTTGGTACAACTTTACAATAAGGTTCCCTTTTGCCATGTCTTACTATGTAATAACTCGTTAATAAAAAAAATGTGTAAAAGAAACAAGAAAACTTGTTTATCTTGTCTATTAAATTTATAGTGTTACTTCCTAATTAATAACCCGATTATAACCATTCATAAACCCTTCATATGGGCAGACTCATTGTAAAGTGGCACCGAAAAGTTTCTCTGAAGCTCTCTTGATTTAATGTACAATTTAAAAACCAGGCATAGAGACTATATTTTGTATTTCTTTTAATGTCAGTCAAAAAACAATTTATTTTAAAGTTTTTTACAGTAAAACTGTTTTACATGAAGTGCTCTTATCTACAGCATTATCCCGACAAGCAAAGTGATCATTGAAGATCGTGTGAGGACCACAGCTCAGGACTCCAACAGGACCCTGCAGGATCTCGCAGTCGCCTCTGTGCAGGACCAACCATGGCTGCAGGGAGAAGCAGAAAGATGATATTTCTGGCCCTTATCCTGATGTTTATCCTCAGCAAATATGCTGTATATCAGTGGTTTATGAAATGGTTCAATGACAAGTCAAGGCTTGGTACTGAGCGTGGGGACGTCAGGGTCCTGATGTGGCACTGGCCATTTAAACAGAACCAGCCCCTGCAGGAGGACATTTGCAGGACAAAATACCATGTTTCTGGCTGCCACCTGGTGGACAACCGCAGTCTGTACCATCAGGCTGACGTGGTGGTCTTTCACAACCGTGAGCTACAAACAGGAATATCCAGGCTGCCCCTTGACCAGCCTCGTCCGACAGCCCAAAAGTGGGTGTGGCTCTCCCTAGAGTCTCCACCCCATAATGGGAACCTGAGACCTTATGGGGGCCTCTTCAACTGGACCATGACATACCGGCGTGATGCAGATATCTTCATACCTTATGGGGAGCTGGTTCCTAGGACCACTGAAGGTAATTATACTATCCCCACTAAGCATACACTGGCCTGCTGGGTGGTCAGCAACTACCAGCCGACCCACAAGAGAACTAAGATGTACCAGAGTCTGAAGAAGCTGATCCCTGTGGAGGTTTATGGACACTGGGCTAAGAAGCCACTAAAATCTGACCAGCTGTTATCCACTATTTCTCGATGCTACTTCTACCTGGCCTTTGAGAACTCTGTCTACAGAGACTACATAACAGAGAAGCTGTGGTACAACGCCTTCCTGGCCGGCAGTGTGCCGGTTGTACTGGGCCCACCCCGAGCTAACTACGAGGCCTTCATTCCCAAAGACTCCTTCATCCATGTGGACGACTTCAACTCTACTGAAAAGCTGGCCGATTTCCTGAAGCAGCTGGCCACAGACAAAGAGCGATATGGGTCATACTTCCGTTGGAGGCGTGACTATAATGTTCAAAAACGGCCTGGCTGGAGGGACATACTCTGCAGAATTTGTGGTCTCTATGAGCACCTGCCTTCCAGCAAGGTCTACCACAACCTGGAGGCCTGGGCCTACGGAGAGCCATGATAATGTGGTTTACCATGTGAAAAAACTGCTGACTGAAAACTGCATTCCTACAAGCACAGAAATATTTGAAGGAATAAATGACTTTCATTAATCATTATCTCGTGCCATACATGATTTTCACAATTTTAATGCTTTACAAATTTTGTTCTCGGGGGAGAGGGGGGGGGAGGCAGTAGAAAATGACCAACAAAAACCTGCAGGGTATTCTGTGTCATGACCTGCACGTCGGCTCCTCATGTGTGCCACGCCCCCTGCTTACCCACGTGTGTTTCCCGGATCGTACCCAGCTGTGTCCGTTTACTTTCGATCAGTCCTGTGTATTTCAGTCCGTGTCTTACCTGAGTCCATTGTCTGTCATTGATGTTACCCGGTGTTTGTCCGTGCCTGTTCAGGTTAAACCCTCGTTTGCCCCGATTCCTGCCTGCCTGTTTTTGGATCGCTTGCGTTCCTGAGCGATCCTCCGTTCTACACGCTCATGACATTCTGCATACGTGGATTAAGAAGATATCCAGATTTAATTGTTCATGACTTGACAACCTCCCTGATTTTTCAGGTCTCCGAAATTCTTGATGAACTGGTCACAGCAACCGAGCCGTAAACTCAAACATGCCCGGAGCTGGGGCCTGTTTCATGAATGAAGATTTATCGCTTAGCCAGGTCCTTTCTTTCTTTCTGGATCTGTCTGTTACCTGTCATTGTCCTAGTCTGTCTTAATTATGGTGTCATGTACAAAAATACACACGTTTACAGTGCTTTGGGATACCTGCATTATGAAAGTCGCTATATAAAAATAAATTGAATTTAACTGAATAGTAATATTTCCTGCAGTAGCAGCACCTGCCATTTCAAACTCATTTTAAATGAAACTGATTTCTGCTGCGATATTTCCTGCTTATTTTTTTACTTTTGTCCTTGATGTCATGTCACCTGCCCCAAAGTCCCGAGTTGTTGCCTGAGTGAGCAAACAGGTGTGTCATGTTTTGAAAGCTTTATCAGAAAAAGCAATGCTGACAACATGGCAAAGTGTTAGACTGTGGCCAGTTTGGAATTATAATGACACTGCACGTGTCTGCTTTTTAACACCAGTGTATCTGAGCTCCAGCTGTAATCATTGCTCTGAATAATAATAATAATCGATACTTTATTGGTCCCCGTACAGAAATTGTCTTTACGCTTCCCACAACTTGCTCTTTTTCATAGAGGAAGTTGTCTGCGAAGGGCTGCCACCTGTAGCGGCGCCCAGGGAGCTGGGGGTTAAGGGCCTCGCTCAAGGACCCGCAGGCTGAGGCTGGGTTTGAACCTGCGACCTTCTGATTACAGGCACACAAGCTTAGCCCGCAGAATCACACCAACACTGCACGTGTCTGCTTTTTAACACCACTGTATCTAAGCTCCAGCTGTAATCATTGCTCTGAATCACGCCGACACTGCACATGTCTGCTTTTTAACGCCACTATATCTAAGCTCCAGCTGTCATCATTGCTCTGAATTATACCAAAGCTGCATGTGTGCTTTTTATCACCATTGTATATGTGGATGGTCACAGCATAAGAGAGCACTTCCTAAAATAGGCCGGTCAAACTGTGATGTAGCTATTTCAGGTAGCTTTTTCAGGGCATTCGGGTACTCGGTGTGCCCTGGCACTCATCATAGCGCCTTCCGGTGGCCCATCGAGATGTGGTCCAGTGTCTCAAAGCCTGTCCTGAGTCACCCCACCAGCTGCCCTTAGCTGTCATGGAATCCCTACCCACCCTCTAATTAGTGACATATTTCCAGGGACTTACGAATCTCCCCAAATATCTGTTATGGCTCTAGAGTCTGATCTTGAAATAGTGACTCGGCTTTTGGAAATAAATCCACTACTTAACCTTTACTTGCAATGTTTCCAAGGTAATATGTTCAATGACAGAGAACTCAGACTCTTTTTATGGGGATATTGCGGAGGCTGGAAACACCTGTGGAAATACCTGGAAATCTCTTCCAGGTATGTTGTTCTACTTCCCTTTAATAGTAATAATGAGAATAACAATAATAATCTTTATTAATAATCTCAGCACAAAGTGCTTTATAAAAAGCATGAAAAACAAGAAGGAAAAAATAAGAGACATAGAGAATAATCCCTTAGAGATACCAGAGAAATGGCAAAAAGGCAACAAAAGGACAAAATTCATACAAAGTAAAAGTAATGAAAGGTGAAATAAAAAGATAAAAATGACAAATAGATTAGAGTACAATAAAATAAAGGTATAAGAGAGAAAAAAATATTTAAATGGCGCAAGAAAATTTAAATCTTAAAAAAAAACTAAAAATACAGGACAGCTAAAAGAAATTAAAAAGAAGAAAGTGTATCCCAGTCTATATGTCACATTCTCCCTCATTCCCTGGGTCGGGTCGGGTCGGGTCGGGTCGGATTTGGGAACATGCGCTGATGCAGCGCGTTGCCACACCCACCACGCAATCCCCCAATCAGATACAAAGTCCAGTCCCACCCTCCGGAAGTGCCCATCCATCTGCCGCAGCCAGGTGTTACGTGGGAGTCCCCTCGGCCTGGTCCAGCCGCTTGGGTCCTCAGCAATGAGGATCCTGTGAGCCGGATCACCCTCAGGGAAACACGTCACATGGCTATAGTGCCGTACAGATGCAGCCACCTCAATCTTCCCCTCCAAGCCAGCCGGCTGCCTGCTGGTTGCCTGCCAAAAGCCAGCCAAAGGGAATAACCCCCCTCCTTCTGGGGGTGTGCCTAAATTCTCGTCTAAACCCGCCCATCTATTCACTTACAGGGTGTTACCATGAGATGGCGCTCTCTTTACAAAAACACATTTTAGTTGTGGTGACAAGTTTACATACACAAGTACAACAGGTATCAACCAGAATCTTTTGGTAGCCATTAGCAAGCCTCATAATTCGGGCTGAATATTTGACCACTCTTCTAGTTCATTTAAACTAGTTGGGTTCCTGGCACGGACCTGGCTTTTAAGCATAAACCACAAGTTTTCAATAGGGTTGAGATCGGGGGAATTTCACAAAGCAGGATTTCTTGCTTAGCCGAATAACTTGTTGGAGTTAAGGTAAACTGAAGACACAGCCGGAGTTTTTACAGCAGCAGAGACAAACAGGGCTCGGTACTTGGTTAGTGAGTATGCCGGTACATACTAATCCAGTGCTGATATTGTACAGTACATACAAAAACCCCTCAGAAGTGCGAAGCATGAGCTTTCTATCTCAGACAGGAACTGCGCTGAAGCTTGGCATCCTGATCAGGAGTGACAATTTACATAAAAACATAAGAAATTTACAAACGAGAGGAGGCCATTCGGCCCATCAAGTTCGTTTGAGGAGAACTTAATTAATAGCTCAGCAACTAATAGTTAACTAATTTGTTGTCCTAATATTGATTTATTGTTTTGTATTACTCCTGTAATATAATGTAATTGCACATTTTATACATCAACGTTTAATCTGTTGCATGTTATAAACTGTAAAAAGGCTAATATTGTGTCATTTCTTACAGTTTTTTTAATTGCTAAGACAGGGTAGTATCTAGGGTAGCATCTCCACATGCCTGATCCATCCTTGGCATTGCTCTGGAGTAATATCTTGGCATCCAGCATTCGTTGTTTGATCTTGTGTCAATTGACATAATTTGTTTATATTATGTGGTTTTTACAATCTATGTTAGAAAGTGTCTTGATAGAAATTTAACAAAATGACTTATTACTTTACTTATTACTGCTTTATTAGCAGTATTAGGGTCAGTATGTATTTATGTGCAAAATAGCCTCTGAAAATGTAATGTTTTGAGTGAGACAGGAATCCATGACTTTTGAAGCGTTTAGTCATTGATTGCATTTTGTATGAAAGCAAAGCAAAATGCTTAACAGTTTAGCCCACATAAGCTAATGTTGTGGTGACTGTATGAAGAGTTTTGAGAAAGCAACTTCAGTATTGCAGTATCTGCCTTAGCAATTGAGGAAAACTGTAAAATTCACACTGCCTTTCCAAACTGATTAGTGTGGGGAGCAGTGACAAACATTCCAGACTGATGGGCCATTGACAGTATGCAAAGGTCTGGTGACTCCAAAGTCACTTCAGAGTTGTAACACTTTAGTAATCAAACCTCACACAATTTTTTGAATGTCTCATTCACCTTTGTGTAGCCAGCCCCTATGTCTATAAGCTTCAGAGCTCAAGCTTAGGCTAGAAATATTTATAATGGGATTTTTTTACAATTTGTCATCACCACTGAAAATAGGTATTTGAAAAGTGTATGTTTAAAGTAGATTTTAACAAAAAAAATAGAATAATCACATTCTAAATGATCTCAGATTATTGGTGCTGAGTTTGTGCTGAATAAGAGTATTTGTAGCACTTTGGGATAAATGTTTTTTAGATAAGTGAAATATTTAACAGTTTTTCTGAATTGCTGAAATATTAAAAATCATTTGGGGAACAAAACTGCCAATTGCCGAATGTTATTTATTGAATCAGTCACTTGGCAAAACCTTAAACCACGCTCACCTAATTATACACAAATTTGCAGAACTCAGTCATCCTTTTTGCAAAACTCAAAGCACATTCTCATTCATCAAAACACATTTTGAGTTATGGTGAACTTTGATGCAAAATAGAAAACACAGGCCACAGAGGTTAAGTACAGCCAGCACACAGTAGTCATTTAAACACAATGACTCAAAACTGTTCACACACATTTCTAAACATTTGAAGAAGCCAAAGAGTGACTAGAACATACATTACGTGCCAGAGGTGAATGGGAGTTGAATTTCAACGTCGAGGTACAAATGGGTCACAAAGAGGATTCTTTCTTTCTGTGACTCTGGCTTGGCAGTTGCACAACATTTTCCTCTCGTTTGTTTACTTTCTGGCTTTGTCCTTTACAATAACATTTCTGGAGCACTGAATACGGCAAATGTCATATATTAGTTATCAGTCATAACTGTACAGTATGCAAATATTTTTGGTAGACAACCATACTTTTTTTTTTTTTTACTATAGTCTTACAGTCTCCAATTTACATGTCAACAACAGTTTTAACTTGTAGTGTTTTCATTTTTTTTTTAGTTTAGCTTGATTTTTAGGGTTTGTGCTTAGTGGTTTGATTAAAGGAGAGGAGATTTTAGCAATTCAGAAAAACTGTAAAATGTCAAGGCATATCAGACTACTGGGTGAGAGGCCTCAGACTCCAAAGGGTCACAGTAAATACTTATTATAATACTTATGCTATGTTTCTTTTATGTTCCTCTTTTTGAGTCTGATACTATGACAAAAAATTCCCAATCTATCTATCCAATGCTACTTTATCATTCCATCCTCTTTGTGCAATGTAGTGATGTAAAGTGCTGTCAGCAAAACAGCATGATACTACCACCACCCTGCTTGACCATTGGTTGTGTTCTTAAGGTAAGAAAACAACCTCACCTTGATCCCCGGCAAACATATCTCTTTTCATTGTGACCAAGGTTGCAGAGAAGTTAATGACACATTCACACGTCATTGTGACTGCCCCCCACCCCGTGAATATGCAGCCATCAGCAGCCTTTCAGACTAAGTAATGTGTCTGTTTTATTCAAGCACAGTACAGAACCATATGTTTTTTTATTTTTCATTTTCCACTCTGTCCACATTTAGTCTCCACAATCAACCATATTACTTTGTTTAGGCCTGTAATTAGTCTGTATCACACATCTTGGGTCACTCTCCTCTCCCAACATAACTCTTGCTTGGACACGCTGCTGCTTTGTATCTGGCTTGGCCTCCTTGCAGATGAAGTATTTCATCATGTGCCAAACAAGCTTAAAATCTGTTTAATTTTCATATACCACACTGTCCCTCATTGCTTGACAATATCAATCTTATTACTTTGTTTAGGTCTATAATTATTATATTGCACACATCTTGGGTTCGCCTCATCTCCAAAAGGTGAAGTAAAATACAAAATCCTAATTTCATCAATAAACTGACTAAAACATATTTTGATCCATCTTTGCCTCACAACAGAAACAATTTCTTAAATTTCACAGGCCATTTATTGCAGTGTAGTCAGTTTATTAAAGAAATTGGAAATTTGTCTAAATATAAGAAAATTATACTTACTTGGATTTTCATTGTTTGTAGTGAAGTTAAGATACCTGAAATCAGGCATTGTATCTTCAGTTTTCATAATCTGAGCATTATTGGATTGTGACCCATCTCTTATATTAAGCAGTTACTATATGTGTTATCGCTGTATATTTGTTAATTTTGTAAACCTTCGTGAACTACCATGGAATTCCTGAAGGGATAAGTGACGAATGCAAGTGAAATGCTGATCCCATGTTCGTTCATGAATAATGAAATATAACGTATCTTTTATTTCAAGTCGCTACTGTATTTGTTCATGATTTGTACTTCAGTAGTAACTCAATTACTACTAAGCATTTGTATCTCCTCAAGTAAAGTGTTACTGTAATACCCTTAGTCTGCAAGCTGAAAGACCACATCATACAGAAAAAGAAATGCATTATATGTATGCAATGGCAGAAGTTTTTAAGTAAAGTGCATTTTGAAATGGAGCAAGAAGTGTGAATTATTACTAAAAACAGTTGATCTGCTTCTTGACTGCGTAGTTGGAGATATACTGGCATTTTTCAGCTTTATGAAGGAAGCGTTTTCGACATTTAATATGTTTCCTGTTTATTTGCAGATTAAGTTGCAAACTTCAAATCTATGACCTACTTTATACGTAGCTGTAGTTACCTGCAGATTATGGATGTTGCTGCAGCCAGTGACGCCCTCAGCTGGGTGTGACTGCAGTAAGGAGACACTGGACCGCAGAACACAGAGTACACCATGATCCCCTTAGTGGACCATCAGACTGGTTCTCTGAGTGACTCTTTATACAGGAAAGGGTGCAGGAAAGAAACAGAGGGAAGTAACGTGACGCCTGAATTATTGTGGCTTTTACGTGTGATATGTAAGAGTAACACTTTGAGAGACATGGGAGAGACAGAACAAGGAAGCATGAGATCGGATGTTAATTGTCCTCTGAAGTCAACCTGTGATCTACACAAAAGTGGGTGGATTTCTGGTGAGCTACACAAAAGTGGGTGGATTTCAGGTGAGCTACACAAAAGTGGGTGGATTTCAGGTGAGCATGCTGAGAGGCACAGATGGAATTACAGTTGTGCACTTAGTAATAGTGAAGCAAGTGCAGTATATATGTAATTCAATTGAATTTTACGTATATAGCGCTTTTAACAACAGTCATTGTCACAAAGCACTTTACGTTTAACCGGCCAGAACCCCACCGAGCCTGAGGTTACAATGGCAAGGAAAAACTCCCTCTAGCAGGAAGAAACCTGGAGAGGAACCTAGACTCAGAAGGGGACCCCATCCTCCTCTGGGCGACCGGGGAGCATGAAACTGCATTTATATTGACATTCATTGGAGTTCATATAGTTATAAAGTCCCAGTTGGTTTCATGTTGTTGTCTCCAGGAGTCCAGGTGCGTGTTCACACGGTGTAGAGTCGGCTCGGTATCAGCTCGGAAAAGAGAAGATGGAGAAGTTATTGCCCTACACCTAACTACCCTACACCTAACCACCTTATTTAATGAGCTCTTTGGACAGCCGGAAAAATGTGTGTGTGTGTGTGGGTCAGATACACCATACATTGTGGGGACTACATGTGACGTCGCCACCACCAGTGACATCCCTGCATCCAGCTCGCCCTTCTGCCTGTGTCATCTTTCATGTCTGACACCACTGCCTTTGACTCTTATTTGACTCTCCCTGCCGGCCCCTGGAGGTTGGGCTCCCCCTTTGAGTCTGGTGCCTCTCAAGGTTTCTTCCTTCTAGGGAGTTTTTCCTTGCCACTGTCGCCTATGGCTTACTCACTGGGGGCTTTGGGTGAGGATGCTGTAAAGCGCTTTGAGACAATGTAATGTTGTGATAATGTGCTATACAAAAATAAATTTGTTGTTGTTGTTGTTGTTGGACCAGTTTTCTAGTCCCCATAAGGATAACCTCAATTTTATAATGATCTGTGACTGCAATCAAAAAACTAAAAATGCCGAAAGTCTTGTATTTTGTTTGGTTACTTATGGTTCAGGTTAGGGCTAGGTAGGGGTTAAGGTCGTCATTTTTGGATTTTGGTTTTTCCCATAGAAATTAATGGAGAGTTCCCACAAAGATATGAGTGTATCTGTGTGTGTGTGTGTACTCTATGTGTGTGTGTGTGTGTGTGTGTGTGTGTGTGTGTGTATAGCATATAGTGTACTATGAAAACTATAGCAGTTGTTCCACTGCTTTGGTATTACAGTGCGGTGAAAAACTTTCCTGTTAATAAACATTCAACTATCATACGTGAATTTGTACTAGCTTTTTGCCCAGGACACTTTGACAATAATACAAAGTAAGAAACAGATTCTGCCCATATTAAAAACACAACACACAGTGTCCCAGGTGTAGTCTGAGCCGTGACCTCCTGCAGTGTCCCATGCGCAGTCTGAGCCGTGACGACCTGCAGTGTCCCATGCGCATTCTGAGCCGTGACCTCCTACAGTGTCCCAAGCGCAGTCTGAGCCGTGACCTCCTGCAGTGTCCCATGCGCAGTCTGAGCCGTGACCTCCTGCAGTGTCCCATGCGCAGTCTGAGCCGTGACCTCCTGCAGTGTCCCAGGCGCAGTCTGAGCCTGACCTCCTACAGTGTCCCATGCGCAGTCTGAGCCATGACCTCCTACAATGTCCCATGTGCAGTGAGGCTGCCAAAATCACCGTCCTCCTGTGGAAGTGGCCTTTCCTCAAACATTTAGCCTGCTGGGGGACGTGTGTAGGGAGAATTAATGTTGTCTCTTACTGCCACTTTGTAGACAACCACAGCCTGTACCACCAAGCTGACAAGGTGGTCTTCCACAACCGTGAGATACAAACAGGAATCTCCAAGCTGCCCCTTGACCAGCCTCGTCCGACAGCCCAAAAGTGGGTGTGGCTCTCCCTGGAGTCTCCACCCCATAATGGGAACCTGAGACCTTATGGAGGCCTCTTCAACTGGACCATGACATACCGGCGTGATGCAGATATCTTCACACCTTATGGGGAGCTGGTTCCCAGGACCACTGAAGGTGATTATACTATCCCCACTAAGCATAAACTGGCCTGCTGGGTGGTCAGCAACTACCAGCTGACCCACAAGAGAACTGAGATGTACCAGAGTCTGAAGAAGCTGATCCCTGTGGAGGTTTATGGACACTGGGATAAGAAGCCACTAAACTCAACACAACATATCATTTGTGTAGTAAAAAATCATGTTGACTTAATTCAACAATTATTGCTTTGAATTAAAACATCACATGGTGTACTCTGATAGTCCACAGGGAATCTGCCACAAAGGCCAGACTAATCATGGTATTAAACACAAAGAAGACAATGGTGCAAAACCATTATGAAAGCATAATTTTAGGGTCAGTTTCAGGAGTGAACTGGTGTGACTGGTTCTGTTAGTTAATATCTACAGTACAGGTATAATATTCTCGTGAGCAGTGGTGGATGGGAAGGGGGGGTGACGCTAAGGTATCACCTGATGTTTCATTAGTAATTGTAACATTTTACTTTGTATAACGGTCAGTTTGAGAAGAAAAACACAAGACAGAAGTGAGAGAGAGTGAGGAACCACAGGACAGGCTGCTAACTGTCCGCCGAAGCCAACCTGTGTTGAGATGCCCGTCTCCTGTCTGGAGAGACATGACACCCAGCGAGCTGTACGAAGGAGCGCTTACCTGGGGCATCGGAGCCTGGGAATCGTCGGCAGAGAGGGGAAATTTTAGGTGGGCACACTGGGAGGCCAGATTACACACCTTTTTCTCCAGGTTGGACTCGATGGAGTAACTCTTTCTTAGCTGCTTTTGGTCATTTACGTAGCTGTGCAGATAGTACCAAAGTGAAATGTCTGAGGTGAGTTTATTATTAAAGAAATATAAATTATGCCTTTAAAATGACTAACTACACTGTAACTTTTTTGAATTGCTTCAGTATTCTTCTGCAGTTTATTTGCAGTGTTCCAGTGTTGATACATCTCTGGAGACTGTCCCTGACACTGTGACACTTGGGCTACCTCGACTACACCTTTCCACAGAATTGGACTGGCCGATGTGGCAGCGATGACTGGCCACCACGTTCACGCGCCCTGACACTCATGGACATTGTTTTGGGGGGAACTGTAAAGGAGAAGGTTTTTCAGAGGAAGCCCCACACAGTGGATGAGCTGAAGGAATTCATCTCACAAGCATTTATGGGCATTAATGTTAACCAGGATTTGTGTGCTAAAGTGTGTCACAGTGTCGGGGTTCAGGCTCATGGAATGATGCTTTTTCTTGTAATGTTTATTTACTCAGTGTAAACCTGTGTAAGTATCAGATCTTAGGCAGTTAAAAAAATATTTAATTAAATTAAAAACATTTCACAAACCTGCATCACATTAAAAGTTTCACATAAGGTCTATTGGTTTAACTTTAACTACATCAGACACAGACGCCGTCTCCTGTACTCTGTGCTTCTCCAGCTCTTTAGAATGAGCAGGCTTTGTTTAAGATTAACTCTGCAGACAGACTTTGCCATCATCCATTATGAAAACCTCTACAGTTTCACCTTAATGCGAAAGTCGTATTTACCAGCAATATATAATTCTGCAGCTTCTTTTTATATTTTGTTTCCCTACAACTTGAACGCCCAGCATATCCTGCGGGGTCACAAACGGTCGTTGTGTAAAGGAATCTCGATTATATGAACATATATTATTATATATGATATATGACCATATTCTTGAGCTATACTTGAATTTGTTCATACACTTTTGTGAACTTGGTTTATAATGAACATGAAGAAAGTATTTCAAATGATTTTTTTTAAAATAAGATGTTGTACATGTTTTAATATAAAACAGTTTTGAAATGCTTTTTTCAACAGCACTGTAGAAATTATTGTGTGATCCTGACAGCTTGAAGGCAGAAACCAGGATCGTGTGAGGACCACAGCTCAGGACTCCAACAGGACCCTGCAGGATCTCACAGTCGCCTCTGTGCAGGACCAACCATGGCTGCAGGAAGAAGCAGAAAGATGATATTTCTGGCCCTTATCCTGATGTTTATCCTCAGCAAATATGCTATATATCAGTGGTTTATGAAATGGTTCAATGACAAGTCAAGGCTTGGTACTGAGCGTGGGGACGTCAGGGTCCTGATGTGGCACTGGCCATTTAAACAGAACCAGCCCCTGCAGGAGGACATTTGCAGGACAAAATACCATGTTTCTGGCTGCCACCTGGTGGACAACCGCAGTCTATACCATCAGGCTGACGTGGTGGTCTTTCACAATCGTGAGCTACAAACAGGAATCTCCGAGCTTCCCCTTGACCAGCCTCGTCCGACAGCCCAAAAGTGGGTGTGGCTCTCCCTAGAGTCTCCACCCCATAATGGGAACCTGAGACCTTATGGGGGCCTCTTCAACTGGACCATGACATACTGCCGTGATGCAGATATCTTCATACCTTATGGGGAGCTGGTTCCCAGGACCACTGAAGGTAA
Source organism: Brienomyrus brachyistius (assembly GCF_023856365.1). Taxonomy (NCBI): domain Eukaryota; kingdom Metazoa; phylum Chordata; class Actinopteri; order Osteoglossiformes; family Mormyridae; genus Brienomyrus; species Brienomyrus brachyistius. The sequence goes on along the minus strand of NC_064534.1, from coordinate 1,784,167 downwards.
TTATACTATCCCCACTAAGCATACACTGGCCTGCTGGGTGGTCAGCAACTACCAGCCGACCCACAAGAGAACTGAGGTGTACCACAGTCTGAAGAAGCTGATCCCTGTGGAGGTTTATGGACGCTGGGCTAAGAAGCCACTAAATTCTGACCAGCTGTTACCCACTATTTCTCGATGCTACTTCTACCTGGCCTTTGAGAACTCTGTCTACAGAGACTACATAACAGAGAAGCTGTGGTACAACGCCTTCCTGGCCGGCAGTGTGCCGGTTGTACTGGGCCCACCCCGAGCTAACTATGAGGCCTTCATTCCCAAAGACTCCTTCATCCATGTGGACGACTTCAACTCTACTGAAAAGCTGGCCGATTTCCTGAAGCAGCTGGCCTCAGACAAAGAGCGATATGGGTCATACTTCCGTTGGAGGCGTGACTATGATGTGAAACTGTGGTCTGACTGGAGGGAGATGCTCTGTACAATATGTATTCAGTATGAAGACCTGCCTACCAGCAAGGTCTACAACAACCTGGATACCTGGTCCAAGGAAGATCCATGAGGACCACCTTTACACAGAGAACATGCCAGAGACTGCAGCTGCATTCCAATATGGAAATAAAAATAAAATGATGTATTTTACCTTTTTCAGATCAGCATATTCCATGCTATACATTTATTCAGTGCTAATTCATTAAAGCATCCTCTGACCTTAACCTGTCATTATACATATTTTCTAACCATTAAAAAAGCCAAAGCATCCATCCATCCATCCATCCATCCATCCATCTTCTAAGCACTTTACTAGTAAATTACCAGATTAACTATAATAATAGTCAAGGAGGCTTTCTGGCTTTTGTCTGTTGTTCAATGCATCAAATTCACAAACCTTTGAATCACTGGCCTCCAGACCAAAGGTGGGTGCCTAACAGCTGAGCATTTACAGGAGCAGCTCATTCCGCACATCACAGTAGCTTTATTATTGTTGTAGTTTCTGTAATTACAGACTTTACAGGCAAATGTGGCAAAAGCAGTAAGATCAGAATGTCCGAAACAGCAGTATGAAGTGGTTCACCTCGATTGGCATTTGAAAAGAGGTACCAAGAGAGTAAAAAACAAAAAAAGACCATTCTTAACCTCCTATTACATTCCTCACAGACACACCCCACACTCTGTCTGTGAGCGAGTGCGACATAAATGATTCTGGCAGCTAGGAAAGCACATGCAGAGCTCACACTTTTTAACATGTACTCAGTAATGTTGAAAAGGAAGAATAATTAAAATTGTAACGCTTTGTTAAAATTGTAAGTTTTGTTTCCTATGACAGAGTGAACATCCATCCATCCATCCAAACTGCTTATCTTACTGGGGGGTCCGGAGCCTATCCTGAAAGCAATGGGCACGAGGCAGGGAACAATCCAGGATGGGGGGCCAGCCCATCGCAGGGCACACTCACACACCATTCACTCTCACACCTATGGGCAATTTAGCAACTCCAATTAACCTCAGCATGTTTTTGGAACATGGGGGGGTAACTGGAGTACATGGAGGAAACCCCACGACGACATGGGGAGAACATGCAAACTCCGCACACATGTGACCCAGGCGGAGACTCGAACCCGGGTCACAGAGGTGTGAGGCGACAGTGCTAACCACTGCACCACCGTGCCACCCCCCAGTGCAAGCCACTGCATTCAACCACTGATGGTTGAATGTCTGAGTGATTCGTTTTTCTTTAATTGTGTTTTATTTATTTATTTATTTCCGCAGACCATCCGTCATTTTTACCTGCATCTGGGGGAGTTTGGGGTTCGCAATCGGGAGGGATAGATCTGTCTGTGTTCTTTGGGATGTCACAGTTTTGTTGTGTGATACCCCTCTAATTGTGAAAGTTAATCCACATTTGAGTTGTTGAAGTTCTGTCGCGAGTGTTTATTATTTTCTTACGTAATTATCCCCTCTGTAATATGAATTAATTCATACCCCTGGTTCAAGGGCCCCGCGACCCAGTAGGATAAGCGGTTTGGAAAATGGATGGATGGACGGTTCAAAGGAAAAGAAACCCCATTTTCCTTTTCTCTCAACACGGGTGAAAGATACTTCTGGTCTGCTTGTTTATTTTGTTTGCTTTTTATTTTATATGTATACAAAGACGTCATTTTTGTTATTGTTCTAATGTTAGGGTATTAATTGTGTTTTATTTACATTAGTAGGTACAGAGAGAGATAGAGAGAGAGAGAGAGAAGACGTGCCTTGTTAACTTATTTGTAATCTCTCTGCTCAGGAATAAACTGGTAACTGTTGACATGGTCGTGTTAGGCATACTTGGGAAAGAAAATTCTACACAACGCTGATTGAAATCCGCTATACAGCTGCTCGGCCTTGGAAACCCATTCCATGAAGTTCTCTACACACTCTTCTTGAGTTAATCTGAAGGTCACCTGAAGTTTGGAGGTCTGTAGCTACTGACTCTGCAGGTGATTTCTGCACACTGTGCACCTCCGGATGCGTTGTCCCGCTTTGTTATAGCACAACTAACAGTTGACTGTGAAATATTTAATATTGAAGAAATTTCACTAATGGACTTATTGCACAGGTGGCATCCAATCACAGTACCACGCTTGAATTCACTGGGCTCCTGAGGGCGACCCATTCTTTAGGTGTAGAAGCAGTCTGCATGCCTAGGCGCTTGATTTTATACACCTGTGGCTATGGAAGTGATTGGAGCACCGGAGTCCAATGATTTTGAGGGGTGTCCCAATACTTTTGGCAATATAGTGTAGCAAGGCGGTCATAGACCCTATATTTTTTCACACCTCCTGAAAAATATTTTTTGCATTTGGTTTTAGCTGTTAAAAACAGGCATATTAAGCATAACAGAGTGTTTTTTGTTATGCTGTGTTCTTCTCTTTGGGCGGCCGTGGTGCTTCACAGACACAGCTCTTACTTGATGAGCAGATCGTTTACAGGCTGAGGTACGTGGCTTAACTGCAGGAAGTCCAACTCAGTAATATTTCAGAAAAGTGATACCTATACAATAAGGAAACCGAATATAGTACAATCAGGGCAAGAGACAGCAAAGTTCTGAGAAATAGCTCAGCTGTATGACTGGATGAATGGGTGAGCACCCCCCATCTGTCTTACAGTACAATACCAGCAAACGCCTGTCACAACTACTCATAGTCTGCTGGGACACTTACCATGCACTACAAGGTTCATGAAAGACTGCAAATAAGCTAGATTCTCAAAGGAATAAGCAGGCTTTGGTTTACATTTAGGAGATAATAAAACAGAATCTAAATTTAAACCTTGCGGTTTGTCTTTCTGAGGGAAAGCTATCAGTGCCTGAATATGCATAAACGAGAGCAGTTCAACAAATAAATATTTGATAAAATGTTTACATGATTCATTACTGAAAGTAGGGAATCAGTGAGGGAAGGGAATGAACAATCCATCCATCATTTTCTACCACTTAAACTTGCAAAAAAGCAAAGTTATTGTCTGCACCGTGGGAAGAACAGGCAGGCTATTGAGTGTTTTATAATTTGAGACGGGATGGATCCTTACATGTGCTGGATCAGATTACTTCACTCACATGACAGTTTCTGACAGAGGAAAAAGATGAAGATCCAACCCAAGACAGATGCCTGCTCAGCCCAGCGTGGGGGCATACGGGCTGGAATGGGGGGTTATTAGAACATTTCAAGTGACCAACAGGTAGGAAAAGACTGAGTTGTACTTTAAAGAGCGCATGCAGCATGGCCCCTCCCCAAGGGAGCACTCACCCCCCCTCACTTCATCTCTCTGGAGGATGAAAAGCACCTTTCATGCCATCCCCTCCCAAAAAGATATTTTTGAAAAGTTCATCATTTGTATGAAGCTCACAGATTTCAACTATGCACTAAACTCCCAATACAACCTTCTGTCATGAATTGAAATATTTTTCAAATAATGTTGTTAGGCTTTCAGGATGAAAGAGTTGTTTATGGAAATCATATGTTCTTTGTGGATAATTTCAGAATATTCTGCTTGATGATATCATTTTTTATCTTTCTTGAAAAAAACTGCCCCTAGACATGTTTTGTGGTCATTAAAGTTTATGAACAATACAATTCAGAGAGGAAATAAGACCAGTAAAATACAATTAGTCACAATATTTTCTATTAGGAGTTAATCTTTAAAATTTCACATGGTAAACCACATTATCATGGCTCTCCGTAGGCCCAGGCCTCCAGGTTGTGGTAGACCTTGCTGGAAGGCAGGTGCTCATAGAGACCACAAATTCTGCAGAGTATGTCCCTCCAGCCAGGCCATTTTTGAACATCATAGTCACGCCTCCAACGGAAGTATGACCCATATCGCTCTTTGTCTGAGGCCAGCTGCTTCAGGAAATCGGCCAGCTTTTCAGTAGAGTTGAAGTCGTCCACATGGATGAAGGAGTCTTTGGGAATGAAGGTCTCGTAGTTAGTTCGGGGTGGGCCCAGTACAACCGGCACACTGCCGGCCAGCAAGGCGTTGTACCACAGCTTCTCTGTTATGTAGTCTCTGTAGACAGAGTTCTCAAAGGCCAGGTAGAAGTAGCATCGAGAAATAGTGGATAACAGCTGGTCAGATTTTAGTGGCTTCTTAGCCCAGTGTCCATAAACTTCCACAGGGATCAGCTTCTTCAGACTCTGGTACATCTTAGTTCTCTTGTGGGTCGGCTGGTAGTTGCTGACCACCCAGCAGGCCAGTGTATGCTTAGTGGGGATAGTATAATCACCTTCAGTGGTCCTGGGAACCAGCTCCCCATAAGGTGTGAAGATATCTGCATCACGCCGGTATGTCATGGTCCAGTTGAAGAGGCCCCCATAAGGTCTCAGGTTCCCATTATGGGATGGAGACTCCAGGGAGAGCCACACCCACTTTTGGGCTGTCGGACGAGGCTGGTCAAGGGGCAGCTTGGAGATTCCTGTTTTCAGCTCATATTGGTGAAAGACCACCACGTCAGCCTGATGGTACAGACTGCGGTTGTCCAACAGGTGGCAGCCAGAAACATGGTATTTTGTCCTGCAAATGTCCTCCTGCAGGGGCTGGTTCTGTTTAAATGGCCAGTGCCACATCAGGACCCTGACGTCCCCACGCTCAGTACCAAGCCTTGACTTGTCATTGAACCATTTCATAAACCACTGATATATAGCATATTTGCTGAGGATAAACATCAGGATAAGGGCCAGAAATATCATCTTTCTGCTTCTCCCTGCAGCCATGGTTGGTCCTGCACAGAGGCGACTGCGAGATCCTGCAGGGTCCTGTTGGAGTCCTGAGCTGTGGTCCTCACACGATCCTGGTTTCTGCCTTCAAGCTGTCAGGATCACACAATAGTTTCTACAGTGCTGTTGAAAAAAGCAGTTCAAAACTGTTTTATATTAAAACATGTACAACATCTTATTTAAAAAAAAATCATTTGAAATACTTCCTTCATGCTCATTATAGACCAAGTTCACAAAAGTGTATGAACAAATTCAAGTATAGCTCAAGAATATGGTCATATATCATATATAATCATATATGTTCATATAATCGAGATTCCTTTACACAACGACCGTTTGTGACCCCGCAGGATATGCTGGGCGTTCAAGTTGTAGGGAAACAAAATATAAAAAGAAGCTGCAGAATTATATATTGCTGGTAAATACGACTTTCGCATTAAGGTGAAACTGTAGAGGTTTTCATAATGGATGATGGCAAAGTCTGTCTGCAGAGTTAATCTTAAACAAAGCCTGCTCATTCTAAAGAGCTGGAGAAGCACAGAGTACAGGAGACGGCGTCTGTGTCTGATGTAGTTAAAGTTAAACCAATAGACCTTATGTGAAACTTTTAATGTGATGCAGGTTTGTGAAATGTTTTTAATTTAATTAAATATTTTTTTAACTGCCTAAGATCTGATACTTACACAGGTTTACACTGAGTAAATAAACATTACAAGAAAAAGCATCATTCCATGAGCCTGAACCCCGACACTGTGACACACTTTAGCACACAAATCCTGGTTAACATTAATGCCCATAAATGCTTGTGAGATTAATTCCTTCAGCTCATCCACTGTGTGGGGCTTCCTCTGAAAAACCTTCTCCTTTACAGTTCCCCCCAAAACAATGTCCATGAGTGTCAGGGCGCGTGAACGTGGTGGCCAGTCATCGCTGCCACATCGGCCAGTCCAATTCTGTGGAAAGGTGTAGTCGAGGTAGCCCAAGTGTCACAGTGTCAGGGACAGTCTCCAGAGATGTATCAACTCTGGAACACTGCAAATAAACTGCAGAAGAATACTGAAGCAATTCAAAAAAGTTACAGTGTAGTTAATCATTTTTAGGCATAATTTATATTTCTTTAATAATAAACTCACCTCAGACATTTCACTACTATCTGCACAGCTACGTAAATGACCAAAAGCAGCTAAGAAAGAGTTACTCCATCGAGTCCAACCTGGAGAAAAAGGTGTGTAATCTGGCTTCCCAGTGTGCCCACCTGGAATTCCCCCTCTCTGCCGACGATTCCCAGGCTCCGATGCCCCAGGTAAGCGCTCCTTCGTACAGCTCGCTGGGTGTTATGTATCTCCAATCAGGAGACGGGCATCTCAACAGAGGTTGGCTTCGGCGGACAGTTAGCAGCCTGTCCTGTGGTTCCTCACTCTCTCTCACTTCTGTCTTGTGTTGTTCTTCTCAAACTGACCGTTATACAAAGTAAAATGTTACAATTACTAATGAAACATCAGGTGACACCTTAGCGTCACCCCCCCTTCCCATCCACCACTGCTCACGTGAATATTATACCTGTACTGTAGATATGAACTAACAGAACCAGTCACACCAGTTCACTCCTGAAACTGACCCTAAAATGATGCTTTCATAATGGTTTTGCACCATTGTCTTCTTTGTGTTTAATACCACGATTAGTCTGGCCTGTGTGGCAGATTCCCTGTGGACTATCAGAGTACACCATGTGATGTTTTAATTCAAAGCAATAATTGTTGAATTAAGTCAACATGATTTTTTACTACACAAATGATATGTTACATAGTCTATATTCCATTTGCATGAGTATTTAAACCCATTTATTTTGGAAAGTCTTCAGTTGCATAAAGGTGCACAAAAGTTACCATTTGAGCCCCCCAATTAAACTGAAGGCAATGTTGCAGTGTGGTTCTGAGACATGTGTCCTGTCCTTCCATAGTCTGTGACCCTCCATATTACTACTGCTACAACAACCAAAGGGATTTCATTAGTGCAACGTGCAGCAGCAACACCAATTAAAACACACTTAATGCGTTTGTGCTCTTAATCATTATTTAGTACAATTTCCTATGTTTTTCAAAGTCTGTTTAAGGCATAAAAGCTGAAAACAAAGTAATTTTATTGAAATGAGGCAATTAATTGGCACACGCTCCTGTCTGGCTCCTTGGGGCGGCTCCATGGCGTATGCCATGATACAAAAGTAACAAGATAAATTGAAATGAATGTCATTGTCCATAAATATTACTTATGCTTTTTAATGTGCATGACTGAGGTGCCCTCTGTAGCTGCCGTTTGATTCTTATCGTTGAAGTGCAGTTGACAGACTGAATGCCTTGTTGGCTGTGCCTGTATTTCTATGACTGCGGATACATTTCTGTTAATCACTTATTTAATTGTTGTTTTATTTGCATCGTGGAATAATCTCTATGGGAGCATCTCAGCATCTCAGGACGGTGCTCCTGATGCCAACAAACCGCATTCAAATATTTTTTTGTTTTTTCTTACGCGTAAAATTGAGTGAACTTTTAAAATGAACTTTATGCCATTTCATGCCTTCATCGAGGTCCACGGGAATGAGGCTGAAGTGAGCTTGTAGTGCCCTTGGACCCCCCCTCCTCTCTCTCTTTTTCTGATTCCTCTTGGCAACATCTGCAGAAACATGCTGTTGGTTTTCAGTACTATGCTGATGATACACAGTGGGATGTAGTGAGAAAACCAGACGCTCTGGACGTAGCAAACAATTAATAAACCTTTTTTCTGACTATACATGAGTGGACGTGCAATAGACTTCCAAAAGTCAATGGACAAAAAACAGCTGATTATTACAGAAGCTCGTCCTCATTGTGTGCAAACGCGAATATCGCCAGAGGTTCCTTACAGTATTTGCCGATTTTCGCAAAGCGTTCGACTCAGTAGATCGAGTTGCCTGGTGGGACATCCTGAGACCTCGCGGGACCACGTCATGGCCGGTCTGTACACTGGTACTGTGAGCTGTGACCTCTGCGTTCTTCCCAGTTGATTCTGGGGTTCGCCAGGGGTGTGTTCTTGCTCGTACTCTGTTCAGTGCTTGTAGGGACTGGGTGTTGGGCAGGGTCGCGGGGTCCAGCAGCTGTGGGGCGTCCGTTGGTGAAGAAAGATTTACTGATTTTGACTTTGACGACGATGCTGTGATCTTAGCGGAGTCAGTGGAGGCTCTGATCGGGGCTCTCGAGAAACTGAGTGTGGAGTCTGAGTGTCTGGGATTGCAGGTGTCCTGGATAAAGACCAAGATCCAGGTACTTAATGACTTCTTAGGCACAGCTATCAGTAGTATATCTGTCTGCGGGGAGAATGTCGACCTTGTCGAGAGATTTACCTACATCAGCAGCAACATTCATGTCTCTGGTGACTCTTCCTTTGGAAGAGCATGGGGGGTTCATGAGGTCGATGGAAATGAGCGTGTTGCTCCTGATATCTTTGCAAGAGGATGAAGGTTCAAGTCTTTACAGTCCCGGTGCTCCCTGTCTTGCTGTATGACTGTGAGACATGGATGCTATCCAGTGAGCTGAGACGAAGACTGGACTCCTTCAGTACTGTGTCTCTTTGGAAAGTCCTTGGGTACCGCTGGGTTGACTTTGTGTTGAATGAGCGGTTGTGAGAGGAGTCCTGAATGAGGCACATTACCTGCATTGTGAGGGAGCATCAGTTACTGTAGCACAGCACACAAGCAGAAGGACAGTCAGTTTCCATATGAGTATTGGAGTCACCAAGTAACATAATTGCAGAGGACGTCACAAACCAGAATAAGCAGCTCATTGAAGTCAGAGAAGAAATTAGGGCGGGGGCTTGAGTGGTCAATAAATTAGTTTAATATGCAGAGAAGTATGGCCAGTGCTTTTAAAAACCAAATATTCGAATGAGATATTGTGTAAATCAGTAACACTTGGTTTCATGCTGTTATGAGGGACCACCGCCCAGTCACCACGGCAGCAATCAGATCTAAACAAACTAGGATAGCACATTTTTTCAAAAAGCTTAAGTAAAGTACCCATTCACTAGTCTGTATGTTTTGTGTTTTTGGCAGTATTACTGCCCTCTGCTGGTCTGTTGGAATACCACGGCTGCTTGCATGCTCTGACCACAGCCCTCTGCATTCACAGACTACAGGATGTACGACTGTGTGCAGACCGTGACGGCACGTGGAAAAGTGAAGCATGAACTGGGTGTAAGCACTGACATTCACTGCTTTTGGGAGGATAAGGGACGGCACTAAGGGGGGTAAAATACACATGAAACCCAGAGGAAGCGAGCTGTGCGTGCGGGCAGGCGGCCGACCACGTCCTCATCCAAGATCGTGACGCGGAGGCGTCTAAGCCGGTACTTCTGTAAGTGTGAGGCTTCGTAAAAATGTTTCATTAATTAATGGGGCTGTCTGATCGCATGTAAATACTGGAAAGTTGTAGAAATCAAGCATAAAATTCAATAAACATTTATATTATACGAAAAGACTGAGGCGGGACTGTTTTTATGGGCAATATCATTACTCAGTGCTTCACCGTGAAGGATCCTCTAGGCATGATGCAGCATATATAACAATCTTCTATATAACAAAACTTCCAAGGTGCCCCTGGGCACAGTACAGGATTCCTACAGGAAATATGTGGCTATAAAACAGGACCTCACTGCTATTCACTGAAGTTCAAGGGGTTCAACACCAGGAGGCGCCACCTAGCACTTGAGCTGGAAACATGAAAGTTCTGCCGAAATCCATGGGAGAAAACTGACGATGTCTTGGACACAGTATTTACTGGGGTAGTTTTTTGCTGTTTCTGAGCATCATAGCTTGTTTTTAGACTAAAGGCATATGACAGATACCAATCTTTGGACCTTTCCGGAGATCAGCATACCTTGTTCGGTGAGTGTTATGTTATTCATGTAAAGAAACAGGAAGTGCACAGTCCAAATGGCAGCTGGCTGCAAACAAAACAAAACATTCTGGCTGTCAACAGCACATAATCTAGCCAAGCACAAATCACAGGGATTAGTGTGGCTAGACCAATGTTTCCCACCCAGTCCTTAGGAAACCCCACACAGTGCATGTTTTTGCTTCCTCCCAGCCCCCAGTGCACCTGTACCGGGTATTCAGTGTTCCTGATTGGCTGGGAGCTGGGACACCCATATTTGCTGTTCATCAAAATCTTTGGTTAATGAGTTTTATGCCTTTTGGATTCATTTCATTTGATCCAATCAGTATCGTTTCCAACACATGAGAAGGGCCATATGCTAGATCAAAGCATAAAGCATACAGTGGAAGTAGCAGTTATGGGTGTCCCCAAATCCATTCCGCTATTACAGAATAGCAATGACACAACAATGGGCCCGGCCACGCCTCATTTAGAAAACACCACTTCTATATGGAACACCGAAAGGGTCACAAATGCAAAATAAACGTATGTGTTATATTGGAGCTTACGTGCAAAAAAGCACCTCAAACATGCGTATTTTATGCCTTAAGTACGTGGAAATTACGTTACATCAAGGCATTTTTAACGTGTGAAAAACAGGAGGCGTAAGTGAGTGAATAACACGTTTGTTATGTGTCAACATGACCCACAAAAAAACAATTACATGTCAAGAGGGCACGTAATCACATGTGCGCTTAAGACAACACATAAGCGGTGGTGTTCCAGATTTCTACGAGTGGAAAGCATGTGCAAAATAATTTGCTATTTTGACGATTTGCACCCACGTAAAAAATTGTACAATTTTTCTTCAATAGAACCCCTTCTGGTTCGTGAAAACACCTTCCCTTAAATCCTTTGTTCCCGAAGCAGTGAGGGAAAAAGCGCGAGCGTCACGTCAAACACGAGTCAAAGAGCGTGAGAGTCAAGGCAAACACAAGAGTCAAAAAGCGTGAGTCACTCTAAACATATGAGAGTTAAAAAGTGAGAGTCACAGCAAACAGATGAAAGTCAAAAAGCGTGAGAGTCATGGCAAACACATGAGAGTTAAAAATTGCGAGCGTCACGCCAGACACATGAGAGTCAAAAAGCATGAGAGTCACAACAGACACATGAGAGTCAAAAAGCGTGTGTCACACCAGACACGAGAGTCAAAAAGCGTGAGTGTCATGCCAGACTCATGAGAGTCAAAAAGTGTGAGCATCACGCCAGACACATGAGAGTTAAAAAGCGTGAGTGTCATGCCAAACACATGAGAGTCAAAAAGTGTGAGCGTCATGCCAGACACATGAGAGTTAAAACGCGTGAGAGTCACAACAGACACATATGAGTCAAAAAGTGTGAGCATCACGCCAGACACACGTGAGTAAAAAAGCGTGAGAGTCACGGCAAACACATTAGAGTCAAAAAGTGTGAGCGTCACGCCAGACACATTAGAGTCAAAAACCGTGAGAGTCATGTCAGACACATGAGAGTCTAAAAGTGTGTGTCATGCCAGACATGAGAGTCAAAAAGCGTGAGAGCCACGGCAAACACATGAGAGTCAAAAAGTGTGAGCGTCACGCCAGACACATGAGAGTCAAAAAGTGTGAGCGTCACAACAGACACATGAGAGTCAAAAAGCGTGAGAGTCATGCCAGACACATGAGAGTCAAAAAGTGTGAGCGTCACAACAGACACATGAGAGTCAAAAAACGTGAGTCACGCCAGACACATGAGAGTCAAAAAGTGTGAGTCACGCCAGACACATGAGCATCAAAAAGCGTGAGAGTCACGGCAAAGACATGAGAGTCAAAAAGCGTGAGAGTCACGCCAGACATATGAGAGTTAAAAAGCGTGAGAGTCATGCCAGACACATGAGAGTCAAAAAGTGTGAGTCACGCCAGACACATGAGCATCAAAAAGCGTGAGAGTCACGGCAAAGACATGAGAGTCAAAAAGCGTGAGCGTCACGCCAGACATATGAGAGTTAAAAAGCGTGAGAGTCACGCCAGACACATGAGAGTTGGCAGCCCTCGCAATGCGTGTGTTTAGCATTTTTCCCTGAGTGCTATGTAGTGGCTGTTGACAAAGACAGTAACATTCAATTTAAAATCTCAACCCCAGACATGAATCCCTCAGAGACACCAATCAGCCACCTCCAGCAATTTCAGCCAGTGTCGTCTGCCTAGCTATCTGAGGTGGTGTCACACACGAATGCCACCCACTGCCCCTCAGACATTATACAATCACGTCTTTTTAAAGAAGAATGTTACTACAATTACCTTCCTTATTTCAACTCTAATTAATAGCTCGTTGACTAGTGCAATTGTCCCTGAAAGAGCTGAACTTGGGTGTTACTTAAATGATAAAAGGCTGCCTCTTCTTTAAGTAACACCATCCATACCACTAGGTAAACACAAAATTACATTAATAAGGAATTACCATACTGAAACATCAAAACAGTACTAGTAACCATTTTCAGGAACATTCCAACACCTTTATTGTAACAAGCCCAAAGAAATATAGTCTTTAATGAAAATCAAAGCCATATTTGACTACTCAATATTGTAATGACAATTCACCATTATACATAAAATTAAATTTGTAGTGATGCAGCCTCAAAAACACACTCTTCTGTAGCCCTCCAGTCTCTCGTCCTCTTTGAGTAAAAGAGGCAAAGGCAAAGTCTCGAAACGTGGCCCAAGAGCAGAGGCTGTATAAAGAATACTCTTTTCCTCCAGACTAGTGGATCTTTTCTGAAGGTCTTCCTTGATAGCATGCTTAACGTCTCTGAGCACTGCGGAGTCTCATGTTCTACAGGAGCTGCATATGCAGAGGAGCACTGAGACGCGCAGTTAGAGGATTGCTGTCATCTGATTATTAAAGCCCTAGCAGCACCGTCTGCATTAGTTTGCATTAGTGGCAACGTCTGCATTAGCAGCATTATCTGCATTATTGGCATCGTCTGCATTAGCAGCATCGTCTGCTTTAGCGGCAACACCTGCATTAGTGAGAATGTCTGCATTAGCAGCATTATCTGCATTAGTGGCAACGTCTGCATTAGTGGCAACGTCTGCATTAGCAGCATTATCTGCATTAGTAGCAACGCCTGCATTAGCAGCATCTTCTGCATTAGTGGCATCGTCTGCATTAGCGGCAACGTCTGCATTAGTGGCAACGTCTTCATTAGCGGCATCTTCTGCATTAGTGGCAACGTCTGCATTAGCAGCATCTTCTGCATTAGCGGCATCATATGCATTAGTGGCAACGTCAATATTAGCAGCATCTTCTGCATTAGCAGCATCGTCTGCATTAGCGGCATCGTCTGCTTTAGCGGCAACATCTGCATTAGCGGCATCTTCTGCATTAGCGGTAACGTCTACATTAGCAGCATCGTCTGCATTAGCGGCATCGTCTGCATTAGCAGCAACGTCTGCATTAGTGGCAACGTCTATATTAGCAGCATCTTCTGCATTAGCAGCATCTTCTGCATTAGCGGCATCGTCTGCTTTAGCGGCATCGTCTGCATTAGCAGCATCTTCTGCATTAGCGGCAACGTCTACATTAGCAGCATCGTCTGCATTAGCGGCAATGTCTGCATTACCAGCATCATCTGCATTAAGGGCATCTTCTGCATTAGCGGCAATGTCTGCATTAGTGGCAACATCTGCATTAGCAGCATCGTCTGCATTAGCGGCATCTTCTGCATTAGCGGCAACATCTGCATTAGCGGCATCGTCTGCATTAGCGGCATCTTCTGCATTAGCGGCAACGTCTGCATTAGCGGCAACGTCTGCATTAGCGGCAACGTCTGCATTAGCAGCATCTTCTGCATTAGACACATCTGTTTCCCTGACTATGAGAGGTCACTCTCTACTCTTCTCACAATATTTTTGACTGTTGCTAACTGTACCTTGGGATAAAAATTAGCAATGTGAATTATTATATTTGTGTGCTGCCTGTTCTTGAAGGGTGGACAAAAATAGAAGATTTCAACAAAAATGTATGTGATATCAGCCGTCCAAACTATATAAGATACACTCTTAATTGTTCATGAAGTAAAATTGTTGTCCAGTGTTGTCCCACCTATAATAGCTAGAGTAGGAGAAATGTGTAAAAAAAGACAAATGAAAACAAAAAGGTTGTGGAAATCAAAATGCTTTAGTCATAGATCCCTGATTTATTCAGCACACTGTCAACCTTTGGCAGAAGGTTCTTCTGATATTCCCACAGTTTTTTGTCCACAATCAGTTGCTCTTTGGTGAGATTCCCCTGCAGAGGAACTGCGACATGTATCATTCTGCACACATCTGCTGGAACTCTCAATGTGTCTCCGTAATTCTTCAGCACTGAATGCACTGATGTCTGCACCACTTGCCTTGGGTTCATGATCATCTTGCTGGGGTTGAAAATATCTTTCTTGGCAGGTTCCTGATAAATGTGTTCCAAGATGTTTATCCCTGGAACTTTTCTCCACTGTGTTAAATTGAATCTGCCCTCGTCATCAAAGACGGTTTTGGGGAAAACATAACTCTCAATAAGAAAGACTCCTACTGTGGGGTTTTGCCTTTGCAGGTCCTCCAGGAGAAGCTCCAGTGTAGCATGCTGATAAGGCATAATTATTTCATCAATGTCATTCAACAGAAGATACTTGGATCTGTACATGTTTCTGTAGATACAGTCGTTCAGAGTAGCTAACTGCCCATAGTAATGGAGGTCACCTTTATGCTCTTCAAAGTTCCAGCCTTTGGAGGGATTGAGGAACTGATCTATTGGCCATTGGTGAATTTCAAGTGTACCCTCCTCCCTGTAGTACTGCAGAACCTTACCGAGGTCTGGACCAATGCTGGTGTTATAGATGACCACCTTCTGTATGCCCAGGAGCTTGTACACTTCTATGGTCTGCACAAACTGCAGTACATTGTTATAAGATCCAAAAAGGGTAGAGATGCAGACAGTGAAGTTATGTTTGAAGTTGTGCTCTTTCCTCTCTCTGTTTCGTATGGGAAGGAAGATCATATCTGGAATGTCTGAGGTGTATGGAGAATTACTGATGGTGACATTTGTAGCATCACACTTTGGGTCAGATTTACACAGCAGGTCTGTGGTCTGGTAAGGGAACCCAAAATGATCACGGTGTATGTCGACCTCTGCTGCTGTAATAAAATATCCATGTTGAGCACAACCAATGATACAATACAGTCTTCTGACCTCATCCCTCCTAAATATGCTAATGATACGAATGGTTCCATTAATCCTGTGATCTTTGTAGGCCGAAACCAGGAAATGCTTTGTGTCTTTAATTGGCATTATATTTAGCTCAATTGAACTCTTTGTCAACTCATATCCTTGATCAGTAGAAGATGTTGGATTAAGGGTGGTTAGATGTAATTTATTTTCCCATAACTGTGGATATATAGTCAGATTTTCCCATAAGGGAACTTTACAGACCATCCAAATCACTGCAAACAGTATTAATGACAAAAAAATGTATTTTCTAAAATGAATTTTCTCCATGAAGATGCAGTTGGTTGTTCAGCACATCTGGAAAAGAAAAACACAAAATATAATAAATGGTAATATATTAACTTTATACTTGAACAAGTTTGGAAGTTTCAAGAGCACAGAAGCAATGTTCCCTAATATGTATTGAAAAAAATGCTTTGTAAAATTTATTTTAAAACGCTTCCTAAGTTGTTGCACAAGCATTTTTTAAGTAAGTTTAACTGCATCACTACTGAGAAGTTTCCTAATTATAAATCTTAAGATTCACATGTTAAACATAAGGAAACAATTACCTTCTGGTCTTGAGTAAAATGTACTTTGCTGTATGTAAGTAAAACCTGAATTAATCAACTTAAACCTAATTTATAAGGTATGGAATCCTATTTTACATAAACATTAATTAACAGTTATTTATGATTTGTAATCAATATAATTTATTTAGAACCAAACATCTTTCACAACTGGGTATGGAAGGAGGCGAGTGTAGGCATAAGGAGAACAAAAAATGAGGACATCTGGAGATGGGCAGGATGGGACTGGGACATCCGGAGACGGGCAGGAAGGGACTGGGACATCTGGAGACGGGCAGGAAGGGACTAGGACGTCTGGAGACGGGCAGGATGGGACTGGGACATCAGGAGACGGGCAGGATGGGACTGGGACGTCCGGAGACGGGCAGGAAGGGACTGGGACGTCCGGAGACGGGCAGGATGGGACTGGGACGTCCGGAGACGGGCAGGATGGGACTGGGATGTCTGGAGACGGGCAGGATGGGACTGGGACATCCGGAGATGGGCAGGAAGGGACTGGGACATCTGGAGATGGGCAGGAAGGGACTGGGACATCTGGAGACGGGCAGGAAGGGACTAGGACGTCCGGAGACGGGCAAGATGGGACTGGGACATCTGGAGATGGGCAGAAAGGGACTGGGACATCCGGAGACGGGCAAGATGGGACTGGGACGTCCGGAGATGGGCAGGATGGGACTGGGACATCCGGAGACGGGCAGGATGGGACTGGGACATCTGGAGACGGGCAGGATGGGACTGGGACATCCGGAGATGGGCAGGATGGGACTGGGACGTCTGGAGACGGGCAGGATAGGACTGGGATCTCTGGAGACAGGCAGGAAGGAACTGGGACGTCTGGAGACGGGCAGGATGGGACTGGGACATCCGGAGACGGGCAGGATGGGACTGGGACGTCCGGAGACAGGCAGGATGGGACTGGGATGTCTGGAGACGGGCAGGATGGGACTGGGACATCCGGAGATGGGCAGGAAGGGACTGGGACATCTGGAGATGGGCAGGAAGGGACTGGGACATCTGGAGATGGGCAGGAAGGGACTAGGACGTCCGGAGACGGGAAAGATGGGACTGGGACATCTGGAGACGGGCAGGATGGGACTGGGACGTCTGGAGACAGGCAGGATAGGACTGGGATCTCTGGAGACAGGCAGGATAGGACTGGGATCTCTGGAGACAGGCAGGATGGGACTGGGACGTCTGGAGACGGGCAGGATAGGACTGGGACGTCTGGAGACAGGCAGGATAGGACTGGGATCTCTGGAGACAGGCAGGAAGGGACTGGGATGTCTGGAGACGGGCAGGATGGGACTGGGACATCTGGAGATGGGCAGGAAGGGACTGGGACGTCCGGAGACGGGCAGGATGGGACTGGGATGTCTGGAGATGGGCAGGATGGGACTGGGATGTCTGGAGACGGGCAGGATGGGACTGGGATGTCTGGAGACGGGCAGGATGGGACTGGGACATCTGGAGACGGGCAGGATCATCCAATCATCTGGTGAAGTTTGCGGATGACACAACCCTGGTGGGTCTCATCACCAAGGGGGACGAGACTCACTACAGGGAAGAGGCCAATCTTCTGACCACGTGGTGCAAGAACAACAATCTCCTTCTGAATGTCAGCAAGACCAAGGAGATTGTTATCAACTTCCAGAGAGGCCACACCCAATACCGGCCATTGATCATCGAGGGTGCTGCTGTGGAAAGAGTGAGCAGCACCAAATTCCTAGGGGTGCACATCTGTGAGGACCTCTCCTGGACCACCAACACTGCATCACTGATAAAGAAAGCTCAGCAGCGCCTCTACTTTCTGCGAAAACTCAAACGAGCAGGAGCCCCACCACCCATCATGACCACATTCTACAGAGGAACCATTGAGAGCATCATCTCCTGCTGTATCACTGTGTGGGGCGGAAGCTGCACTGACTATAACAGAAAGGCCCTACAGCGCATAGTGAACACAGCGGAGAAGGTCATTGGCACATCACTCCTCTCCCTGAAAGACATATACACCACTCGCCTGCTCCGGAAAGCAACCACAATTGCAAGTGATGCCAGTCACCCTGCACACAGACTGTTCAACCTCCTGCCCTCTGGAAGGAGGTACAGGAGTCTCCGCTCCCGTACCACCAGACTCACTAACAGCTTTGTCCACCAAGCCGTCAGGATGTTGAACTCTTCTTCTTTCCAGCCCCAGAGTAAAAAATTCGGACCCTGTATCCTCTGACTCACAAAATAGAAAGACTATCTTCATATATGGAAATTGCACAACCTGCTGCTATTTTTATTTTTATTTATCAATGCTGCTATTGACTTTGCACTGAAAACTCATTGCTGCCAGTTCCTGACTTCTTTCTTAAGTTCAATCCACATGCACTTTACATGTTGTTCACTGACTGATTACATACTGTTACTACTTACATATTGTTTACCGCCACAATCCATGCACTTTACATGCTGTTTACCGTTTATGCACTGCTTACTGTACATACATGTTTCCTGTTGTGCTGTACTTATACTGTTGTGCTGTACTTGTACACTTGTTTGTCTGTCCTGTCTTGTCTGTCCACTGTATTTTTAGTGTTTAGAAAAAGCGTTAGACTTTGGTACAACCCAGGTTACGTTGTTGTTCTGTGCACTTTATAGTCGTCCCGTCCTGTATTGTTTGTCTAATGTACGCAAGGGACAGTGGGACACGTAATCTCGATATCTTTATATGGCTAGTACATGTAAAGGAATTGACAATAAAACACTCTGACTCTGAGGATGGGACTGGGACATCCGGAGACAGGCAGGAAGGGACTGGGACATCCGGAGACAGGCAGGAAGGGACTGGGCCATCCGGAGACGGGCAGGGAGGGACGGGGACATCCGGAGACAGGCAGGAAGGGACTGGGACATCCGGAGACGGGCAGGAAGGGACTGGGACGTCCGGAGATGGGCAGGATGGTACTGGGACGTCCGGAGACGGGCAGGAAGGGACTGGGACATCCGGAGACGGGCAGAGAGGGACTGGGACCTCTGGAGACAGGCAGGATGGGACTGGGACATCTGGAGACGGGCAAGATGGGACTGGGATGTCTGGAGACGGGCAGGATAGGACTGGGACATCCGGAGACGGGCAGGATGGGACTAGGACATCCGGAGATGGGCAGAAAGGGACTGGGACATCCAGAGACGGGCAGGAAGGGACTGGGACATCCGGAGACGGGCAGGATGGGACTGGGATGTCTGGAGATGGGCAGGATAGGACTGGGACATCCGGAGACGGGCCGGATGGGACTAGGACATCCGGAGATGGGCAGAAAGGGACTGGGACATCCGGAGACGGGCAGGAAGGGACTGGGACGTCCGGAGACGGGCAGGATGGGACTGGGACATCCGGAGACGGGCAGGGAGGGACTGGGACCTCTGGAGACAGGCAGGATGGGACTGGGACATCTGGAGACGGGCAAGATGGGACTGGGATGTCTGGAGACGGGCAGGATAGGACTGGGACATCCGGAGACGGGCAGGATGGGACTAGGACATCCGGAGATGGGCAGAAAGGGACTGGGACATCCAGAGACGGGCAGGAAGGGACTGGGACATCCGGAGACGGGCAGGATGGGACTGGGATGTCTGGAGATGGGCAGGATAGGACTGGGACATCCGGAGACGGGCCGGATGGGACTAGGACATCCGGAGATGGGCAGAAAGGGACTGGGACATCCGGAGACGGGCAGGATGGGACTGGGACATCCGGAGACGAGCAGGAAGGGACTGGGACATCCAGAGACGGGCAGGATGGGACTGGGACATCCAGAGACGGGCAGGATAGGACTGGGATGTCTGGAGATGGGCAGGATAGGACTGGGACGTCCGGAGACGAGCAGGAAGGGGCTGGGACATCCGGAGACGGGCAGGATGGGACTGGGACATCCGGAGACGGGCAGGATGGGACTGGGACGTCCGGAGACGGGCAGGAAGGGACTGGGACATCCGGAGACGGGCAGAGAGGGACTGGGACCTCTGGAGACAGGCAGGATGGGACTGGGACATCCGGAGACGAGCAGGAAGGGACTGGGATGTCTGGAGATGGGCAAGATGGGACTGGGATGTCTGGAGACGGGCAGGATAGGACTGGGACATCCGGAGACGGGCAGGATGGGACTAGGACATCCGGAGATGGGCAGAAAGGGACTGGGACATCCAGAGACGGGCAGGAAGGGACTGGGACATCCGGAGACGGGCAGGATGGGACTGGGATGTCTGGAGATGGGCAGGATAGGACTGGGACATCCGGAGACGGGCCGGATGGGACTAGGACATCCGGAGATGGGCAGAAAGGGACTGGGACATCCGGAGACGGGCAGGAAGGGACTGGGACGTCCGGAGACGGGCAGGATGGGACTGGGACATCCGGAGACGGGCAGGAAGGGACTGGGACATCCGGAGACGGGCAGGGAGGGACTGGGACCTCTGGAGACAGGCAGGATGGGACTGGGACATCTGGAGACGGGCAAGATGGGACTGGGATGTCTGGAGACGGGCAGGATAGGACTGGGACATCCGGAGACGGGCAGGATGGGACTAGGACATCCGGAGATGGGCAGAAAGGGACTGGGACATCCAGAGACGGGCAGGAAGGGACTGGGACATCCGGAGACGGGCAGGATGGGACTGGGATGTCTGGAGATGGGCAGGATAGGACTGGGACATCCGGAGACGGGCCGGATGGGACTAGGACATCCGGAGATGGGCAGAAAGGGACTGGGACATCCGGAGACGGGCAGGAAGGGACTGGGACGTCCCGAGACGGGCAGGATGGGACTGGGACATCCGGAGACGAGCAGGAAGGGACTGGGACATCCAGAGACGGGCAGGATGGGACTGGGACATCCAGAGACGGGCAGGATAGGACTGGGATGTCTGGAGATGGGCAGGATAGGACTGGGACGTCCGGAGACGAGCAGGAAGGGACTGGGACATCCAGAGACGGGCAGGAAGGGGCTGGGACATCCGGAGACGGGCAGGATGGGACTGGGACATCCGGAGACGGGCAGGATGGGACTGGGACATCCGGAGATGGGCAGAAAGGGACTGGGACATCCGGAGATGGGCAGGGAGGGACTGGGACGTCCGGAGACGAGAAGGAAGGGACTGGGACGTCCGGAGACGCGCGGGAAGGGACTGGGACGTCCGGAGACGAGCAGGAAGGGACTGGGACATTATGGCAAGTAACTTCCTCCAGCAAAACAATGACAAAATTAAGGTTATTATATTTGGTCCCTCTAAACTCAGAACTTCTCTTGTTAGCAATGTTGGTTACCTCACCTTCTGTTAAAGCATAAGCCATGTTAAGCCATAAGGGTCTGGGTGTTATTTTCGATTCTGAGCTTTGTTTTAACAAGCAAATCTCTTCTGTTGTTAAAAATACCTTTAACATCTAAGATGTCAGATATTTTTTGTCTTATTATGATTTGGAAAAGGTCATCCATGCCTATATTACGTTACCTTTGTAATTCTCTTTACTTACAGTAAGTCTCCCCGTTTGTGGAACCAGATGTCACGCCCTACATTCCCTTCCCTTTATTCTTTCCATTGTCAGTGGTGTATTTATTGCCTCCCTGTCTTGAGAGCCCCAGCTTGACTTGCATTCTCTTCATTTTGACCCTTCATGGTCTTGCTTGTTGTTTTTGAAAAAAAAGACCCTTTTTGTTTTCTCCACGCCTGCCTTTGTTTCCGTCCTTCCTGGGAAGTGACATCAGCTGCCTTCAGATGTAAAGCGTTTTACTTCTATTACTGTTTTTAAATCAAGCCTGGAAGCTCACCTGTGCTGCTTGGCCTTCTCTGTCCTGTGATTGCTTTAATTGCTTTATTGCTTTATTGCTTGTAAATCTGTGGTTGGTTATCCATCCATCCATTTTCCAAACCGCTTATCCTATTGGGTCGCGGGGGGTCCGGAGCCTATCCCGGAAAGCAATGGGCACGAAGCAGGGAACAACCCAGGAAGGGGGGCCAGCCCATCGCAGGGCACACTCACAGACCAGTCACTCACACATGCACACCTATGGGCAATTCAGCGACTCCAATTAGCCTCAGCATGTTTTTGGACTGTGGGGGGAAACCGGAGTACCAGGAGGAAACCCCACGACGACATGCAAACTCCACACACATGTGACCCAGGCGGAGACTCGAACCCGGGTCCCAGAGGTGTGAGGCAACAGTGCTAACCACTGCACCACCATGCCGCCCCTGTGTTTGGTTATTGCTGTCTGATATTGATTTATGTTGGTGTTTAATTGTCTTTGTGTATGTATTTTATAATTAGTTTTGCCCTCTATACAGCACTTTGGGCAGTAAGAACTTACTTGTTCTTACTGCCTGTACCACTGGCGGCGCCACGAGCAGGCAGCGGCTAACAGAGCTCCGGTGAATTTAGTGTTTTACTGAACTTTGTTTTTTCTACTTTCCGTTTGTTTGTGATTGAATCACGATGTGTATCACCTATGACAGACACATCCTGCTCCAAATTGAAAGAAAATGCACGATTCCACCACTAAATCTACCGTTGGAGACGCTACGGATCCTAGGCGAGGCAGCGAAGCGCAGCTGGCCGAAACGCAAGCGCTGCTCACGTAAACAAAAGCGAGAAAAGCGCGCGGGGCTAAAAGCTAACCCCGTCCGACCGGCACTTCCATCTGTCCTCCTCTCCAACGTCCGCTCGCTGGACAACAAGATGGACTATCTGTGGCTCCAGCAGGCAAGCCAACGTGAGATAAAGAACTGCGGCGTCTTTATTTTCACAGAAACGTGGCTGAACGTGGGCATCGCGGACTCCGCTATCCAGCTAAAGGAGTTAGTATGCTATCGGGCCGATAGAGAAGCCTCATTGTCCGGTAAGAGCCGCGGAGGCGGCGTGTGCGTCTACATTAACAAACTCTGGTGCACGAACTCTGCTGAATTGACTCGCCACTGCTCACCACAGATAGAGTTTTTGGTGATAAAGTGCCGCCCGTTCTACCTGCCGAGAGAATTCTCCGTGGTGCTAGTTATAGCCGTGTGCCTGCCACCTAGCGTGAATGCTAACCAGGCGCTAGCCGAACTGTATGAGGCTGTTAATAAATTCCAGACTGTGCACCCGGACGGCTTTCTCATCATCGCTGGCGACTTCAACCACGCAGACATGAAGTTAGCCATATCCACCGCACTTCACCTTTCCCTCTCTCATCTGGACAATAAAGACTCTTACGTGCGACTACTGTTCATAGACTTTAGTTCAGCCTTCAACACCATCATTCCACAAAGACTGTGTCTGAAACTGAGCGGATTGGGACTGAGCACCTCACTCTGCAACTGGATTCTGGATTTTCTCTCAGAGAGACATCAGTCTGTTCGAATCAACAACAGCGTCTCCAGCACCATCAGACTGAGCACAGGTGCTCCTCAGGGCTGCGTTCTCAGTCCACTTCTGTTCACACTCCTGACCCATGACTGCACCGCCCTGCACAGCTCAAACCACATCATCAAATTCGCAGACGATACGACGGTAGTGGGGCTCATCAGCAACAACGATGAGTCGGTGTACAGAGACGAGGTTCAGCAGCTGTCCATGTGGTGCAGTGAGAACAGCCTGTCGCTGAATGTGGACAAAACCAAGGAAATGGTTGTCGACTTCAGGAGAACTCGCCCCAGCCACACACTACTCAGCATCCACAGCCCCGCGGTTGAGATGGTAAAAAACACCAAGTTCCTGGGAGTTCACATCTCAGACGACCTCATCTGGACTACCAACACCACCTCCATCACCAAAAAGGCCCAGCAACGTCTCCACTTCCTGAGACGGCTTAAGCGAGCCAACCTCCCACCTCCCACCCTCACCATGTTCTACAGGGGCACCATAGAGAGTGTCCTGACCAGCTGCATCTCCGTCTGGTTTGGAAACAGATAACCGACGGTTACCCAGTTACAGCCTTTGCTGCAGCACCAGTTAAATAGGACTTAAGGTAGGAGAATTCCTTGTTTCACACAATGTTTCATTACTAAGGATGGCTGTCATATTTACTCTAGAATTCCTGCCACTGACTGATTTCTCTATTGAATTTTGCTATCTCTAATTTGGGCAGTTTGCTTATTTATCTTATTAATGTCTGCAAACAATTAATATCTTACGCAAATCATGTAAACCATATCAAGTACAACAGCGATCACATTTGCCCTACACACCATTCTATCCCATCTGAAACAAAACAAGAGTTATGGCAGGATTTTGTTTATTGACTTCAGGCCAGAAAAGCTCAGCAGAGGACGGACTTCCTTAGCAGACTGAAGCCAGTGAGAATCCCCCCATCCTCAGCACCTTCTGCCCCGATGAGTTTTATGACATCTTGGCACGAAAACTGCAGTGTTTCTGATAGGAAGACTCTGCACTGTGTGGTGAGGATGGCTGAGAGAGTTATTGGGGTCTCTCTCCCATCCAATGAGGACATTAAGGACAGCCCTCTGCATTGTGAGAGACTCACATCCATCTCACGGACTGATCTCTTGCCATCTGGTAGGAGATATGGCTTTATTATATAGGCCTATTACATATATATATAATTTTAATATTTTTAACTTAGATACCGGGTTGCGTTTCATGATTTCAGACCCGGGTTTCATATTGTTTCTTCACTTCTTTGATCCTTGTTCCCTGGCTTTTCCTTTCCCCCTTTGCGCATTTTCTGATCTTGAGAACATAATTTCATTGCACTGTATCTTAGATATGGCTGAAATGACAAATAAACTTGAACAACTATATTAACTATATCAACAAATAAGAAAAACAAAACCCCTAAAATAAAAAAGGGAAAATACTGGTTCATGCCAGTACCCAGGCACACTTTGTCTAGCTTAATGCTTTGACTTAAACTCTTTCTTCGTGACTATGGCTTAAAAAAACAAAATCAAATAAAAACTCTCTTTGCAAACAAACACAGGTGGCAGGCAACCCCATAGGATATATGCTCAGTATGTTTAGGTCTCTATAAGAAAAAATTGAATCCTTCCAGATGAGGCAGGAAGCCTCGTTACTATCAGAGTAGCTGTACGACAAAGCCCATTCCATATTAGTATCAAGCTATGAAGCGTTTATTTGGTCTTTGAGTTTCTCTAAAATAAAATATGAAGCAACTTACTTGAGCTCTGGGATGAATCCAAATAACTGAATTATTCCCTATAATGTTCTTTGATCAACGGTTGCATCCACACGGCCACAGGGAACAATCCCTTCCTTACAAACACCGCTGAATCACCAGTGAGGCTGCCTTACAGGTAAGACTTGCCCTTAATATGGGCAGCTGAACTTCACGGGAAAAACCCGCTGCTTGCCTGGTCCTAAAGCCCTACCCACTCCACACAGTTACAGTCAGCTCAAGAATTATTGGCTCACTTTGTAGTTATATTAGCTCATTTTTATAAAATAAACAATGCACAAAATGATTTCAGTGTTCTACCATTATGTTTGGGGAAGCTGTATGCTTTCTTATGCAATCATTTTTCTGACACAAAACGTTATTTTGAGGAGGACAATTACAAACTCCATTTCCAGAAAAGTTCAGATATTTTTCAAATGCATTAAAAACAAAAATCTGTGGTTCGTTAAATTAAGCGAACCATTATTAAATGACAAAATTACAAAGAAAAGATTTTCAACATTTTCACTGACCAGCTTAATTGTATTTTGTAAATACAGACGCTCCTCTACTTATGAACAAGCTATGTTCTGAATGGCTGTTTGTAGCTTGAAATGTTCGTAAGTGGTTATTCAACATCATTTTAAGGGTATATGTAAGAACAAAGAACTAGGATGCTGGGAGTAGCGGCCAGAAGTCATTCTAGGCGGAATTAGCGAGCAGAAAAAAAAATTATGTTGTGGACAGGAAACGGGAGCCCAGCGAACACAGTTTGGACTTACAGTCCTCTTCGTTTGCATGTCTGAAAGTTTGGAAGTAGAGGAGCGTCTGAAACACGCAAAGTTAGAATTTGATGGCTACAACGCATTCAACAAAAGCTGGCAGTACAACTGTGCTAATGCTTCTGTACCTTTGTGCAGGCTTTGACATGGCTGACCATTTTACTCTGTGACATAGACTTGAATTTGGTGTTGGGTAGTGGAGAAGGGTGTTGAAGAGGTTAAAATCCTATTTGACTAATCAATATGTTCAAGTGTTGAATAACAACAGGTAAATTATGAGCTAGGAAGTGGAAAATGTGCATTTCTCTGTATGCATGTCATGGTCTTTCGCTAGATATTTTGACAGATTGCTTGTGTTTCTGCCCTTACATGCAAAAATACAAATAAATCTTTTGAATGGTGTTCAGCCTTCCTCCTGCAGCCCCACTAACAGACAGCTGGCAGTGAACATCAATTAGAAAACAGGGCTTCAGCCACTAAGGCTTACTGCTAGGAACACATGAATTAAAGATAGAGAACCAGATAGATAGAACTCCTGCCTCACAGCCGCCGGCTGCCTCGTCCGCTCCTGCCTCACAGTCGCCGGATGCCTCATCCGCCCCTGCCTCACAGTCACCGGCTGCCTCGTCCGCTCCTGCCTCACAGTCGCCGGATGCCTCGTCCGCCCCTGCCTCACAGTCGCCGGCTGTCTCGTCCGCCCCTGCCTCACAGTCGCCGGCTGTCTCGTCCGCCCCTGCCTCACAGTCGCCGGCTGCCTCGTCCGCTCCTGCCTCACAGTCGCCGGATGCCTCGTCCGCCCCTGCCTCACAGTCGCCGGCTGCCTCGTACGCTCTTGGCTCACAGTCGCCGGCTGCCTCGTCCGCCCCTGCCTCACAGTCGCCGGCTGCCTCGTCCGCCCCTGCCTCACAGTCGCCGGCTGCCTCGTCCGCCCCTGCCTCACAGTCGCCGGCTGCCTCGTCCGCCCCTGCCTCACAGTCGCCGGCTGCCTCGTCCGCCCCTGCCTCACAGTCGCCGGATGCCTCGTCCGCTCCTGCCTCACAGTCGCCGGCTGCCTCGTCCGCTCCTGCCTCACAGTCGCCGGCTGTCTCGTCCGCTCCTGCCTCACAGTCGCCGGCTGCCTCGTCCGCTCCTGCCTCACAGTCACCGGCCATGTTGTCAGCACTTGCCTCATCTCCTGCCATCGCCCAGACACCCCTCGCTGTTCCCTGACACCCCACCGATGCCTGCCTTATTGCCCCTCAATGTCGAGTCAGTACCCACTATCTCCGCTGCCAGCCCATAGCAGAGGGACCCAGAGGGGACCACGCTAGAGGGCGTGGAATGGGATCCCATGGACCTTGCCCTGAATCCCAGTTTGGGGGTCCAGTCCACGCCCCATGCATGCACCAGTCCAGTCCCATATTCCGGTGTGACTCCTGCGTAAAAGAGGGTCCTGCCAAGGAGCCACATTTCTTCTTAGTTGTATTTTTAGTGTTTAGTTTCCTTTGTGGCCACTTTAAGTTAGTTCTTGTTTTACCTGTTTCATTTTGTTTGTTTTTTTACTCCTCATAGTCCCTTTATTGTCAGGGACTCCCTTTGTGTTTGTTTTTGTTAAATAAGCCGTGTTTGTTAAGAGACCCTATGTGGATTGGCCCTCCTTTGTCACACCCTGCCATAACAGAGAGGGATTTACTGTAAATTTATACATCAGATCTCAAATCTTTCTCAAGAGCCCAAAGAGACCGATCAGAATTATATCTTCTGGGAATAGCACTGAAAGAAAATTGCTGTACCTGTGGGTCCATTGAAGAGCATTACAGTTAAGACATGATCTAAAGAAAATTCCTGCATACAACAGATACCAGTCGACTCAGTAACTCCAAGTTCCAGGTAAAGCCTCCTTTGAGCACCATTGACAGATGAAGAATTGATAGAAAGGGTGAGTTAAGCAGCTACAATAGAGGGTGAGAGACAGGAAAAAGTGGGGAAGCATGAAAATAAAGAGCAGGGTGTGTAGCCCTCGCACTGAGGCACTGCCTGAGGATCACCCCCAGCCTGCTGCAACCTCACCGCCTGCCTGAGGATCACCCCCAGCCTGCTGCAACCTCACCGCCTGCCTGAGGATCACCCCCAGCCTGCTGCAACCTCACCGCCTGCCTGAGGATCACCCCCAGCCTGCTGCAACTTCACCGCCTGCCTAAGGATCACCCCCAGCCTGCTGCAACTTCACAGCCTGCCTAAGGATCACCCCCAGCCTGCTGCAACTTCACCGCCTGCCTAAGGATCACCCCCAGCCTGCTGCAACTTCACCGCCTGCCTAAGGATCACCCCCAGCCTGCTGCAACTTCACCGCCTGCCTGAGGATCACCCCCAGCCTGCTGCAACTTCACCGCCTGCCTGAGGATCACCCCCAGCCTGCTGCAACTTCACCGCCTGCCTGAGGATCACCCCCAGCCTGCTGCAACTTCACCGCCTGCCTGAGGATCACCCCCAGCCTGCTGCAACTTCACCGCCTGCCTGAGGATCACCCCCAGCCTGCTGCAACTTCACCGCCTGCCTGAGGATCACCCCCAGCCTGCTGCAACTTCACCGCCTGCCTGAGGATCACCCCCAGCCTGCTGCAACTTCACCGCCTGCCTGAGGATCACCCCCAGCCTGCTGCAACCTCACCGCCTGCCTGAGGATCACCCCCAGCCTGCTGCAACCTCACCGCCTGCCTGAGGATCACCCCCAGCCTGCTGCAACCTCACCGCCTGCCTGAGGATCACCCCCAGCCTGCTGCAACTTCACCGCCTGCCTGAGGATCACCCCCAGCCTGCTGCAACTTCACCGCCTGCCTGAGGATCACCCCCAGCCTGCTGCAACTTCACCGCCTGCCTGAGGATCACCCCCAGCCTGCTGCAACTTCACCGCCTGCCTGAGGATCACCCCCAGCCTGCTGCAACTTCACTGCCTGCCTGAGGATCACCCCCAGCCTGCTGCAACTTCACTGCCTGCCTGAGGATCACCCCCAGCCTGCTGCAACTTCACCGCCTGTTAGCTATGAATGATAGGTACCCCACACCAAGATCAGACCAACTGAGGATCTGCTAGGCCAGGCAGTTCTCATAGGGCTGGCAGCAAATAACCATTCCTTTCATCAGCTGGGTTGAGGTCAGCTTCCAGCTGGTGAGAGAAGGCAATGGGGCCGGGCTTTCTCAGTGAGTATAAAGATGGCACCTAGCATTCAGAAAACCCACTGGGAGGAGGAAGGACGTTCAAAACGTTACACTAGCAACAAACCAAGTGACCACAGTCTTCCTACGCTACCCCATGGATTCACAGCTACAGGGGACGTTCTCCCGTATAGACAACTCGCAATTGCCTGAGATACTGTCAGTTGAGGAAGCATTAGTCAGAGTTCCAACCCGCCGAGACCTGCCGGAACCAGCCGGAACCCACCAGTACACAACCAACCAAGACATCATGCTGCAGAAATGAGCCATTATGCGACATGATGAGCTAATGAACACAAGCTACGCTGCCACAGTACAACCAAAGGAAGTGTCCCCACGGTCGACAGAGACGTAGAACACCTCCAGGAGACCCGAGCCCCCTGAAGGAGAAATGCTGAAGGAGGAGTACCAGGCATTTTCCTTTAATGACCATGAAGCTGGCTGTATTCCATTACGCATGATGTATATCACATTGCATTGTTCTAGCCTGGTACAGAAGACATACTGTACAGTGCTCAAGTCTTGAAGCAGTTACTTAATTCTGTATAACACTACATCGACACAGGACTACGTATAACACCACATCGACACAGGACTACGTATAACACCACATCGACACAGGACTACGTATAACACCACATCGACACAGGACTACGTATAACACTACATAAACACAGGACTACGTATAACACCACATCGACACAGGACTATGTATAACACCACATCGACACAGGACTATGTATAACACCACATCGACACAGGACTACGTATAACACTACATTGACACAGGACTACGTATAACACTACATCGACACAGGACTACATATAACACTACATCGACACAGGACTACGTATAACACCACATCGACACAGGACTACATGAAGTGCAAGTGTGCAAAATGTACAAACATTGCAAAAACAGTGTGACACGTGATACTGCAGACATAAGACGAAATTGAAGAAATAGAAGACTGCCCACCAGTTCTCAGGTACCCGCATTTTGAGCAGCCCTTCATCCTAAATTTTGTCCATGGGGGAGTTATTATACAATTTTGAATGGTTGTTTTAGGTGTAGTCTTACTAGCAGCAATATCCCTGCCTGTGAAGCCCTTTTTATGCAAAGCAATGATGACTGCATGTGTTTCCTTGCAGGTAACCATGGTTAACAGAGGAAGAACAATGATTTCAAATACCACCCTCCTTTTAAAACATCCAGTCTGTTAGTCTAACTCAGCACGACAGAGTGAACTCCACCCTTGTCCTCATGAACATGGTCACCTGTGATAACGAGAGAATCACTGAAATGATGTCAGCTGGTCCTTTTGTGGTAGGACTGAAATGCAGTGGAAATGGGTTTTTTGGGATTAAGTTCATTTTCATGGCAAAGAGGTGCTTCGCAATTAATTGCAATTCATCTGATTTCTCTTCATGACATTCTGGAGTATATGCAAATTGCCATCCTAAAAACTGAGGCAGGAGACTGAAAATTAATATTTGTGTCATTCTTAAAACTTTTGGCCACAGCTGTACATATATCTCTACTTACCTATCTATCCTAAAAGAAGGGAAAATGTTTTAAATGGTGAAAACATTGAATACAGGTCTGTGGTCGGTACTGCTTTCTTCTTACTGCTCTCACCAAACCCAGTACACTGGCCCCTGCGCATTCCGCAGTGAGTGGGACAAGGGTTACTCAAGGGTTACTCAAGCACACGCTACCTACTCTGCAGTCAGCAGCGAAGAGAAACCGGGAATGCTAACCAGTAACACCAGAGCCTTAGTCAGGCTGGCATACCCCAGCTATCCAGCATTGGTGCAAGAGGAGCTGAGCCTGCAAGCCTTCCTCTCTGCTCTCTGCATGAGCGCAGTGCGGCGGCAGGAGGAAACCTCACTGCCTCTCATTGATGATACCCTGGATGCACTAGCTCGTGCTGGTTCATCTCACTGGAACTGCATAGTCACTGTTCCCAGGTGAATATCACACTGGAAACCAGGGAGAAGACGGCATGTATCCTGGGGTCACCTGTGGGTGTTTGGGGATCTCCCCTTTGGGCTGTGTAATGCACCCTATGGTTAGGGATTTCCCTGTTGGACCCTTCGTGGGCAGTTCCCGATCGCTCTCCGCAGCCATACCTCCTAGATCAATAGCAATCACCAGAATATCTGACTGCGGCGCTGCATTAAACTGGTCAAACTGATTTTAGAATTTGTGAGGAGTTGTAACATGTCTGTGTCCTGACCAGACCACTGCCCCACTTTGTCCTGCCTACTCGAGTCCCCCCCTGTATCCTCCCAGGCCCCATTCCTCGGCAGTGTCTTGGCCCTGATCCCTCTCTATTTGTTGTTAAAAGGTGGCCAAGAAAATGCCTGTTAGGAATGAATGTTTAGGAAATTTGTCATTCAGCAAAACAGGGAGTGCCTTTCAGTGAAACAATTTGTCTGAATGACATCTGTTATCCCTAATGACACAGTGCCGTTAACTGATTTATTTCTTTCTTACTTGATTATTTTAACCTACTATAGAGTTTGAGGTGAACTTGGGGAGTAAACTAAGTTGATTTTATTGTTTTATATAATATTTAACATTTCAGCAGATAGCAGAAAAAACCTCGGTGTTCCTCTAGCCACCCTGCAGGACTTGTGCTCTTCAATAAGCAGGAAATGGGCAGGGAAATTCCTCAGATTCCTGGACAAAGCCTTTTTCAGCTCTTCCCCCCCAGCAGACGTTACAGAACCCTGTATAGTAAAACACCTGAACCCAGGAGCAGCCTCTTCCTCACGCCATCACCCTCATGAACAGGTGGCCAGGATCATCTGCCGGGCCACAGCTACTCCTGTCTTTACACCCAGCCTCACATCCACAGACACAAACACACCACCTTGAAGCCTCCATTCTGATTTCTGGTGACTTCTGCCATGTCACACTAGACTTGACCCTCCCTGCTTTCTATCAGAAGGTGAATTGGCCACATCAGGATGAGCAGGACAATTGACCTCATGCATACGAATGTGAGGGACGCATACAGTACCGTCCCCCTTCCGCCGCTGTGGATATCCTCCTTCAGCCCCATGTACAAAAGCAACCCATAACTACACAGACCTTCAGGAAATGGTCTTCTGAGGTTGCCTGAGGGACTGCTTTGAGCTGTGCTGCAGGAGGTCCACAGTAAGGACATTGAGGGGGTCTGCACCACTGACTACCTCACCTTCTGTTTGGACATCAAAACTGTTCACTGCTTTCCAAACAACAATCCCTGGATTACCAGTGATGTCAAGGACCTACTCAAAAAGGAGGGTGATCAAAGAAAGGAGACTGGGCAGAGCTGAAGCGTGTTCAAGGGGAACTCGGGGACCAGGGAGGGCAAAATCAAGCCTGAAAAGCATGAGTGGCTGATTTAGAAATCCCTTGGAGATAAAGAAGGTTTAACCTTGGCTAATAGACAAAGCGGAAAGTAGCAACTTTTACCACTGAGTCGATCTATTTCCCAAAAGAGAGATTGCTTTCGTAGTGGGAAATGGGTACCAAAGGTGTCAGAACAGTCCTTTATGAGTGTAGTGGGGGCGAGGTCCAACTGACGTGTAGTTGGACTTGATTTTGAGATTAACTGAGTAATATATTATAATATATTATAGCATAATGACTTCTCTACCCTCACCCCAACAAAGTGGACTCCGGCCGAGACCCCACCTTTCTGTGTCCTGAAAGGGGTGAGGACACAGGCGCAGGGCCAGGATACCCGTGCGGGATCCCTGGGGGCGATAACGCTCTGTACCCCTGCGGGATCCGTGAGTGCGATAACGCTCTGTACCCTGCGGGATCCCTGGGTGTGATAATGCTCTGTACCCGTGCGGGATCCCTGGGTGCGGTAACGCTCTGTACCCGTGCGGGATCCCTGGGTGCGATAACGCTCTGTACCCGTGCGGGATCCCTGGGTGCGATAACGCTCTGTACCCCTGCGGGATCCGTGAGTGCGATAACGCTCTGTACCCCTGCGGGATCCCTGGGTGCGGTAACGCTCTGTACCTGTGCGGGATCCCTGGGTGCGGTAACGCTTTGTACCCGTGCGGGATCCCTGGGTGCGATAACGCTCTGTACCCGTGCGGGATCCCTGGGTGCGGTAACGCTCTGTACCCGTGCGGGATCCCTGGGTGCGATAACGCTCTGTACCCCTGCGGGATCCGTGAATGCGATAACGCTCTGTACCCCTGCGGGATCCCTGGGTGCGGTAACGCTCTGTACCCGTGCGGGATCCCTGGGTGCGGTAACGCTCTGTACCCGTGCGGGATCCCTGGGTGCGATAACGCTCTGTACCCCTGCGGGATCCGTGAGTGCGATAACGCTCTGTACCTGTGCGGGATCCCTGGGTGCGATAATGCTCTGTACCTGTGCGGGATCCCTGGGTGCGGTAACGCTCTGTACCCGTGCGGGATCCCTGGGTGCGGTAACGCTCTGTACCCATGCGGGATCCCTGGGTGCGATAACGCTCTGTACCCCTGCGGGATCCATGAATGCGATAACGCTCTGTACCCCTGCGGGAACCCTGGGTGCGGTAACGCTCTGTACCCGTGCGGGATCCCTGGGTGCGGTAATGCTCTGTACCCCTGCGGGATCCCTGGGTGCGGTAACGCTCTGTACCCCTGCGGGATCCCTGGGTGCGATAACGCTCTGTACCCCTGCGGGATCCGTGAATGCGATAACGCTCTGTACCCCTGCGGGATCCCTGGGTGCGGTAACGCTCTGTACCCCTGCGGGATCCGTGAGTGCAATAACGCTCTGTACCCGCGCGGGATCCCTGGGTGCGGTAACGCTCTGTACCCCTGCGGGATCCCTGGGTGCGGTAACGCTCTGTACCCCTGCGGGATCCCTGGGTGCGATAACGCTCTGTACCCCTGCGGGATCCCTTGGTGCGGTAACGCTCTGTACCGCTGTGGGATCCCTGGGTGTGGTAACGCTCTGTACCCCAGAGGGATCCCTGGGTGCGGTAATGCTCTGTACCCCTGCGGGATCCCTGGGTGCGATAACGCTCTGTACCCCTGTGGGATCTGTGAATGCGATAACGCTCTGTACCCCTGCGGGATCCCTGGGTGCGGTAACGCTCTGTACCCCTGCGGGATCCGTGAGTGCGATAACGCTCTGTACCCCTGCGGGATCCCTGGGTGCGATAACGCTCTGTACCCCTGCGGGATCCGTGAATGCGATAACGCTCTGTACCCCTGCGGGATCCCTGGGTGCGGTAACGCTCTGTACCCCTGCGGGATCCGTGAGTGCAATAACGCTCTGTACCCGTGCGGGATCCCTGGGTGCGGTAACGCTCTGTACCCGTGCGGGATCCCTGGGTGCGATAACGCTCTGTACCCCTGCGGGATCCATGAATGCGATAACGCTCTGTACCCCTGCGGGAACCCTGGGTGCGGTAACGCTCTGTACCCGTGCGGGATCCCTGGGTGCGGTAATGCTCTGTACCCCTGCGGGATCCCTGGGTGCGGTAACGCTCTGTACCCCTGCGGGATCCCTGGGTGCGATAACGCTCTGTACCCCTGCGGGATCCGTGAATGCGATAACGCTCTGTACCCCTGCGGGATCCCTGGGTGCGGTAACGCTCTGTACCCCTGCGGGATCCGTGAGTGCAATAACGCTCTGTACCCGCGCGGGATCCCTGGGTGCGGTAACGCTCTGTACCCCTGCGGGATTCCTGGGTGCGGTAACGCTCTGTACCCCTGCGGGATCCCTGGGTGCGATAACGCTCTGTACCCCTGCGGGATCCCTTGGTGCGGTAACGCTCTGTACCGCTGTGGGATCCCTGGGTGTGGTAACGCTCTGTACCCCAGAGGGATCCCTGGGTGCGGTAATGCTCTGTACCCCTGCGGGATCCCTGGGTGCGATAACGCTCTGTACCCCTGTGGGATCTGTGAATGCGATAACGCTCTGTACCCCTGCGGGATCCCTGGGTGCGGTAACGCTCTGTACCCCTGCGGGATCCGTGAGTGCGATAACGCTCTGTACCCCTGCGGGATCCCTGGGTGCGATAACGCTCTGTACCCCTGCGGGATCCGTGAATGCGATAACGCTCTGTACCCCTGCGGGATCCCTGGGTGCGGTAACGCTCTGTACCCCTGCGGGATCCGTGAGTGCAATAACGCTCTGTACCCGTGCGGGATCCCTGGGTGCGGTAATGCTCTGTACCCCTGCGGGATCCCTGGGTGCGGTAACCCTCTGTACCCCTGCGGGATCCCTGGGTGCGATAACGCTCTGTACCCCTGCGGGATCCCTGGGTGCGGTAACGCTCTGTACCCCTGCGGGATCCCTGGGTGCGATAACGCTCTGTACCCCTGCGGGATCCCTTGGTGCGGTAACGCTCTGTACCGCTGTGGGATCCCTGGGTGCGGTAACGCTCTGTACCCCAGCGGGATCCCTGGGTGCGGTAACGCTCTGTACCCCTGCGGGATCCCTGGGTGCGGTAACGCTCTGTACCCCTGCGGGATCCCTGGGTGCGATAACGCTCTGTACCCCTGCGGGATCCCTTGGTGCGGTAACGCTCTGTACCGCTGTGGTATCCCTGGGTGCGGTAACGCTCTGTACCCCTGCGGGATCCCTGGGTGCGGTAACGCTCTGTACCCCTGCGGGATCCCTGGGTGCGATAACGCTCTGTACCCCTGCGGGATCCGTGAATGCGATAACGCTCTGTACCCCTGCGGGATCCCTGTGTGCGGTAACGCTCTGTACCCCTGCGGGATCCGTGAGTGCAATAACGCTCTGTACCCGTGCGGGATCCCTGGGTGCGGTAACGCTCTGTACCCCTGCGGGATCCCTGGGTGCGGTAACCCTCTGTACCCCTGCGGGATCCCTGGGTGCGATGACGCTCTGTACCGCTGTGGGATCCCTGGGTGCGGTAACGCTCTGTACCCCAGCGGGATCCCTGGGTGCGGTAATGCTCTGTACCCCTGCGGGATCCCTGGGTGCGGTAACGCTCTGTACCCCTGCGGGATCCCTGGGTGCGGTAACCCTCTGTACCCCTGCGGGATCCCTTGGTGCGGTAACGCTCTGTACCGCTGTGGGATCCCTGGGTGCGGTAACGCTCTGTACCCCAGCGGGATCCCTGGGTGCAGTAACGCTCTGTACCCCTGCAGGATCCCTTGGTGCGGTAACGCTCTGTACCCCTGCGGGATCCCTGGGTGCGGTAACGCTCTGTACCTGTGCGGGATCCCTGGGTGCGATAACGCTCTGTACCCGTGTGGGATCCCGAACCTGACCTGACCTGAGGTAATCATTTTCAAATACTGCATTTACACATTTGCACAACCACTCCATTGGGAAGCTTAATGTTTGCTTTATTAAAAATAAGGAAAACAGAGCAGCAAAATCTAGGGAGTTGAGATCACACGCTATGATACTATATTTAACTAATATTTAATTCACACCACTCTGCAAAAAACAAAAAAGAAAAAAAAACTCAGATTTACAAACATATTTCTCTAATTGAGCAAAGTTGGATAGAAGAGTATTAAATTTACAATTAATGGGCTTTTTGTGGTCAATGTTATATACTGGTAACTTTATCCAGTATTTTACTCTTATCTGTTAACGTCCCATCAATATAGTAATTGAGGGAGGGATAATCCATTACAATGTGGACATGTTAATTTGATACGGAGACGTTAATAATATTCGATCTAATTTTAAGTCTTACCCTATTAAAATGCATCACAAACAGTCTATGATGCTGCAGCTCTGTCGTGTTAGCTCTGACACTAACTCCCAGGAGCTCTGGAGATGCTCCATGACTCCCATCGCTGTGTCTGTTGGAATGAACAGAGTTGATGCGACTCTCACTCTGTCCGGCTCTGCAGTGAACAAACAGCCCAGAGTTTCTCATTTAGTTTTCAATGAAAGACCTGAAGGAGTGAAATAGTGACTCAGACAGGCTACTGAACAAGAGTCATACCTCGGTCATAACTGAAATGCGCCATCTGCTGGTGTACTCAATGTATAGCTAACATATTTTCCATATGCCGCGACTGGGTTTTCACAGTTTTAACCAAAGCATGCTGACCTTTGGGCTCCTTGGCTTGTGATGAGCTGTTAGGTTTGCGTTGCGTTTTCAACAAACCTGAGTAGCTAAGGTACAATGTTGAGAGACTCAGACTACAGTTCAACAATTTTTATTTTAAAGAGGTGTGTGAGCGAGCCAAGACAATGTCCCAGGCAGTAATTATCTCTGGCCCCCTCCCAGCTAGACGTGGCGCTGAGACCTACAGCAGGCTTTGGTCGCTGAACTGCTGGCTGTCAAGGTGGTGCTCGGAAAATAGCATAGGTTTTGTGGATAACTGGTCCACTTTCGAGGGGAAACCTGGTCTTTTGAGCCGGGATGGTATCCACCCCTCGTGGGAGGGCGCTGCCTGTATTTCAATGACCTTGGCAGCTAGCCTTTATGTGGGTACAGGTTTAGGTGACCTTAGACAAACCGGAGCCAAGGCCAGGCCGCAGGCAGAACACCTAAACCAAAGAAGTTGCCTTGAGTTGTCACCTAGGTGCCACCATATTGACATTGTATCTGTGCCCCGAACCAAAAATAGTACACGTAGACCGCAGAAAGCATCCCTCTCAAATTTAATTTGTATTAAGTTAGAGCAGCTGATGCAGACCACTTGCAGCATTAAGTTAAAAATAGGATTACTAAATACTAGATCACTAATGACTAAGGCACTTATCCTAAATGAAATCATTTCTGAACACGCCCTAAACATGCTCTTTCTAACAGAGACCTGGGTAAAACCTAATGAGTACGTAGCCTTAAATGAGGTAACGCCTCCGGGGTACAGTTATGATCACAGACCCCGACTCAATGGTAAAGGGGGAGGCGTTGCAGCAATTTATGAAAAAACACTACCAATAATGCAGAAGTCGGGATTTAAATTTAAATAATTTGAATTATTGTTCCTCGAATTCTCAAGCACCTGTTCAAAATCTAAAACTCAGTCTCCCCCCCTCATTATAATTTATTGTCCACCAGGTCCTTATTCGGAATTCTCAGCTGAATTTGCAGAATTCCTTTCAGACCTAGTTACTCGTACTTGAACTGAAAGAGCAATAATTGTGGGGATTTTAATATTCTGTCACAGAATACAATAGGAGATTGGGGGGGGGGGTTAATGCCAGAATCAAACCTGTTAAAATAAACTGGGTTAACGCATTTTCTCAATCCTAATTCCCCTCCAGCTGCCTGCTGCTTGAGTCTTCATTTCTGGAAATACTTCTCAAGCTGTAAAATGTGGGCATGAGCCACTGTGCGAAATGTCATTTGTCACGGCTTCACAGTCACATTGTCAGCCACGGTTACATGATTTACGGCTTCAGGAAAAGCACCATCCAGACATGTGGGAAGGAAGGCAGAGGACATGGGTGGTCAGAACATGTATCGACACATCAGTAGACAAACATAGTAGATCCCCCTGTAGTTTCTGCAATCCAGGCGGTGACCCTTCCCTTTGTTAGGAACAACAAGGACCATTTCCCAGTCAGTTGGGATGACGCCCGACTCCCAAACGTGAACCCAGAGATGTCCAACATCCTTGTCAGAGGATTAGCTTTAAACAAGTGCCCAAAGTAGCCAGTCCAGCGGGTCACAACTGCAGTGTCATCCATAAGAACTGCTCCATCACCCACTGCTCCATCACCCACTGCTCCATCACCCACCACTCCGTCACCCACCACTCTATCACCCACCGCTCCATCACCCACCACTCCGTCACCCACCACTCTATCACCCACCGCTCCATCACCCACCGCTCCATCACCCACCGCTCCATCACCCATCCTGACTGCGGCTCCCTGAGAAACATATATGGATGTGTGTAATGCTTAGATTCCTCTGTAAGCAGGATGTAGGTCACTAGACCACAGATGGCGTGTCACCTGCTCACAGATTCGTCTAACAAACGCCCCCTTATCTGCCCTCACAGACGTCCTCCTCAGTTCCCGGTACAGACTGCAGTTGCCATCAAACTGTCTGCTGTGGCTCCTCTCGATAATAACCAGGGCGCCCTGCTAGATGAAGCACCTTCTGGAAACACCCACAAACCCTCAGCAACCTGCAGAAGTTTGTCACAGAAGGTCTCCCACATCACGTTAGGACGAGCACTCGTACCCAAGTCCGCAAGTTCATCGCTCAAACCGCCTGCACTATCATTATAAAGCCTGATCTTGGAGTCTGGCCTTGTCCAGCCTTATTCTCCTAGTAGGTGTAACCTACTGGACTTAAGCTGAAACTTCAGAGTCGCAACAACAAGTCTGTGGTCAGAAATCACAGGCACTTCTGCAGACCCTGCAGTCCTGTAGGAGCCTCCAGCATCTTCCCACGAGGATGTGATCAGTCTCTTCAGCGCACCATCAGTATTGGTGTACCAAGTCCAACGAAGTGGCTCAGCGCACGGGAATTGGTCAGAGTGTGTTAGCTTAGAAATATCAAGACCTCTCTGAAATTCACCCCAGCATTTGTTGTGACCATGCAATATACCCACTACTTGTTGATCCGACCACTGACATACCATGATTAGCTTATCAGTACCTCATAAAATTATTCAATAAATTAAGTTAATTAAGTAAATGACCTGGTGCTGAAATGAAGTATGACTGTAGGAGTTATCTGTATTGTTATTTTTAATTCAAGTTAAACATAATTACACGGATCTGTAGAAAGAATGCAAGTGCTCCACCTTGTGGTCATAGGAAGGTACTACTTCCCCTACTACAGTACGTGCCTTTCGTAGCTCAGCAAAGAGGAAATGCATCTGCATTTAGTACTGGCTTAAAATAGCTGCGTACTGTACTTCAAATGTAATTGATGGAATCGTCGCTGTTTTAGCAATACGACGTTGCATCAGAGTTAATTTTGGCAACAAATTTTCATTTAATTTTAGTCATAGTCTTTTGACTAAAATGTAATTTAGATTTAGTCATAATTTAGTCCCATCCATCCATTTTCCAAACCGCTTATCCTACTGGGTCGCGGGGGGTCCGGAGCCTATCCCGGAAGCAATGGCCACGAGGCAGGGAACAACCCAGGATGGGGGGCCAGCCCATCGCAGGGCACACTCACACACCATTCACTCTCACATGCATTCCTACGGGCAATTTAGCCTAAGTCCAATTAGCCTCAGCATGTTTTTAGACTGTGGGGGGAAACTGGAGTACCCAGAGGAAACCCCACGATGACATGGGGAGAACATACACACTTGTGACCCAGGCGGAGACTCGAACAAAGACACATATTTCACTCTTATTTGAAACACAAACATATGTATATTTACTCGGAAACTGAGTACTGTAAAATCAGTAGTGCCATTAGTGCAAAAATATAATCACTTCAGAAAAAGAGAGCACCGACCCTGACAATCGGTGGAACAGCGCTTCTCTCCACACCCGCTTTGTGCCGAGGGATGCTGAGCTGCATAAAAGCCATGATAGTGGGCCTTTTAGCCTCAGTCATCAGGAAGCATCAGCAGAAAAACTGCTACGGCTGCGAGGTGGATCATCCCAGTCAAAGGCAGCACCCTTGCCTGTTTCTGCCCGAGAGGAATTACTTTTACTTCCACTTTGACTCTGTGCTACGTGACCTCTGGACCGACCAGCTGATCCCCGCTTTGACCCACGTTCTGGCAACCCGAGGCATCCGAGCTTCAGTCGGCAGGTTGGAGGGGGCTGTGGAAGCTGTTCTGTACGATTTACGGGAGGCCCGGGACGGAATGCTGGAAATCATTTTACTGGAACAGGACTTGTTTGAACAGAACCCTGTACTTAAGCAGATCCTGGAAGAAGAATTTATGACTCATTAGGAGGCCGAAGACTAAAAAAGGCAGATCGTGATGGGGAACGCTATCGGCATGGCCTTACGCCGCTTTATGCTAAATGTTTTTTTAGAAAAAGTTAGTCCTCTGTTGTTGCATGCCATTGATGAAAAGTGAATGTCGGGATGTTCCAAAGGATGGTTATGCGTGTTGCTGCTTTCAT
This sequence comes from Brienomyrus brachyistius, assembly GCF_023856365.1. NCBI lineage: Eukaryota > Metazoa > Chordata > Actinopteri > Osteoglossiformes > Mormyridae > Brienomyrus > Brienomyrus brachyistius. Next base: position 1,743,030 of record NC_064534.1, on the reverse strand, counting down.
AGACTGATATCTGAGATCGCGGAAGTTGGGGATAATTATCACCGCGGAAAAGTTTTACTCACCCAGCTGATGAGGAAGAGAGAAGGGGAATCCCCCGAGAGTCTCATACACGCCTGTCTATATTGTATTCCTGACAATGACTTTGATTATAATCACATTTTTGTATTTTACGCTTTAATCGTAGATGTAGTTGCCTTTAAATTTCGTGATAAGCAACCTGTTGATGTTAATCTATTGCTTTCTACTCTGCATACCTGTATCTCTGAAAAAGCCAGTACATGGACCTACTGCATATGACTTCGCTAATCTACCTCAACAACTGTCACGGTTGTAACTGAATGTGTAATACTACCGCAACAGTATTTTTAAACTGTATCTTTGACAAAATGTATACCTGTGTAATACGATTTTTAAACTACCTCAGTAGTATTTTTTAAACTCTATGCATGTATAATACAATTTTAAACCGTCTCTTCTGTAAAATGTATACCATTGTAATAAAAAAAAATAAATAAATTGAATATCGACGTAATAGTCTTTTTAAGTACACAAATGTATATATGACCATGTTTATCAGGGTGGCCGAGTGGTTAAGGTGTTGCACTTAAGATCCAATGGATGTATGTCCGCGTGAGTTTGATCCCCACCCCAAGTAGAACATTTTGTGGGTAGTAGTAGTAGGTTAAATGTAGAGAGAGAGAGGGAGGACACATTACATTGTTGTGCACTGGGTTCTGTGCACTGGGTTCTGTGCACTGGGTTCTGTGCACTGGGTTCTATGCACTGTGTGTCAGCAATGACAATTAATCACTAAATTCTAAATAAACCCACCCCCAGACACCTACAAAACACATAATCCTTACTCTTACCCCCCACTCATTTTGTGAAAAGCATGCCTGCTGCCAAGACTACAGCTCGTGTCTTGAGCCGTACATACTACGACCCCAGCCACCCGGGGTCATACGGGGGTGGGGGGTGCCTCCAGACTGCAGAGAGCGGTAGAGGAAGATACGGGGAAAAAAGTGGGTATCAGAGTTTGGCTGTCTATGCAAGACAGTGATACTTTACATAAACCGGTTAAAAAGAATTTCCCCAGGAACAGAGTGTTTGTACCGACAACCTTGTGTCAGGCCAATTTATGCGACATGCAAGGGTTGGCGACGTACAACGATGGGTTAAAGTATCTGCTTACGGTGATTGATATTTTTTCCAAAAAGGCCTACGCGTGTGCGTTAAGAGACACGACTGGGGTGGCAGTGGGTGTGCGTTTGTATGTATGTATGTGTGCGCGTGCACCCACATTCATTCGTTCGTCCGTCCGTCCGTCCGTGGTCAGTGTTAGTTGTGAACTGTGTGCTTGGTTTTCTAGTCCTGCTCTCTGTTTAGCCCAGTTCCTTAATTGTGTTACTTAGTGTTTTTTTAGTTCATTCTTATTTCCCCCAGCTTGTTTCGGACCCCTCGCGGTCCTTTTGTTCAGTGTTTTACCCCAGGGGGGCTCTGTTTTTCTTTAATAAACCCCATTTTCGTCTTGGAGCTGCTAGTGGATCATCACCTTTTTCCTGCCTGTGCCATAAAGATTGGCCTTTTCAGAAAGTATAGGCAGTGCTGTGCTTCGCCTACTACCACTTAGACATTTTTTTGTTGCAAGCACAGGTCACAGACCTGTCTTCAAATTTTATATTGCAAGTTCAGTGACAAACACCGAAAATAATTGCCGGGTCACAAGCACAGACCCCCTCTAGCCTTTAACACAAAGGGGGCAAATAAATAATCCAAATGTGCAGAAAATCAATAAAATGAAAATTAGACACAAACTAGTTCAACTCGAGAAAGAAAATATTATTAAGATAAGAGAAGTTTTTAAGTTTACCATTCATGTAGTACTGGAGACTCACTCAGACCATAGAATCATACAGATTAGCATTAAAGACACAATTTAGTCATTTAAGCTTCCAAAAAGAGGGGCAGGGCGACTGCTCATTTGTACTACTCCCTGTATACTTTCTCATAATGCTACACCATGGGGTTCCCACAACAGGCCTTGAGGAAACCTCTGTCCGGGACAGGTTACTTGTCACACAGGTGGACCACAGTCATCAATGATGAGATATTTACCTATTTCATTAAATGATTAAAAAAATTATACTTGAATATTCTAATGGAACTGTAATTCATCATGTACCGGCAAGAAACCTTCAGCATACAACACAATGTTTTAAGCAGCAGACATGCTTTAATCACAGGACTTGTTCACCATGTCATATTAACCAAACAGTCTTTAGTCCTGACAAACTGCAAGTACAAGAGACGTTTCCAAGAAATGGTCATATATAACATGCCTTCAGAAATTCATGACACACTGTCTGATATTACAATACAGTTCATAAAAATGCCGGGGGCGAACCTAAAATAAAAGGAAGATGACACTTCACGATTCTAATACACATATCACTTAATTTCAGAGTACCGCAATTCACATAACTTCTACTACAAGAATCTCACACCGACATGCCAGGTAAAATCAGGCTCAGACGACACTTCTAGCTGCAGAAGAAAAATACATTTGTGACCAACTTAAATTCTGCCTCAACGTCTGCCTTTTAAAACGCGACGCTTCATTCCCAATATATTTGTCTAAATACAAATATGGCTAAAGTGTCTCGGGGATAGTTAGCCGCATCTTAAAAACGTAAGAGCCCCACTGTTCGCAGCGTTACATCAGCTAGCAGCTCGCACCACACCGCACACTCCCTCGCGCTCAGTGCCATTGACGTGTCCGGCATCGCAAAAAGGGTGCTGTACGTCTTTAAAAATACTCCATCGAATGTTTTTTAATGTAACATGATGGTTTTTTCAAAGTAAGATGTACAGATGTTTTAAAATGTTACATGAAAGTTTTTTGCAAGATGCAACATTTACAGGTGTTGTACAAAATGTATGCATTTATCAAATGTGTTTTTGTTAATATAACTTGAACATAGTTCATGTTACACAAATTGTATAAATTTCTCAGATGAGTATTTTTTGGTAATATAACTTGACCATAGTTTTTTAGTTACACAAATCTTTTAAGATGTAACATGAAAGTTTTTTCAGAGTAAGATGTTTTAAGATGTAAGATGTTTGGGTGTTTTATTTTCCAGAGGCGTTGTACAAAAACATTTTGTTACTGTATGTGTATGCAGCCTAAGTGTGTTTTTAAAATGTACAAAGTTTTATGCATTCATTTTGCCAATTAGTTTTGAAATGTAATATGAACATGGCTTTTATTTTATAAAAGCAAAGTTGTAAAAATTTTGTATGCTTTTTTTATCAAAGGAGATTTTGTTAATGTAACATGAAGTTTTCTTATTTTAAAAGTTGCACAAGTGTTTTAAAATGTATCATGTATACCTGTGTTGTATTTTTCAAGCTGGTACAAAAATATTTGTGTACATTCATCAAATGAGTTTTTAAAATGTAACATGGCTGGATGTTTTATTATTCAAAATAAAAGTTGTACATATATTTTGTTATATGTATGTAGCACTGTCACGCTCAGCTCATACGATCCTCGTGTGTGCCACACCCCCTGATTATCCACGTGTGCTTCCCTGATTGTACCCAGCTGTACCCTGTTGTCTTGTCTATTTCCGTCCCTGTTTTGCCTTAGTTGATGGTCTGTCATTGATGTTAGTTATCGTCTGGTTCCTGTCCTTAGTCATTTCAATAAACCCCTAGTTTGCCCCGTATTCTGCCTGCCTGATCCTTGCCTGCCTGATCCTTGCCTGCCTGATCCTTGCCTGCCTGATCCTTGCCTGCCTGATCCTTGCCTGCCTGATCCTTGCCTGCCTGCTTGTCCGTGCACCTTACCCGCGTACAGCGATCAAAACAGAATGACAGACCATCTCAACGAGGCACAGCAGCAGACCGAGAGCCAACATCTCGGTCTGCTGCAGGAGGCATACTACTGGCTCTCCCAGCCCGACGTTCAGGAGGACCCGTCGCGCTGGAGCTGGCCACCCAAAGCAACGATCTCCTGCTGGCAATGTCCCCATTAGGGGGCAGGTACTACCTGGGAGAAGTGCGTGCCCACCTCTATCAGCTGGTTCAACGGATGACTGTGCGGAGGTTGGGAATAGACGCACCGTGTGTCGCGGTGGAGGTTCCCCAGTCGTCTGTTCCGCCAGACGTAGAGCAGCCTCCAGCGGCAACCGTGACACGGCGGGAGAAGAAGCGGAGAAAGCCGGCGATCGCCCCGACGATCGTCCTGGGAGCGTGCACGCTCATCCCCGCTTCCCTCCCAACCGGAGAAGAGGACTTCCCGGCCGAGCCCAACATCACCATCGCTGCTAAACTGCCTGCGCAGGCAACTTTCCCCGTCCTGGAAAAGCGCCCAGCTGCCGCGGAGCTGCCACCGCCCCTCGAGCGGTATTGCTTCCGGACTGAGCGGCTGGCCAACAAGGGGGCCAGCGCGGTATGGGACGCTATCCCGCGTGTGCCCTCGACGTTTAAAGGCACGTGGTCAAACTGAAGAACAATGTATGGCAGACCTACCTGTTGACCGTGTTGAGCCATCACCCCCATTTACTTATACGGGAATGGACTGCTTTGGTCCATTTTACACAAAACAAGGCCGGAAAGAATTTAAGTGGTATGGGTTGCTGTTCACGTGTCTGAGCTTAAGAGCCATTCACTTAGAGATGTTAGAGGATCTCACAACTGATGCATTTTTGAATGTTCTAAGATGTTTCATTGCAATACGAGGAACAGTAAAACAGATTAGATCCGACCAAGGTACAAATTTTGTGGGGGCAAAAAATGAATTGGAAAGGGGTTTGATGGAATTGGACAAAAAGAGGATCTCTATATACCTTGCAAGAAAACAATGTGATTTCCTGATGGATGTTCCTGAGGCCAGTCACACAAGAGGTGTTTGGGAACGCCAAATAAGAACAGTCAGGAGTGTGATGATTACTGTTCTTGCGCAAGCTAAAGGAAGACTTGATGATACTTCATTGAGAACTTTCTTCTACGAGGCCATGGCGATTGTCAACAGCCGTCCACTCACAACGAACACACTCAACGATCCAAGAAGTATGGAACCACTGACACCAAACCATTTACTCACGAAGTCATCTATGCCCCTTCCGCCTCCAGGTTCCTTTGTTAGAGAAGATTTGTATGCCAAGAAAAGGTGGCGAAGGGTGCAATACTTATCAGAACAGTTTTGGAGCCGATGGCGTAGGGCGTATCTGGCTAATACAAGCCTCCGACAACAATGGCATATGCCCAGAAGGAATGTGCACGTTGGAGATGTAGTGATTGTTAAGGAGGACAAAATTCCCAGAAATGAGTGGAAGATAGCCAGAGTTGTTGAAGCAAGTGCAGATGATGATGGTTTAGTTCGAAAGGTTAAATTTCAAATAGGACAAAGTAATTTAGGAAAGGTGAACGGTTGATGCAGCCATCATTTCTTGAACGTCCAGTTCAAAAAATAGTGGTACTTGTAGAGAACAATTCTTAAATCCGCATGGAAATCCTCCCAGAACCTGGTTAGCTTGTTATTTAACATAACATGTATATGGGAGTTGAAAATTTGTGTGAAAATTACAAGATTAATTTCATTTGTTTGTGTTGTATTTCATTTAATGTTTATTTGTATTTTGTCCAGCGAATGTATTTTGTTTTATTTTGTTGCAAACATGTTACTGTTTGAAATATTATTTATAAAAGGTTAATTTACAGTTTTTCTGGTAACAGTGCCTCCTATTGTTCAGCGGAAACAGCTACATTTACGTGATCACATGACCTAACGTAATGAGCAATGAAAAGAAGACAAGGTGAGCAAGTAGAATGAAAATGGCTAAGAAAAGAAACTCAAAAAAGACTACAAGAGGTTACAGTGTAATAATGTCTCCTAATTCTGATCAGAAGGAGCACACGGTATGTTACTATTTTGCCTTTTCTTGTTTTTGTTATATGTATGTTTGTGATTTTGCGCTGTGTTGTAAATGCAGTAGACCATTTACTTAAGACTCGTGAATGGTTACCGTATGTATAATGGCGAAAAGTGTTTTGTAAAAATTGAGTTAGTAATAGTAATATTCTTTATTTCTGTTTTTCACGGTGTTTGATTTGCCACGTCGATGGAAGGAGAGATTAAAAAATATCGTGCTGAACATCAGTTGAATCGTGATCTGATTTCTGACAGAAGAAAACAGGAGTAATTACAGTATCCATAAGAACACAATTGAATAAAATCTAATTGAATAAATATTACCAACCATAACTAATTTCATATCCCCACACGCAACATCTGGAAAAATTATCATCAACCATGAACAATATTTGTGACATCACATGGTCCCCTGCCTGGCCCCGCCCACAATGACCTTTGACCCTTTGATCTTCGTGACCTTTGACCCAACCTGTCATTTTGACGAAAGCGATATGATTCTCTCTATCTCTCTATCAGCTTACTAGCCTGGCTGAGGGAACTTGTAGTTCCTCATGGGAAGAAAGCATGAATGAGCCGTCAGGGAGGTGGACCGCATTGGTCGCAGGTTGACCTGTTCGTCACAGACGGACGCGCTGTCATTGGAGCTTCCATAGTTGGTCATGCCCAAAGCGATTCCCATAGTGAAACACCGAGCAAAGTTAGATAAAGAACTGTCCTTATTAAGGCAGCCTGACTGGTGACTCGGTGGTGTTGGTAAGGAAGGGAATTATTACCTATGACTGTGCCGATGCAACTGCTGATCTAAGAACATTGTAGGGAGTAATTCAGTTATTTGGATTCATCCCAGAGCTCAAGTAAGTTGATTCATGTTTTATTTGAGAGAAACTCAAGACCAAATAAACGCTTCATGGCTTGAGACTAATACCACTGGGCTTTGTCTTACGGCAGCTCTGATAGTAACAAGGCTTCCTGCCTCATCTGGAAAACCTTATAAATAAAGGGAGCTGCGCGGGAATGGGGAAAGTTGGACAATCCATGCAAATGGGGAAAAAATGAAAATATTACCGCAGTGGGAATGGAGATGAATAAAATGTATGGTAACACCGTGGTAACACTAATTGCTGGTTTACGCATATTCTTATATGTGCTATATTAATTGTCCTTTTGTTCTGTTAAATTATTTGTTCTTACCCCAACACCACCTGGTAGCAATGTGGTCTGGGCTGTACAGGGGTACATTAATAATTAATAATAATAATAGACGAGAATACAGATTCGCGCTACAATGCATAAAAAATGAAAATTAAATATCTATTTCACTGCCTCCGCATAAAACTTATTCAAAATAAGACATTTTGCTTTAGTTAATGTCAATGGACAATTGATACCCCTAAATGTACGAAGTGCTGGGAGAGTAATTTAATTTCACATTGCACTGTCGTTGTGCGGGTGAATGCAGGGACAGGGTGGGGACGCTTTTCGCGTACCTTTGCAGGGGTAGACGGAGATAGATATCATCCCCGTGCCGCTCTCTAACACCTAAACTTACTGAGCATATGTGCTACGCAGTGGCATTCCGCCTGTGTCGGCTTGCAAAGAGGGTGTTATTTTATTTTTTATGCTGTAATGAAAAAGAAAGAGATTGTGTTGATTGCATTTAAGCCAAGGCATCGAATTATACAACTTGTTATACAAGTCATACAAAGTGTGCCTCGGTCGAGTCATAAACGATTCTTATCCTTTCATTTTTAATTTGTAGGAGTGTTTGGTTTATTTACAGACATGGACACAACTCCATTATTTGAGTCAAAATATAGATACTCCTGGTCAAGTATGACTGCAATACAAGTTAAAGCTGCTCAGTCTAATTTTTACTTGAGTAAAAATGTGTGTGTGTATGTGTGTGTGTGTGTGTGTCTGTGTGTGTGTGTGTATGTGTGTCTGTGTGTATGTGTGTGTGTGTGTGTGTTCATGCACATGCATTCATCAGTAAAAAAACGATTACTATCTGCATTATTACCACCAACGTATGACGTCATTATCACCAGCTCGCTGTTGCTGATATGTCAATCACTTCCCACCCACTCCCGCACTCAAAAAAGAAAATTAGTCTTCTGCAGAAGTCTACTGGTCAAAAAAGGGATGGGATGATGTAAGTAGACAAAAAAAGGTATCAAAAGAACAGAGGATGCAAAATGAAAGGTGAACATGGACTAAAGTATTAAGTCTTCAGTAAGAGGGAGACGGACTCAGCATCTCTCGCATGAACTAGCAGACTGTTCCATAATATAGGGGCACCGTCACTAAATGCTTTACGACAAAGTTTTATTTCATTTGTATGTCGGATAACGACATTCGGATCGCTACGTTTTGTGATCTAAGTGAATGATGTGGCGTGTAGATATTGATCAGTTCTGTTACATAGGCAGGTGCTTGACCATTGACTGCCTTAAACGTAAGTTAAAAGAACTTTGAAGTCAGTGCAGGGAGGCCTAACTATTGGACAGGTTACATCATAGCAACGATTCTAGCTGCTCTATTGTGAATATGTCATAAGGTGTTTAATGTGTGATGTGTGCTCCCTTAAAATGGAGCATTACGGTAGTCTAACCTGCTGTATAAAATTCAGTTTAGTTTTATACAGCACATTTCACAACACCTTTGCCCCAGGACACAAAAGGGTGCGGCAAGATCACGTTCACAGGGTAAATGGGACCACTGGTATTATTAACATTATGAAGAATGATGATCTCAGTGTATTTCGCTCAGCATATTAATAGATGTTACTTCTGTGCTCTTGAAACTTCCATACATGTTAAATTAACCTATAATGGGTATGATCAGTTAAGATATTATGCATTTATAATTTTCTGTGTTTTCCTTCTCCAGATATACTGAACAGCCAATTTCATCTTCATGGAGAAAACGTGTTTTACAAAATATTTTTTTTTGTCATTAATACTTTTTGCAGTGATGTGGATAATCTATAACATATTCTTAGGGCGAAATCTGACTATATATCCACATTCATGGGGAAATAAGTTACATCCAACAGCTGATCTGAGTAATCAGTCTGCAGCAAACTTGACTGAGCAAAATATAACGCCGATTAAGGAGACAAAACATTTCCTAGTCTCTGCCTACAAAGATCACAGGATTAATGGAACCATTCGTATCATTAGCATATTTAGGAGGGATGATGTCAGAAGACTTTATTGCGTCATTGGTTGTGTTCAACATGGATATTTAGTTACAGCAGCAGAGGTCGACATACACAGTGATCATTTTGGGTTCCCTTACCAGACCACAGACCTGCTGTGTAAAACTGAACCAAAGTGTGATGCTACAAATGTCACCATCAGTAATTCTCCATACACCTCAGACATTCCAGACATGATCTTTCTTCCCATCCGAAACAAAGAGAGGAAAGAGCACAACTTCACATACAACTTCACTGTCTGCATCTCCAACCTCTTTGGAACTTATAACAACGTACTGCAGTTTGTGCAGACCCTAGAAGTGTACAAGCTCCTGGGCATACAGAAGGTGGTCATCTATAACACCAGCTGTGGTCCAGACCTCGATAAGGTTCTGCAGTACTACAGGGAGGAGGGTACACTTGAAATCCACCAATGGCCAATAGATCAGTTCCTCAATCCCTCCAAAGGCTGGAAATTCCAAAGGGACAAAGGTGACCTCCATTACTATGGGCAGTTAACTACTCTGAACGACTGTATCTATAGAAACATGTATAGATCCAAGTATCTTCTGCTGAACGACATTGATGAAATAATTGTGCCTTATCAGCACGCTACACTGGAGCTTCTCCTGGAGGACCTGCAAAGGCAAAACCCCACAGTAGGAGTCTTTCTTATCGAGAATCATATCTTCCCCAAAACCGTCTTTGATGATAAAGGCACATTTAACTTAACACAGTGGAAAAACGTTCCAGGAATAAACATCATGGAACACATTTACAGGGAACCTGTCAAGAAAGATGTTCAGAACCCCAGCAAGATAATCATGAACCCAAGGCAAGTGGTGCAGACATCAGTGCATTCAGTGCTGAAGAAGTACGGAGGCACACTGAGAGTTCCACCTGGTGTGAGCAGAATTGTACATGTCAGAGTTCCTCTACAGGGGAGACTCACCAAAGAGCAACTGATTGTGGATAAAAAGCTGTGGGAATATCAGAAGGACCTTGTGCCAAATGTTGACCGTGTGTTGAATAAATTAGGGATCTACGACTGAATTATTAAGTATGTATATCAAAAGGATTGTTTTCCAATTTATGTGATAAATCACTCAAAAAAACATGTTATGAAATTGAACAAAAATACATAATAATGTGATTCTTATGAGAAAACAGCAAAGGCACATTCTTAATTAGGGTTCCTTTAGTGTCCTCAGTATAGTGATTCAAATTTCATACAAAAGTTGCTAAGCACTGTTTTATTTTCTGAATGCATAAGTAGTTCTGAGCGGAAATGCTGTAGGTGACGTCAGACGCCGGAGACTTGGCGGAAAATCTGAATGAACAGCGTGGGGAATTTGGAATCTCTTCAGGAATACATCGACTGGTACTTCGACATTATAGTCATGATGAACGCAATTGAATCTTCTCCAGCCAAAAGCGAGACGCCGTCCTCCAAAAGAAGTCATCCGGCAGACTCCCCCAGAACAGTATCGCTGATCTGACTTTGCCGGCATCCTGGATTCAATCGACAAGCGATTGTCCAGCTTCGACATGAGGTTGTCTCTGGTCGAGATTCTACATCAGGAATTCAAATCAAATTCAATTCAGCCAGCAGCAGGTGGAAACACTCGCTGCTGAAAACGCCTCACTACGGGACTCGGTTAAGTCTCTAACTGAGAATGTGACCCATCTGAATGAAGAAAATAAAAAAATAAAAGAGACTGTCATCGATCTACAGGCCCGTAGCATGAGAAATAACCTGGTGTTCTCAGGCATTCCGGAATCTGCCGAAGAGGACGCAGAAGTTACTGTCAAAACCTTTATCAAGAACCACCTGAAGCTTTCGGAGGACACTGTGAAAAACATCTACTTTGAGAGAGTCCATCCGCTGGGAGCCAAGAGGCCTGGTGCACTAAGACCGCGTCCTATTGTGGCTAAATTTGGATATTTTAAGCAGAAGGAGCAGGTGAAGAGCTGCGGCAGGGAGCTGAAAGGAACGGACTTTGGCGTAAAAGACCAGTTCCCCAAAGAGATCCTGGAGCGACGCAGAGTTCTGTTCCCAATCCGACGCAGATTTATTCCGACGGGCTCCCGAGCTGCCATCGCCGTAGACCGGCTCTGTACAAGTAACATCTGAACGGCTTGTACTCCTGTTCAAGTAACATCTCTCTAGTTTATACATGTTAATCTGCTAATTTAACGTGATGTCATATCAAATACATTACCGTCAGTCTCCGCAGAGCTACAGTGCTAACAATTCCGCTTCTCTCTTGTCCTCACGTATACCCTTACTCTCTCTCTCACTTCCCCCTTCTCTCACTGCACCGATCACCTGCTTTTCTACTCTGTCACACACAACACCCTCGACCGTTACGCATCTGCACGACATGACCACGTACATATGCACTCAGCGTCAGCACAACCACTCCGACCTCATTGCGCACGCAGACACACAGGACACACACAAGCGCGTACACGCTCGCTCAAACCTCATTCATTTGCATGGACAACATTAGCTGCACACACCGGTCTATGGGCACACTAAGGTTTGTCTCATGGAATGTGCTCCAGAGAAAAGGGGTTAAAAATATTTAGCCAGCTTAAAAAACTACAGGCATACGTTGTTTTATTACAAGAGACTCTGCCAAAGCTACTGATGAACTTAAAACACCTGAGTTTCCTAATGTGCTCTCAGCCTGCTATAACTGTAAGCAAAGAGGGGTAGCAATTTTAATACATAAAAATGTTAATTTCACAGTACTCAACATAATTATAGATCCAGATGGTAAATTTATAATCATTAAACTATCTATACCTAACAAAATGTATTGTTAATATATATGGTCCAAATGTTGATAACCCCTCATTCTTCCACGTTTTCTTTACCACACTCTCTGAACACCTAGATTGTGCACTTGTTCTGGGGGGCGACCTCAACTTCGGAATAAATAAAGGGGCTCCATGGGCATCATTCCTGATTTTGATGAAAACTTGGTATTTTGATCCTTATAGAGAACACTGAAAATTCCCCAAGTGTTATTGAAAAATTCTGATGCCGTCCAAAGTTCTAAAAATGACTGAGTCTTCATTAATGAAGTGATGAACATGCAAATGTTCTCCCATCAGTAACAACCCTGATGTACTACTAAATAATAATATGATAAACTTACCAGATTGGAGTTGTAAAGGTATTAAATACTTGGAACATATATTCGAAGGAATAGACTTTATTCCCTTTGACATATTAGTTAAACGATATGGGATTAACAAGAATAGATTTTTAGAATATCAACAAGTTAAATCTATAGTAAAAAAAAGAAATTAAGGTCTAATCAAATCAAATTACAAATACCACCAAGTGTGGCAGAATTCTTTAATCTCAAACCCCCCCGAATTACTGTATAAAATATACAGGACACTTTCTAAAATGGATGAATCAATATCCCTTCCTATTGCAAAATGGGAGGCAGAACTATAAGTCAGCTGGGACCACAATTTCTGGTCTAAGATATGTTTAAAACCATTTGAACTGATTAGAAATCCCAGTTTACAGTTAATACAATACAAAATCCTGCGTAGAGTGCACTATACAGGGCATCGGATGTTCAGGATGGGTGTTACGTCTTCTAACATCTGCTCACACTGTCAAGGCGACACGCCTGACAGTTACATCCACGCTTTTTGGTTCTGTCCACCTACTCAGATGCTCTGGCTCAGGATCTGTGAAGACTTATCAAAGTGTCTGAAATATACCATTCCAGCATCCCCTTCAGTCTGCTTGTTGGGCGACCTAGATGGTGTCACTACAGATTTTAACACAACCCACATGGCTTTCACCGCCCTATGCATTGCTAAGAAGACTGTCCTTATGAACTGGAAGAATAAAAATAACCTTAATATCAACCAATATAGAGACAGTTTGTTGAACCATATTAGTCTTGATACAGCTTCTGCCACCACACTAGATCAATCTCTCTGGGCTCCTTTGATCAGCTCCATCACCTAGTAGGGGTGGGGGGTCAGGGTTTTGTCCTGCTTTGGTCGGTGTCGTTGGCATGGGGGGGGGCATATTAGTTCGGGGTGTCTGGGGGTTCCCTGGGGGTGGGTTGCTGGGGGGGTTCGGCGCTGGGACTGCGGTCCTGGCCTGGATGGGGCTTTGGTGGCTCTTGGGTGGGGTCCTTCTGGCGGCTGCAGGCGGCGCTGCTGGGGGAGCCTGTGCCGGCGGACGTAGGTTCCCGGCCTGGCGGCCGCGCTGCTCCTAAGTGGATCCGGGGCGGGCTTGGGGTTCTGGGGGCGCTCTGCCTCCGGGCTGGGGTTCCGGCTGGGCCGGGGGGGGATTGGTGCATGCACTGGGGCTCGGCCCTGGTGCGGGGGCCTTTGGCGCATCGGTGGAGCTGGGGGCCTCCTTAGCTGGCGGGGAGGTTGTTACTATCTGTCCGCAAGGGGTCCCTGCTTTTGGGGTATACACTCTGCGGGGGGGGGGGATCCAATAGAGGAGGAGGATGGACTCAACCTGTCTTTTGTCTTATGCAGTCTGAGAGTTGACTGAATGCTGGGCTGGGTGTAGTTTTTCCTCTGTGCAGGGGTCCGGTGGGCCTCCCTGGGTTCTGTGGGGCCCGGTTTGGATGGGCCTGGGCCCCCCCCCCATTTTGGGTGGATTTCGGGGAACAGGGGTGCCTATGGGGGTCAGCGGGGGAGCTGGCTCCAGAGGGGGGGGTACTTTGCCCCCCCCATTCCTTTCCTCCCCATCCCTAAATGCTTCCCTCCTCCCGCTCCATCACACCACCACACATGTAGGGCTTTGAGGTGCAGGTGCATGGCTGGGATACAGGGGAGGTATTCCTCCTCTGTCCCCTCGCGACCACCTGTATCTTATTCATATAGTACACCACAACTTAAACACTCTCATTACCTATTCTCTCATGACACATACATTTAGGGCCTTGGGGGTGGGCACACAGAATGGCATCCAGAGGGCGGTCTGTTCATTCAGCCTTACCTCTGGTGCCAGTGCCCACTTCTCAATTTTAATCGCACATAGACATTGAGGGTTCTGGGGAAGGCCGAGCTAACACCAGCTGTTGGTTGGCAGAGGGTAGTTAGCGCCATGCCCTTCCCCTGTTTTAAAAGCATTTTAAAACAACATACACCAACACCACATCTGAGCGGGCGAAGGGGGGCATGGGGTCTTTTCACACCCCAGTTCTCTGTTCGCCATTTGAGCTGGGGGCTGAGAGGAAGAGCTGGCTGTCTGGTCAGGGTCTGGGCTGGTGGGCTTCTCGGCTGCTGCGGGGTCTGGGGTGGTCTTCTGGTCTCCACGCCAGAGGAAGAAATAGGGGTCAATATAGAGTATATATGGAGAGTGAGAGTATGTGTACAGCGTTAATTTCTGTGTGTCTCTATGTTGGGTGAATGTGTGAATATTTGTTTATGTGTGCATGAGGGTGGGAACGTATGCTTGTATATGTGTGTGCCTGTTTGTCTATACGCATGTCTCAGGTTGGGTCCTAGACTCCACCTGAATTAACATCTCGGGCTCTATTCCCCCCCACCACACTCCCTGCCGGTGGATGGGGCCCCCGGCCGCTGGTGCGTTGGTGGTTCTCGATGTCCGGGGCTGGATGCTCGGGTGGGTAATGGCTCACTCTCGGCGGTTGCCTGACGGGGTCTGGCCCTCCTGGCTTTCTCGGGCCCCTGCTGTGTGGTGGGGGGGCCCTTGGATTTCTGGGCCCGGGGACCGGTCTGCCCTGGTGTGGCCGGCCGCCGACGGAGCCTGCGGACTCGCCACCACGGCCCCCTGGGGAAACTTTATGAACAGCAACGCGCTCACACACTGACTGGTGTTCAGAGACACACACTGACTGGTGTTCAGAGACACACACTGACTGGTGTTCACAGACACACACTGACTGGTGTTCAGAGACACACACTGACTGGTGTTCAGAGACACACACTGACTGGTGTTCAGAGACACACACTGACTGGTGTTCACAGACACACACTGTCTTGATCAGCTGTTGCTTCTGTAACGGGTCAGTTCCTGCCTGTACTCCGCGTTGCGTTTGAGGGTGTTATCAGGTGTGTGGGGTGCAGGAGGAAGGGATAAAACAGACGCCGCTGTCGCTCCTGAGTTTATTGAACCTGTTGGTAACAATAGGAAAGGGGGTAAACCTCATGTGCTCCGGCCCTCTCGCTCTCTCTACACAAAGTAAAACAACGTATATGCTTATGCATAGACGTGTTTTCTATCCCCTACTTATGATGAATAATAAATCAAATAATTATACAACAATTAACTGATTCATTAACTCGGGGGACCCTGCCACTAGATCCTCGCCTCTTCCCGCATAAAAAGGAAAACAGAATCTTGTATAAACAAAAGTAAAATAACAACCTTTTACACATCTTAACATGTTCATTGTGACTCATACAGATGTTGGTTGTTGTCTTCTCTCTTCAGCAGGTATTGAAGCAGATTATCTTTCTTTTCTCTCCCTCTGTCTTCCTCTCCTTCTCTTGAGGAAATAAATAAATAAATAAATAAATAAATAAATAAGTAGAAATTAAGCAGTCCCCCGCAGAGGGGGGGGGGGGGGGGATGGAGGGGGAAAAAAAAGAATTCACAAACTGGACACTTCTGTAGATTCTGCAGTTCACGAGGACGTGATTGGTCTCCTTCACCGCACCATCAGTTTTGCAGTCCCAATTCCATCGTTGCAGCGGCCCGTAGCCCCTGACTACCCACCGCGGTCGAAGCATACATTGAAACAACAGATAAGACACCCAAGGAGAGCCTTAGCCTGAGTCTCATGATACGCTCATTGAAAGGAGTCATATCAGATGCCATCAGAAAGAGCCGGTCTGCTACAGCTAATAGCTACACCCTGAGTATGGCAGCCGTCAGACCGACCAGACCAAAAGTAGGTATGAAGTAGGTACACCCACCTACAGAGATCTGGCCACTCCCCGGTCTGTGTACCTCAGAGTGCTGCCTGAAGCTCCCCCAACAGCAGAGGACAAGATGTTCCATGTGCCTACCTGGATGGGTCACCTCAAACTGGGTCCTGAGTGCCGCCATGCAGCAGGTGCGTGTTGAATAAATCAGGGATCTTCAGCTGACAGTGTGTTGAATAAATCAGGGACAATTGCACTAGTCAACGAGCTATTAATTATAGTTGAAATAAGGAGGGTAATTGTAGTAACATTCTTCTTTAAAAAGACATGATTGTATAATGTCTGAGGGGCAGTGGGTGGCATTCGTGTGTGACACCACCTCAGATAGCTGGGCAGACGACACTGGCTGAAATTGCTGGAGGTGGCTGATTGGTGTCTCTGAGGGATTCATGTCTGGGACTGAGATTTTAAATTGAATGTTACTGTTTTTGTCAACAGCCACTACATAGCACTCAGGGATAAATACTAAACACACGCATTGCGAGGGCTGCCAACTCTCATATGTCTGGCATTATGCTCACAATTTTTGACTCGTGTCTGCCGTGACTCTCACACTCTTTGACTCTCATGTCTTTGCCATGACTCTCACGTTTTTTGACTCTCATGTCTTTGCCATGACTCACGCTTTTTGACTCTCATGTGTCTGCCGTAACGATCACGCTTTTTGACTCATGTGTCTGCCGTGACTCTCACACATTTTGAAGCTCATGTGTCTGCCGTAACTATCACGCTTTTTGACTCTCATGTGTCTGCCGTGACTCTCACTCTTTTTGACTCTCATGTGTCTACCGTTACTCTCACGCTTTTTGACTCTCATGTGTCTGCCGTGACACACATGCTTTTTGACTCATGTGTCAGCCGTGACTCTCACGCTTTTTGACTCATGTGTCTGCCGTGACTCTCACGCTTTTTGACTCTCATGTCTTTGCCGTGACTCTCACGTTTTTTAACTCTCATGTGTCTGGCGTGACGCTCACACTTTTTGATTCTCATGTGTCTGGCGTGACTCACACTTTTTGACTCTCATGTGTCTACCATGACACTCACGCTTTTTGACTCCTGTGTCTGCGTGACTCTCACACTTTTTGACTTTCATGTGTCTGGCGTGACTCACACATTTTGACTCTCATGTGTCTACCGTGACACTCACGCTTTTTGACTCCTGTGTCTGCGTGACTCTCACACTTTTTGACTTTCATGTGTCTAGCATGACTCTCACGCTTTTTGACTCTCATGTGTCTGCCGTGACTCTTACGCTTTTTGACACTCATGTGTCTTCTGTGACTCTCACGCTTTTTGAGGCTCATGTGTTTGCCGTGACTCACGTTTTTTGACTCATATGTCTGCCGTGACTCTCACAATTTTTGACTCTCATGTGTCTGGCATGACACACACGCTTTTTGACTCATGTGTCTGCAATGACTCACGCTTTTTGACTCTCATGTGTCTGCCATGACTCACGCTTTTTGACTCATGTGTCTGCCGTGATTCTCGCACATTTTAAAGCTCATGTGTCTAGCATGACACACATGCTTTTTGACTCTCATGTGTCTAGCATGACTCTCACGCTTTTTGACTCTTATGTGTTTGGCATGATGCTCACGCTTCTTGATTCTCATGTGTCTGGCGTGACTCACACTTTTTGACTCTCATGTGTCTGCTGTAACTATCACGCTTTTTGTCTCTCATGTGTCTGCCGTGACTCAGGCTTTTTGACTCATGTGTCTGCCGTGACTCTCACACATTTTGAAGCTCTTGTGTCTGGCATGACACACATGCTTTTTGACTCATGTGTCTGTCGTGACACTCATAATTTTTGACTCTCATGTGTCTGGCATCACATGATTTTTGACTCATGTGTCTGCCGTGACTCTCACGCTTTTTGACTCTCATGTCTTTGCCGTGACTCTCATGCTTTTTGACTCTCATGTCTTTGCCGTGACTCTCACGTTTTTTGATTCTTATGTGTCTACCGTAACTATCAAACTTTTTGACTCTCATGTGTCTGGCGTGACGCTCACAGTTTTTGATTCATGTGTCTGCCGTGACACAATTTTTTACTCTTATATGTCTGACATGACACTCACGCTTTTTGACTCATGTGACTGCTGTGACTCTCATGCTTTTTGAGTCTCATGTCTTTGCCGTAACTCTCACGCTTTTTGACTCTCATGTGTCTAGCATGACTCTCACGCTTTTTGACTCATGTGTCTGCCGTGACTCACGCTTTTTGACTCTCATGTGTCTAGCATGACTCTCACACTTTTTGACTCTCATGGGTCTGTCGTGACTCTCACGCTTTTTGACACTCATGTGTCTGCCGTTACTCTCACGCTTTTTGAGTCTCATGTCTTTGCCGTGACTCTCACGCTTTTTGACTCTCATGTGTCTAGCGTGACTCTCACACTTTTTGACTCTCATATGTCTGGCGTGACTCTCACGCTTTTTGACTCATGTGTCTGCCGTGACTCACGCTTTTTTACTCATGTGTCTAGCATGACTCTCACGCTTTTTGACTCTCATGAGTCTGTCGTGACTCTCACGCTTTTTGACACTCATGTGTCTGCCGTGACTCTCACGCTTTTTGAGGCTCATGTGTTTGGCATGACACTCACGCTTTTTGACTCTCATGTGTCTGCCGTGACTCACACTTTTCGACTCTCATGTGTTTGCCATGACTCTCACGCTTTTTGACTCAGATGTGCCTGGTGTGACACTCACACTTTTTGACTCTCATGTGTCTGGCGTGACTCTCATGCTTTTTGACTATCGTGTTTGCCGTGACTCTCACGGTTTTTGACTGGTGTTTGACCTGACCAGAAGGGGTTCTATTGAAGAAAAATTGTACAATTTTTTACATGGGTGCAAATCGTCAAAATAGCAAATTATTTTGCATATGCTTTCCACTCGTAGAAATCTGGAACACCACCGCTTATGTGTTGTCTTAAGCGCACATGTGATTACGTGCCCTCTTGACATGTAATTGTTTTTTTGTGGGTCATGTTGACACATAACAAACGTGTTATTCACTCAGTTACGCCTCCTGTTTTTCACACGTAAAAAATGCCTTGATGTAACATAATTTCCACGTACCTAAGGCATAAAATATGCATGTTTGAGGTGCTTTTTTGCACGTATGCTCAATATAACACATAAGTTGACGCATTTGTGACCCTTTCGGTGTTCCATACAGAAGTGGTGTTTCCGAAATGAGGCGTGGCCGGGCCCATTGTTGTGTCATTGCTATTCTGTAATAGCAGAATGGATTTGGGGACACCCATAACTGCTACTTCCACTGAATGCTTTATGCTTTGATCTAGCATATGGCCCTTCTCATGTGTTGGAAACGATACTGATTGGATAAAATGAAATGAATCCAAAAGGCATAAAACTCATTAACCAAAGATTTTGATGAACAGCAAATATGGGTGTCCCGGCTCCCAGCCAATCAGGAACACTGAATACCCGGTACAGGTGCACTGGGGGCTGGGAGGGAGCAAAAATGTGCACTGTGTGGGGTTTCCAAAGGACTGGGTGGGAAACACTGGTCTAGCCACACTAATCCCTGTGATTTGTGCTTGGCTAGATTATGTGCTGTTGACGGCCAGAATGTTTTGTTTTGTTAGCAGCCAGTTGCCATTTGGACTGTGCACTTCCTATTTCTTTACATGAATAACATAACACTCACCGAACAAGGTATGCTGATCTCGGCATTCGTATCTCCGGAAAGGTCCAAAGATTGGTATTTTTCATAGGCCTTTAGTCTAAAAACAAGCTATGATGCTCAGAAACAGCAAAAAACTACCCCAATAAATACTGTGACATCGTCAGTTTTCCATAGTATCGTCAGTATAGCCATATCTGCCGGAGCTTGCACATTGCACTTCATATTGCACTCACCTAGCTTTTAGCACTGCCAATAGCCTCCTCTGCTATGCCTAATTGTACATTTTAGTTCCCCTACTCCTCCTGGGGGGTGATGCCTGGAGACCTCAATCTATCAAGATATCCAGCACACCCGGCCACATGTGACGTCGCCACCACCAGTGACGTCCCTGCATCCAGCTCGCCGTTCTGATCTTCCATGTATGACCCGCTGCCTTACCTCTGGTTGCCTGGCAATTGGAAGAAGACTCGGCATCGGCATTGGCTTATCGTCTTCCTTGCTCTCCTCTCACTATTTGACTATCCCTGCCGGCCCCTGGAGGATGGGCTCCCCCTTTGAGTCTGGTCCCTCTCAAGGTTTCTTCCTTCTTGGGAGTTTTTCCTTGCCACTGTCGCCTATGGCTTACTCACTGGGGGCTTTGGGTGGGGATGCTGTAAAGCGCTTTGAGACAATGTAATGTTGTGATAATGCGCTATATAAAAATAAATTTGTTGTTGTTGTAGTTTTCTCCCATGGATTTCGGCAGAACTTTCATGTTTCCAGCTCAAGTGCTAGGTGGCGCCTCCTGGTGTTGAACCCCTTGAACTTCAGTGAATAGCAGTGAGGTCCTGTTTTATAGCCACATATTTCCTGTAGGAATCCTGTACTGTGCCCAGGGGCACCTTGGAAGTTTTGTTATATAGAAGATTGTTATATATGCTGCATCATGCCTAGAGGATCCTTCACGGTGAAGCACTGAGTAATGATATTGACCATAAAAACAGTCCCGCCTCAGTCTTTTCGTATAATATAAATGTTTATTGAATTTTATGCTTGATTTCTACAACTTTCTAGTATTTACATGCGATCAGACAGCCCCATTAATTAATGAAACATTTTTACGGAGCCTCACACTTACAGTAGTACCGGCTTAGACGCCTCCGCGTTGCGATCTTGGATGAGGACGTGGTCGGCCACCTGCCCGCACGCACAGCTCGCTTCCTCTGGGTTTCATGTGTATTTTACCCCCCTTAGTGCCGTCCCTTATCCTCCCAAAAGCAGTAAATGTCAGTGCTTACATCCAGTTCATGCTTCACTTTTCCACGTGCCGTTATGGTCTGCACACGGTCGTACATCCTGTAGTCTGTGAATGCAGAGGGCTGTGGTCAGAGCATGCAAGCAGCTGTGGTATTCCAACAGACCAGCAGAGGGCAGTAGTACTGCCAAAAACACAAAACGTGCAGACTAGTGAATGGGTACTTTACTTCTGAGGATGTTACTTGGATTAGGTGGCACTATGGTAACACGGCATACTGCAGTATTTAGAAATATTAGCTACAAAATTAGTCCCCACCCACCCACACAAACATCTGTTATTGTATCACCAAGATTTCGAAATTCCAGGATAGCATTTTTTTGAAAATACAGTATACTGCAGTGCATGAAAAATTAGATATACTGGTATCCAGTGCCGCCACCTACTGGAAATACCAAGTCAATTTCCTTGTGCATGTGCAGTTGATAATGTCTGTTGGACAATAAAATCCCAGCTGCATGGGCACAGTCCGCCAGACACCGCTGAGGATGAACTTTACGTCACTCGCACCGTGTTTGGACCATAACGGCACTTGGGATGCAAAGTGTGAGCCCAAAGGAACCATTGCAGGCTCTGCGGGCCCAAGCCAGGCGCCTCCCACTGCCCCAAACTAAGGTATCACAGTTAATGCGGCTGGGCCTGGCTGGTGTTGCTGGGACGCCTCCCATGTCAGGATGGCCTCCAGGCTGAAGACATGATGGAAAGCAGCACTGATGCACTTCCTCAGCAAGAAACCAAAATAATAATGACTGATAATATTGAGAATCTAAGCAGTGTAGGCCAACTTAGGTACCTAGACAAAATAATAATAATGATAATAATAATAATTATTATCATTATTAGTAAAAATCTGTTTGCATGAGGGGGTACATCCAGTGTTATCTGACTGGGCAATGCATACATACTTACAGTAGGAATTAAATTTATTAAACATGTCATTAATCAAAACACGTAGACACAAGACTCGTTAAAAACTTATTTTTAGAAGAAGAAAAAGGAGATAATCGCCTGACTGGAGCAGCAACGGGGACAGCAGATTTTTACATCAACACACATGCAAGGGTCCTGCCTTTTCTTGATGATTATATCTACATGGCCGATGACATTCAGTCATTGCTGAGCGCAGGGCAAAGCAACAGCGAGACACTTTGCTCTGTTTCCGTGGCCCACGGGAGATGCTACAGACCACAGGGCATTTACATTTCATTTAGATAATATTACTGTCCTTGGATATAACTCCCAGCTTCCCGAAATGTCCATTTCTCCAAGGAATGTCTAGTGTCTTCCTTTTTTCAGAAGTGAAACATCTCCATCCGTGTATGAGACGTCATTCAGTCTGATTATGGATGATTTAAATTCATAACAGATCTGACTCTTAGGGTCTCGAAAGGAGCACGGTTTGTTTGTCCTGTTGTATTGGGGGAAGGAGGAATATCCACCAAAGCAGAGGACCAGTGTCTCTTGCTGAGCAGTGGATGTTGGGAAGTGTAGTTCAGCACATAATCGAAAGTGGCATTCCTGAGACTGTGGTGGTAGGCAACTGTGTTAGACAGTGACTCCATTTAAGAAATGAACGCAATGTACACAGCAAAAGCAACAAGAAACAAAACTAACCTAAGCACTAGGTCAGCTGATTTTGTGACAGTTCCTTTATTTTCTATGCGCAACATTTATGTATATACATTTAAGGTCCAGGGAGTGATGCATGATGGGAGGTGACAATGAGCGTCCCCCTGGTAACGAGGCCCAGGGAGTGATGCATGATGGGAAGTGACAATGAGCATCCCCCTGGTAATGAGGCCCAGGGTGTGATGCATGATGGGAGGTGAGAATAAGCATCCCCCCCCCGGTAATGAGGTCCAGCGAGTGATGCATGATGGGAGGTGAGAATAAGCGCCCCACCTTCCGGTAGTGAGGTCCAGCGAGTGATGCATGATGGGAGGTGAGAATAAGCGTCCCCCCTGGTAAGGAGGTCCAGCGAGTGATGCATGATGGGAGGTGAGAATAAGCGTCCCCCCCTGGTAATGAGGTCCAGCGAGTGATGCATGATGGGAGGTGAGAATAAGCGTCCCCCCCCTGGAAATGAGGTCCAGCACTCAGCAGCTTTCCATGGTTCCATGGTTGGACCAGCTGCAGCAAGCACACAAACTACATGTTCAAACCCAGCAAACTCCAGCTGGGCATCGGTCCTGCTTATTTTCCTCATAGACAATCTGTCTTAACATAAACTGGACAAAATGGACTAGTAATTCCCCCCCGCTGCATGGTTAGGGTGTATCAGTTATATTTGAATACATTTTCATATTCCCTCCAACAAGAAGGTAGAAGCAGTACTTGACCAAAACAATACACGACCTATGTAGGACGACCAGTGGAGTCATGTGATCTGTCGTTCAGCATGCATGGCAGCCCAGCTATTAAAAGTGAGGGGCTTTCACTGACAGACAGCCGTAGGCTTACAGACGCCACCACATGGAAACCCTAGAAAAATTTGTAAGAAAAAATTTCATTCTTTATCCTTTGATTTCCTCTTCATTGCAAACAAGGAACTTTAGAACTTAAACTGAAAATTTGACAAAATGAGCAAAAATGAAAAATACATAGCAGGTGTGTTGCATGTGTTTCGTGTTCGTGTGTGTTTGTGGGGCAGGTTAATGAAAAGGATATGCAGGTCTCTGTAGCGGCCCTGGCAGAGTGTGGACGAGCGGTAAAAGCGTGTTACAGGGTGTTACTGCTGTATTTTCAGTGATACGGCTCAGTGCACATGGGGCAAGGGGCTCTGCACCCCCAACAGCTGCTCATTACCGCACCATGCCACGTGCTGATGAGTCGGATGAGTAACACGCCGACAGATTCACTGCTAACTCTTACAGGCAAACTGGAAGAAGTGGATCTCTGAAAAAGAAACACTGGCAAATCAACTGGACAGAGGCGAAAGACAGGCAAGTGACACCATGCAAAGGAACCCATGTGTGGGAAGTGATCAGAGGGGGCTGTTGGCGTGGGGACCGAGGGCAAGATGGAGTGGCAGTACCACAGAGATTCCACCAGGGGGTGGTGCTGCTCACTGCTCACATTCTTCCTGGAGGTTTTTCTTAAACATTGGCCATCCTTCCTGCCTGATTCAGAGAGACTGCTGGGGTATCTGGCAGGCAGGCGGGCGTCTTCCAGTGTCCGCAGTGTGTGTGTGTGTGTGTGTGTGCGTGTGGTCCATATACACATTACATTGTGGGGACCAAATGTTCCTACAGTGTGATTAAAAGCTGTTATTTTGACATGGTGGGGAGCATTTCTTAGGCCCTCACAAGGGGAAATTCAATTATATAAATGTCGGTGACTGCAACCAAAAAAGTAAAAATTCCAAAAGTCTGTATTTTGTTTGGTTATTTATGGTTGCAGCTGGGTGGGGGTTAGGGTCCTCATTTTTGGGATTAGAGATGCACATAAAAATAATAGAGAGTCCCCACAAAGATATGAATGGACCGTGCGTACGTGCGTGTGTGTGTGTGTGCGCGTGTGTGTGTGTAAGAGAGACAGTCCAGCATGTTACTCCTCATTCCTCCTCAGGGTTAGAGTAGAGTCATCAAACAGAGGATTCCTCACTTCCATTTCTCCAGTCTAATGGGAGAAGAGAAGAAAAACAAATGATTACGGCTCAAAACCAACTAAAAACAACAACTGCCGACACACACACACATATGGGCACATGCTGCGGAATACTGGCAAATGGTATCAGGGTTGCAGTTTGAATTTTGTATGTTTTCTCTATGTTGATACAGCTCTGCCCCATTTCTGAGAGCTGTCACTGAGTATAGCATTTCAGCTGCTCTGGATCACTGGTGGATGTTCATAGGGGAGTAATACTGACATAACGTACATGGCTCTTAAACCAAGGCTGTTACTTATGAGTTTACACTCAGTAAAACGTGCAGAATCCCAAAGCCCGGCTGGGCAGCACAGCGGCAGACTCACCGGAGCCAGGCCAGGACATTCATACACAGTAAAATCTCCATCCTCATTCTCCTCGTCCGAGGTGGTTCCAGAGTCCGGAACCTTATGCTCACCTCTGTGTCTGAGAAACATCAGGAGACAGAACTGGTCAGAGGGACGAAGGTGGCTCATTCTTTGGCGTTAAGTCGATGTGTGTGTTCAGCAAGACCCAGCCGCCTGATATTTTGCTACAGCACTTCAGGTTAAAGATCATTACATGGTCAGACTCTCCTGGGATTCTTCCACGTTCATCACCTGCTGCCTTGTACACAACATTAACGACGGGTCTGACACAGTACTGCCGATGAATGTGTGTGTGCGGAAAACGGAAGCATTTCATGGTTTCTGGGGGCCGGCCAATCAGAGTGCAGATATAATGGAGGTTCACCTCTCTAGGGACAGCATCTGCTGTTTCTGCTGCTGATAGTGATACATCTGGGCACTGTGGGCCAGCTTCTTATCTCCTGTCTGGAGCAGAACAACACAAGGAGGCTCTTCAGTTCACAGCCAGCCCACTGACTGCCCCACATTGCACTGCGTCTGAGCGCTACTCACTAGCGTGCTGTCAAAGGTATGGGAACCCAACAGGCCGAAAGCTGGGTAATCCACCTTCTGAGCAAGGCGGGCACCCTTCCGGAGCCTGCTGGGGGCGAGAGATGCGGTAAGGGGGGCAGCTGAAAGCTTCGACACATTTTGGAAGCCATTCACTGTATTTTAGCATAACTATACATAAATATTACAGTGAATGTGAAGTGGAGTCTTTAAATCCATTGCAGTGTGTATTCTGTCAATGGTTTGTCCTTCTAGTGAACTTCTGAAAGGGGAACTGAAGCTTTAACTGTGTTTAAAGAAAGGTCTTCATAAGAAGGGCTGTAAATACAGTTTTTATCAATAACAACAAGAAAGGAATCTACCAGAGGTTGGTGTTAGATAATAAACATCCATGCTGAGGTGAAACAGGAGCTCTTTTATTTAATCATGAACAGATCTTCTATTATATTGATCTGCCAGGACTCCAGAGAATCCAAATTCTAAGGGACTTTTTGAAGCAGTTAAAAATAAAAAAATCACCTGATCCAACAAGCCACCACCACAGTCAAGGCCAAGGTGCCCAGGATGGAGAAGGCAGCCGTCATGACTGAGAATGCAGAGAGGAGAACGGAGAAAGGGGGGAGAGTGAGCAGTGCTAGAAGAGAAGATCCCACAAGGGAGGGAAGAGCAGCTGTGCAGGTTCTCACACACAGGGGCAGCCTGGTGACGGGTGAGTGACAAACGCAGGTGTCCCTGGGCGCAGAGTGACCCCTTAGGCCTGGTGTCCGAGCAGCGGGCAGCACAGCTAAACTCTGTGCGCATTTTCCCTTCTGAAGTTAGTGTCTCTGCTACTTGAATATTTGTAGTCTTGTTAAATAGAATAAACTTAATGGAGGTAAGTGAGAGTGGGGGGGTGTATCAGGCTGCAGCGGAGGTACGTCGGTGTGCCGTCGATCCGACACAGAGGTATAAATCAGCCTTTAGGCAGCTGCTCCTCAGCTCTATAATACAATAAATGACTCTGACATCCTTCCCGGAGCCAAAGATGCTTTTCGTTAGCAGTTAGGCTAAGATGCCGCCATACCTTCCTAACCTTTGATTTGAAACCTCCAGAACTTATTGATTCAAGCATCTCCTCTTACTGATGCAAGAAAGTCCAACAAGGAACATCCTGGTCAGTCGGACGGCACTGGCCCCTTGCTGGTCCTCGTCGGCCTCGGCCTGCATTAGCGCTGCTGGGGGATAACCGGGAGTCCTGCCAGCGACCAGGGCTTCTGGCGTGAGCAGGGCTGTGGGGTCTGATGTACCTCAGAGTATCAGCCCTGCATGAGCTAACGAGTGCTAACACCATCATGCCAGCAGAAAGGGGGAGGCTAATTTCATTGGACTGATATTAGGAATGGCTAAGCTAAACCAGATGTCTGTTTGAACCTGCCCAGGACATAATGAAATTACCGGGGCCTCCTACTGGCCTGAAGCCCCCCCCGCCCCCCCCAGGTGGCGATGCTGAGCCCCTGCCATCCCTACAGCATTGTGATATTTCTTTGTGTCACCAGGCTGCAGATATAACTTGGGTTCCTCGCAGCTGGGCTAGGTTTTACAAATGCACTGCGCTACACACTGGAGTATGCAGCCTGTCAAAACTCTAGACAGGAATTAGTGTCGCACTGGATGGCTGATAACCTGACTCTAAAATCTCTGCAACATCTGTCATGAGACGCTTATTTTTTTTATCCAAAGAAACTTTCAATTTCACCCATTTATTAAGTGAGAATAGAGTATTTCTAGTAAACCTAGTTTGAGGCAGCTTCTGAAGAACCAGACTTGGCACTTGAACATACGCAGATGACGAAAATGCCATGTTAAACACTACAGAACATGCCCAGCTGTGTACGGCTGTTGAATTTCACAAAGGCTGCATACCTACCGGTCAGAACTTTGTTCTTTGAAGGGTATGTAGCAGCGACAGGCTCCCTCCAAACAGCAGGATGTTCTGGGGTCTGGCCAAGGGAGGTTGGCTGGGGATCCACCCCGGGATGGACGAAAGGCACGGGGGTCGTGATACTCTGCTTACGTTTCTCTGGTTCTGATGTAAGAGGAGAAAAGCAGATGAGGAAGGAACAAAAAAAGATCAATGATTAGATCTGTATCACTCTTCCCATGTTATTTAAGAAGCCCTGGACTGAAAGGTCACACAGGTATTTTGGGAGGAGACAATGCAGAACCTTAAATGAGCAACAGTTTGCACCCAATGTCAGATTCAACAGGAAGCCAATGCAGGGGTCCCTGGTTCTGTTTAGCTTAGGGAATTGGGTTAGTTTTGCTTGTTCTAGCTTGACTGGACTGTTCTTTGGTTCACTGTCTACCTTGGTGTCCTGCATTCTGTCTGCTGAAAGTCTGACCTTACTTGGATCTTCATCCTTGATTGAATCAACTCAACCATCTCATTTATATTTCTAACATATATATATATATCTAACATCAGTGGCAGAATACTGAGATGAATCTGCCAAGCAAAGGTCTAATAGGCAGGAGACCTTGCATGGAGTGTGATTGAGGCTTGGAGAGTGCCCAGGTTCCCATGTCAGTATTCCTTGTTTAATTTAATTAAGGTTCTATTTTTACAGTTCTGTCCCCTATCCATACAATATGCTGTTATCCCTTTTCAGCTCTCTCCCCTATCCATACAATATGCTGTTATCCCTTTTCAGCTCTCTCCCCTATCCATACAATATGCTGTTATCCCTTTTCAGCTCTCTCCCCTATCCATACAATATGCTGTTATCCCTTTTCAGCTCTCTCCCCTATCCATACAATATGCTGTTATCCCTTTTCAGCTCTCTCCCCTATCCATACAATATGCTGTTATCCCTTTTCAGCTCTCTCCCCTATCCATACAATATGCTGTTATCCCTTTTCAGCTCTCTCCTCTATCCATACAATATGCTGTTATCCCTTTTCAGCTCTCTCCCCTATCCATACAATATGCTGTTATCCCTTTTCAGCTCTCCCTCCTATCCATAGAATATGGTGGTATCCCTTTTCAGCTCTCTCCCCTATCCATACAATATGGTGGTATCCTTTTCAGCTCTCTCCCCTATCCATACAATATGGTGGTATCCTTTTCAGCTCTCTCCCCTATCCATACAATATGCTGTTATACCTTTTCAGCTCTCTCCCCTATCCATCAATTAACTGCTACAAACCCACCGGTCACCCTCATCTAAGTATTTATGCAAATTTAACTAACAGGAAATGCTGGAATTATTGATAACCTAGACTATTGAAAATCATTCTACCTTTGTATGTTTGCTTTAATTTTTGTCATTAAATAGCTATTACTCTCTGCAAAGAGGGCCCCAGATGTATTTCAACAATAACATGACTCATAAAATGCATCTCGGCATGTGATTTCTGGGTGTGGCAAATTTTCATAATATTTAGCACAGTGACTGGGACTGGCTGGCTTTGCTTTCTCCATTGTACACCCTGTTGAGTTAAACCGCTTGCTATAAAAATATAAATGCTTTAGCAAAGAACAAAAGAAGTTGGCAATTATGTCACTATAACTACTGTGGACAGTCTTACCTGACTGTTTGACCTCTGACCTCTGCTTGGCGATGATGGAGGACAGGAAATCAATCTCCTCATCAAGTTCGGGGTGACTGGTCACCTTAGCTGAAAAATGAGAGATGAAATCGACTGACATTGATTGATAAGCAAATTGCACAGCATTTCATAATACATGGAATCCACTTGCAGTTTATGTAGTTTGACAGTGCAGATGGCTTATAAGTTAAAAGAGTCTGAAGGGACAAATGGAGGAATCGTTCATTTCAGTCACCACCCCCTCCCTCAGGAAATGAAAAAAAAGACATTGCTGTTGAGGACACAGGCGGTTTCTGGGCTACGACTAGCTTCTCCATGGCAACTGGGGCCTTGTGGTTTGTGTTCGGCCTGGGGAGGATCTATGGAGATACCTTCTCCCCCCTCGTCCGTCTCCACATCCTCAGAATGACAGGCAGTCATGAGAATACAAACATACAGGATGGCATTTTGAGATTCACGTGGTGAATTCTCTACGTCAGATACGGAGCAGGGTTGGAAGGTCACCGCTGGTAAACATGTCAGGATCAGTCCCTGTCTTGCCTGTTCTGTATGCCATTTCTCCATTTGAGCAACAGATCTCACTGGCCATCCTGTTTATTTGGTGCCTCTGTTGTTTTCTCCTCCTCCTTGGGGCACTGTGTGGCTAAATAGGCTAAGCAGGTGGCTCTAGCCCAAGCAACTCCTCTGTTGTGGGTTCTGTGTTCTTGTGTTCTGAATTCTGTTGTTGTATTGTTATCCTATGTATTGTTAATTATCTGTTCATGAATCTCTGTTTTGCGCCTTGTGTTGTACCTTTAGTTAACCCTGATTATATGTCTCTAGTCTTGTAGTAATGTTCTGTACCCATGTTTCTAGTACTTCTCATTTTTGAATCCATAGTATTTTTTAATTACCCTCACCTGTTCCTTGGTACCCCTACTCTCTAGTGTTCATGTGTAATTTGTAACAACCCACACCTGTCTTTCATCTGGCCCTTGTTATCTGAGTTTTTAAGTGACAACCCTTATTCTGTTCCTCAATCAGATATTATGTCTGCTCCTGTTTTGCTGTGTGCCTGAGTTCTGGCTTGTTACTGGAGTCTGTAGGCGTTTTATATGGTTTTGCTTGTGTTTTCCTCACCACTTCCCTGTGTCCGATCAATCATTGTTATTTCTGATTCTGTCTTCCTGCCTTTGTTCTGACTTCACATGGTCCTTGCTTTAAGTACCATTTGTATTCATTTTGTAATAAAGTTTCCTTGTCATTTGTAAACCGCATCAGGATAATCTCGTAACGGCAGCCTCCTTAAAATCACCACACTACTGTACTACTGTTATCCCCCTTAGCCTCGATCCTTAAGCAGAAGATGGCGACCTGCTCTGTGTCCAGAAGCTCCTTGCATGCCAAGAGATTTTGGTGGCATAAACTGAAGATGCAGCTAATCGAATCCCGTTGCTCGAAACGCCCAGACCCATGGATGTGAAGCCAAAGGCTAGATACAGTACTGAACACAGTACAGGAGGCAGGGGGTACACTTATATGCCAGTGAGCATGTGAGAGTGTCGAAGCAACCAACCATCTGGCTGATTACAGGATGGCTTCTGAAACTTGCAATTACCCATCATCCCCTGCACCATGCGCGCAGTGATTGTTTGTATACAAACAGAACGTGAGACGAACCGCAAAATACTTCCTCCCCCAGCACATCTGCCATGAATTCATGGTGTGACTTCATACTGGGATGCTCAAAGATCACAGCCCTACATGAATTACATCACAGCCCTACAGCATTGCACTGTTGTACTGCGACGTTATGCCCTGCAGCTCACTGGCACAGCAAAGTGACGCTGAACAAGAGGGCACAACTTTATAGTCCTGTAACACAGCAAAGTGCCGCTGAAGAACAGGGCACAGCTTCATAGCCCTGCAACACAGCAAAGTGCTGCTGAAGAACAGGACACAGCTTCATAGCCCTGTAACACAGCAAAGTGACGCTGAAGAACAGGACACAGCTTCATAGCCCTGTAACACAGCAAAGTGACGCTGAAGAACAGGGCACAGGTTTATAGCCCTGTAACACAGCAAAGTGACGCTGAAGAACAGGGCACAGCTTTATAGCCCTGTAACAAAGCAAAGTGACACTGAAGAACAGGGCACAGCTTTATAGCCCTTTAACACAGCAAAGTGATGCTGAACAACAGGGCACAGCTTTATAGCCCTGTAACACAGCAAAGTGCCGCTGAACAACAGGGCACAGCTTTATAGCCCTGTAACACAGCAAAGCCCAGATGGAGCGCAACTTCCTACATGACCGGAAGTTGTGGTTAAACTCGTGCTAAAGCACCATATCATATATTCCATATCACACTACAATCATATATATATATTTTTTAAAGACACATTCTTATAAAAGCCGAGAGTTTGTCCATGCAGGTGACCGAGGCCACAGGCACGAGCTTTGGTTAAAGAGAAAAATCACTCCTGTGAGCCTTTCCTGAGCTTATATCTGACGCAGATGGAAGGTCAGCTGCACTTTGAAAACACTGAGCAGGGACAAATGTGGAATGAATCCTCACAATGACAGTTAGGACACCTGATACTGCCTTACATGGGGGGCAGTCTTACCCAGAAAGGGCGGCTGTGTGTGCAGGTTTCCACTGCAATTCTCTAATTAAATTACTAATTAAAGGACTGACTGGCTGACGAATCCTCACTCCTGGGTTTGAACAAGGAACCTAAAAGTTATCCCAAATATCCATCCATCCATTTTCCAAACCGCTTATCCTACTGGGTCACGGGGGTCCGGAGCCTATCCCGGAAGCAATGGGCACGAGGCAGGGAACAGCCCTGGATGGGGGTTCAGCCCATCGCAGGGCACACTCACACACCATGCACCATGCACGCACACATGCACACCTACAGGCAATTTAGCAACTCCAATTAGCCTCAGCATGTCTTTGGACTGTGGGGGGAAACCAGAGTACCAGGAGGAAACCCCACAACTACATGGGGAGAACATGCAAACTCCGCACACATGTGACCCAGGCAGAGACTTGAACCTGGGTCCCAGAGGTGCGAGGCAACAGTACTAACCACTGCACCACCATGCCACCCCTTTATTATTATTATTATTATTATTATTATTATTATTATTATTATTATTATTATTATTATTATTATTATTATTATTAGTTAGAATAAGCCTGAAAGGAACTGTTTGGTTGAATAAATGCTTTATTATATTTGAAACATGAAACAATTTTTTAAATAGAAGTATGTGTCTCCCTTTGGATATAAATTTAATTAATTAGAAACCTGTACAAAATATACAGTATTAATGTAATAAAACATGTCTGTGAGCTAAATATATATATATTTTTATATTTATATATATATTTATATAAACCACTGCACCACCATGCTATCGAGCTAAATATATATAAATATAAATATATTCTTTCTTACTACCTGTCAAAACTGCTGTTCAGAATCAGGATCAGAATCAGAATCAGCTCAAACCACTTGACATGATAAGATCATGATACCAGCGATGCGCCAAGGTGCAAACACACCTGGCTTTGACAGGGGATGCAAGATGACACTGATTGGTTTATGGCATGTTACTCCCCAAACACACCCATGTCCAACTGCGAGATAAAGGCTGTGTCCGGATTGCAGGGCTGCCCCCTTCTAAGGCTGCATTCAAAGACCGAGCGCATCGCAGTGTCGCGACAAGGCTGTCCCACTTCGAAGGCTTCTGCAAATGCAGAGGATCCACCAGATGTTCCACATATCCCAAGATTCATAGCGTAGAGGTAAAGTGGGCGTGTCCCAGCTTGGTGGGAGGAGCAGTGCTTCGTGACTCATGGGCAGGAGCAGCTGGTGACGCTTTCTGTTAGACCTTCGAAGGATGCAGCCTACAAAGGCTACACCGTCGTAAAGCGTGTCCTTCAAAGGATGCAGACCCTGAATTCGGACACAGCTTAAGTATGACCCCTCCGGGCCAACCAGCTATAGAGCAGACTTACCAGTGGCTAACAGTTAACAGCTAACTGCTAGCAAATAATTGCTAACTGCTAACATGACCTCAGGAATATCACAGAGCAGCATGGGGGGCCGCCTCTCTGGAGGATTACAGCAGGACATCTGCTGGTCCTTCAGCTAGCAATGCGCCGCTAGCTGCTCTGTGTCTGGAACATGTGTGTATGTGCATTATGTTCATACTACATTTTGGGGACCAAATGTATCCCAACAATGTAATAAAAACCTGTTATTTTGACATTGTGGGGACCATTTTTCAGGTCCCCACAATGATCTGAGACTACAATCGAAAAACTAAACATGCCAAAGTCTCGTATTTTGTTTAGTTACATAAGGATGGGTAGGGTTAGGGGTAAGGAGGGGTAGGGTTAGGGTTAAGGATGGGTAGGGTTAAGGTTAGGGTTAAGGATGAGTAGGGTTAAGGTTGTCAAGTTGGGATTAGACTTTTCCCCATAGAAATTAATGGAGAGTTCCCACTGTGTGTGTGTGTACGTGTGTGTGTGTGCCGCGTGTGTGCATGCATGCATGTGTGTGTGGGTATGAAGACACCATGGGCTCGTGTTACACGGTCAGTGTGCATGTCAGTGTATTTGCTGCAGTGCCGAAGCGCTGGCTGCAGAGTGGCTGCGTGCCTGCCTGCATGTGAGCGAGTAAGCTGTAATTGGAGTGGGCGGGCCGGTCAGCGTGCCCGTGATGCGGAGTGCGGGGGCAGGAGGGAACTCGGCTGGCAAGCCAGAGGCAGCACTCCTTCAGAGCTGCCAGTAACCAAGGCAACGGGGAGGAGGCGAGCCAGAGAGTCTACAAGCAACCAGAAGCAGCGACCCAAAGCCAGAGAGCAAACAGCTGGGACGCCGACTCCCCCGGCCTGCTATGAATCTCTGCCAGTTTGAATCCCGTGGTTGGCCCGGTGATCACATCACTGGTGGCCCTTAAGAACGATTTCAGCCAGAAAATCACCCGCTGTACCAACCTTTCCTGCTGGTGCTGATCCAGGTTTGAGTTTTGGCTGGATTCAGTTCGGCCTACACAACAGAGATGGCAGTGATCCGTCAGGAGGACCAGCTGAACATTAATAATGCTGCTGATTGGCCAGTGAAGGTGTCACTCATTATTAAGCTTGGATCTGCTCTCCCACGCCTGTGAGATCTAGAAGCTATAGATGGGATATAATGTATTAACACTCAGGGTGGGGTTTGAACAGTCAGCAGGAATGTGATGTTACCTGTACTTCCCCTTCCCTTCATAATTACCCTATATGGCCAAAAGACCCTTTAAAATAGAGTCACCAATTGCTGACACAGGTGTTTAATTAACCAAATTACCACAATATTCTGCAACATTCACAGCTGAATTTACTTTCACCCGGCACTATCTTTGGACGCCATCTTTCTAAGCAGTCCGTTGGCCACATTGTTTTTTATAGCCGTGTGGTGAGTTTTTAGTTTGTTAGGTGTTTGTGTTCTTTGTGCTGCCTTAAGGTTATTTCTGATAGTTTGGGTTTGGTGGAACTTTACTTTTGCGGTGTTATTTTTGTAAATATTTTGTAACAAAAAAAACGTCCCTGCGTTCTCAAGCCCGGCCTGCTCAGTCCCTCACACCCACACACACGCATCTCCGGAGAAAGCGCTGTCACTCTCAGTTTACCTGAAATCTGCGGAAACACAAGGCGTACTACTCCAAGACGCAAACACAGATACTCTGGATATCATCTGACTCTTAGCGGATGAAGTGGGGCGTCTCAGACGTCTGTGTCTGCTGGACCCACTGCTGTTAATGTCGCATTCAAGCTGCCAGAAGGGGCCCGACCCCCAGGGCCCGACCCCCAGGGCATGAGATCTGAGGCTCCAGGGAGACGCCAAGGCAGTGAGGAGCTATAAAAAGGAGATCTGAAGACATACAGTACGTTGTATCTGCTGCTCTGGCATGGTGGCCCTCTCGCGATTTTATTTGATGAACAGCTACCTCTTTAATCACCCAATGAAAATGCAGCACCCAAGAGAATCATTAAGCACAGCACAGTACCAGGAATAAATCTGGACACACCTACTGAAAATCGTTTGCTTTCAACAAGGACTCATTTTACTATAAGGTGAATAACATAAAAACAGAGACAAATGCATTAAAAACAGGTGTGTTCAGACTTTTGACTGCTCCTGTATATATGCAATACAGTGTGTAGGGTGCAGCCTGTAATCAGAAGGGTGCCAGTTCCCGTGGCCAGCAGAATGATCATATTACTGTGTGTTAATGAGTGAGACCCTTAACTGCAGACTCTCCAGGAAGTGGCAGACCCTGATCTCTGACTTGCACATTGCTTTGGATAAAAATGATTACTAAATATATGAGTAAATGTGTCTGCGATTAGAATGCAGTGAGCCAGGAGTCTTGGTTCAGGGTTGGCTGTGACAGCATCATCACAGCCCGCGACAAATGTCACTCGGTGTCACTTCCAGGAGGAATGAACCACCATGGAGTAGAAAGAGACTTGAGACCTTTTCTTTAGTCGGTCCTCGTTGACGACTGACGCCGCTCCCCATTACGGGCCTTGCATAAGAATGCCAAGTAGAATGTTCAGCCTTAGTCGCTTCAGGTAAGATGTCAGAAGTGTACAAATGAATCATTCGGCTGAAAGCTGATAACGGTGTGCTACCTGGGTCATTTGAGATAAAGTGCAGTAAGACAAAAAAAACACTCAAAATCAGCAAGCGTGAGGTTCTCTGTCTGGGAAGGCACGGGCAACGCTAAATGCCATCTTAGCGAAGCGGCGCATGGCTCGAACAGGGGGGTGTACAGGGAGCCTCACGTTTCACTGGCAGCCGGCGGGCACGTGGAGGATGAGTCTGGGCCACATGCCACCTGGGGCTGCCACCTCAGCAGTATTACTCACCCTCTGTCCCGTCCCACTGCGAGCAGGTGCTGATGCGGCCATGTGCCTGGCTGACATGTGGCTCCTTTGGCCGGCAGGAGTCTGGGCCCTTTAAAGCACCGTGTGCCACGTTCTCGGGGAGCCACGTTCCCGGCGAGCCACGTTCCCGGCGAGCCACGTTCTCGGCGAGCCACGTTCCCGGCGAGCCACGTTCCCGGCGAGCCACGTTCCCGGCGAGCCACGTTCTCTGCGTGCCACGTTCCCGGCGAGCCACGTTCCCGGCGAGCCACGTTCCCGGCGTGCCACGTTCTCGGCGTGCCACGTTCTCGGCGTGCCACGTTCTCGGCGAGCCACGTTCCCGGCGAGCCACGTTCCCGGCGAGCCACGTTCTCGCCGAGCCACGTTCTCTGCGAGCCACGTTCCCGGCGAGCCACGTTCCCGGCGAGCCACGTTCTCGGTGTGCCACGTTCTCGCCGAGCCACGTTCTCTGCGAGCCACGTTCCCGGCGAGCCACGTTCTCGGCGAGCCACGTTCTCTGCGTGCCACGTTCTCAGCGAGCCACGTTCTCGGCGTGCCATGAGAAATGTGGGTGGACCCTCAGGTATGCAGTTAGCTTGAAGTCACACTGCTGTCAAAGCTACAGGTTATTACCCAGGTGCTACTACAGTAATACCTATTTCATGCTATTAGCTAAGCCCGTTATTTAGCCAGTTTGTATGTCACTTGTTCTGTTTGCATGTCAAAAAAAGGCAGTGACAGGCCTCGACTGATAGAGATGCATCAGTGTTACATCTGACTCTGATACAGCGACCCTGTTGTAATCTTGTATCTTTACTGAATGTCAGCTTGGGCTCATCACAAATATATTCTTTCATCAAGTCGATCTCCTTTAACATTTAAGAAAGGTAGGGCTTTCTCGCTCTGCTCTGCGATGCTGTACCTCAGTAATCAGCAGAGCCCCCGCAGGGTTGCTGGGTTTGGAAACCGACAGTGACGTAAAACCGAAGGGGTGCATCATTTACACATGATTTACTATGTGCTAATTTCCTAACTTTCTAGCACATCTGTGAGAATCACCGTGTTATCAAAACATAAAATGCCAAACTAGCATTCGCTTGCGTAGGTTTACATTACGAATACATTTTGTTCTGCTGTTCTACAGTACTATACAGTACTATATTTCAGTAGGAGTTTAGAAATTTTCAAGTTCCGAAGTATTGGGGATGCATTAATACATCATGATGTGTGATACTACTCAATAATATATACAATATGCCTTTTTTCCTTGAGACACTCCACACATAGAGCAATGGTATTGCCATTCATTTTGACCAATCAGATGGCGGTGACATCACCAGCTCGGTTAAGTTGCGCTTTCGGCCCTGCTAGATATGTTGGCATGGTTACAGCTTGGGGAGGGCTTGGGTAAAGCCCTCATACTTGACAATAGAAAACCGCCAGTTCACAGTGTGGCTCGGGTCAGGCTTGGTTCTTGGTGGCAGTGGAAAAAAATCATTCTTTTCTGGTTTGTCCCAGTGTGAATCTCTTCTCCCCCATTTAGTATTAGTATTAATACACCCTGTTAGGCCGATAGGCCGATGGTGAGCCAATGCAACGTAATTTCACTCTGATGTGCACTATGTTCTGAATGTCTGCAAACTACATATCTGACTGTAGTCTTCCAGTGTCCCTTGCAGCACAATAAATCCTGCTAATCCAAATCTTCCAAACACAACATGCTGCCAAGCCAGTGTGGGGGGGGGGGGGGGAGTTCACAGCAGAAGAGAGGAGGATACGTACCAAAATTGGTGTGCCTCTTCTTAAGCACACACCGCCTCTCGTCGTTCTCCACCAATGGGACGAGGCATGGGCCACAGTGGGAGGAGCCAGGCTGGCAGAAATGGCGGCCCTCTCTGGCACAGTCCAGGCTGCGAGGACATTGGTTCACTGCAGACAATGAGGAGAAGCAAAGCATGATGGGATCCTGTTGCCACGTCGCCAGGCTTGACACACAGTGAATCCACCCAGCACAGATCCCCGGAGCTCCGGGCCACTCCAGAGCAGAAACAACACATGCTATCCTTCCGTTTTGTGGCTACACTCCAGTTATTACCCAATGATTATGTCCCCTCTCCCAGACGAAGCCACAACATCAATAAGAGTTAATAGCGGCAGTTTTAGACAAACAAGGCGTAATGAGGAGATATTACAAGCTGCCATCTCCCTTATAAGCTATTTATTATTTAATTTCTTCCTCTTAGTGACCCCAATCCTGTTCAGCTTCGAGTCGGCCCTCCATGATCTCTGCAGGGGGGCTTTTTGTTTACCTTCCAGTCCCCACCAATCATCATCCTTCAATTTGTTGTCAGGAATGACCTAGTTTTTCTAATCCTGTAGGTTATTCTCTCATTCCATTTGCTTGTCGCATGGGTCCGCTCACCCCTGAGCGAATTGCCAGGAAATCACCGACGGCACCGACCTCGCACAACAGCAGGTGCCTGTATAAGTAATTTTTCTGCAAACAAAGCAAAGCACCATACATGGTTAATAAGGACAGTAAGGCAGCGACAGTGGGCCCAGCTAGAGCCTGTCAGCCTTGCCTGGGATCAGATCTGTCTGCGCTTTGCTCTCATAAACACCATTTCAATGTGTTTGATTATTTTACTAAACCGGTTATTAAATAACCAAATGCACTTTTTATTTCTACCTTTACATTCAACATGAATTCACTGGACTTCGCCAGTTACTGTAGCTGCTGTGTGACTCTCGCCAGGTGGTCACTGGTTCAAATCCCTGGCTCAGCAGAGTGATGTCACCATCGGGCCCCTGAGTGAGGTCCTTAGCCCCTAACTGCTCCAAGGACTGTCAGAGCCTGCTTTCTCAAAAATGTATGTCACTGTAGATATAACTTTACGATAAATAATTTGTAATTCATTATGTTGTAACTCTGCATAGGGAAGAAGACGGTGCTGGAGAGCATGTTGTCGTCTAATGACAGCTGCAGTAATCCGCACTGCCAGGATGAAAAATACGGACAGATTCAGGAGGTCATCCCTTATAAAAGAAATGTTACATAAATGTTAACCAGCAGCAGATTTAAAAGGCATGACATTAACTGTTTTTTTACAAGTAGATAAACACGCTGGCAGCGAGTGATTGGGACTAAATCTGGTTCATGAACTCATCCATATATCTGGAATGACTTCCTTTGTGTACTGTCTCCTCCCTCCTACACTGCCTTGTTACTGGGGGGGGGGGGGTGTGCAGCTGAGGGGAAGTCCTGAAGATTAGGATCTGGGTTTTAGACTAAAAGCTCAACTGAACACAATCTGAAAACACGACTGCTTACAGTTATTCACTGGCTGAAAACTGCTGAAACTGTTCACAAGCTGAAAGCACGTTTCCCTTTTCGATGTTCACTCAAAACACCATTAAAAACTCCTGCATGGCCTCACTGAGAACACTGATCTCCACCAGTCTCGTCTCATCTGCACCTGCGCTGATCATCTTGGCCTCACTGAGAACACTGATCTCCACCGGTCTCGTCTCATCTGCACCTGCGCTGATCAGCTTGGCCTCACTGAGAACACTGATCTCCACCAGTCTCGTCTCATCTGCACCTGCGCTGATCAGCTGCAGATGTCATCTGTCGACGACTGCCATGACGACTGCCCTGCCAATGGAACTGGTGACTGTTCTTTTGCATTTGAGATCCTTAAGTGGTCAAAAGCCTCGTGTCGTAAACACAGACAAAGTCTACCTGCATTTCTGAGATTTTAATGACATCACTGTTACTCAGCAAGCGGGATTCCTCTGATGACTCAGCTTATGCACCATAATGAAAACCCAGAGGCCAAATGGCCTCACAACCCACTGTCACACACCAGCATAAAGAGTCGCGATGCAAGAGGTCAGTAGTGTCCCCGTGAATAACTTGAGAGCATCAGAATACCAAGGCAAATATTAACACAAAATGTTGAACCTTTGATCATTTGTCATATAATACACAAAATGCAGCCAATGTGCTGTAACAGCACAGGATTACAGGGACGGTAATGAGCTCTAAACACTGCCGGCTAGAGGGGTGCTGGATCTGTTGTCACTGCGGTCCCGCTAATAAGGGGATCGTGTCGACAGATGGCAAATCAGCCTTTTCTTCCTCACTTGGCTCATAACGACACAAAGACCGAGGAGAATTTTGACTCTTGTTCCCGGCTTTGACTAATCGCCGTCTGATTGCTTTTAATTACACACCTCTGACAGCAGGGTCACTCCAGACCCGGAACCCACAGAAAAAAACCCAGGAGGTGCTTTGACCTCAGAGGAGGAGGCTGTTTTCACCCCCTTTTCAGCAGGGAGCGAGACTGGCTCCTGCAAGTTCTCCTAAGGAGGCGTTGGATGGAGAACAGGCCTGATCATCAAGCCCTGCTTACGCTCACACTAAAGCTGCGGAAGAAAGTAATCCCACAGCCATGCTTGTAGGCATGATCCTGCCCCATCTACCTTCCAGCTGCTCTTCCGGAGTCGATGGCTGTCCATCCTCAGGGAGATGCTCTCACATACATTCTCACAATTTACAGATGGTGATTAGGCTGACTGCATGTCTTTGGCATGGCGGAATCTGCTGGACACTTACACGACACAGAGAAGAGATGCAACCTCCTCACAGTCAGAGACGGGGGATGCAGATATCAGTAAACATTCTGTACTGCAGTCAGGAAACTACGGAGAGTGTCAATGTAGATTCAAAGTCAATAGACTGAAGACCTGTCCTTGTCCTGGATGCATAATATTCAGTTACATTAACATTATTTGGCAGATGCTTCTGTCCAAAGCTATGAGCAAGTGAAGCAAATAGCACTTTATAATCATACATATTGGCAAGGGGTCGTGATTACAGGTAGCATTCACTGAATGACCAGGAGGAAGGGGCACGCATGGCTTCCATCCATTTTCTGTAACTGTTTTTGCTATTCAGGGATGCAGGGGGGCCAGTAGCCTATGGGCGCAGGACAGGGAACAACCCAGGGTGGGGCACCAACCAATCACAGGACGCCGACCCAACACAGGGCGCCGACCCAACACAGGGCGCTGACCCAACACAGGGCACCAACCCATCACAGGACGCCGACCCAACACAGGGCGCCGACCCAACACAGGGCGCCAACCCAACACAGGATGCCAACCCAACACAGGACGCCGACCCAACACAGGGCGCCAACCCATCACAGGGCGCCGACCCAACACAGGGCGCCGACCCAACACAGGGCGCATGCACACACCATGCACTCACACACCATGCACTCACACACCATGCACGCACACACCATGCACTCACACACCATGCATTCACACACCATGCATGCACACACCATGCACTCACACACCATGCACTCACACACCATGCACTCACACACCATGCATTCACACACCATGCACTCACACACCATGCACTCACACACCATGCACGCACACACCATGCACTCACACACCATGCACGCACACACCATGCACTCACACACCATGCACTCACACACCATGCATTCACACACCATGCACTCACACACCATGCACTCACACACCATGCATGCACACACCATGCACTCACACACCATGCACTCACACACCATGCACGCACACACCATGCACTCACACACCATGCATTCACACACCATGCACTCACACACCATGCACTCACACACCATGCACGCACACACCATGCACTCACACACCATGCACTCACACACCATGAACGCACACACCTTGCACTCACACATGTACAATTAACCTCTGCATGTTTTTGGACTGTGCGCGAAAACCTGAGGGGGAGTACCTGAAGGAAACCACACAATGACACAGGGAGAATATGCAAATTCCACACACGGAGCCATGGCACAGACACAAACCCAGATCCCAGTGGTGTGAGGCGACAGTGACAACCACTGCACCTGCAAGCTGGTGGAACACCACTGCACCATCATCCAATAAAATCAAGTGCTGTGAAATGAACATTTATTTGCCGTTTGCACAAGTACAGGATCACTGGAATGCTTCTTTTCACATATTCCATCTTGCTCTCCTCTGAGACACACACACACCGGTGAGAGTGAGGCGACATGTGAGGCGACACCCAGAGACATGTGAATTTCGTCTCAAAATTATAGTTTCATGGACTGGCCTCCCATTTAACTGCCTTGTGCTGAGTGTCCTGGGACAGTCTGCAGGCTTAACTACGCCTTAGGACAAGCTATTCTGGAAAATGGTAATAAAATGATCTATTTTTGACATGCCCTTAATTACGGAGTTTCAATATTGATTTAGGAAAATGTGCACAGCAATTTATCAATGACTTTCATCACAATATGGACCAGCCCTCCTTCATTCTCAGCTTCAGTTAAACACCACAATCATTTGCAATGAAAGTGAAACTCGATGTGCCAAGATAGACAAATTTAAGCTCCAAAAGTCCCATTTCTGGCAGTGAACCGAGGAATTTCCCACCTAACAGGATGTATAATGAATAACAACCATTCACTGTCAAAGCAATACCATTAACTAACATCACTCACCTGTAAAGCATCCCTCCTTTAAGAATTTTGCCACCTGTGGGATTCTGATCAGATCTGCAGGGGTCCCTTAAGTATTGATTAACAGCACTAAGAAATTCAAACAGCACTGACCAGCAGCAGTGAGAGCAGCTGTATGCGTGGGTTTCCAAGCTTTGCCCAAAGCCCCCACCCAGCTGAGTGCAAGTGTAACATGTGCTCGTCACCATTATCCATTTAAAATGATTTACAGAGAGAAAATAAATAAATAAATAAATTAATAAATGGATGATTTACCGAGCCATGGCTGGAATGAATAGTGAAAGGGGAATAACAGCTTTGCCCCCCCCCCCCCCCCAAGGTTCTAGGTGGTAGATGTGCCACTCAGCAGGAGCTCTTGCTCACAACCCACCCATGTGCTGGGGGGCCACATGCAGACCACTCCTGAGGACCACAAATCACCATCAGCAAGACTGGCCTCCGATCTAGCAGGGCTCCTGCACAGAATCAGAATTCAACATCTCAGGAAAAAGACCACAGAGGAATGAGCATCAACCTGGAAATGGGGAGGACTGTACTTCAATGTGCAGTGCTGGGCAGTGAAAAGATTAGCCAACATTAGCTAAGCGCTACAGCAACAGGCATCAAACTGAACAAGTCGGTCAGAGCGTGAATGAAGAAGAGCAGGCGAAGGAACGGCTGAGAAAGCAGAGCCCCATGGGTCGTCATTCTGCCACCTTTGTTTGGATGCTGAGGAGAGTGGTTGCCAGGCAACCGTCGAACAAGGAAAGGCGGAGCTGAACTGCATGGCAACAATGACTGGAGTGAATCAGGGAAGTTCACAGAGGACGACAGCTATTAATATCTGCAGATACGTGCTGGGGGGGTTATTCCTCATTTGAGAAGGGTGGGGTGGCACTGTGATGATGGTTTTGGGCTGGGTCTCAGGCTCGCATGCTTACAGGCACTATATTTACCTAACGGTGTTATTCTGTCAGGCTTTAACTAGAGCAGGGGGTGCGGTGTTCCACAAAGAAGGATTTCTCAGGTAGCTGGGTTAACTTAAGTCATGATTGCCCAATAGGAATGCTCTTTACCTAAACTGTTATTGGGCAATCATGACTTCTAGCTTAAGTTAACCCAGCTAACTGAAAAATCCTGCTTCGTGAAACACCCCCCCAGGTGCCCTAACTAAATTCTGTTTTTTTACATGCAATGGAAAAATAAGCTAGATTGGGAAGGAGGGGCCATAGTGGTTGAGGTGAATCTGGGGGGGGATGCTGGGGGCTATCACTGGTAACAGCCCCCCAGACTGTTAGTCAGATATCCGTCTGACATTGTGAGAACTCACATGCAGTGGCCTTACACCCCACTCTCAGGCAGGTCATGAACACCGAAAATATCTTATATCTGAGGCACAAATTCACCGCAAACAAGTTCTGCCTTAAGAAAAATGATAGGTAATTATGTTTATATAATTTAATATTATGTGATTATGTTTTTGAACAGCCAGAGCTGTTCACTGTTGTCTGCCGTGATGGTTGGAATGACAAGGGCTCAGATGAGTAGCAATGGATGGAGGTTTAGGGAGTGAGGAGCCTGCGGATTCTGCCCTGCAGTATTTATAGGCACAGGACAGGCATCTCATTTACACCAGAAAGAAGAAGATGTAGTTTGAGTCTTTGAGAGATTTGCATTTAAGCTGCTTGGTTGTCTTTCAGGGCCTGTGAATGAGTTTTTTCTGTGTCATTGGGGTACTTGTGTTTCAGCCTGGTCTCTCTGAGTGTGGCTGTAAGTGTGACATTCTGTTCCTGGTGAAGGAGACATTGCTTCCTTCTGGGCACCATTACAGCAGTTTACCTTTTATTTAAAAAAAAAAAAACATAACCTCAGTACCTCAGAAAGAAGACCAGCCGTCTGGCACAAGCCATACTTCAGGTCTGACTGAGGCCCAGCCCACAGTGGCCAGTCAGGAGACTCGGGAGAATCCCCTGTGAGCCGCATAGCCGTGACCCGTTCAGGAAGAAAATGATAAATTCCACAACAATTCAAAACGCTTCAAAACGTTAAGCAAGTTTTCTCAAGCACATACAAAAGACCACGACTGCTCTGCATAGAGAAACACACCAATATGCAAGAGGCCCGTCAGCGTGATCGCGTGTCATTCAGAGCTGAGTGCTCGCAGCTCGCAGTTCGCAGCTCGCAGCTCGCAGTTCGCAGTGGCGGAGGTGCTACAGCTAATCGCTTGCTATCGCTATTCACTGGAAGTTTCTCAAACGAAGGATGTTAGACAGAGACCAGACCGGGCTGAAACTGTTCATTATGTCTT
This sequence comes from Brienomyrus brachyistius, assembly GCF_023856365.1. NCBI lineage: Eukaryota > Metazoa > Chordata > Actinopteri > Osteoglossiformes > Mormyridae > Brienomyrus > Brienomyrus brachyistius. The sequence goes on along the minus strand of NC_064534.1, from coordinate 1,698,088 downwards.
TTATTATTTAGTTTTATCTTGAAATGTCAGTAATAAATTTATTGGGATGATAAGACCTGAACTGTGGCATCATTTATCAAAGTCCTGAGCTGACAGTGAGCCGCAGCCTGTTCCTGTCTGAGCGACATTTCAGGAACCTCTGCCCTTCAGTGACTGAGCTCCTCTTTTCACCTCTCTGTGACTCTCTGTTCTTCCAGCGCTGCCCTTTTCTTTCAAATGCATGGCAGCTAAATGAATAGAGAATAAAATTCCATAGCAAAATGTTTTGCTTCGCTGTTACTTCTGTCTGCAGCGTATATGTGCTTTTAGGAAGGTCAGCCGCTGCCAGCTATCCTGTTAGTTCACTCATTAAGGGAAAAGCACCAGCCCATGATTTACATGCCGGGCACTTTTACCCAGAGTGCTTTGCAAACATTTTTGTCCCTTTCATCCTGAGGCTTAGCCCCCAATGCAGGCTCTGCTCTCGGCAGTATGTCTGCTTGAAGTCCCGCTCCAAATGTTTTATGGTTCTGTTCCAAGGACCCAGGCTGATTTTCCAGTCCGGCCTGCTACAGTCCACTCTAGTCACAGCCTGAGTGCTGCAGACAGTTACCTTACATGACGGACAGTGCTCATATCACAGGAGGAAGCAGAACAGAACGGAAGACCAGGTTTCCAAGCTGTCTAACCTCATAACCCATTTTCTAACACAATTTGGCTGTATGTCATTCCGTATTAGACAAGGTGCTTTGTGATACCCCCCCTCCCCCAACCCGGACACTGGGTTTCAAGGAATGCAGGTTGTAGGGGGCACAGCTGAGCTACCAGTGATCTAACTTCATGCTTGGTCATTTTTTGCTTGAGCTCTTGGTGGCCAACAAGCATCAAACGAAGGGACGGGAACCAGACTGACCTCAGGAAGGAGTCACTACTGGGGGAAGCTAACTGGCAGGACGGGGTCCTGTATTTGGTAGCTATTAACCACAAAAATGAAAGCGGATGGAAAGCTATCCTAAGCACAGGGGCAGGCTTGGTGTGAGGTCTCCAGTGGGCAAACCACAGTGTGTGTTTATAAAAATACACATCACTGCAACACTAATCAGGAAAGGCAGCTAATGAGCCTAATGACCGCCGCTCGGGGCCAGAGCATGCAGGCGCAGTGCTGAGTGATCAAACGGGAAACAAAGGAATGCGGACTGGCAAACGAAAACAGGGGCTTGGCACAGAGGTACCCACCCTCAATGAGGGCATTTCTGCCCCCGGCCAGGGCTGCATGCTGTAGAGAAGCCAACAGGACCAACGCCAACATGATCTGAGACCCAGGAAGGCTTCTTTTAAACTCCCCTGGCGGCACGATGCTGAGCAGTAAGCCGCCCTGCCATGGAAAAGGTACATGTGAAAGACAGATGAAGCAGCCATGGCTGTGCACTCCCCCCTCCCCACATGCCCGGGTCCCAGCCCTGACTCGTCTCGCCCTTCAGGCTAAGGGACACCCCATCACATGGCGGATTCGCATTCAGCCAGGTTGTTCACCATTCCCATTGGGAGCCACGGCCACCATTTTGCTGTGAAAAATTCTGTTGGATTTACAGAAAATAAGGAGTGATGGGCGTGGTCAGTAGAGGAGTCACGGCAGGTAAAGCACTGCTTAGTAAAAACAAGGAAAGACACGGTCCACCTCTCGTTTCAGCCCTCCTGTGACTCACTCCAGCTGCCTCTCATCTGCTCCTTCATCAGTAGTGTATAAAGTGCCTCCCAGTCTTGTGCTCCCCAGTCCAGTCATTGATGTTGCTCCCCACTTGTGCTCCAGAGTTAATCTCGTGTTTCAGCCCTGTCCGATCCTCACCCTCCTGTTTCACCCCCCTGCGGTTGGAATTTTCCATTTCTGTTACGGCTTCCCTCAATAAAAGCCCTCTTCATTCCTTCCTGCGCTTACCCTCACCTCCTTCCTCGCCCATATGTGACAACTTAGCATTATAGATTATGATATGATTATTATTGAAATGTAAAATAATTTTTCAAAGCTAAAGAAACTGCAATGTTTTGAACAACTCACCATTACAGACTGATTCTGTGATGATTGAAATGTAAAACAAATGTAATAAACAATATTCACTTTTAAGTGAAAAGCTGAATGCAGGACTTTTTCTTTGATAGTAATTTTACTGTGTGGTGACCTTAGTTTGTCCATATCTGTGATGTGAAACTGCAGCTGTGAAATTCAAACAGCAGATGAAGCTCTGACCCTTTCAGATCGAATGTATGAACGCAGCCGTAACGATCAGCTCACTAACAGTTACTTTTAATCATTAATCCATATTCATATAATTTACTTCACTGTGTGTGGGCTGCAGGCCGCTAGCATGTATAACACACCTGGGGCAAGGACAGATAAACTATGAGCTAGGCAGGCATACTGTGCACTTCTCCACATGCATGTGATGGACTTGTACTAGATGTTTTGACAGATTGCTTGTCTTTCTGCCGCTACATCAAAACACTTGTTGCACTTGTTGCAGGGTGCATTGTCATGTAATTATACTTTTGAACGTTTAGTTCTCTCCGCCATCTTCACTAAAAGCATGGTCTGTGTGTGTGTGTGTGCACATGTGTGTGTGTGTGCACGTGTGTGTGTGTGTGTGTGCACGTGTGTGTGTGTGTGTGTGTGTGTGTGTGCACGTGTGTGTGTGCACGTGTGTATGTGCACGTTGCTGCATGTGAGAGAGAGCAAGAAAGAGAGCAAGAGTCACTGAGCTGCCCCGTGTCCCACCTCACCTCACCCCACCCATTCCTAGCAATGAATTAGCAATCTGGCAGCCCTGGTAGCTAAGCTCCACCACACCGCACGTTATCTTACAACACATGCCTGACAGAGAGCTGTGATCGACAGGAGATGAAAATCACCTTTTCAGGGTTTAGACCATGTAAAGAACTCTTATGCTTTAAAGGGTTTCTTGTTTTCTGACCACATGGCCAACAACACAGCTGTATGTATACATTCGGTGGAAGCACTTTTATTTTCAATTCAATTCAATTAAATTTCAATTTAATATTATTTGTATAGTGCAATATTTTCACAACATTACATGATCTCAAAGCGCTTTACCTTATCCTCGCCCAATGCCCCCAGCAAGCAAGCAAGGGCAACATTGGCAAGAAAAACTCCTTGGGACCAGACTCAAAGGGATCCCATCCTCCAGGGGGCAGCAGAGGAAACCCAAACCCTAACCAGACCCAAAGGGGGAGCCCGTCCTCCAGGGGGCAGCAGAGGAAACCCTAACCCTAACCAGACCCAAAGGGGGAGCCCATCCTCTAGGGGCCACCTGGGCTTGTGTTCCACCCCCCACAGGAAGGCCAAGGTACAAGGAACACCACTGAACACCACTAACACAAATAGCACATGAGACAACCCCCCCCCCCCACCCCCCTCGCAGTCTGTAGGAAAAAACACCGGCCTGACACACAGATAAGCCCAGCCTACTCATACACACTGATAAGAGGTACTGCTGTCCTGGCCTCATGTCCTGCAGATAACACACCCAAAATGAGACACTTCAATAAGCGCCCCCCCCCCCCCCACCCCGACAAAAATAAAAACCCCATTTTCATACATCATAGGCTATCATGGGCGTATTTGTTGTTTTTCTCTTCACCAAGGGAACCTGCAAGAATTCCAGAGAACTCGCACTTCTGTACAAATGGTAAATAAAGTTTCAGTTACATTGAGTTCAGCTCATTTCACTGCTTGGTTAGATGACCTGACGTGTAAGACCGACTTGAGTTTTTGTTTCCTGTATTCTGGGCCGCGACCCAGGATTGGTCTGTCACCCTTCACGAGTAAATGTTTGGTCCCTCTCCCTTCCTGGATGGCCACAGCACCATCTTCACGCTCTGGGCTGTGACAAAGCATCTGGGGACCACTGGGACATGTAAACACGCTCTAACAACTTAGCTCGCACCATGCAACCAGGCGATGCTCTGGAAAGCCTCCATCAATGCCGAGAGCCTTCAGACACGTCTTTGCAGCAAGCTGAGCCTCGTCACACACGGCCGACCACTTGCCGCTGCTCCCTGAACCTCGGCACACACCACTGACCACTTGCCGCTGCTCCCTGAACCTCGGCACACACGCCTGACCGACCACTTGCTGCTGCTCCCTGAGCCTCCCCACACACAGCCAACCGACCACTTGCTGCTGCTCCCTGAACCTCGGCACACACGCCCGACCGTCCACTTGCTGCTACTCCCTGAGCCAAAATGCCACCTGTATGTTTTCTAGGTTTTTGTTACCGGAAAAAAACATGCAGCTCCTAATGTAATTGGATTTAGTCGGGTACAGAATAATCCCAGCCAATACTAGGGGTTTGAGATCCCAAAGTCAATGTCGACTGAAAGAGTCCAACAGTAGGAGGAAAAGACCCTCCAAATTAGTCTCACAGGAAAATCCACACCTCTGGAATATATCTTCTTTTGCCCTCTGCTAAGCCTCGTATGTGTGGACATCAAGATAGATTCCCTAACATACCAAAAAAGCGGCTTTTGTTACATGAATTCATGGCAAAACATCCCATTTTGAACAATGACACCTTGACACAAGACCCTCCCCAGGACCCATTAATGCTGAAATCCCATTTAGTAGTGCAGTGAAAAACTCTGACACCACGTGACTCCCTCTGCAACTCATCACCACCAACACCTTTTGAGCGGGAGAGGCAGAATGAGTCAGAGGGCTGGAAATGCGTCTCGTTCCTGCGTCGTGATCTAATTACTTGCACGTAGAACACCCCCCCCCACCACACACACACACACAGAAGGTCGTCCCAGCTGCACAGCAATGCCAAGCACTTTCCATGCAGATGGAATTCATTGTGCTTACAGGGCTTCCTCTCCCAGGCACAAACAGGTGTAGGCTTAGCCCCATTTTAGGGCTGTCAGGTGTGTACAGGGCATGGGTATCCTGGGGTGGCACCCAGTGACCATCTCCTGCACTCACTCCCCATGTTCACACTCCTGGCTGCACATTCAGCTAAGACTTCATTACCTGAGGTCAACAGTCCATCTCATTCTCCTTTTACCTGAAAAATATCCTTCCTCTCTACTCTTTCCCAACTGGAGTGGGTCTTACCGAGACGACACAGATGTCCGCTGTCCATGAATATCTACACGTAGGCGTAAACTTTGCAGCTGCTAACACTAAAGACAGCTGACTGTTTACATCCATCCATCTGTTTTCTAACCACTTATCTTAGTTGGTTTTCTAAGGATTCTACTAATGTACTTTGTGTAAATGAATTTTAGTGCCCCGTAAATACTTCTGTCTAACTTGACATATGCACCCAATATTAGAGCCAGTTTTGTATTTTTTTTTACATATTCAATTCAGGATCAGTACCTCCCTCAAGGGCACAATAACAGGCCACTTCTTGTAACCTGTTTTGTGTTACATGGGCAGGTCCCCAAACTAACCCCCCTTCCACATTTCTGCATAAACTCCCCACCCCACCCCGCGATCATTAACCATTGCAGGACGCACCCTGTTTCGTGGAAAGGGACACAGACCTGTAACTGGGAGTCAGGTCACCCTGGAAATCAGCTGCGTGCATGTTGAAGGAGTCAAAGTGGAACTAAAAAAAGCAACCCCCCCCCCCCCCCCCCCCCCGCCCCACAAGTCTGTCTGTTTCCATCATGCCAGTGCCGCCAGGATACGTAGATAAGGTGCTGGGGGGCATTCCAGCTCCCCAGCAGCAGGGCTAACGTGTGTCTCAAATACATATTCATTTACCAAAGCACACCCCCCCCCCCACGTCCGCTGCCACTCAGCTACAAGTGTGACTGTAGTGGGAAAGTGATTCGCATAATTCATAATTCTGTCACTGTTGCAGAGATGCTGGCATGACCTGTGACAGATTAGCAGGTAATTCTGTGCATCCCCACGTTAAGGTCGTGCCCCCTATGCAGTGTGTCACATAGGAAACAACTCAGGGCCTCCAACCCTGGGATCGCAGAGCTCGATTGAAGGTCCAATGTTTTGTAGCCAGTAAGCGGCACAGCAGATAGATCAACAATATCTCCATAACGGATCGCTGCAAGTCCACCAGCAAGCTGAGAACCTATAAGGTCAGAAATAAGGTGCACATCAACTAGACGTCACCATCAGCACACTGCATATACACCAGGATCTTCACCATCAGCACACTGCATATGCACCAGGATCTTCACCATCAGCACACTGCATATACACCTGGATCTTCACCATCAGCACACTGAATATACACCAGGATCTTCACCATCAGCACACTGCATATGCACCAGGATCTTCACCATCAGCACACTGCATATACACCTGGATCTTCACCATCAGCACACTGCATATGCACCAGGATCTTTACCATCAGCACACTGCATATACACCAGGATCTTCACCATCAGCACACTGCGTATGCACCAGGATCTTCAACATCAGCACACTGCATATGCACCAGGATCTTCACCATCAGCACACTGCATATGCACCAGGATCTTCACCATCAGCACACTGCATATGCACCAGGATCTTCACCATCAGCACACTGCGTATGCACCAGGATCTTCACCATCAGCACACTGCATATGCACCAGGATCTTCACCATCAGCACACTGCATATACACCTGGATCTTCACCATCAGCACACTGCATATGCACCAGGATCTTCATCATCAGCACACTGCATATACACTGGGATATTCACCGGCTCACAGACTGGTATCAGAGTATTCCGAGCTGGACGCCGCCCTCCCAAGCTGGGGCTTATGCATGTGCCGTACCGGCTCACAGACTGGTATCAGAGTATTCCGAGCTGGACGCCGCCCTCCCAAGCTGGGGGTTATGCATGTGCCGTACCGGCTCACAGACTGGTATCAGAGTATTCCGAGCTGGACGCCGCCCTCACAAGCTGGGGGTTATGCATGTGCCGTACCGGCTCACAGACTGGTATCAGAGTATTCCGAGCTGGACGCCGCCCTCACAAGCTGGGGGTTATGCATGTGCCGTACCGGCTCACAGACTGGTATCAGAGTATTCCGAGCTGGACGCCGCCCTCACAAGCTGGGGGTTATGCATGTGCCGTACCGGCTCACAGACTGGTATCAGAGTATTCCGAGCTGGACGCCGCCCTCCCAAGCTGGGGGTTATGCATGTGCCGTACCGGCTCACAGACTGGTATCAGAGTATTCCGAGCTGGACGCCGCCCTCACAAGCTGGGGGTTATGCATGTGCCGTACCGGCTCACAGACTGGTATCAGAGTATTCCGAGCTGGACGCCGCCCTCACAAGCTGGGGGTTATGCATGTGCCGTACCGGCTCACAGACTGGTATCAGAGTATTCCGAGCTGGACGCCGCCCTCACAAGCTGGGGGTTATGCATGTGCCGTACCGGCTCACAGACTGGTATCAGAGTATTCCGAGCTGGACGCCGCCCTCACAAGCTGGGGGTTATGCATGTGCCGTACCGGCTCACAGACTGGTATCAGAGTATTCCGAGCTGGACGCCCTCACAAGCTGGGAGTTATGCATGTGCCGTACCGGCTCACAGACTGGTATCAGAGTATTCCGAGCTGGACGCCCTCACAAGCTGGGGGTTATGCATGTGCCGTACCGGCTCATAGACTGGTATCAGAGTATTCCGAGCTGGACGCCGCCCTCACAAGCTGGGGGTTATGCATGTGCCGTACCGGCTCACAGACTGGTATCAGAGTATTCCGAGCTGGACGCCGCCCTCACAAGCTGGGAGTTATGCATGTGCCATACCGGCTCACAGACTGGTATCAGAGTATTCCGAGCTGGACGCCGCCCTCACAAGCTGGGGGTTATGCATGTGCCATACCGGCTCACAGACTGGTATCAGAGTATTTCGAGCTGGACGCCCTCACAAGCTGGGGGTTATGCATGTGCCGTACCGGCTCACAGACTGGTATCAGAGTATTCCGAGCCGGACGCCCTCACAAGCTGGGGGTTATGCATGTGCCGTACCGGCTCACAGACTGGTATCAGAGTATTCCGAGCCGGACGCCCTCACAAGCTGGGGGTTATGCATGTGCCGTACCGGCTCACAGACTGGTATCAGAGTATTCCGAGCCGGACGCCCTCACAAGCTGGGGGTTATGCATGTGCCGTACCGGCTCACAGACTGGTATCAGAGTATTCCGAGCCGGACGCCCTCACAAGCTGGGGGTTATGCATGTGCCGTACCGGCTCACAGACTGGTATCAGAGTATTCCGAGCCGGACGCCCTCACAAGCTGGGGGTTATGCATGTGCCGTACCGGCTCACAGACTGGTATCAGAGTATTCCGAGCCGGACGCCCTCACAAGCTGGGGGTTATGCATGTGCCATACCGGCTTACAGACTGGTATCAGAGCATTCCGAGCTGGACGCCCTCACAAGCTGGGGGTTATGCATGTGCCGTACCGGCTCACAGACTGGTATCAGAGCATTCCGAGCTGGACGCCCTCACAAGCTGGGGGTTATGCATGTGCCGTACCGGCTCACAGACTGGTTTTGTTCGCAGATCAGTGACCCTTTTTCACTGACAGCCCGTTCGTTTAACCCCATGAAAGAATAGCCGACGACTTTAGATGAGTTACGATAATTGCCGTCTTTGTATTAATAACGAGAACCTCTTGGGGGGCCAATATAACGCTTTTTAAAGTGACCAGGTGAGGCGAGACGAAGCCTGAATCATATTCATAATAAGACATGCTAGTTTCCAGAATGGATGTCGCCTCTGAAAGCAGTAAATCGGTGTATTTCAAACACATTAAAGGATTTTTTTCGGGACAACAAAATCATGGCGATCTGGTATAGTGAACATTACAAATCAATTAAAAAGGAAAATTTGCAAAATCACTAAAAAAAGCATTAAATGGGTTGCAGCCTGACAATGTGATAACGGCAGAATGGGCTTCGAAAGCCTGTTTGTGTAATATGAATTTAGCCCATGGAACACAATAACTGTCCCTTAGGGATAATTCATAAAATGAACTTATTCAGATATAATAAAGGCTTTAAAGGCCCACTGCACAGCTCCTCGGCATGTGTCACTTCAGTGTTAGCGATATTTTAAAATCAAACCTTCCGACTCTACGCGCCAGGACTCTGTAGAAACATTCAATAAACACTTAAAATTACCTAGTTGCCAACCATGCTCCCTATCTTGATTTATGTACAAGTAACGCATCAGTTTATTCACACCTAAAATGTTACGTTTTAAACAGTTTAATTAAAAATAAAATTACACCCCAACCCATGGCAGCTTCTGCCATAACAGCATTGCACTTTGCGAAACCCAAGGCATTACCATGCACTAAAATGTATTTTCAAAACTAATAAAAATAATAAAGAAAGAAAGAGCGATAGTTCTTACTTGGCATACTACCGCTAATGACGAGCAGGGCGGCGCAGAGAAGCAGCCCCGGGAGGAAGGAGCGCCGGGGCCGGATCTCGGCAGCGCTATTCGGGCACAGCATCCTTACGGCTTAGGACTCGGATGCGGGGGGTAGGGGCTGATCATTCCCCTGCCTCCCCCCCACCTCACTCCCCAAACGTAGAAAATCTGAAGCTGTCACCAAAGAAGGAGAGCCGAAATGATGCGCCTGGGATGCCCTTGTTGTGGTGCACGGCACCGGAGACGCAGCAGTCCGTCCGCGATCCTGAAGGACGCGCGCAGGCCGTGACGTCACAGCCCCCATTCATCGGCCGCTGGTCGGGCGGTGCGCTGCTGACGCAACGCAGCTGCTGCTGGGGGCGGAACGTAATGAGGCGTCAGGGAGACGATGAACCGCTAGCAGAACAATGGATACGGTACTGATATGTTATTTTAAAGTCTGCATGTCCAGGCCCCAAGGAGGACTGACGTATTATACTCACAGCCAGACAATACATTCACAACATGGCTACTCATCAGCTAGGGTCTGGGTCCTATAGGCCATGAAATTGCTGTCACAAGGTTGGATGTCGTTTGCACAGTGGAAATTATCCATCCATCCATTTTCCAGCCATAATACATTCTGAAATTTATTATTATTATCATTATTATTATTATTAGTAGTAGTAGTAGTAGTAGTAGTAGTAGTAGTAGGGTTGGTAGTATTCATTTTGGCGATCCACGTCTTAAAAAACACTCGTAAAATTGTATTTATCGAATCTACACCGATTTTCCCGGAAGATGTGATGTCACAACTGACATTCACTGTTAAACAGAAGTTAGGTTGAGACGTGGCTGGCTTCTGGAGAGAGATCCATCAAGAGTCCCAATGCATTTGGCTTTTCTGCTATTAATTATGAATATCAAGTGACCCCAATTTGAGATCATGCCGCCGGCCGGGGGGGGGGGGGGGCGAGGGGTGTAGTCCCGCCGATATATGGTTCGGGAACATTCCAAAATTCTTACTCATGGTTGCCTGCAATCTGTGTATGTGTTCTCTACGATATTCAGATGTATAAATGAATTCTGTATGAATTCTATAGAGGCGCATTTTCACATGTTGTTTGGAGTGAAGGTGAAGTTCACGTGCACGAGTATTTTACGTAACGTAATTATACTAACTTTTTCAAGGCATCAGCATTTGGTTTTCTCAATCCGTGATCTTAATTCTTACTATTTTTTAGTTTTGTCTCAGGAGTTACTGTAGGAAAGAACTGCACGATCTTTTAAAATGAACATTCGCAAAGTGTATCCCGAGTGGTTACAATAAGGTGGGTTTTTCTGACTTCCAAAACATGCAAAATTTCCACATTTGTTCGCTATTATTTTATTGATTATCTTTGTTTTACATTTCTGTAGCGTATGTAAATGCGTATTTCAAAGAATGAAATGTTTAAAAACAACACGATAGATCTATTCGCAATTTCATTATCTTACTTTCTGATGCGTATACGCTCTTATTTTATATTTACACAGCAGTTACCAAATTTTGTGATGCACCTTATTGTTTACTGTAGTGCCTTTTGCCTAAAATTGAACGGTGATTTTTCTGCTTTTTCAGAAGCCACACTCAGCTTAATCTGAGGTCAGATGTGTAAACTAGCCACCCCTTTGCCAGACCTGACCTGTATATATCAGTTATGAAATATTTCCAGAATTATAATATCTATTCTAGTGGAGTCTTTTTGACTGCAGAGTCACCGTGATTTCTTTGATTGGGATCACAACATCTAATGGTCACTTTCAGAAATTGTGACCCTGCTGAAGCTGATTAAGACACTAGGTCATGAAATGTTTCCGATATGATGGCAATGATGGTGAAGTCACCTGAAATGTTTTGGGCTGTCGAGTCACTGTTTTTTCCTCGATTTTCATGGAGCCACAACATCGGATTTTGTGACGCCATATAAATCAAGGGAAAAAAACGGTGACTCGCTAATCAAAAATGGCGGCACCCAGGGGCATTGTATTAAACAAGACATGTTCAGATTGCAGAAATCCAGATTGCAATATATGTTATCATTTCCAATAACACAACTGAAAAAATAAAACAAACTTCTTAAGTTCACATCTGATTTATCGCAAGGATCAGATATGTCCGGAAATCTGATATAATAGGTAATCGGCTCTCTGGTGTCGAATTTTGGAACATATCTTCTCCGGCTCAAAACAGAGTATTCAGAGACTATTGTGGCTTTTAAATGATAAATTGCATACATTATTCATTCTTAAAGCAGCAGCATGTACCAATATCTCGGACTAAAGTTGGTAACTGTATTGCACACTGCAGAGATTTCCCTATGCCGTCCTGTTGCTAACTTTAATTCATTAATTATGATAACGTCACCTGGCTCACACAGGGCTCTATGACATCCCTGTGGTCTATGCCTTTTCCTCCCTAAACATGTCCAGTGCTGAAAAGGAAACAGACAATTAATTTCACACGATGTATTAGAAAAAAAATACATTGTGGATAAATATTAAAGATAAGTATTACGACAGAATAACCACGATGCCGCCCACAGAACCAGGAATCTACTGCCCCCTGGTGGCTGCTGACGTGGTTCAGCACCACGGACAGCAGCCATTTGTTAAAAGTTCAGCACCTTCACACTGGATTTGCGGTTAAAAACTGCCCCAGTCAAAGTTCTCCACGTCTGGCTTTCTCTCACAGCTTCGGCTGGTTCAGGCACTGGAGGGTTTCATCAGCAGCCAAAAAGAGGAGTCACCCAGAGGCAGAGTGGTAAACAGCCCTGTCTGGCTATTGCTCTGTAATACTGTCTCTGGGTCAAACACAGAACTGTGGCCTGACAGGAGGGTATTGCTGGCCTGTGCCCTCTACACCAGATATATATTATTGTTTGGCCATTACTGGCGTTACTGATGAGTGCATACTGACTGATGTGAGGCATTACTGACGAGCGTATAGGGACTGGTGTGAGGCATTACTGACGAGCGTATAGGGACTGGTGTGAGGCGTTACTGATGAGTGCATAAGGACTGGTGTGAGGCGTTACTGATGAGTGCATATGGACTGGTGTGAGGCGTTACTGATGAGTGCATAGGGACTGTGTGAGGCGTTACTGATGAGAGCATAGGGACTGGTGTGAGGCGTTACTGATGAGTGCATAGGGACTGTGTGAGGAGTTACTGATGAGTGCATAGGGACTGGTGTGAGGTGTTACTGACGAGTGCATATGGACTGGTGTGAGGCGTTACTGACGAGTGCATATGGACTGGTGTGAGGCGTTACTGACGTGTGCATAGGGACTGGTGTGAGGCGTTACTGACGTGTGCATAGGGACTGGTGTGAGGCATTACTGACGAGTGCATATGGACTGGTGTGAGGTGTTAATGATAAGTGCATAGGGACTGTGTCAGGTGTTACTTATGAGTGCATAGGGACTGTGTCAGGTGTTACTTATGAGTGCATATGTACTGTGTCAGGTGTTACTTATGAGTGCATATGGACTGTGTGAGGTGTTACTGATGAGTGCATATGGACTGGTGTGAGGCGTTACTGATGAGTGCATAGGGACTGGTGTGAGGTGTTACTGATGAGTGTATTTGGACTGTGTGAGGTGTTACTGATGAGTGCATATGGACTGGTGTCAGGAGTTACTGATAAGTGCATATAGACTGGTGTGAGGCGTTACTGACGAGTGCATATGGACTGTGTGAGGCGTTACTGATGAGTGCATATGGACTGGTGTGAGGTGTTACTGATGAGTGCATAGGGACTGGTGTGAGGCGTTACTGACGAGTGCATATGGACTGTGTGAGGCGTTACTGATGAGTGCATATGGACTGGTGTGAGGTGTTACTGATGAGTGCATAGGGACTGGTGTGAGGCGTTACTGACGAGTGCATATGGACTGGTGTGAGGCGTTACTGAAGAGTGCATATGGAGTGGTGTGAGGTGTTACTGACAGGTGCATAGGGACTGGTGTGAGGCGTTACTGACAAGTGCATAGGGACTGGCACGTGGCATTACTAACAAGTGCATAGGGACTGGCACGTGGCATTACTGAGGAATGCGTAGGGACGGGCACGTGGCATTACTGACGAGTGCGTAGGGATGGGCACGTGGCATCATTGACGAGTGCGTAGGGACTGGCACGTGGCATCACTGATGAGTGCGTAGGGACGGGCACGTGGCATTACTGAGGAGTGCGTAGGGACGGGCACGTGGCATTACTGAGGAGTGCGTAGGGAGTGGCACGTGGCATTACTGAGGAGTGCGTAGGGACGGGCATGACTTGATGTGTAAGGAGCAGGGTTAAAGACTTAGGTCTGTGTCCAGAAGGATGTGGCTCCAAATACTATGCCTGGCAGTGTAGTTTTCCATCACTCTGGACAAAATTGCCTGTTAAATGTAAGACCTCTGCTAGTCAACATGTACAAACTGAAATATGGCAGTAAGTAGGGCTGTGCAATATGACGATATATATATCGGACGATGAAGTAACAACATTTATCGTGTCAAATTATGTTCTATCGTCTGTTTCTTGCTATTGCAAAATACACTGTTTACACCATCATCTTTCCATAATTTGGGTGACGGTTTCCAATGTTTCACGCCACTGCATGGGATGTCGCACTTGTTTTTATTGGATAGATGAGTGTGACACAGAAATATGTACCATGATCCGCAAATTTTTAAATATCCACAAATATATATTTTCCAATTTGTGTTCTGTAAAATCATATCCAAAAAATATGGACTGATTCGTGCACGTGAAGCAAACTTGGTGGTCAGAGCACAAGGGCAGTCGCAGGCAGCACCGCCGGAGTTGGGGGGGCAAGGGTCCTGCTCAAGGGTCCCTGGACATGTGACTGTTCTGCTGAGGCCAGGTCTCAAACCGGTGACCTTCTGATGACACGCACAGAGGGTTAGCCCTACCAGCAGGATCATGCAAACTCCACACACAGATAGCCAGTGTTAAGATTCAAAGACCCAAGCTTGGAGACGATGAGCTTTTATTTTAGTTTAATTACCGGGAGCTCCGGAGATCAAAGACACTTTGATCAAAGACACTGCTACAGTTAGGTGCAGCTAAAGACAAAACTTCAAGAAAAGTTTACAGTCTTAAAATTAGCGAATGATTTTATTTATTCTTCTAAAATGCGTAAATCTCTGATACTGATTTGCTGTCACTTCATATACACAATAAAGATCAAATCAGAACCTGACGTCCTGGCAGATTTTCAGCGCTAGGGGGCGCCTACGCCTTTATAAAGATTTAACGCTGACTTGCTAAACCGAAGATGTACGATAGCAGCAGGCTTTCCCAAACAGTCATGAAATTCAGCAGTACGCAGATGATCTGCTTCACTTAAAAATATCATTATTATAAGTCGCTTAATTAAAAAAAATACATTTGCACTTTTCGTCTGAAGTGCTATTTTCTATTAATACTAGTGACAAATTTGTAACGGGTTTACTTAATATTTATCATACCTCTAGAAAAAATGCTTTATTATAGTGCAATTTTATTCAGATAACTATATTTTGGTCCAATGGTTGTCTTATAATGATACACAGCAAATCAAAACACTATTATTGTTACATCAGTAGAACGTGTGCACTAGCGAGTGAAAGTCTGGGCTCAGAAGTTCCCAACAGTGCAACACAGCAAATAAATACAAACTGTACATAGAACATTAACTGCACAACAATATGCACTGTACATATTCATAAAATACAATTCGCAATAAACATTCTGTGCAGACTGTTGGTCCAATAACAACCGCAAATACCAACAATCATTGCATTGATTTACAACTAAGATTCACCTGGGTGAAATAAAATTGGTCTTCTGACTAAAAAGATTCAAGAACAACAGGTCAACAGCTGCGTGGTATAATACGTAATATTGCTCATTATCAATTAGAACATTAAAATGATACTCAGAGATTCACAGTTATGCTTTGATCCATGTCGATTTAAGTAACGTTATTTACTAATGTTAATGTATTTTTTACTGGCTTCCATAAGAGGGAGCCCATTTGCATAACCCAGCATGGTCCACGATATTGTAAATAGCCCTTCTCTGTCTTCTTGTTGCCAGTTGTGTCCGAAAGATGGTTCGTATAATGATCGTGATCCCTGTCCGCTCCTCGCTTGTCTCCGTTGGTTCTGTAAATACCTACCGTGTGTGCGACCTTTTATATTCGCATATCAGAGCTCTGGTTCTCACTATTTGCCTGTAAGCACCGCTTGGCGCCGTTTCTGACTGATGTCCTGCTTGTACGTGTGGGTTTGGCAGTA
Source organism: Brienomyrus brachyistius (assembly GCF_023856365.1). Classification (NCBI taxonomy): domain Eukaryota; kingdom Metazoa; phylum Chordata; class Actinopteri; order Osteoglossiformes; family Mormyridae; genus Brienomyrus; species Brienomyrus brachyistius. The sequence goes on along the minus strand of NC_064534.1, from coordinate 1,682,376 downwards.
TTATGCGAGATGTCCCATACGTAGTGTCTAGTCGTTGTGTTCGCTGTGTATGTCAGGTCTTTACTGCCTTGTGATAGACCTCTCCTTCCCTGGGCGGGTGTTCAGTGCCCTTTGGTACCATTTCTCAGTAGATAACTGCCGCTGTTCCGGTCATCCAGTGTTAAGCATGAAGGTGTTTATTATGTGTGGTGTAGCTCAGCACTATTTATAACAGTATGTTGTTGTGTTTGCCTTTCTCTTTGATTTCTATACTGAACAAAAATATAAACGCAACACTCTTGTTTCTGCTCCCATTTTTCATGAGATGGACTTAAAGATCTACAATTCATTCCAGATACACAATATTACCATTTCTCTCAAACATTTCTCACAAATCAGTCTAAATGTGTGATAGTGAGCACTTCTGCTTTGCTGAGATAATCCATCCCACCTCACAGGTGTGCCACATCAAGATGCTGATCTGACATCATGGGTAGTGCACAGGTGTACCTTATACTGCCCACAATAAAAGGCCACCCTGGAATGTGCAGTTTTTTGCTTTATTGGGGGTCTGGGGACTCAGAACCGGTCAGTATCTGGTGTGACCACCATTTGCCTCATGCAATGCAACACATCTTCTTCGCATAGAGTTTATCAGATTGTCAATTGTGGCCTGTGGAATGTTGGTCCACTCCTCTTCAATGGCTGTGCGAAGTTGTTGGATATTAGTGGGAACTGGTACACGCTGTCGTATACGCCGGTCAAGCACATCCCAAACATGCTCAACGGGTGACATGTCCGGTGAGTATGCTGGCCATGCAAGAACTGGGACATTTTCAGCTTCCAAGAACTGTGTACAGATCCTTGCAACATGGGGCCGTGCATTATCTGTCTGAGTGGCTGGTCTCAGACGATCTTGGAGGTGAACCTGCTGGATGTGGAGGTCCTGGGCTGGTGTGGTTACACGTGGTCTGCGGTTGTGAGGCCGGTTGGATGTACTGCCATATTCTCTGAAACGCCTTTGGAGACAGCTTATGGTTGAGAAATGAACATTCAATGCACGAGCAACAGATCTGGTTGACATTCCTGCTGTCCGCATGCCAATTGCACGCTCCCTCAATGCTTGTGGCATCTGTGGCATTTTGCTGTGAGACAAAACTGCACATTCCAGGGTGGCCTTTTATTGTGGGCAGTATAAGGTACACCTGTGCACTACCCATGATGTCAGATCAGCATCTTGATGTGGCACACCTGTGAGGTGGGATGGATTATCTCAGCAAAGCAGAAGTGCTCACTATCACACATTTAGACTGATTTGTGAGAAATGTTTGAGAGAAATGGTAATATTGTGTATCTGGAATGAATTGTAGATCTTTAAGTCCATCTCATGAAAAATGGGAGCAAAAACAAAAGTGTTGCGTTTATATTTTTGTTCAGTGTATTTAAAGATTAAGGTAAACAGAACATCATCATTGACTACGAGTGAGTGAGACAGATGCAGTTTTGTGGGAGGGTGAATGGCAGGACGGGGCTCTGCATGTACAGCACAGACAATCACACAGTGTCTATCTCTTCTCTCCATGTGAATCTCATAGGCACTTGCAGGCTCTCTATTCCTTGTGTATCATCAGTAACGCCTCACACAGTCCCTATGCACTCATCAGTAACGCCTCACACAGTCCCTATGCACTCGTCAGTAACACCTCACACAGTCCCTATGCATTCGTCAGTAACACCTCACACAGTCCCTATGCACTCGTCAGTAACGCCTCACACCAGTCCCTATGCACTCGTCAGTAATGCCTCACACCAGTCCCTATGCACTCGTCAGTAACGCCTCACACAGTCCCTATGCACTCGTCAGTAACGCCTCACACAGTCCCTATGCACTCGTCAGTAACGCCTCACACAGTCCATATGCACTCGTCAGTAACGCCTCACACAGTCCATATGCACTCCTCAGTAACGCCTCACACAGTCCATATGCACTCATCAGTAACACCATACACAGTCCCTATGCTCTCATCAGTAACGCCTCACACCAGACCCAATGCACTCATCAGTAACACCTCACACAGTCCCTATGCTCTCATCAGTAACGCCTCACACCAGTCCCTATGCACTCATCAGTAACACCTCACACAGTCCCTATGCTCTCATCAGTAACGCCTCACACCAGTCCATATGCACTCATCAGTAACACCTCACACAGTCCCTATGCTCAAATCAGTAACGCCTCACACCAGTCCCTATGCACTCATCAGTAACGACTCACACAGTCCCTATGCACTCATCAGAAACGCCTCACACCAGTCCCTATGCACTCATCAGTAACGACTCACACAGTCCATATGCACTCATCAGAAACGACTCACACAGTCCCTATGCACTCATCAGTAACGCCTCACACAGTCCATATGCACTCATCAGTAACACCTCACACCAGTCCCTATGCACTCGTCAGTAACGCCTCACACCAGTCCATATGCACTCGTCAGTAACGCCTCACACCAGTCCATATGCACTCATCAGTAACGCCTCACACCAGTCCCTATGCACTCGTCAGTAACGCCTCACACCAGTCCATATGCACTCATCAGTAACACCTCACACCAGTCCATATGCACTCGTCAGTAACACCTCACACCAGTCCATATGCACTCGTCAGTAACACCTCACACCAGCCCATATGCACTCGTCAGTAACGCCTCACACCAGTCCCTATGCACTCGTCAGTAACGCCTCACACAGTCCCTATGCACTCGTCAGTAACACCTCACACCAGTCCATATGCTCTCATCAGTAACACCTCACACCAGTCCATATGCACTCGTCAGTAACACCTCACACCAGCCCATATGCACTCGTCAGTAATGCCTCACACCAGTCCCTATGCTCTCATCAGTAACCCCTCACACCAGTCCATATGCACTCATCAGTAACACCTCACACCAGCCTATATGCACTCGTCAGTAACGCCTCACACCAGTCCATATGCACTCATCAGTAACACCTTACACAGTCCCTATGCACTCGTCAGTAACACCTCACACCAGTCCATATGCTCTCATCAGTAACACCTTACACAGTCCCTATGCACTCGTCAGTAACACCTTACACAGTCCCTATGCTCTCATCAGTAACGCCTCACACCAGTCCATATGCACTCATCAGTAACACCTCACACCAGTCCATATGCACTCATCAGTAACACCTCACACCAGTCCATATGCACTCATCAGTAACACCTCACACCAGTCCCTATGCACTCGTCAGTAACACCTCACACCAGCCCATATGCACTCGTCAGTAACGCCTCACACCAGCCCATATGCACTCGTCAGTAACGCCTTACACAGTCCCTATGCACTCGTCAGTAACGCCTCACACAGTCCCTATGCTCTCGTCAGTAACGCCTCACACAGTCCATATGCACTTATCAGTAACACCTCACACCAGTCCATATGCTCTCATCAGTAACGCCTCACACCAGTCCATATGCTCTCATCAGTAACGACTCACACCAGTCCCTATGCTCTCATCAGTAACACCTCACACCAGCCCATATGCACTCGTCAGTAACGACTCACACAGTCCCTATGCACTCGTCAGTAACACCTCACACCAGTCCCTATGCTCTCATCAGTAACACCTCACACCAGTCCATATGCTCTCATCAGTAACGCAGGGGACACCCTGGATGGGATGCCAGTCCATCACAGAGCATGAGGCATGGGACACCCTGGACGGGATGCCAGTCCATCACAGGACATGAGGTGGGGGACACCCTGGATGGGATGCCAGTCCCTCACAGGACATGAGGCAGGGGACACCCTGGACGGGATGCCAGTCCCTCACAGGACATGAGGCAGGGGACACCCTGGACGGGATGCCAGTCCATCACAGGACATGAGGTGGGGGACACCCTGGATGGGATGCCAGTCCCTCACAGGACATGAGGCGGGGGACACCCTGGACGGAATGCCAGTCCATCACAGAGCATGAGGCAGGGGACACCCTGGATGGGATGCCAGTCCATCACAGAGCATGAGGCAGGGGACACCCTGGACGGGATGCCAGTCCCTCACAGGACATGAGGCATGGGACACCCTGGATGGGATGCCAGTCTATCACAGAGCATGAGGCAGGGGACACCCTGGACAGGATGCCAGTCCCTCACAGGGCACGAGGCGGGGGACTGGATGTTAGTCCATGACAGGGCACACATGCAAATGGTCAAATGCTATGGGCAATTTAGAAGCAAAAATTTGCATACCCATGTCCTTACAATGCAGGAGGAATAGTTTGTATTAATTGCAGGAAAGGTGCATTTTGACTAAGTATTTACACAATACAGACAGTCCCTGGAGTTAGGGGGGACATAGGGCCTTGCTCAGGAACCCAAAGTTAAGTTACTCTGTCAAGTATTGAATTTGAACCTGACACCTTCCAGTCATAGATACAGTGTCTTAACTCGCTGAGAGGCAAGCCGCCTGTACCAGCTTGTGTCTTGTGGTCTCTTGTGTCCAGTCCAGTGTTTCACCCAATTCTACTTATGTTCTACAGAACCTGTTAAAGGTTCTAGGTAATCCACATCCAGGCTCTCCTGCCTGCTCCCGGCACCGCTAACGCGTCCCGCCGCGAGCAGATGCCTTCTAAGCGTTCATTTCGATGTCTCCCAGTAGATGGCGCTGTAGCACATTCATTTAATGTCCTATATGTCAAGTGTATTTGATTTTTGGTTCTCGGAGGATCAATCAATACTTCAGAATCCATCAGGGAGGCAATCATTTCAAAATATTCCAGGAAGTTTGCCGTGGGTCATTATTCCCAAGCATTAGACAGCTTCGCAGGGAAGTGGGACACGGTTTAATAAAGTAAATCAATGCATGCATCAAAACATTAAACGGCAGAGCCATTACTGCCCAAGTTTTCAAAGCACATTTTCTCCTGTGCAGTTTTCAGTGATGTTTTTTCTTCTAAACATTTTCAGGTGCTGTTAAGTTTGGATTTGCAGGAATTCCTTATCAGCATTACATCGGTATCCAGTTTGTTTTTTCCTTTGAACACAGCTGCTAAAATATCTATGATAAGAAATTCTGTTTTGAGAATTGCAATATTCCAGAAAATATATGTTGAAAGCCCAATTTTAACAATATTGCTAGTTATTCCTGTTTGTAAATGCAGCGTACATTTGGGATACCTGTTTACCAGTAAAGGACCTGGTATGGTTTACTGGACTTTATTTTTTAAGTCCAAAACTTAAAAAAAAAAAAATTAAATGCCATTCATTTTCACTATAACCATAGTTCTGCTTTTACTATGAGTCAAGCCCTAACTTAATGTTTGAATCACATAATTGCAATGGTGAGCTTTCAACCCTAAACTTACAACCCAATTTTTCACATCAAAGATATATCCCATCCATTATGTGCATAATTTTTCCCAGAGACGTATCCTATATATGGGCTGTTGTTTAAATATTTTATACGTCCATTCAGGTACTGAATTGAGAAAGTGATGAGGTCAAACAAAACATACGAAGGTCTCGGCCCTGCCTTAATTATGGGGATAATGTGCATTTTCATATAGAGAGATCTTTGTTGGGTCTTTCCAATGAAAACAATTCACATTATGAAGTTATTTTCATGCGTGCGATTTTGAATTTTTTTGCTTCGCAACAACTTATGAAGGGAATTTGTGCATAGCTACTGGCTTAGGAAACCCAGCGCAGATCCCTAACAGGAGAACGTTTATAGATACCCACACACCCATGTAAGACCCTGGCACTGCTGTGACTTTTCGGGGCCTGCAGGTAGCGAGGCCTCCTCGCCTTTCATGAGTCCAGCTGCTGACAGCTGCTGTTACATGCCGATAAAAGACCCCTTTTTATGGACAAAAACACAGCTGCATTCAGTCATCGTTATCGCACTTACGTGACAGCGGCGTGAGTGCTCAGCTTTCACGCTGCCGCTTCAGACAGTACGTCACATTCCCTCGTGACGCCTTCACGGCTTGTCTGGGCCCCTGAACGACAGAGATATTTGCCTGATCTAACATTGTGCGTCTGCTGATCTCCATGCCTGTCTCTGCCTGACCGGCTGCCCAGACCACAGTGACCACAGACAGACGACACACTATTGCCACGCTACAGACCGCTAGGGGAAGACACTCCATGGAGTGTGAGTCGCATGGTGTCCGTACACCGACAACAGCCTTCCAAAAGCTTTGTTCCAGAACTTAAATACATTACAGCAAAGAGTATTCAGAGCAACACTTCTGTTCTTAATACTAATGGTGAACTGGGAGCCTAACAATGGAAGCCCCAGTATGTACCATGGTGTGACTGGGAGTTTTTGTGTAGTAGACTGTTGTGTTATTGTACAGTATAATTCTATGTATATGTGAAAATGGCTTAAAATAAAGGCGGCTTTTATACCAACACTTATTTAAATTTCAAATTTAAGATGAATCATTGGCAAATAAGAAATGTTATTACTTTCTTATAAGACTCATGCATTTTATTCCAACCCTAAAGCAACAAATAAAAAGTAATAAAACTGAAACTTTTAATAAGTACCTTTTAGAATCCCCCGTAGGTGCTTTGCTTAGCAAGAAAATATCAATATTTCAACCTAAAGATTGCCTTGATTTGAATTTTGTTTAACTTGCCTTTACTTGCACGAGGAATAATGACTTGTCTGTGATTATTGTTATTATTCATGCTCTTCACTGGCATCGTGACAGTTGATAATATTGTACCTCCAAAGCAAATTAATTTCTGGTTCATTGAGACTCCGATTTTTTACCCCAGTCTTCTATCGTCATTTTTTATCAGACTGGATATGTAAGCGCAAAATCCCGTGAGTTATTTACATAGCTATATACTTAAATTATTCGTTTGAGTGCGCTGTGAAATAAGTAGCTATGATAGTTAAGAATGGATAACTGGTACCAGCCAGCTGAAAAGCGGCCCGAAATACCGTAATAGAGGCTAGGCAACGGTGTTTGTTTCTGCAGCTGTCCGTGGGACTAACAGGCCTATCGTATTAATCAGTATGAAAGATCTTCTGCGTTGATGCGTATTCCATATTTACCAAACAAAAATACCCAATTATGGAACATGGAAGACATTCCATTATACGTATTAATACAATACTGGGAAACAAAGGAATTATTCAGTAATCCAAATAGACATGCAGGGTTATAGTCTCATGAATTTCCACAGTAAGTTTAAAAAAAAAAACTAAATGACGTTGTTCTAATCGTATATAATTTTAAAAATTTAGACATCAACTGATTTGAAATTGCCACTAAACCCAAAAACCTTCAGAAAACTATTTGAAATTATAAAAGAATTGCAAAGAAATGCAGCATATTTGTAAATCCGAGAACAGCGTAGCGGTAGGTAACAGCATAATGTTCTAAGTTCATCATACAGGATTTATATTTGCGCCTTCAATTACAGTTTCTTGACACAAACGTTTAGAACCTACATATAAAATAAGAAGAAGGAATTATTGAGTTTTATTGGGTTTATATTTATTGGAAGACTAAGAACAAGTTCAGAAAAAATATCTTCCTCTATTTATTTTGAGCTTTAAATAGGCTGTTTAAATCGAGGGTTTTTTAACCGATACTTTCCAATACTGCGCATCATACAGTAGTGAAAGATCTGCATTCAAATTTTAAAATATCTGTTGGACATTTCTTTTAAAAATTAAAGAACTAAAAATTATCAAAGCTGTTAATCATAGCGTTTCATCGTGATCCGGGCATTTCATTATGAGTTATTAAGGATACATGCGGCATTTGTCCAGTAGGTTAAACGCCAGGTGTGGCATTTGTCCTGTAGGGGGTGCACTATGCAGATGAGGACTCTTTCGGGCCGCTTTCGATGGGTGTCAGCCTGATGGCACCGGGCTGACACAAGTCAGAGCTCACATCGCGCTGCCAAGCGCCTAGAGAATCTGCTGCACAAAAGGAGCAGAAAAAGACATACAGAAAAGCACACTCTCATCGGTTAAAATGTTCAGCTACCCTTCCGCATGCTGCAACATTTCCACCACTTAATATGCCGTTTGCGCATTGTTGGCATTTTGCAGCTGTCGGAAAAGTTACAGATGAGAAAAACAAGCGAGCAGAGGCAGCCCGATGTGCGGAGCTGACAGGCAGGCGCGCGTTTCTTTGCTGCTTCCCTTTCAGCGGTACGCGCCGGGCAAGCGCAGGTAGCGCGCCTTGACGTGCAGGGCGAGCGCCTTAATGCCTGCAGGTAGCGCGCCTTTACGTGCCGGGCGAGCGCCTTAATGCCTGCAGGTAGCGCGCCTTTACGTGCCGGGCTAGCGCCTTAATGCCTGCAGGTAGCGCGCCTTTACGTGCCGCGCGAGCGCTTTAATGCCTGCAGGTAGCGCGCCTTTACGTGCCGGGCGAGCGCCTTAATGCCTGCAGGTAGCGCGCCTTTACGTGCATTACTTCCTCAGTGGCGTTTATCGCAACTTTTGCCTCTTACAAATATAAAACAGTGCACGTTTGTTATTGATATAGTTGTCCGTTTCACATTAACAGGCAGTAATGAAGGTAACGTTACGTCAGTGTTGATAACTTTACCAAACCGAAATCAAGTGCAATTGCACATTACACGTATGTCCTTTAAAAGAAAAGCCTTTTGATATACAGTACGTTTTAAAATACAGGAACTCACAAAGAGCTCTGCATTTGTACATATCTTAATGTAGTTATAGACTTTTTAAATTTAAAGGGTTGTGTGTGTGTGTGTGTGTGTGTGTGTGTGTGTGTGTGTGTGCGCGTGTGTGTGGGTGGGTGTGGAACGAGCAACCGACAGCGCTGTTTATTGAAGGGAATCCAGCCCATATATTTAGTGTAGCCGCTGAGAAAAAAAAATCTCTTCAATATCCCCCAAGATGGCCGCCGATGTGGGATCGATGTTTCAATATTGGAAGAAATTTGATCTGCGACGGCTTCAGGTTAGTGGTCTTTTTCACCTTTCGTGGGAATAAGAACATGTAGATGGTGCGCTATCGGAAATTGAAGCGAAATCTCCTTTTTGGAAGTTTAAGTGGGAAAATAAGAGTGTTGCATTGATAGATATTAGAAATTGATCCTCTTCTGCCTTTGTTCAGTTCAATCATTGATCAGCGGCGGAGCGACCGCGGGGCTCCGGCTCCGGCTCCGGCTGCGCGTCAGCGGCGCAGTTTCCTTTGGCTTTAATACCTTCAGTGGCTTCTTTTCCGTGCCAGTTGCTGTTCTTTTTGAGAGAATTATAACTTTTAATGTTATCCGGCTTTTGCCTTTTGGATGTAACTGTTTTCTTGATCATTTTTTTTAGGTTTCTAAAAGATGTTCTTAATGTCGGGTGACTCCGATTTATGTCGGCGTTTCTACAGTTTGGGGTTTGCGATGCTTAAACGGTCGCTTTTAATAAGTAAACGGAATCTTAGCATTTATTTAACGGCTTTTGTATTTTAGGGAACTTTGCCAGATTCTTAGAGTTGCTCAAAGTTTCTGTGTTTTATTTTTTACACAGTTATTTTATGTAATATAAATATTCTATTTCTTAGCCGTCCATTTATTTAAACTGGGGGGTTTGGTAATGTTTGCTAGTTTGGTAGTGCTGAATGGGACGTTTTCTGTAAATGTGCACCTTACAATAACGTTGTTTCTACCTGTTTATGTGAGTTCTGCTTTATTGGACCGCGTGGTACTGAGACGTGCATTATAACTTAGCAGATTACCGTGTTGTATTTATTGGGTAGTTTACTGCATGTGGACTGGTACCGTTTTATTTTATATGCCATCTCCAAGCTATGAATAAACTTTGTAATTAGTTACTTAAAGTGGATCATATTATTCATTGTGATTTATTAGATTCCCTGTTCAGCATGAGTATTAATTTAGTTTGTTAAATATTTGCCAGATCTTACATCAGTTTATAATTCCGTTAGTGACGGCAGTCTTCGCATCTGTCCCAATGCCGTACAATGTGCAGCATCATGGAGTTCCTCTTTAAAATGTGTTTATCGTACCTTCTGAAACGCAAACCTCTCCCCCCGCCCCCAGTCCCTCTACCCCCAGCGCACTGCGAGCACTTTTCGGCCGGGGACTGTAATTCTATTCCCTGCTAATGTCTGTAAAGCAGACTTGGGCAGCGTGAGGGCAGAGTAGCTGCTGCATGATTGATGTCCCGCAACATGAGGGACGACAGCGGACTGGCGAAGCGGCTCCGGCGGAGCAGCCTGGCGGCCAGAGGATGCGCTCTGCTCCGAGCAGCCTTGGGTGGCCCAGTTACTCCCGGAGCCCGAGCGAAATTCACGGTGTCAGACGAGCCATTGTTGGCTCTGAACGGCGTTGACTTTCATTCACGCTCGGCAGCACCGCGAATTTAGGAAAAAGCATCGCGGTCGGAGCGCTCAGACTCGGCTTTTAGTCCCTGTTACACTTGGCATCCGCTCCTCTCGTGTTCTGAGTCGCGTTATTTAAAGGGTACTGCGCGGAAGCACTTGTTTTGTTATTCAAAGCGATTTATAAATACGGTCACCGGCGCATTTTGTGGTGATGCTGAAGCGGGGAAGCTGATGCAGCACTTCAGAATGGGGAGTCTTTCTAGCAGCGTGTCTTTCCGAAATAATATGCGTTTGTAGGAGCTCGTGTTAGTCTGTGTCCGTTACCCCAGGTTAACCTTAAAGGCAGCGCGAAGAAAAACGCAGGAAGGCGAGATGCTCCTGCCCATGAAAAGAATGATCAGTTACTGTATGCTTTGTATTTTAGATGCATAACGGTAATCCACTTCTGCTGCATGGGATGTAAGCTGTTTTTGCAAGATCTATTTAAAAAATCTTCTTCTTATTATTATTTATGATGTGCAGTTCAAGAAAAAGTCCTGGTTGACAGACTAATGAAGTTACATATATGCAGAAGAAATTCTCTGTAAAAAAAAAAAAAAATCTGATCTGCTGATTTTAGGATATGGGTTTGTTTTGTTACATGCGCATTTATTGCGATGTTGACACGACTGCCCTCATGCTTTGTGAAGCATGTCCCTTGGCATCATGGCAGCACTTAAGAGATGCGATGGTGCATGCAGTGTGCATGCAGTGAGACCCCACGGACTCCGCTGCAGTTTCCTAGATGGGAGAAATCGTTGATACTTCTCTTCCATCATCAGCTCACCTCAGGTCCTTTTCGCTCTGGGCACAGTAACCTGCAGGGTTCTGCATTTTGAATGGGAACCTGGATGAGGTGAGTATTTGGTATGAAATTAAGGGAAGAATCCAAAGAGACAATGAGGATAAAACCAGAGGGCGTGTTTTCAATGCCCTTTCAGGCTAAAAAGCATGATCCTGCAACCAGCCATTTTGATAGCTGAATACCACCATGGCGACACCAATAAACAATGAAAACCTTTTCCCACAGGGAGGCAAGTTCCTCTTATCAGGAAGGCTCCTTAAAGAAGGTCTTTGGTTACCAGAATTATGACTGGGCCCCCAACTGTATGTGAAAACACAAAACACATAAATCCATCACTGCGTTTTTCTTTTGCGTCAATTTCTTTATTTAAAAGAAAATTCTTTAAAATGAGGGTGCTCGTAACTTAAATATCCTTACTTTAAAAAATTTGGGCCTTTATTACCTGTTTTTCCAGAGTGCTTATTCGGTTTGGTGTTGTTTTTAATGTGCACTAACTACAAAAAACAGTTTTTCAAATATTTTCTTCCAAATAACAGTAGAGTTAGCATGTGCAGAATGCTACGTGCATCTGGGAAGGGAAGCAGAACTCCTTATGCTATATGTACTGATGGCAAATAAGACCTTGCTGGCTTAGTAAATATCCTTTGACATTATTCAGTGCTGTTTTTGCGCGTATTAAACACTCAGCATTTGCTTGATTTCTTTCCCCCTGAATTCCTCGCGACATCTGCTGTGAGTCTTGTAGACAGATGTGTTTCTGCATGGAATTAATGAACATGAGGGTGATACTTTTTATTTCAGCTTAAATTCCCTGCTTGATTTGGGCGTTTTTCATTTTGCATGTGGACTGTGGGAATCACAGAAGGGGGTAGATGATGAGCTGCTCCTGATGACAGCGCGCAGACACGCGGAGGGTTTACCTTTGTGATGCGTGTACACGGTCATGCTGGGGACGATGGCTTCCCAGTGGACAGTCAGAGTGAGCAGAGCCCCACGTGGAAATAGGGAAACCTGAAGCCAAGGCTCATTCTTTAGTGTTTATTAGTTTTTATGTTCCTTTTCTTTCAGGAAGCCTGATATAGTCCATCTGTGGTTTGACATCGCTGGTGATTATCTAAACGAAGAGGACTTGTCAGATTTTTCAGCTCTGAGTATAATATCGTGCTATGGCCACTAACCAGATTGAGAAATTCAGATTTAATAAACTTAAGGCTCTCGTGTCATCTCCGTCTTGTGTGAATTGCCAGGCTGTAAGGACATCGCTTATTCCCAGGCTGCCGTGGAAATGGAACAAAGCAGCACATGCAAGGCCGAGGTCAGCGAGTAGCAGTGAAGCTGCGTGGCACAGCTGAGAACCCGCCTGCTGCTGGGGCCTTGTTTCCCTGCAGTGGCTTTGCTGGGCCTGACAGGGTTAGGCCTCGCCTGCCCCATGGCGGATATGCCGGGATGACAGGGTTAGGCCTCGCCTGCCCCATGGCGGATCTGCTGGGCCTGACAGGGTTAGGCCTCGTCTGCCCCATGGCGGATCTGCTGGGCCTGACAGGGTTAGGCCTCGCCTGCCCCATGGCGGATCTGCTGGGATGACAGGGTTAGGCCTCGCCTGCCCCAAGGCGGATCTGCTGGGCCTGACAGGGTTAGGCCTCGCCTGCCCCATGGCGGATCTGCTGGGCCTGACAGGGTTAGGCCTCGCCTGCCCCATGGCGGATCTGCTGGGCCTGACAGGGTTAGGCCTCGCCTGCCCCATGGCGGATCTGCTGGGCCTGACAGGGTTAGGCCTCGCCTGCCCCATGGCGGATCTGCTGGGATGACAGGGTTAGGCCTCGCCTGCCCCAAGGCGGATCTGCTGGGCCTGACAGGGTTAGGCCTCGCCTGCCCCATGGCGGATATGCTGGGATGACAGGGTTAGGCCTCGCCTGCCCCATGGCGGATCTGCTGGGCCTGACAGGGTTAGGCCTCGCCTGCCCCATGGCGGATATGCTGGGATGACAGGGTTAGGCCTCGCCTGCCCCAAGGCGGATCTGCTGGGATGACAGGGTTAGGCCTCGCCTGCCCCATGGCGGATCTGCTGGGATGACAGGGTTAGGCCTCGCCTGCCCCAAGGCGGATCTGCTGGGCCTGACAGGGTTAGGCCTCGCCTGCCCCATGGCGGATATGCTGGGATGACAGGGTTAGGCCTCGCCTGCCCCATGGCGGATCTGCTGGGCCTGACAGGGTTAGGCCTCGCCTGCCCCATGGCGGATATGCTGGGATGACAGGGTTAGGCCTCGCCTGCCCCATGGCGGATCTGCTGGGCCTGACAGGGTTAGGCCTCGCCTGCCCCATGGCGGATCTGCTGGGCCTGACAGGGTTAGGCCTCGCCTGCCCCATGGCGGATCTGCTGGGCCTGACAGGGTTAGGCCTCGCCTGCCAGCGCCTTCCGCATGATCTTTCCCGTGAAGCACATGGCAGAGGCAGCGCGGTTAAGCTTCCCTTTAGCGGAGCAGACGCGCATCAGTGTGCTTTGGTGCAGGCAGCACAGCCAGGAATCGCTGCCAGTTGCGTTGGTGCTCAGTTGCAAACTCGGGACTTGTTCTCATGCTTCCGTGTTGTAGTGTGAGAGCTCGTGAGCAGTTGGAGTGGATTAAAACAATGGCATGTGCTGACAGGGGCTGCTGTATGGCTGTCCTCTGTACGAGCGTCTTAAACTGAGCCATACCTGTGGTGGGGGGGGGGGGGGTGGGGGAGAACCGGTGTTCATGGACTCTGTATGTGATCGAGGCCCCCCCCCGGCCAAGTGGGCCTGCTGCTTGGCTGCCACTCCCTGGTTGTGTTCTTTGGTTCAGCCTAGAGTGGTCCTCTTGGGTTGAGTTCAGTTCGGTTCTTGCCTGGTTCCAGCAGAAGACATGCTATGCTGGCAGGACGCACAGACACCACATGCAGAGAGATGAGAGTGGGACCTCCTCTCAAAATGGCCCTGGCATTTCTTGACAGTTTTGACAGTTATCCTCTTCGTGTTTGGTCCAGTATTTCGTCTGCTGGCTCTATTTGAAGGAGCCTGAAATGAATGAGAAGCTGCAGCCTTTACATATGGCTGCATTGTGACTGAGAAGGTTTGGAGTCTGTGTTTGTGTCCCAAAGCCACTCTTTCGAATCCTGTGGCCTGCAGAGTGATTGTGTCACGGTTGGGTTCTTAACGCTTCGTACTGCTCCGGGGGCTGGCTGAGCCCCCCCCCCCCAAGCTTCAGGCTCTCCTGTTTGGTTCATAGGAGAGCATGATGGGGTATGAGGCAAAATAAAGTCTCATTATTATGAAAGATGATTATACCCATGGTGGCCTAGAATGACCATCTCACGCTGTCACACCCTGGACATCGCGCTCCAGTCCTTCTGCGGCTGTGGGCCCTGCTGTCCGTGGCCTATTTTCCACCAAGATTCAGAGAGGGTCCACCCTCCATCGAGACACGAGCAGCGCCAGGAACCGCAGAACTGAGAACGCGAGGTTGTGTGACCTTGGGGTCTGCAGGCCGCTGGTTTGTGCCACCGTTGCTGGGGTAATCAGTCACACCGGCCAGATGGCATTCTCTGCCGGTGCCGATAGGCGGGACGGGTCAGGTGTGTCCAGCTGAGAGCCGCCGGGGCCCTGTGGGTCGTTCAGCCAATAGGGAGCGACTGTGAGAGGCGGGGCCTCCTGGGGGGGGGCCTGCCCCAGGCTGACTGAGGTACAGGTAAGGACAAGCTGCTGAAGGATGACTCCTGGCCCAGGTGTCCACTGGGGGGCCGTCTGCCATTTTTTTGTTTTTTTTTTAAGACCAGAGCACAGAGTGGGCGGTACTAGGGCTGAAACTGCACTGCAGGACTGCAGTTAGTCTGACAGGAAATTTAATGGTGACAGTATCTTTGTGTCCTTAAATCTATCAGCCCCCTAGACAAACACACACCTGTATCCCCATCCTTTGCGTCATAAGCCTTTGGCCATGTGACGTGTCCCTGACCTGCATTGACCTGCCCACTCTCTCCATGTGCGACTTGTTAGCCTGATGAGATGGTTTGAGTGACCTGCCTGCTGTTTCTATGTGCGACTTGCCGGCCTGGTAAGGTGGTCTGAGCGACCGGCCTACAGTGTCTGTGTGAAGCTCAGCCTGGTGAGGTAGCCTGAGTGAGCAGTTCGCTGTCTCTGTGTATGGCTTGTCAGCCTGGCGAGGTGAACTGACTGACTGGTCTGCTGTCTGTGTGCAACTCGTCAGCCTGGTGAGGTGGTCTGAGTGACCGACCTGCTGTGTCTGTGTGTGATTCGTCAGCCTGGTGAGGTGGTCTGAGTGACCGACCTGCTGTGTCTGTGCGATTCGTCAGCCTGGTGAGGTGGTCTGAGTGACCAAGCTGCTGTGTCTGTGTGCAACTCGTCAGCCTGGTGAGGTGGTCTGAGTGACCGAGCTGCTGTGTCTGTGTGCAACTCGTCAGCCTGGTGAGGTGGTCTGAGTGACCGACCTGCTGTGTCTGTGTGCGATTCGTCAGCCTGGTGAGGTGGTCTGAGTGACTGAGCTGCTGTGTCTGTGTGCGATTCGTCAGCCTGGTGAGGCGCTCTCATCCACAACAGCGGCACATGGTAACACAGTAACCATGAGAGGCGCTCAGCAGTAATGACCGTCACCATGGAGCTGCTCCCTGGGTCCCCTCAAACCCTCTTGCAGACCCAGGTGTCCCTCCAGCTCCCGAGATGCACGGTGGCTGAGTGCTCCGGCTCCCCGGGGAGTTTGCCGATCCTCCTGCCGCCTCCTCGCCGGTCCACCTCCCTGCCCTCCTACTCCCAGGCGATCCTGAAGGGGGCAGCGCTGCGCAGGCGCTGGGGTCTGTGCCGGGGAAGAGGGGCTCTGGTGTTGTGGATCAAAGGCACCTGGGGATCTGAATCACCCCAAAAAGCCTACAGGACTCGGTGTGCTTGGCACTGGAGTGCAGGTGCTCTAAATATTTGATAATTGTTCAGCGATTCCTCTGCTGCTGCCCAGGGACGTATGAAATGCTTAAAAACAAAAAAAACCCATTAATTTCTAAATAATGTCTGTCTGAAAACATGTTTTCTAATCTTAATTGCGCTGGGTAAACTGCCATCCGTAACCCCATTCGCAGGATTCATTTAATTAAAAATTAATTATAACAGGGGCATTAAGTAGGCATAACTTCTTAAGTCTTTAAATATGGTCAACCTAATGCTTGTAATTACCACATTATTTCTCATTAGCATAGGTACATATACGTATATTGCAGCATTTAGCGAGTGCAATCTTCCTTTTAAGCTGGAAGCCGAATGAGTCCTCAAGCTGTTCGTGTTTATGTGCCTTTTCAATAATCGCTGTGAAAACAGCAAATGAATAAATAAATGTGTATTTTGACCTCCCGATGTTAATGAGATCTGGAGTAGGTTTTTCGTTTCGTATATTTATTTATTTTTTGATAAAACACACTTTCACACCATGAAAAATCCCCGTCCTGGTTAATTTGAACACTGATGGTGGCTTGACTTTACATGCTGAGATACTCGCAGGATTCGCGCATAATTGCTTAGTGATTCATCCTGAAGGGTTGAGAAGTACAGCTGAAATGTATCGGGGGCGGAGTTTCAGCTGGGGAGGCGTGGCTCTCTCAGGAGAGAGGGTCAGGTGACTGGGATGGTTCATGCTGATTTGCTTCACTTGTCCCTACTTTATGTAAGAGGGTTAAGCTGTCCAATAGGAATGATCCTTACCGAAACTCTTACTGGACAATCATGAGTAGTAGCTTAAGTTAACCCAGCTAACTGAGAAATTCTCCTTAATGGAGCCCCCCAGTTTTGTGTATTTTTTCGCTATAGTAACACACATATATTGTACCATCTGGAGTCCCTTAACGTGTTAATGCCATGAGCTTGAATGATTCTCACACAATATTACTTGTAAACTAAAATGATGGGAATTCTGCATACAGCAGGAAGGTACGCAGAGCACAGAAGACTCATGTAATGTGAAGACAGTACATTTGCATGGGGGCTGCATGACACCGGAATCGTTCCCGCTGTCGTCGAGATCCCCGCGTTTGTGTAACACGCCGTGTCGATACTGACCTCACGCATGCTGCAGGCTGGTTCTGCATCACAGTCCGTACCCAGCATCGGCCTCCTGTCTCACTGACGGCGGGCCGCTCCACTGTAACCTGATTTGCAGTGCGAGGATTCCCTGCTCCGGCACTGCGGCCCGTTCTGCTGGGCGGAGGAGCAGGGCGGGACGAGGCTTTCTGCCTGACAGAGATCGAACTGTGAGCTCTGGGATTCACATGACATCAGAGGCCATAGAGAAGCGCCCCACCCTCCAAAGGGAGTGCTGACTTCAAAGCTGCCCTGGCAACAGTTGCTGCAGAGCTACGCCCCCTCCAGCTGGGAGCGGCGGCCGTCTGCGGAGGGGGACGTGCCCTCTTTCTCTGGATCCCGTGCTCAGGCCCACGGCCCGTCTGCCATCTTTGGTGCTGGGATTTTATCGTGCGCATGTGTGCGAGTTCGGGAAAAGCACAGACCAAAGTGACCCCTGGGAGGTCTCAGTATGCGGGGTGGGGGCTGTCCTGCCCTCTGGAATGTATCGGTCACGGCGCCCGGTGAGAGGCCATCCGCCTGAGGTCGGCGTCGCCCCCCCTCCACAAGTTCCTCCTATTGATGCCCCATTGTCGGGACGCCCCGGTGTGCCCGTCCTGGGTCCTGGTGGGTTTCCTGTCCCCGTGTGCGGTGAGGATGGAGTACGACGGGCTCCTTTCCAGAGAGGCCTTGGCTTGTCCCGATCGAGCTGCTGCTTTGCTTGTTGTGGCTGGCGGATGATGTACTGAGCCCAGGTCTTCTCCGGGGGAGATCTTATTCGGCATCCCTCCCATCTCTATCCCCACCACCCCCACCCTGTGCTCCGTTCTTGTGCAAAGCCTCTGCCGCCCCCCACCCCCCCAGGCCGACCTCTGTCCAGTCATTAAGTATTAAAAATGTTAGCCTAGTCCCCATCTTATCAGAGTATGTACCGCGCCGGAACAGCTGGCCTCGCACACTCTGCGTACGAACTCTGAGTTCTCTGCTTCCGTCAGGCCCCCCGCTACCGCCTGCCTCTAGCAGAGTGGGGGGGCTTGTTTGCGATGCCTATTTGTCTTCATTAAGGGATGATGCTGAAAAAGTGCCTTCGCTGGCGTCTTGTTAGAATGTTACGGTGGATCTGCCGGTGGAACAGATGTCCTTCATTTTGTCCAATAACAGACTAGAGCTGAAAAGGAAAAACACAGATGGATTGTGGGAATGAAGCTGGCTGTGGCTGGGTTTATTTACTCTTATTTTCATCCTTGACGGGGGAGGGGGTGCTCTTACCTTGAGGATGGAGGCTGGGACCTCAAGGGTTGAACCCCTTGTGGCGGGGGGTTGGGGGGGGGCAGAGATGTGTGGAGGAGCACTGTGATCCGCAGCCTCTTCCCCCGATGAGCGTCTGGCCCGCCAGCACCCCCTAGCTCTGAAAGAAGGAAGCGCACTGATTCTCTGGGTTTTAGCTCCCGGTCACTTAGCTTAACATTCTGTGGCACATGCCAAGGATGCAAGTGAAAATAACTCCCCGCTAACTGGATCCCCTCTGCTTGCATCCAGGCAGATCCCTTACCTAAGTCATATTCACTCCCCATACCATTCATAACACCTTACAGCAAAAACACATGAGCCAAAAAATACATTAGCAATACATAGTAAAGAACACACATTAAATAAGATACAGGCCATGCATCACTCTTCGCGAACTTCTGTGACTCTGCTTCTGTATGACTCTGCTTCTGTATGACTCTGCTTCTGTGTGACTCTGCTTTTGTGTGACTCTGCTTTTGTGTGATTCTGCTTCTGTGTGGGCCAGGAGCTACCTGCTAATGGTCCCTGAATGATGTTTTCCATTTTGATATCAATTTGTTTATTTGCCTCCTGTCATGCTTACTGTTTATGGGTTTCGTTAACGCTGGACGGCTTGAGTTTGACTGTGACATCAGCTTTGGAGAGACACTTGCGGTCATGTCTCTGTGCTGTGTAACTGCTTGTTGGCGTTTGTCTTTCTTCAAACAGATCTTAATGTTTTTTGCTCTAATGCTTTTTTTTGCTGGCAGATAGCTTTCGGTGCAGAGCGCACAGCCAGGCACGCTGCAGCCAATCTCCTCTTTTATGTTTTCACCGCTCTGGGAGCCTGAGACGCGGTTCGAGGGTTTGGTGCCACGTGGAGAGAGCAGCAGGCTGCTGATTAAAGGGTGTGTTACCCTCCACCACACCCCCCCCCCACCCCAACTCCCTCGTGCCTCAGAGTGAGGGGAACTGTGGGAATTCTCTGCATACAGTACAGCTGTTGAAGGACGCAAACAGCTAATTAATGTGATTTGCGGCTGATTACGATGATCAGTGGATCATCTAGTTATTTGAAGTGTGGTGAGGTAAGGATAAGCTTTCTGGGTTTTTTCTGTCGGGGGGTGGAGGGGTCTTCCCCTGACGTACCTGGGCGTCCCCTGAGATGCAATAAAGATGTCACTACCTTTCTTGCTCTCTGTATTGGTCCGGTCCCAGGGCACGAGGTGGGGTGGAGCGGGTGAGACTGCTTATCGATGGTGTGAATGGCCTCTGTTCCTGGAGTGCGTCCTTCCATCCTTTCTCACGGTGGCGGGTGTCGATTGCACGTTTGGTCCCGCACAGACGCTCCTGCTCGAATCATCCAGAGAGTCTCTAGTGGCCTGAGCAGTACCGTTCCTCCTCTGCCCCCCTTCACCGGCTGGCTGTTTTTCTCCTCCTCCTTTCCTCCTCAGAGGTTCTCCCCAGACAGGCTCACACTGCTTGGGGGGGGAGGGCGGGGGGTTTAATGGCTCTGTGGGGATTGGCTGGCTGTGCACGCCTCGCCTGTTTAATTAGTGTGTCCTGCCGGGATTGCTTTAATGCTTTGCGATCTTGAAATTGTCTGATTGTTTGACCCTCCAGGGACGGCATGCCCCCCCCCCCCCCCCCCCCCCCCATGGGTGAGCGGGTTTAGCTAAACGCTGCTAGGGGCCTCAGAGGATGGGCTTTGCTTGGAGGGGGAGGGGGCATGGTCAAAGCCTTTTGTGGGAGGATCACAGCTTATGCAGTATAAGTCATTTGGGGCCATTTGTCATTCTGGAGACTGGTCTCGGTCATGGGGGGTCAGAATGGGGGGGCAGTCCAGGTGCTCCTCTGAGTAGGGGCAGTGTGAGGGAGTATGTGTCTGTGGCGAGGCTGCACAGAATCATGTTGGGGAGCAGACAGGTGTTTGTGTTTTTGCAGACATATGGGTCTCTGGGGGGCACAGGGGGGTGGGGGTGTGGGGCATGCATCACCTCGGCGCAGCTTGGCCCGGCGCCTTCTCTCAGCTGCTGTCTGAGATGCGTCTGCAGATCGGTGGTGGCTGGCTGGGAGAAGCGGCCGCTTCCGCCATCTGGGGGGGGGGGGGAATGGGCAGGGTGGGGGTCTCACTGAGGCTTCTGTCCTCATTCCTGCTCTTGCACTCAGGCCCCGGTCATGTGAGTGAAGATCTCGACCTGGAAACTAAACTTAACTGCACCACTATTTAAACATTTAAGCTTTACCTTTGATACATGGTGGCTGTGTGCATGGCCTGTGCTGACACGCCCAGCCTTCGTGTTTGACTCTGTGTTTGACTCTGTCTGTGTGTGACTGTGTGTGGCTCTGTGTTTGTGTGACTGTTTGGGTGTGACTGTGTTTGTGTGACTGTGTTTATTTGACTGCGTGTGACTGTGTTTGTGTGACTGTTTGGGTGTGACTGTGTTTATGTGACTGTGTTTGTTTGACTGTGTGTGACTGTGTTTGTGTGACTGTTTATTTGACTGCGTGTGACTGTGATTGTGTGACTGTTTGGGTGTGACTGTGTTTGTGTGACTGTGTTTGTTTGACTGCGTGTGACTGTGTTTGTGTGACTGTGTTTATTTGACTGCGTGTGACTGTGTTTGTGTGACTGTTTGGGTGTGACTGTGTTTGTGTGACTGTGTTTGTTTGACTGCGTGTGACTGTGTTTGTGTGACTGTGCTTATTTGACTGCGTGGGACTGTGTTTGTGTGACTGTGTTTATTTGACTGCGTGTGACTGTGTTTGTGTGATTGTTTGGGTGTGACTGTGTTTGTGTGACTGTGTTTATTTGACTGCGTGTGACTGTGTTTGTGTGACTGTTTGGGTGTAACTGTGTTTGTGTGACTGTGTTTATTTGACTGCGTGTGACTGTGTTTGTGTGACTGTTTGGGTGTGACTGTGTTTGTGTGCCTGTGTTTATTTGACTGCGTGTGACTGTGTTTGTGTGACTGTTTGGGTGTGACTGTGTTTGTGTGACTGTGCTTATTTGACTGCGTGTGACTGTGTTTGTGTGACTGTGCTTATTTGACTGCGTGTGACTGTGTTTGTGTGACTGTTTGCATGTGGATCTGTGTTTGACTGCAAGGGAGTTTGTAACTGCGGTGGTACCTGGCCCCTAACAGCAGGCCCTGGGGGTGTGAAGGGAGGTCACATGGGGCTTGGTGTGTGACTTCTCCTCCTCTCCAGACGCTCTTGGTGGAGCATGTGATTACGGTGGCACTGACCCCCGCCGTCAAGGACACCCCCCCAATCTCACTGAGCAGTTACAAAGCCTCTCGGGGGGGTGGTTATCTGCCGATCAGGGCTGTGGCTCTTGTGCGTCGCCTGGTTCAGGTAATCGGAGCCACACGATAGACCTGGGTTTTGGCTGGGAGGTTCTGGACTTATCCACAATAGATTGTAGTGGATTTATGTGGAATATATCATGCTAGATTTATACAGAATCTGGATTTATGCAGAATAAGATGTTCTGAATTTATGCGGAATAAGACGTTCTGAATTTATGCGGAATAAGATGTTCTGGATTTATGCGGAATAGGATGTTCTGAATTTATGCGGAATAAGACGTTCTGGATTTATGCGGAATAGGATGTTCTGAATTTATGCGGAATAAGATGTTCTGAATTTATGCGAATAGGATGTTCTGAATTTATGCGGAATAGGACGTTCTGGATTTATGCGGAATATGACGTTCTGGATTTATGCAAAATGGAACGTTCTGGATTTATGCGGAATAAAATTTCTGGATTTATGTGGAATAAAATTTCTGGATTTATGCGGAATAGGACGTTCTGGATTTATGCGGAATAGGACGTTCTGGATTTATGTGGAATAGGACTCGTGAATCAAGACATCCCAAAAGTATAATTGCTCCCTGGACAGCCGGTCCTGATTTGGGGTCTTTGTTTGCCCTTTCTACGACCTCTGGGCCGTGTCAGCTATGGATGGGTTGCCACATGCCGCCCCCTGTCTGGCTGAGGGTGGGGCAGTGTATGTGAGGCGGGGGGGTGCTCTCTGAATCCTCTTCAAAAGGTTCATTTCTCATCCAGTCTCACAATGAGTCCAGGGAGTAAAAATATCCTAAAATGACAGAGGCACCTGATTCAGAATGTAATTTTAACTCTTATACGTCTTATACCAAAGCCTGGGAGGATCAAACTGGGAAATCACACAGACAATATAATAGCACAAAAATCAGCCACATTTACACACTCCCACCCTGCCAGATCTCCTCATACGACCAGATCGGGTAAACTTAAGTGTGAGGTCACATGATTTTTAAGTGCCCCTCCTCCTGGAGGTGACCTGAGGAAGAGCGGTCTCTGCTTTCGTAAGGACACCCTGCACTCACTCTGCCACTTTCGGCGGCCATGTTGTGTTTTGGTACCAAGCCGATGTAATTAATGGGCTTGCTAACAAATTAGTCGTTGGCTGAATCACGTCCGGAGTGTCGTTAGGGTGCATCAGGGGCTCCCTGGGTGTTAACGAGCCCCGCTGACAGATGCTAAAATACTGAGACGTAGGACAAACCCCGATAACGCGGAGGTGGCGCCGACCGCGTGCCGTGTGGAGCCGCGTCTTCAGCCCCATGCTCTCTAGGCCCCCGTCACGGTGAAATATTTCCAGTCGAAAGGAGAATCCTACAAATCCGTGATGTTTGGCTGTTCTCTCGCCGCCGGCATTTCTTATTGTTTGTACTGTGTGAGGGTTTGTATTTTATGTAGCAGTTGCCATACAAATGATTTGGAGAGAAAATTTAGCCATTTAAATATTAAATCTTAACTTGGGATTCACAACACCCTGAGATGCATCAGCTTGAGATGTGACTGTTCCAGGCAGGTTTTTGTAAGACTGCGGAATGATTTTTAAAATGTCGTTCATGCTGACTGGTAGGAGAGGGTCTCGAAACAACACTGATGGTATTTAAACCTCAGTATTCTGTATAAATCCACTCCACTTTCATGTACTCCCCTCCTCGAAAAAACACCAGGTATCAGTCTTTAGGAGCTGTTTTGTTCCCTTGGGGTGTGTGCGCTCCTCTGGCTATTCATAGAATGTCAGTGTAATCTTTAGTTGGAGTTTGAATCTCAATGCAAGTTCAGATGACGCCTCTAATTTTTACTGTGGGAAATTTGCTTATGCCTTCTGAACGGGGTTTGTAAAAAGGGGGCTGGACTGCTCTGCGATGAATCACCATCGACAGGGACGTCATTAATCAAAATAAAGGAGCAGATCTGTCTCTGGTAGCGTGTGCGGCTTGGCGGTGAGGGCGGCGGCCCTGACAGCAGCTGATGGAGAGGCTCAGGAAGCACCGGCTGATCTTTAGAAACAGCTTCCTTGTATGGAGCAGGAGAAATTGTCATGATGTCATCGCTTAGCATGTGTTGTTTTCCAGAGTAAGCTAGTCTTATATACCTTCATGCATTTGGGTTACGTATTGGATTATGCATTGACTTAAATATTGTTCAAACACTTAAATGGATTATATATGCAGTTGCACTGTCTATAGTATTAGTCTTAACCCTAACCCTGTCTGTAGTATAAGTTAGGGTTAATCCTAACCCTAACCCTGTCTGCAGTATACTGTAAATTAGGGTCAACCCTAACCCTGTCTGCAGTATAAATTAGGGTTAATCCTAACCCTAACCCTAACCCTAACCCTGTCTGTAGTATAAGTTAGGGTTAATCCTAACCCTAACCCTGTCTGTAGTATAAGTTATCATATTAGGAGGTGACACAGCGCCGCCCTAGAGTCGATAAGATTTGATAAGATAAGATGAGATTTTATTGATCCCACACCGGGCACATTTACTTGTTACAACAGTCTATAGATAGAAAAGCAATAGAGAAAACAGACCAAAACTATATAAGATAAATAAATAAGAAGATTAGTGCACATAGTTACACATACTGCACAGATGGGTGCCCCAAACACATATACAGCTACTGTTTTACACCGAGTGATATATATACAAGTTACGTACATATGCAGTGAGGGCTTCTGCCCCTCATCCTGAGTTATTCTGTGATGTCACTTAGCCACTGAGATATCTGTTAGTGGTTTGTGCCACAGTTGCAGTGTACAAATACACTGACTGTTGAGGGACCGCGCGGCGTTTTGGGACGCGGGGAGCTGTCTAGTCATGTGTCGTTATTAACTCCATGTCACCCTCATGCTGATGCATTCATACTCACGTCCTTGACCGGCAAGTGTCTCTGACCCCAACAGCCCTCCCCACCTTCTCCTGACCCCATGCTGTGGCCTCCTCTCGCCCCCCACAGCTCCCTGGGGAGTCACAGCTCTGGGAGGGTGTCGTAAAAGCCAGCAGTGCAGGTCCGCCATGCTATTTGTCAGACGTGAGTAATTCAGCAATGTCATGATGGGGGGGTGCATGTGTCTGGTTCTGGGTTTCCACTGGGGGGGTGAGGTTAATGCCAGGTCTGTATCCCAGTGACAGCAGCGACTCCCATCCATATATGAAACAATCCTATTCATCTGATTAGATTTTTTTCGAAAATGGATCAATTTTTAATCAGCAGAGCATCAGGCTGCGATCGATGAGCGACAACCTCCTTTATTTACTGGAAAGTTTGTCTTTGGCTTTATGCAGATGAACTTGGGGGAGCAAAGGGGAGCATGGGGGGCCAGAAGGGGCATGAGGGTCATGGGGGGGCACGGGAAGGCATGGGGGGTTTACTGAGCAGCCTTCCTCTTACATTTCCCCTCGTCTTCTTCTCTCTGCTTATCTATGGTCGGGGGGGGGGCAGCAATAGTACTGTAATTTTTAAATCAACTTCAGCAGTGAATCTCAGGCTGGATTTTTTGAAAACTCTCCCCCACCAATGTCATCTGTGGGCCCTAAGGACCATGTGACCCTGTTTTGGGTAAAAGTGAAGGCTCAGGATATTCACTGTAAATGTCAAACGTGACGCTCAGGCCGACAGCATGTCCGTGCAGTGAGCTGTGGCTCACTGGCTCTGCTGCTCATTATGTCCAGTGATGTTCCTGAAGACACCCCCCCCCCAACTCCTTGGTGTAAAGGGAAGCTGTTGACTGGTCCTACTTCTTCACACTCACTGGGGTAAAACGTGCTGAAATCCACCCCCCCCCCCCCCCCCCCACAGTCCTGCGGGCTGCAGCCGCTGCTCTTCACACCCTGATCACACAGCCCCGAGGCCGGCGTGTCCTTGTGTTCGGAGCTGATTCTGTTGCCTGTAGCAAATAAGCTTGTTCCTGTTCTCTGCAGAACTGCCTCTGACTTGTTAGAGCGGCCTACTTTCCATCAGTCGGTGTTATAAATCTGCACACCTTTCTGTCTCGGGGGCGGGGGGCAGAAGATGCCATCGTAAAGTGCATTAGTGGCTTAATATAATCCGTTTGGGTGGTATTGCTGCTCCATAAAGTGTTGGGGGGGGGTGTAACGTGCTTTCTTGCAAACAGAATTGGATAAGTACAGCAGCAGCCTTGCCTGAAAGGTGATCGGTACAAGACTCGATATTCAGCGTCACTCTCAATGGCGGACCTGGAGCGTTATGCTCTAACCGCAATCCTGGACAGTTTTTCACTGTGTTCCTCCAAACACCATCCATCCATCCATTTTCCATACCTACACTTGGAAGTAAAGCTTGACACTTCTATGCCTTTACATATTGCATGAATGTGCAGTCTGCTGCCAAAATTGTTGACACAGCCTCCTTTCAGGCTCTGCCTATCCTGTCCCATGTACAAAGAAGGAACCGAACACGCTTTATTCCTGCCCCCATTGTCTATGCTCCAAATAAATCCAGTGAAAAGTGCTCTCTTTGAGGGCAGCCGAATTTATTCAGATTCACTTACTCTTTTTTAACCATTTGTGTGTGCGCATATAAAAGACTAGGTAATATTAAGGCTGCCTGATATTGGAGACGTTTTAAATAAACAAGATTTTTTTTCACAAAGCAAAAAAGGAGCTAAGAAACTATAACCAACAGATTCTGTGAGATACTTTAGTGCTGTTGTAGCAAATTGTGCCAAGAAATCACTTGCTTTTGCTCAATATTGTCGCTATGATCATCCAGCCACATGACTGCTCCTACCACTGCTCCGCCGACGGCAGCCGCATCCACTGCCCTGCCGACAACAGCCACATCCACTGCCCTGCCGACAACAGCCACATCCACTCCCCCACCGACGGCAGCCGCATCCACTCCCCTGCCGACGGCAGCCACATCCACTGCCCTGCCGACAACAGCCACATCCACTGCCCTGCCGACTACAGCCGCATCCACTCCCCCACCGACGGCAGCCGCATCCACTCCCCTGCCGACGGCAGCCACATCCACTGCCCTGCCGACGGCAGCCACATCCACTGCCCTGCCGACAACAGCCACATCCACTGCCCTGCCGACAACAGCCACATCCACTGCCCCGCCGACGGCAGCCACATCCACTCCCCCGCCGACGGCAGCCACATCCACTGCCCCACCAACGGCAGCCGCATCCACTGCCCCGACGACGGCAGCCGCATCCACTCCCCTGCCGACGGCAGCCACATCCACTGCCCTGCCGACAACAGCCACATCCACTGCCCTGCCGACGGCAGCCACATCCACTGTCCCGCAGACAAGAGTCACATCCCTTGTCCCACCAACGGCAGCTGCATCCACTGCCCCGACGACGGCAGCCGCATCCACTCCCCTGCCGACGGCAGCCACATCCACTGCCCTGCCGACAACAGCCGCATCCACTGCCCTGCCGACGGCAGCCGCATCCACTCCCCTGCCGACGGCAGCCACATCCACTGCCCTGCCGACGGCAGCCACATCCACTGCCCTGCCGACAACAGCCACATCCACTGCCCTGCCGACAACAGCCACATCCACTGCCCTGCCGACAACAGCCACATCCACTGCCCCGCCGACGGCAGCCACATCCACTCCCCCGCCGACGGCAGCCACATCCACTGCCCCACCAACGGCAGCCGCATCCACTGCCCCGACGACGGCAGCCGCATCCACTCCCCTGCCGACGGCAGCCACATCCACTGCCCTGCCGACAACAGCCACATCCACTGCCCTGCCGACGGCAGCCACATCCACTGTCCCGCAGACAAGAGTCACATTCCTTGTCCCACCAACGGCAGCTGCATCCACTGCCCCGACGACGGCAGCCGCATCCACTCCCCTGCCGACGGCAGCCACATCCACTGCCCTGCCGACAACAGCCACATCCACTGCCCTGCCGACAACAGCCACATCCACTGCCCCACCAACGGCAGCTGCATCCACTGCCCCGACGACGGCAGCCGCATCCACTGCCCTGCCGACCACAGCCACATCCACTGCCCTGCCGACGGCAGCCACATCCACTGTCCCGCAGACAAGAGTCACATCCCTTGTCCCACCAACGGCAGCCACATCCACTCCCCTGCCGACGGCAGCCGCATCCACTGCCCCGCCGACGGCAGCCGTATCCACTCCCTCGCCGACGGCAGCCGCATCCACTGCCCCACCGACGGCAGCCGTATCCACTCCCCCGCCGACGGCAGCCGCATCCCTTGCCCCACCGACGGCAGCCACATCCACTGCCCCGCCGACGGCAGCCGCATCCACTGCCCCGCCGACGGCAGCCGCATCCACTGCCCTGCCGACAACAGCCACATCCACTGCCCTGCCGACGGCAGCCACATCCACTGTCCCGCAGACAAGAGTCACATCCCTTGTCCCACCAACGGCAGCCACATCCACTCCCCTGCCGACGGCAGCCGCATCCACTGCCCCGCCGACGGCAGCCGTATCCACTCCCCCGCCGACGGCAGCCGCATCCCTTGCCCCACCGACGGCAGCCGCATCCACTGCCCCGCCGACGGCAGCCGCATCCACTGCCCCGCCGACGGCAGCCGCATCCACTCCCCCGCCGACGGCAGCCGCATCCACTCCCCCGCCGACGGCAGCCGCATCCACTGCCCCGCCGACGGCAGCCGCATCCACTCCCCCGCCGACGGCAGCCGCATCCACTGCCCCGCCGACGGCAGCCGCATCCACTCCCCCGCCGACGGCAGCCGCATCCACTGCCCCGCCGACGGCAGCCGTATCCACTCCCCCGCCGACGGCAGCCGCATCCACTGCCCCGCCGACGGCAGCCGTATCCACTCCCCCGCCGACGGCAGCCACATCCACTCCCCCGCCGACGGCAGCCGCATCCCTTGCCCCACCGACGGCAGCCGCATCCACTGCCCCGCCGACGGCAGTCACATCCACTCCCCCGCTGACGGCAGCCGCATCCACTGCCCCGCCGACGGCAGCCGCATCTCTTGCCCCGCCGATGGTAGCCACATCCACTGCTCTGCCATATCTACATCCTTCTTTCCTGAAGCCTCCACAGTCTCTGCCTGGTCCTCTGCATGATGAGGGACCATCACCTCCACCTAATCCTGTCCAGGACCAAGCTTCTTGTCCTCCCTGCCTGTCCTACCGTCCACCATGACATCACTGTTCACCTTGGCTCATCCAAACTATCTCCATCAAGGTCTGTTAGGAACCTCGGGGTGAGGACAGACTGCCAGCTGTCCTTTGCTGAGCACATAACATCAGATTTACCCTCTATAACATCAGGAAGATCAGGCTCTTTCTGTCTCAGTAAGCAGTTCAGCTTCTAGTCCAGGCACTCGTTACCCCTCGACTTGAGTGTTGCATCTCTCTGCTGCTGTCAGACCACGGCTGATGATTTAAAACGTGGCAGCATGTCTGATATCCAGTCAGCCTAAGCGATCTCATCTCACACCCCCCCGGGAAAAGCAGCGCTAGTAAACTTTGTACTGATTTTTTTTTTGCATGTTCTAGATAATCTTGAAAAGGAATAATCATTACAACTGCAAAGCTTGCAAAGTTTTGTTTTCTATGAAAGAGTTGAAGTGTTTTAGTGAAACTTCATCTCTGTTTGGCAAATCTTGTCTTGAGGACTCCCCACCAAGCAAATTGTATTGGCAACATTTCAAAACACAGAAACAGTATCGCAAAATAATATTCCCTTTGAAAACATCATATACTGTGGTATAAAATCTGAACGGTATGATGGTATGGAGAATGAGATACCGCCCAAGCATAATCCCGAATCAGCTGACTGTTGTGGTCCCTGCGATGTCAGTGTTTCGTGTGCATAACATGCAGTGTCGATATTAATGCTGCACAATGCGCAGCCCTTGCAGGAATTCATGGCAGGAACGATCAGGCCACATGATGGAGGGAGAGTTAGCATTAGCATTAGCTGCATGCGAACTCAGTCCGGCTCTGCGGTGCTACTGAGGAGCCTCTTCTGGCCAAGGGAGGAGTGGAACCTGGCGTCAGCCCACGACAGGCTGCTATTTATCATCCAGTGGGGTTTATGTGCCTCCTCGTAAAGCATTCAGATTTATTGGGAGTAATGGGGCAGTGGGGCGGGTGCAGGATGCCCCCAGAGAGGCACTAATTGAGCACCGATTCGGTTTCCTTCCAGGTCCGCGGCTTCACCGGGGCTCGGGGGAGGGCGGGATTGAGGGGGGCTTCGTATTTCGCTTTGATGCCAGTAGCTTGCTGTCCGTTCACTGCCGTGCTGGTGCCTTACACCTGGGGGTGGGGAGATATATAGACAGCAGTGAAGTGGTACTGGTTATGGGTGATGGTCTACTTTGCCCCCCAGGGAAGGATATTGGTCATCATACCTGATGCCGGGCCTCCCTGCTCCAGATGCTGTGATACTGAACCTGAAGTTTACCTGGCAAGGGGTTTGAACCACTAAACTGAAGACCCCAGCTCAGTGACCCACTCCACTCCTGGGACTAGGGTCCCAATTATAATGAGCACTGCTGAACCTGGATGTGTGATCATATGGTTGTGGGGTGAAGTCCCCAGAGCCTTGCTGTTGGACTCTTGAGAAATTGACTGGAAGTAGTAGTTTTAACTGGGGTTAATGACTATATATATATATGTGGCCAGTAATTCCGTGGTTACTGATGCAGACCCGAACCATGAGTATTACTGGTTCACATCCCAGATGGGTCTCAGCCGTTTTACCCTGGAGGAGCTGCTTAACCTCAGTTGTGTCGGGAGCTGATCCCTCTGGGTTAATTTGATCTCCCAGAGTCCTTTGCGGCGCTCTGGTGAGGAAAGCGAGCTGCGATGTATGCGCTGTCTCAGACCGAGAGTGAAACCCGCTTCAGCGTTGTTCGCACAAACGTGGGGGGAAAACACCGCTGGGGGCGATAATTGCTCCCCCACTCTTACCTCCCCGAACATGTCGGGAAATACAGATATTATTAGTGGGCCCAAGAACACATTAGCATTTTATGAGCGTCCCCACCCCCACGCTTACTGGGCTACATGCTAGTGGGCTGCGATAGCGATGTGCTGCTCTGTGCTACAGCCTTCGTCTGCTGATTGGTAGGGGGAGTCTGTCCTGCGGGGAGGGCGGATCAGCTGGGCAGGTTGTCCGTGGGTCAGCAGACAGTCTGTCCTGCGGGGAGGGCGGATCAGCTGGGCAGGTTGTCCGTGGGTCAGCAGACAGTCTGTCCTGCGAGGAAGGCGGATCAGCTGGGCAGGTTGTCCGTGAGTCAGCAGACAGTCTGTCCTGCGGGGAGGGCAGATCAGCTGGGCAGGGTGTCTGTGGGTCAACAGACAGTCTGTCCTGCGGGGAGGGCGGAGCCGGGCAGGGTGTCTGTGGGTCAGCAGACAGTCTGTCCTGCGGGGAAGTAGGATCAGCCGGGCAGGGTGTCTGTGGGTCAGCAGACAGTTTGTCCTGCGGGGAGGGCGGATCAGCCGGGCAGGGTGTCCGTGAGTCAGCAGACACTCTGTCCTGTGGGGAGGGCGGATCAGCCGGGCATGGTGTCTGTGAGTCAGCAGACAGTCTGTCACTGCTGATCTGAGTCAGTCGTGTTAAGCTATTAAAGTATTAAATTATTCAGGTAATGAAGGACTTCAGATCATTTGCCAAACCTGCACCATAACCAGCTATATCAATCAATCATTCAATCAAAATATATTATTAATCCCTGAGGAAATTATGTGGTTACAGTTGCTCCAGGACAGTAAGAAAGTAATCAACAAGTTAAAATACCAATATTAAATAATACAATATATTACAAATTACAAGGTATTATCTCTCTCTCTCTTTCTGTATATATATATATATATATATATATATATAGAAAGGCCCATCTCATCCATCCATCACATCCATCCATAAATCCATCCATCCATCCATCCATCCATTTTCTGTAACCGCTTGTCTTGTTCAGGGCTGTCGGGGGCTTGGAGCGTACCCGAAGGCTGCAGGTGTAAGACAGGGAACAACCTAGGATGGGGTGCAAACCCATGTAAATACATCTCATGTATTTGATAAGTTTTCAGAATATGGCTGATTATTTAATTTTCTTAATTGACACTGGCAGAGCTCCTCACAGATTTTAAATCTAACTTTTTTAAGGCTTTTCAGTTGCCTTTGCATTTGGTTTTCCATGCAGGCGCAGGAGCGACACGTCCATGGCTGACTCAGATCCTGCAGTGACACAGCTGGTCAAGTCAAGTCAAACTTTATTTATAAAACACATTTAAAAACAACAACAGTTGGCCAGCGAGCTGCTTAATCAAAATGGCAAAAACCATGAAACAACACAATGAAAACACAAAGGTGTGTTTAAAAGACAATAAAATAAGAGCAATAAGACCATAACAATAAAACAAATAAATAAAGCAACTCTCAAACTGAGTTTAAAGCCAAGGAATAAAGGTGTGTCTTAAAATGGCACTTAAAATCGGGCAGAGTCGGGGTCAGCCTAACATGCAGGGCAAGTCGAGTTTGGGGGCTGCAGGTTCAAAGGCGTGAAAAACCAGCAGCAACTGTTCAGCGGACCTGAGTGTCCTGGACGGGTCGTGTGAGCGTGAGTGGTTGGAGTCCATTTAATGCTTTCTAGGCAAACGATAAAATCTTAAACTCAGTCCAAAAACATACAGGGAGCCTGTGAAGGGAGCCCAGGACGTGGGGTATGCGCTCTCGGCCAGTTCTCTCATCGACCGATGTTGTGGTTATGTCTGTGTGTCTGCACAGCGTCCCGCTGGAAGTTAATAGGAGTGGCGTCATGTGACATTTGATGGGTGAACCCCCTTCCCCCATTAAAAAACACCTGAATTACCTCTGTACCACAAATGAAAGGATAAAGCAAGATTTCCGGATCCTGTCCTGCAGTTCAGCTGCCTGGTGCTTCTGTAATGAGAGACGTCTTATTTTTGTCCAGCCGGTGGTCACATGCTCATATGTCATTGATTTGTAAAATTATTTCAGACGGATGACAGAAAGGGACAAGCGGGGGTAGTGGCGGGTGGGGCACTAATCTGAGCAGGGGTCTTTCCTGTTTCCTGCCATCTCGCACTCCCAACGGTGTTTATCTGCATCCCTTAAGCTCAGGAACAGCAGGGAGGAGAAAAAACAAGCTGGAACTTATTACAATGCGGCCTTTGTTCTGATGACTGCGCTCTCAAAGCCCGTTTACTGTGCATGCTGAAAATTAAAATTCAGATTTCATTGTTGTGCGCGGTGTTTAATCCAATAACGATCTGATGTAACAGACTGGTGTAATATCTCTCAGCGTACTTAATCAGGGAGGACTTGGCTCTGTCACTTTCTATTAACCTCTGTTGAAACTGGAAAAAGGGCCTTGCTAATCTGCCATTGTTGCACTTGGCAGTGTGTGTCAGGGCTGGGGGGTACAATTTTGCGATGGGGGCCAGGTTCTCGGTCGCTGCTGCATAGTGTGCGGCCCCTGTCAATGGGCCCCAGGTGGAGGGGAGATGGGTATGCCCTCAAAGAGGTGCCTCCATTCCGTAATAGTTTAAGCTTTCTCTCATCATGCTCCTCTTCCTCTGTTCCAGGAATTAGCATGCAATTAAAGCCTAATGACCTTTAAATCCTGGCCTGTCTGCTATACTCTGTGTGTGTGTATCTTTGCATTTGTCTATGTGTCTGCCTATATGCTTACGCACATGAGGTCAGTGTGCATGCTCCCCTATGTGCGAGTGGGGTGTCTCCGATCCTTGCGGCTTCCTTTGCTCCCCTATCTGTGAATGGGGTGTCTCCGATCCTTGCGGCTTCCTTTGCTCCCCTATGTGCGAGTGTGGTGTCTCCGATCCTTGTGGCTTCCTTTGCTCTCCTATGTGCGAGTGGGGTGTCTCCGATCCTTGCGGCTTCCTTTGCTCACCTATGTGCGAGTGGGGTGTCTCCTATCCTTACGGCTTCCTTTGCTCTCCTACTGTATGTGCGAGTGGGGTGTCTCCTATCCTTATGGCTTCCTTTGTTCCCCTATGTGCGAGTGGGGTCTCTCCGATCCTGTTGGCTTCCTTTGCTCCCCTATGTGTGAGTGGGGTGTCTCCGATCCTTGCGGCTTCCTTTGCTCCCCTATGTGCGAGTGGGGTGTCTCCTATCCTTACGGCTTCCTTTGCTCCCCTATGTGCGAGTGGGGTGTCTCCAATCCTTACGGCTTCCTTTGCTCCCCTATGTGCGAGTGGGGTCTCTCCGATCCTGTTGGCTTCCTTTGCTCCCCTATGTGTGAGTGGGGTGACTCCGATCCTTGCGGCTTCCTTTGCTCCCCTATGCGCGAGTGGGGTGTCTCCAATCCTTACGGCTTCCTTTGCTCCCCTGTGTGCGAGTGGGGTCTCTCCGATCCTGTTGGCTTCCTTTGCTCTCCTATGTGCGAGTGGGGTGTCTCCTATCCTTACGGCTTCCTTTGCTCTCCTGTGTGCGAGTGGGGTGTCTCCGATCCTTACGGCTTCCTTTGCTCTCCTATGTGCGAGTGGGGTGTCTCCGATCCTTACAGCTTCCTTTGCTCTCCTATGTGCGAGTTTGGTGTCTCCGATCCTGTTGGCTTCCTTTGCTCCCCTATGTGCGTGTGGGGTGTCTCCGATCCTGTTGGCTTCCTTTGCTCTCCTATGTGCGAGTGGGGTGTCTCCGATCCTTGCGGCTTCCTTTGCTCCCCTATGTGCGAGTGGGGTGTCTCCAATCCTTACGGCTTCCTTTGCTCTCCTATGTGCGAGTGGGATGTCTCCGATCCTGTTGGCTTCCTTTGCTCCCCTATGTGCGAGTGGGGTGTCTCCGATCCTGTTGGCTTCCTTTGCTCTCCTATGTGCGAGTGGGGTGTCTCCAATCCTTAAGGCTTCCTTTGCTCTCCTATGTGCGAGTGGGGTGTCTCCGATCCTTGCTGCTTCCTTTGCTCCCGTCATGGCAGGGGAGGGTCATACCTGTTTACATGGTAGGTCTGAGAACCGAGGCACGAGGGCCCTTAAATGCTGCAGTGCCCTGTGGGATTTGTAGTTCATGACCTCTCTGTGCTCCACACAGCAAGGTGACAAGAACGAAGAAATCATAGCGAGACCTCTGCTGAGGGACCAGCTAAACCTTCTGTTTTTGGTATCTCAGCACAGGGGCACTGCACTCAGTTGCACAGCACTTTGAAAAATGCCAAACTGCAGTAATGATTTGTTATATTTGATTGCCTAGCAGAAAGTATCCATAGCAAATGGTCAGGAGTTCAGGTCCTTAGCTGCTGCACCACCTACTGTCTGCTGTCCTGCTACGGCCGGTCTTCTGAATCTCTGTTGAGTACACACACATGCACCACACACACACACACGCACCACACACACATACACACACACATGCACCACACACACAGACACACACACACACGCACCACGCACACACACACACACACGCACCATGCACACACAGACACACAAGCACCACACACACAGACACACACACACGCACCATGCACACACACACTTGCACACACACACACACACACACACCTGAAGTCATATCTTTCTGCTTATACCGCTCATTCATTTCTGTGGGAAAAATGCAAACGCTAACTATGACGACCCAAACTATGACGACCCTAACCCTAACTATGACGACCCTAACCCTAACCCTAACCCTACCCCACCCAGCCCTAACCATAAGTAACCAAATGAAATACAAGAGGTTTGCCTTTTTTAGTTTTTTTATTGCAGTCACAGATTTGTATAAAAGTGAGTTTGCCCGTGTGGGGACCAAAAGAATTGTCCCCACCACGTAAAAATAAGAGCTTTTTGTCATATAGTAGGGGCATATATGGGGTGTCCTGCCTGCTTCAGCGATTCTGTGGCTGCTGTGTCGTGTTTCCAATGCCCATCTTTACGAACCGCACCCCCCACTCCCCTGCACTTGGTTCCCTGATTCCCCCAAGTTCCCTTATCGACGGGCTGAGCAGTGGCTCTTCCCGATCGGGCAACGGAAACAGTCTCATCTTCAATGCGGAGCGCTGGGGGGGGTGTAATTTCTCATATTCTGGAAAGTCACCCTCCTTCTCGGCGGCCAGGGAGCATCTGCGTTGTGTCTCATCTGTGCCCCCGCCCCTGTCCCCCCAACAGGTCTGCGTTTCAGTATAAACAATACAACAACCCCCCCTCCCCATTCCTGTCTGGATCCTCGGTATCAAGTGCTATCTGTCACGTTAGCAATGAAGACCAGGGTGCAGAGTGATGTATGACGGGGGATGCTCTGCATGCTTGCGGGGCTGCCTGAGACGCGGTAGCACTCTTCAAACGTACTCCACCCAGTGGCCCCCGCAGGGGAACAAAGGGATGCTGTGGCTCCTTGGCCTGCTTCCTGGGGGTGGGGGGTGTCAAAGGCTAATTTCTAGCGCTTCTCCTGGATGCCCATCTTTCATCGGCAAGTGGCACCCGGGCCTAGTGGCTTGCGCGTTGTCATGGTTACTAAAGCATGGGACCCCAGAGAGCGTGCAGGGGGGATGAGTAGCCTCCCACGTATAGGATTGCTGTCAGGCCCGGCCTGATGGATGGCAGTGATGGGCCATTTGTCATGCCATAATTGTTCCTGCAAACATGGGATGCCCACTAGTATAAACAGCGGTCTGCGGCTTGGCCAATAACGCGGCAAATGGCCTGGCAGCCGTGATGTAGCTCCGCCATCACTTAAAGAGACAGTGCCCCTTTTGTTAGGCCTGGCTGAGCTGATTAGGCCAGGAAGGAAGAGCTTTTGGTGACCTGGGCCTTAAGTGTGACGGTAATGCTATAGGAAGGAGCTGGACCTCCTCCCTGAATCGTCCCCGTGGGCCACGAGGAGGCCAGGCTCGAGCCAAGGCCCCCGCTGACTGTTTCGGCCGGCCGGGCTCCTGTCCCAGCTCCAACACCCGGGGTACAAAGGTGATGTTTGTTTTGCTCCAGCATCAGCATGGACGCCACGCGCTTTAGCGCTGTCACTGAAAATAATGGGGGACAGTTTGTCTTCTAGACGGCTTTGTCAGGGACAGGGTCTTCATCTGGGAGGGCACCCCATGTGACATGTTTTGGTGGCGAAATTAATTTCAGCCACCCAATGCATGCCGGGAAAGTACCTTGAAACAAGTAACAAATAAACCCCCCAGGATAAATCCAGTGAGTTTATATTTCATGCTTTAAATGTAATCATTTCATTTTCAGTCTGCATTTCCCTCTTTTATATTTTTTACGTCATCTTGTTATTCATCAGCTATTGGTTTTTTAAGGAATGGCATTTCCTGAGTCCCAGTAACCATTCACAGACTGACTCCTGCTCGCTCTGACCCAGTAAATGGCCACTCTCTCGGGTCACTCGGTGTGTTTGTGCCGGATTGACCCATAGTCTCGTGCTTCCCTGTTCTATCACCGGTATGCTTAGCAGGAGTTGTCCTGCTGTAACCTTGAGGAACGTTCTTGACCTTAATTGCTTTTGTAAATATTCCCGCTGTATAAATGAGCACAGCGGCACTTGGGGTAGGCCGGGGGGCGTGGGGAGCAGATAGCAGAGCATTTGCTCACTAAACAGCTATAAATATAGTGATGCTGGATACATTCACGCGCTTTCACACACCACCAGGGCGGCGCCATCCCCCGAGACCCACTGGGACTGGAACAACACCAGGATTCACCAAGGGCAGCACGCAGAACAGAGGAGTAGTTTGTACTGCCTTTGCTGGTACAGAGGAGAAGCTTGTACCACCTGTATTGATACAGAGGAGCGGTTTGTACCACCTGTATTGATACAGAGGAGCAGCTTGTACCACCTGTATTGATACAGAGGAGCGGCTTGTACCACCTGTATTGATACAGAGGCAGTCTTTTATCAGGCCTGATATGCTTTCATGGCTCTCGTGCTGGGAGGGCTGGGACTGCCATGGTACAGATGAGGACCTCCGCAGCTCTTCTTTACTTTGGTTGATCTCATGGAGGGCTCCTGGTGCCTATCCCATGGGGGTTTGGAGCCTATCCCATGGGGGTCCTGATGCCTATCCCATGGGGGTTTGGAGCCTATCCCATGGTGGGTCCTGGTGCCTCTCCCATATGAGGTCCTGGTGCCTATCCCATGGGGGTTTAGAGCCTCTTCTGTGGTGGGTCCTGGTGCCTATCCCATGGGGGTTTGGAGCCTATCCCATGGTGGGTCCTGGTGCCTCTCCCATATGAGGTCCTGGGGCCTATCCCATTGGGGTTTGTAGCTTATCCCATCGGGGGGTCCTGGTTCCTAGCCCATGGGGGTTTGGAGGCTATCCCATGGGGAGTCCTGGGACCTATATCAGGGGGCTTGGAGCCTATCCCATGGGGAGTCCTGGGACCTATCTCAGGGGGCTGGGAGCATATAACATAGAGATTTTGGGCCTACCCCCATTTTTATAACAGATATGAAACTGAGATCAAAACTGAGATACAAACTCACTCCTGCAGCTCTGATTACATTACTAATGTTACACAAGTCAATTTTCATTTCACAATTACTACTGACATATGTAAGTCAAATTATTAATCTATTTAAAGTTAGGGGAAGCTGTATATTTAATAAATATTACACATTACAGTAAGAGAGGAAATGGTATGAAAATTTTATATCACGAATATAGTGCAATAATTACCACTTATCAGTATTATCATGGTGTTGTTAAAATGTGCTGAAAGTACTGACACACAAACTGAAATAGTTTCACCAAGTTTTCTATTGAATGACACAAAACTAGCAGTACTTTGCTTTTTTTGTTGACATAAACATTAAAATAATACCTTATGTAAACTTCTGCAAACAGTATCCAATGCGCATTAACCAGAACAGCCTTCGGAGTGCCGTCACTGTCTTCCACCAGAACAAAGCCACACTGCATGCTGTAACCAGAGGTGCATAGTTCAGCTTCAGAAAGTAAAAATCCAGACCAAGATTTTGTTTGAACCAACCAGTTGCATATAAAAAGGATGAAAGCAAATTATGGTCTGGATTTTGCTTTCCGGACCTGTACTGGACCTCTGGCTGCGTCAGGACACTGTTGCTAACTTTAATGCTAGACAGTATTAACGAGAGTTATTTAGAGCTAACTAGTCAATCACGGTTTTAATGATAGTTACATTTTGAAACAATAATAGTAACCTTTGGAAATTTTACCATGAAACTCGCAACCATTTAAGTCCTAGTTCCTTATGTTACAGAAGTTCCTAGTTAATTCCTAGTTACTTTTTTCACAATTAAAACAGTCTAACATATGTAAACTACAAAATTATTATTGTAAGTTAGAGCAAGTTGTAAATTTTGTAAATATTACATATTACACCTATTTTATTATCTTCCAACTGTGTGTGTCACATGACTATTTTGGTCCAATCATAATCAAGTGATCAAGCCTGCAGTAAAAGCTTGGCAAGTTTCATTAGTTCAAGATGGATAATAACCTTCTTTAGAGTTCCAAACTGTTGGTGATTAATAAAACCCAGAAACCATAGATATGACCTGAATCGTGGATTTGGAGAATCGTTACAGCCCTACTCCTGTGGCACTCCTGTGTGATGGTGGGCAGTGTGTGGCTCGGTGGGTTTAGAGGCTGTGCCTGTCATCAGGGTTTGCTGATTCAAATCCCAGTGTCAGCTGAGTGATGTCATTGCCGGACCCATAACCCCCAGTTGCTCCAGGGACTGAGACTGCTGTCACAAAAATGTGTGTCGCTTTTGATGGAAGTGTCTGCTAAGTGAGTAAGATGCACATGACAGCCGCTCAGCTTGCAGCCAGGCGTGACTGTACACTGTGTCTTGCCTTCCTCGTTGCTCTTGGTCTCTGTTTTGCCACGGTACATGTTGTGGTTGGTCACCTATCCGGCTGAAAGGAAGCAGCCCTGTTCTCTGCTCTGTGCCGGGAGATCAGTCCCTCTGCAAGTATTCGGGACTATGGTTTATTATTCCAGCCATTTTTATTTGTTAGTGCAAATAGCATCAATACTAAATAGTGTTAATATTCCCTTGACTGTATCTCTGCACGTTGAAAAACTTGCATCTCACAGGTCATATAGGTTATGCAGAGCCCTCCCTGAGGGTGGCAGAATGATCTCGATGGTGCCGGTCGCCTCCCAGCAGTGAGGTCTCAAGAAGTTGAGTCACCCCCACCATGAAAAGGTTCTAATCCCTCACTTTGAGCTGAGCGATTTGGCGGCTCTGTCCAGCAGCGTCCCCTTCAGGACACCGAATGTGAGTCGCTCAGCCAACCAATGGCAGAGCTGGTTTCTTTCTTACGCCACTGAGCTGTCCACAGGTTTTTGTAGGTTGCATATGTTTGTGTGATTACATGTATACATGCATATGAAATATGTCTGCATATGGAGTGGCCCATTTAAACGCTTTTATTTAACAGAAGCCTTTATTGGAAGTGACATACGTTTTTTGAGAGCACACAGTCAGCCGGTCCCTGAAGCAGCTGGGGTTAACGGCCTTGGTCTGGGGCGACCTTCCCATTACACACTGAGCCACACATCTGCAGTTAGTGCTCAGCGCCATGTTTCTGTTACAGCGGAGCAGCATGCAAACTTCAGCTACAAATGCCGGACTGTGCTTCCTCTGACCTCCCCCCTAGTGGTTAACCTTGGAAATGCGGTCAGCTGGTGTCCACTGGCAGTCTTTGAGGACACATATCAGCCTGTCTGTGGTGTGCGTTTGCCAAAAGCGGCTTGCCAGTTGTGGATTCCGTTCACATCCTTCATGCTCCCCGCTATCGTGACGATGCAGGTCTTTCTGGAAACACTTCCTTGTGTTTCCCGCCCTGCCTGCTTTTGTTCTTCGTCTTCAGATAAAGCTTCTTATGTGATATAGTTGTGTCTGTGCCTCTTTTGCCAGTCTTCTTAACACTGCAGGACATTGGATAATCAGATTTTTAGGATGCTAGAAATTTGTAAGGTGCTCAGTGAGGCACTGGGGACCTGCCTCCGTGGCCAGCATGCATAAGGATGCATGTCCTCCCTGCGTACAGCTGCTGCTCCCTTCTCCTCCCGTGGTCCAAAAACATGCTGTGAGGCTAATTGGCATCTCAAAATTGCCAGTGGGTGTCTGTCTGTGTCTGTGCCCTGCGATGGTCTGACATCACATCCAGGGCATCCCTAGCTTTGTGAGGCCGAGGACAGGCTTCAGGCCCCCCTTGATCCTGTGCTGGATAAGCTGTGGGAAGATGGATGGATGGATGGATGGATGGATGGATGGATGGATGGATGGGTATTAGATGAAAATAAAAGGCATCTGGCTCACATAATGATTTCATGCAGCCGGTGTGTGTTCCTTGTGTGCAGGATGAGGATGAGTTCAGTCCTCCACTTTGGCCTGGAAGCATTTTGTGAAGAGCCGGTGTAGACCACGACCAGCATCACTGTAGGCATCCAGGCTATGTCACCCCCCCACACCACTACGGCCTGTATCACAAGAGCTGCTAATTATAAAATCTTTGCCTCCCGTTTTAAATCCGCCCTCTTCCTCTCTGTGGTCTTCTCTTCCTCGTTTGAGTGATCATCACACCCATGGTGAGAACAAACAGTTTCTGTAGTTAATAATTCACATCACTTTCATCTGATATTCCGTTACCACGGGCAATTTATTAGCTGAATAATTTCGCCCAGAATTCACTTATTATCCCTCCGCGTTTCCCAATTGGCGGCGGTGGAAACTGCTGGAAGATTTAAATAGCGTCTTCAGAGGGGATCGTGGGGAAGGTAATGCGCTTTAACGCGCTTTAATGCGCTGTCTGCCATATGCATTGTTTTCAGGCCTCATCAGTTTTACATTGATTCCCACTGAAGTGTTTAATTGCATCATGAATATGATCTAATTCTGTCCCTTTGGCTGGAAGTGGAGCGGCTCTCGCCAGTGATGTACGGCCTTGGCGGCCCTAAATCAAGCCGTCTTTTATACCCAACGTAAATTATGGTGCTAAATTAGCTCAGAAAGATAACTAGCTGGCATGTGTTTAATTTGGTGTCAGAAGACCGCAGTGAGATGCCTCTCCCCTCCCCTCCTACTTCTCAGGTGTTAATATTTCGATTCTGTAACCCTCCCAACTCTGTAAAACATTTTACACCGTAGCTCTGCAGTGAAAGATATTTTTTTAAATGAGGTCAAAGGTCACACGCCAGCTGCACCCTCCATGTCACAGAGAGAGCGAGGTCGGACTCCACAGGCCTGAGTGGAATGCATCAAATACTCCGGCAGAAGCCAGAGCCTACGTGCTCCTCCGTGTCCATACCCCCCCGCCCACCCACATCAGTGTGTATTCGCGGTATCCTGTGATATGACTTTGCCCATAGCGATCCGCCAGGCTCACAGGTAGATTAATCATGGGAGATGCTTCCCTTTGTCCAGTATCATCGGCTCTTGTTACTGCACTCGACAGGCATTGTTTCCATCCTGTACGAGCTCCCCCCCCCCCGTCCCACCCCCACTGCTCTCTTTCTGACTGAGCGAAAACACCACAGTGAATGAATCCAAGCCGCCCGAAATGGTCCCCGTAAGGCTGCCATTCAGTGAGAAGATAAAAGCCTGCGGGTGCTTTTTTCTTCTTCTTCTTGAAGCAGCGCTTTCTCCGACTCCCGTCCCGCAGCTCTGGAGTGCTCTCGCACTGCCCGGCGTGACCTCAATCTGCCAGCCAGCGCTGAATGCACAGCTGCCCCTGGGCCCCCGCTATCTTGTTTGGTCACCGTCATTGATAACAGGCGGCTGAAACAGTTTGGCTAGAAACAATCGATACCGTGTGAGAACTCACCATGCAGCCGGTTCCCAGAAATGCCAAAGGAGCTTCGCGGAGCCCCTGTTATTGCTGGGGCTTCCGAAGGGGTCAGCGTGTGCCAGGTGCCCCTGGGAGCAGGTCAGGGGGCAGGGGGTAAGCAGAAACCTCCACGTACCCTGATTGCCTGTCCGGGACAAGCACAATCAGCTGGACCTCTTGCCCATGTTTATTATTACTGTCATTTTTAGTATTTTCAGCTCTCCCCAGCATTTCTCCTTATCCCACTATACTGTAGAGGCCGAAGGTGGGCTGGTTTCTTCCAGGTCCACCTGCTTTCTCTCACCAGTGATTTGCTCATCAAGCTCATTGATACTTCGTCTATTGCCTGCTGTCTGCTTGATTTTTCATGAATAGTCACATTGGTTGTTTGCACATTAAAAAGAGAAAATGCTCATCATTTTAGAGTCACTTATAAATGAAAAACAGCCTCTGGTGCTTTTCCATGACCCTTAACATAAACCTTATGTGAAGGATTTAAGCCCCCATTGGCTAGTGTCAGTGTACTGCTGGGTCGAAAATCAAGGCCAATAGCATGTAGCCTTTGTACAGAAAAAACACCAAACTCAGTTCCTGGTTGTAGTTCACAAACAGTATGTATGAGTAACATGTTACTGAATTCCCCCTTTAAATAAACAACTCCCAATCGACATCAGTGAATCAAAGAGAGCCTGGTCCGTGTCCTCTGGGTTTGCGGTTGAGGCTGGCGACATGGAGCCTGGGGGTGTTCTGGACACAAATGGCAGGGGGCAGGTAGCGGCGCCACATCCGACCAGTGGTGTTAGGAAGATGAGTTTGGACTCATCCAAAGTCTGTTTGGACGACAAGAGCATTATCTTCCCACACTCATCTCTGCAACAGAACAAGTTTTCTTCACGAGTTTGTTGAGCCCACCAGCTTCCTGCACCTTGGTATGACCCCCTTCCCCAGCAAAGGACAGTAAAGATCGTGGCACTGTCTAAGGCACACTGGAATAAAGTGCATATGTTCGCTACTCACGCACAAGACCTTGAATTTCCTTAAGAAAACCAGCCTCCTTTGCACATTCCTGCAGACTTCCTCTGTGTCTACATACCAGTCCAGTCTGTCGCTCATTTATTGCAACTCACACCAACGCTGTGCGTCTGCCTTAGCTGGGGTGGCTGGTTGGTGTTCAGTGCAATAAAAGAGAATTCTTAAGGTGTTGCTTGTTTTGCTTGGGTTTGACTCAGTTCGGTGAAGTAACTAAAGGGCAGCAGCTCCCACACCTTTGTGTGCCTGTAATGCAAAGTGTGGTGGGTCTACAAAGCCCTTCATGAGTGGTCTAAGATGCTGGAAGTCC
The DNA here is from genome assembly GCF_023856365.1 of Brienomyrus brachyistius. Lineage (NCBI taxonomy): Eukaryota > Metazoa > Chordata > Actinopteri > Osteoglossiformes > Mormyridae > Brienomyrus > Brienomyrus brachyistius. Next base: position 1,638,417 of record NC_064534.1, on the reverse strand, counting down.
AAATATTTACATTATGTCACTTGTCTGTGGTCTTCGAGCATCGCTTCTAGCGAGCTTGATGGGCCGAATGGCCTCCTCTCGTTTGTATAGTTCTTATGTTCTTATGTTCTTATGTTTGTTTGTGATCATGATTCCGTGAAACTTGTTAAGAGTATACCAACAATGTGTCCCTTTGTGGCTGTGATTCAGCAAAGCACATTGATGTCACTGCCTACATGTCCCTCTGTGGCTGTGATTCTGTGAAGCACCCCAAAGGTACACTCCCCACTTGTCCCTCTGTGGCCGTGATTCTGTGAAGCACATTAAGAGTACACTCCCGACTTGTCCCTCTGTGGTCGTGATTCTGTGAAGCACATTAAGAGTCCACTCCCGACGTGTCCCTCTGTGGCCGTGATTCTGTGAAGCTCATTAAGAGTACACTCCCGACGTGTCCATTTGTGGCCGTGATTCTGTGAAGCACCCCAAAGGTACACTCCCGACTTGTCCCTCTGTGGCCGTGATTCTGTGAAGCACCCCAAAGGTACACTCCCGACGTGTCCATCTGTGGCCGTGATTCTGTGAAGCACTTTCAGTGTACACTCCCGACATGTCCCTCTGTGGTCGTGATTCTGTGAAGCACATTAAGAGTACACTCCCGACGTGTCCCTCTGTGGTCATGATTCTGTGAAGCACATTAACAGTACACTCCCGACGTGTCCCTCTGTGGTCATGATTCTGTGAAGCACATTAAGAGTACACTCCCGACTTGTCCATCTGTGGCCGTAATTCTGTGAAGCACTTTTAGTGTACACTCCCGACGTGTCCCTCTGTGGCCATGATTCTGTGAAGCACATCAAGAGTACACTCCCGACGTGTCCCTCTGTGGCCATGATTCTGTGAAGCACATCAAGAGTACACTCCCGACGTGTCCCTCTGTGGTCATGATTCTGTGAAGCACTTTTAGTGTACACTCCCGACGTGTCCCTCTGTGGCCATGATTCTGTGAAGCACATCAAGAGTACACTCCCGACGTGTCCCTCTGTGGCCATGATTCTGTGAAGCACATCAAGAGTACACTCCCGACGTGTCCCTCTGTGGTCATGATTCTGTGAAGCACTTTTAGTGTACACTCCCAACGTGTCCCTTTGTGGGTATGATTCTGTGAAACACATCAAGAGTACACTCCCGACGTGTCCCTCTGTGGCCGTGATTCTGTGAAGCACTTTTAGTGTACACTCCCGACGTGTCCCTCTGTGGCCATGATTCTGTGAAGCACATCAAGAGTACACTCCCGACGTGTCCCTCTGTGGCCGTGATTCTGTGAAGCACTTTTAGTGTACACTCCCAACGTGTCCCTTTGTGGGTATGATTCTGTGAAGCACATCAAGAGTACACTCCCGACGTGTCCCTCTGTGGCCGTGATTCTGTGAAGCACTTTTAGTGTACACTCCCGACGTGTCCCTCTGTGGTCGTGATTCTGTGAAGCACTTTTAGTGTACACTCCCGACGTGTCCCTCTGTGGTCGTGATTCTGTGAAGCACATTAAGAGTACACTCCCGACGTGTCCCTCTGTGGCCATGATTCTGTGAAGCACATTACGAGTTCATTTCTGGCCCATTGCATCACTGCACATCTAGGGACAGAACATTCCATTTTGCTAATGAATGTGTTAAAAATGCATTATAACGGTGACGCGTAGTGCGTCTGAAGGGTAGGCATAACTGTTGTTGAGGTGATTTTCCATATAGTCACCCTGCCAAGAAAACCTGCTGGTTGTACATCAGTCCTAGAATCAGGACTCTTAGCTCTCCTGGATTCTCTTCAGTTTATCCTTCCTGTTCCTTAAGGGTATTTGAAGAAAACGTCCCTCGACAAAAAAATACATATTTTAAATGAGGTAAGCAAAAAAAGGGTGCCCCCCTCCGCATGCACACACACACACACACACACACCAAGTTCAGTGAGGCGAGAATCGCTGTGTTGGGCATTTGAGACAGCTGTGTGAAGTCATTTTCCAGGGCCGTGAGTGGGAGAGTGGCTAGGATTAGGTGTAGGCCCTGAGCCGGAACAAGGCCGTCTGGGAGGGAGCACGGACCGCCCCCCACAGACGCCTCAGCCTTGCCGTGAGGATTAAGCATGCTGCTTACTTTGCTGCATTAAAAACTCTGGAATGGCCTCCTTGCACATGTTCCTCCCCTCTGCCCCCATTGCTTTTATGTAAAAATATGAGAAGTCTGGGGGAGTTCGGCACCTTGTGTGTTTTTATCACCGGCAATGATAAGCCAGCATGACTGTTGCCAGGCTGATGGAAATGTGATGTCATTATGTTTGCACCTGTGACCTTATGTTATGAGCGCCTTTTAGAATTCTGGGAATTTTGTGAAACATCCCTTCAGTGGGTCCTTCGCAAAATATCATTAACCCCCCCTGGGTGCCTGCTGTCAGTGTCCTATTCCACATTTTGAGCTGAGGGTCCTTCTGGTCCTTGGACCCATTTCCCTCCTTGCGGTGTTGACCTGGACTTCTTCCGAGCCGCCTGGACCGAGTACCCTGTGTGGTGACCTCTTACATTTGTTATGGAAGGATAGGCAACCAAATGGGTCCTGCTCTCACTAAAGGCCCAGTAAATACGGGGGTCCGTGTCTGGCTCACCGGATTAGGATGCCTGTGATCCAAAGATCGCTGGTTCAAATCCTAGTATCAGCAGAATTATGTCACAATTGGGCCCCTAAGCCCAAGAAAGAGGTGCATCTCTTCAGGCAAGAACTAAATTAAATGTGACCAAGCACCTGAAATGAGCTCCCACAGCAGTGGGTCAGGCTGGCTTTGGTGATTTCATACTTCCATTTTGATCTCCCCAGCCTTCAGTAGGGAATCTTCGTCTTCCCCTCCCCACTCCACAGCTCATGTGGCCAGTAACCAAACAGTCTCCTTTTATACTGGAAACAGAATGACTGCATACAACAGATGAGTGGTGCCCCGCATGCAGAGGTATGAATGGGTGAATGCTCTGCAGTCATGGTATGTCACAGAGAAGCTCTGCCCCGCCCTGCGCCTCACAGCAGCTAAATGCTAAGAGGTCTTTGCGGCTATTTCACAGTGATGCTCTGATCTGGAAGAACAGGCTGCTTGTCTTGGAGGTTCAGTTGCTGGACGTTTCCAAATGCATTTACTGTGTGTCAGTATGTGTGTCTATCTCTGTCTGTGTGTCTATGCATATCTCTGTGTATATCTGTGTGTGTGTGTGTGTTCTCCACATGTAATAAAAACCTGTTATTTTGACGTTGTGGTCCCCACAAAGATCTGTGACTGCAATCAAAAAACGAAAAATGCCAAAGTCTGTTATTTTGTTTAGTTACCTATGGTTAAAGTTAGGGTTGGGTGGGGGTTAGGGTCGACTTATTGGGATTTTAGGTTTCCCCGTAGAAATGAATGGAAGGTCCCCACAAATATATAATTACAAGCCTGTGCGTGGGGGGGGGCTCTTGGTGTTTTAAGGAGCAGTGAAATTAATTGTTGTACAGTGAGTAAAGCTGATGGGGAGAACAGTGGAGATCATGCGTGACTGTGTGTGTGTGTGTGTGTGTGTGTGTGTGTGTGTGTGTGTGTGTGTGCGCGCGTGTGTGCGCGTGCGTGCAACAATCAGTGTTACCCAGGGCTCTGTCCCCCCAACAATCAGTGTTACCTCCGGTTGTACTCCCCCAACGGTCATTGTTACCCCCGCGATTCTGTTCCTCTGATGATAATCATTAACCTTGGCTCCGTTCCCCCACCGTTCTGTTCCCATGATGATCAGCATTATACCAGAACTCTGTTCCCCCAATGATCATTGTTACCCGGGGCTCCGTTCCCCCAACGATCAGCGTTAACTCTGGGTTCTGTTCCCCCAATAATCAGTGTTAACTCAGGGCTCTGTTCCCGCAATGATTAGCGTTAACTTGGGGCTCTGTGCCCGCAATGATCAGTGTTAACTCGGGGCTCTGTGCCCCCAATGGCCAGCGTTAACTCGGGGCTCTGTTCCCCCAATGGTCAGCGTTAACTCGGGGCTCTGTTCCCCCAATGGTCAGAGTTAACTCGGGGCTCTGTGCCCCCAATGATCAGCGTTAACTCGGGGCTCTGTGCCCCCAATGATCAGCGTTAACTCAGGGCTCTGTTCCCCTGCCATGCTCACTCTTTATTGCAAACCGTTAGTGGGTTGCACTGAGCTCCACCGCTTAGTAATTTTGCGATGCACTGCCGCAGGTTCATGCGGGTTTTATACGCACGGATACCGTTCTTCTCTGTATACCTTCTGGTGTTTTACATACAAATTGTATTCTGGGTAGCGCATCTATCATACTGTGTCTCACTTTCAATTAACTTTCAAAGGATGAAAAAAATACACAATATACTGAGTGCCCTATATGAGTACAGTTTAAAGTAGCCCTGTCTCTGCCATTATGGTCCAGGAATAAATGTAACCAGTGCTTCATACTACGCCACATTCAGGGGGGTCAAAGCTGCCCAGCAGCAGCGGAAGCAGTCACCTTTGCTGAGGGAGCAGAGGTGCCCTCGCAGAGCAGTAAGCCTGAGCAGATGCTGCGCAGGTGAGATATTCTGTGTGTTGGAAATCGCAGGACATTGATTGGTGACAGGGGGAGATACGATCCTCAAGAGGAAAATCATAGATAACAAGGGAATCTGTGCCAATGAGTGCTGGATCCATATATCTGCCATTTGCTGGGCGTTACTCTGTTCCCTTTCTGTCTTTCTCTCTACCTAGTCTCCGCTTTCCTGGCTGCACAGGAAGGGCCATTGGCTGCATTGTGTGTGCATTGGCTCCTGGTGCATTGTGGGGCAGAGGTGGGGAATTACTGGTTCCTGTGTGAACATGTTTTTTTGCTTTGTGTAAATGTGTGTGTGAGTGTACGCTGAAGGCAAATGCCCGTATTCTCCAAATATTTCACTGTGAAGTTGTTCCCTGGTGAAAATCAATTTGTGTATCCACTGTCATTCTGTGGGGTGATGCTCATTCTGACAGCTCTTCCAATACAATATGATATTGATTAAAATTAAATTGCAAATTGCAACTAGTGCAAGATGTAACCATCACTTAAAATGTTTGCATTGCATATGTAAGTGCAAATGCAAGGTGTTTTGCATGCAATCCAATTTGAGTACATTTTGAAATATAGTTATAATTAGCGGTTTTATGTTTTTTAAGAATATATTCGTTAAAGATCTCCCTCATAACATGTAAAGAAATATAGCAAGACATGAGGCACCCTAATGGTTAAACTTGTTCTCCCATGTTGTTGCAAAGTAGTGATAATTATAAGCTGATTTTTGTGGGTAATTATAATTTATTATTATTTTTAATCTCCTTCCGTGAAGTGGAATCCAAACTTGGGGTGGTAGGTCAGCTGCCGGAGGTGTGCCGCCTGCTAGCGTTTGTTAATTAACACGTTAGGAAGTGTCTGGTGGTGGAATGGCATTACCACCGAGTCCCGTGCCCGGGTTGGGCGGGGCTGGGGCGCAGGCGCTAACACAAAGCCCTGATTCACAATTGGCACCAGGACTCTCAGGACTTGTGAGCTGCAATGCGAATCTGAGCACCATGTCATGTGGAGAGGAGGAAAGGCTGTTGGTCGATACACATGGGTGCGGGGTTTGAAAAGGTTCTAATCGCATGCTAACTAACTGGGCTGGGAGTTTTTAGAAAAGGGGGAGAGAAGAGACCACCTAGGGTTCCTCCAGGTCCTAAATAATGACTTGGCTGCCTTGGGTAGGAAACGGCCACCCACCTGTCTGGTAGAGCCAGGGATTCAGCTCTGTTGTTCAGCTTTGGGAACTGAAATGTTGCCCGTGGTGACCAGAGTCTTGGGCATGTGACATGGCCTGATGTGCCCCCCCCCTGCCTGGGTCCCCCAGAGGTAGACCCGAGCATCTGAGGGGGGCTGCTCTCTGCCTGTTGACGGCAGGATTGTGGGAGCATGAAGCGGAACGCTGTAATCCATCGCCCCCACATGCAGGACACGGACGTACCCCTCCGAGACACTTTGCCCAGCCCCCCATCCTGTGCCCTGGATTTTTTTCATTAAGTACTCTGGGGCAATCAGGAGGGGGTAATGTGCCCTTGTTGCCCTTGTCATTTCATCCGTTTGTATCCCCCACCCCACCTCATGACCTCCATCAGCACAGTCACCCCTCCTCGCCTCCACTGCATGTAAAAGATGTCCCTCTGCTCTCCCTGCTCTCTCTGCTCTCCCTGCTCCCTCTGCTCTCTCTGCTCTCCCTGCTCTCCCAGCTCCCTCTGCTCTCCCGGCTCCCTCTGCTCTCCCTGCTCCCTCTGCTCTCCCTACTCTCTCTGCTCCCTCTGCTCTCCCTGCTCTCCCTGCTCTCCCAGCTCCCTCTGCTCTCCCTGCTCTCCCTGCTCTCCCTGCTCCCACTGCTTTCTCTGCTCTCCCTGCTCTCCCAGCTCCCTCTGCTCTCCCAACTCCCTCTGCTCTCCCTGCTCTCCCAACTCCCTCTGCTCTCCCTGCTCCCTCTGCTCTCCCGGCTCCCTCTGCTCTCCCTGCTCTCTCTGCTCTCCCTGCTCCCTCTGCTCTCCCTGCTCTCCCGGCTCCCTCTGCTCTCCCAGCTCCCTCTGCTCTCCCTGCTCTCTCTGCTCTCCCTGCTCCCTCTGCTCTCCCTGCTCTCTCTGCTCTCCCGGCTCCCTCTGCTCTCCCTGCTCTCCCGGCTCCCTCTGCTCTCCCGGCTCCCTCTGCTCTCCCTGCTCTCCCGGCTCCCTCTGCTCTCCCTGCTCCCTCTGCTCTCCCTGCTCTCCCGGCTCCCTCTGCTCTCCCTGCTCTCCCGGCTCCCTCTGCTCTCCCGGCTCCCTCTGCTCCCTCTGCTCTCCCTGCTCCCTCTGCTCTCCCTGCTCCCTCTGCTCTCCCGGCTCCCTCTGCTCTCCCTGCTCCCTCTGCTCTCCCTGCTCTCCCTGCTCTCCCTCTGCTCTCTCTGCTCCCTCTGCTCTCCCTGCTCTCCCTCTGCTCTCCCTGCTCTCTCTGCTCTCCCTGCTCCCTCTGCTCTCCCGGCTCCCTCTGCTGTCCCTGCTCCTGCAAAACAAAGGAGAGCCATCCAGCCGGCCATCTCCTGCATGCCATTCACTGCAGATCTCAGATAAGCTCTTTATTCCTTTTTATCTGTCCCAAGGATGGTTTCATAGTTGCAGTCTGACAATATTAACTAACCACACAAAAATCCTAAGGGATCGTTAGCATTGGTTGTTGACCAGCCTTAAGAAACTAGTTCTGAGCAAGTTAAAGCCTGCAGTTGCACAACCTTCTTAACTAAGAACACATAGAGCAAAATAAATCTTTTAAAAGCATCCCTGTGTGAATCTTTCACCTGGTGGGGTTGCTGAGGACTCAGGTTCATGTCTCTTCTCTTCTACCCTTGTACTCAACCAAGATTCCTCCAGTAATTGTATTATTAAACAGATTACTTTCAAAAAAGAAACAAGTGACCCAGTGATACCAAATCTGGCTGCTCCAAATGAAACTCTTCTAGAAAGAAGTAAAAATATTAGCCATATTGCTGACATTTCCAGCAGTGTTCTTGTGTAATGTCAAGGTCTCCAATTTGATGTCACAATGTCACACGTGCCTATGGCCTTGGTGTCCCCTGCCCCTCTCCTTTGCCATGTTTATTTTGTATAGCCTGTTGTCATGGTAACCCGCTCACCAGGGAGCCGCAGACTGGCACATGGTTGCATTTTTGTGGCAGTTGCACGGTCACGTCAAGACACAGTTGCTGATGAACGCGAGTGATGGACCCAGATCATCAGTGACAACCCCACCAATGAGGAGACTGCCAAAGGCACCTCCAAGTGGTACGTCCATGCAGTGCCGCCTATCATGCAGTGCCGCCTGTCATGCAGTGCCGTCTGTCATGCAGTGCCGCCTATCATGCAGCGCCGCCTATCATGCAGTGCCGCCTGTCATGCAGTGCTGCCTGTCAGGAATTCCCCAGGCTGACATTTACAAGGCCACCACCGAGCGATTAACCCGCACTTGTTGGCATTAAGTGCCGGCGGAATTGAAAGGAGCCGGTTCGTGGGCGGTGGGGTCTGGAGTGAAATGGGACTCTGCATGTTCGCCCCCTGCATGCATCGCTATGGGAACAAAAATGCACAGAGAATAATAACTGATCTGTGCAGCAGGACAGAGTGAAGTCGTCCCCCCACCCAGCCAGCCTGGAAGCAGCCTGTCAGACTGCTCTGTCATGCACGTGGAACTAGTAAAGTGAGTGAGTCCTGGGGAAGGCTCTCCAGTGGTGAAATTAGCCATGCAATTAAAAAAATATTATAACTTAAAAGTGCAGCAAGCTCTGCAAACCTACAAAGAACAGAGGATCATCGAGGCCTTTGTTCATCAAACGCAGAGCCAGACGGTTTTGGTCAAACCCCATTTCAGAGCCAGTGCTCCAGCCCACCCCCTAGTGGCTGTGCCTGGCACTGACAGGGTGGCCCACACCTGCCTGGCATATTCCCATTGCCGCTGCTCTATTTAAAGCCGTTTATTTATGGTTCAGATAAAGGGAGCGAGCTCATGGGGCAGGAATAACGGGCCGCATGGCTGGCTGACAGGTATCCCCACCCCCTGGCAGCCCCGCAAGGGACCCGATACTAGAGCTGAGGCTGGGGGGGGGGGGGCGGGGGGTGCTGTGCGGCTGGTTAGAAAAGCAGTTAACTCACCCCACGGCTGACAGTCACGTGAAAGTGGGCCAGCCTCCACGCTACCTGCTTCCTGGGGGCCCCACGGAACATTCCGGCATTTTCCTGGAACCTTCCTGTGAAAGGCAGAGCTCGCCTGTGCAGTTCCCGTGTCCCGAGGTCCTTCCGCGGAGAGCTCTGACCAGCGATGATTGCGAGGCTTCGTTAAGGCTTCGCAATAATGAAACACACAATCACACGTAATCAAAGCGTCCGCCACTGTATTACCAAGACAATAGACAGCCTGATTGTTACCTCATGCCAGCCGACAAAAGAACAATGGGAAATCTTAATAATAAATCATGTGTTCTAATTTCTCTCTTGTTTAAACATATGTTCTACTTTTAAATGTACCCTGTCAAGTGAGGTGACTCATTTGGGGGAAACTTTTTAATAGAGCCTTTGGTGTTAATATGTAATAAATGTAACTGGCAGACAGACAGGTGCTAAGGGTTTGGAGGGGCCGTTTCAGGAAGGCTTGAGTTAGGAACATGTCATGGCTGAGAGGAGAAGACCGGGGTCTGAAGCTGGGGAGAAGCTTTGGAGTACATCTTTCCACTGTGGATGGACAGAGGAAGTGAGAGAGAATGAGAGCTCCTACAAAAATGGACATAAATGATCCTCTTTGTAAGAAGTGTTCAGGGGAGTCTCACTGGCAATTCTTGGGCTACAGTCTCTCACCATGAAAAGGTTTAGTATTTTTAGGGGGGGTGAGGGGTCATGTAGGGTCCTGATTAATTGGTACCCCTTGGTTCTGGTCCTGCTGAGGGAGGATTGTGTCAGGTCAATCTGTTTCACAGTTGATGGTGGTCTCCCTCAGGGAGAAATGGCATTAGATAACCCTAACCCCCACCCAGCCCTTTACCATAAGTAATCAAACAAAATACTAGACTTATAGCATTTTAATTTTTTTGATTGTAGTTAGAGATTTTTATAAAATTGAGGTCATCCTTGTCGGGACTGAAAAAATGTCCCCACAATGTCAAAAATAACATGTTTTTATGACATTGTGGGGAAATCTGTCCCCCACAATGTAATAATTACAAACAGACACACACACATCAATCCCACCTATGCAAAAAACAGACTCTGCCTCCAGAGATGACCTGAATCTTCATGCCTCCTCCATAACTTAACATAACAAACACAGCAGAAATACAGAGAGCCCCACCCCCTGAGGCCCCTCCACTCTTAGCTCTCACTCTCAGAGGAAAATACTATAGGGAGCACTGTGTGTGTGGGGCGGGGGTCCTTTAAAATATATCCTGAGGTACCCAAGATGCCCCACCCTGAAAATAGTCAGAAATCAAAGACATACAAACAATGATTCCTACAGGTAATGACTTAAAACGCTCTTTTATGTGTACTTTCACATCAAAACAAAGGAGATGATGTGAGGTTATATTTTGTATGCTAAGGAAGCTCCTATTGTGACAGTCGTCAGGATGTGAGCCCTTTGCTGACAGTGATATCAGGAAAACAGAGGCTTGCTGTACACATCAGAACCTTTCAGGGCGTTTCATGCTGCTGTTCAGGTCGGATCACCCAACAAATTGATATTAAAAGTGACTTTACCTGATCCAAGGTTTACCAGAAACCAAATGTACTTTCAATCTTATCTCAACTCAAACGAGAGCTGATTAGGACCAATGAAACATTTTCATTAACCACTAAATTTGAAGCAGAATGGGCTTAACTTAACTGAGGCTTAACCTCAGGACACGACAGCCCCGTTACTGACATCACAACCAGCATGAAGAGCAGATGTCCTGCATAAAGCATTAAACATGCTGTTCTTAGAAACCTTCAGAAGAACATTGTGCATGAGCCTCAGCGTGGTCAGAGAAACCAGTTGGTGACTTGGTCACAATCGGGGAACGCAGCCCCGTCACTCACAGCTCTCAGGCACTAAGAGGAACTGCTCCTCCTGGTTCCCATATAAGCTCGATAACAAGCCCTATGGAAAGAGCAAGGACCCTACCAATATGGCCGAAAGTTTGAGCTGGATGGTGACAGGCTAGGGAGAATGTGGCGTCCAGCAAAGCCATGTCCACCCCCTCACATCTCACTGCTTCAAATCAGCAACATGCATCGGAGACAGAAGAATGATAAACCAGGGGGGGTTTCAAAGACACTGCGTACCCGCTCCAGGGTACTGTCACTGCAGGCTAAACCCGAGCGCAGCGAGAAGCACAAATCGCCAAATCGGTGGATCCTGATTTGTAGGAGCTGGTAGCTGACGCGTGTCAAAATCGCTGGTCCTCCTATTTGGTGGCATGACAACCTGGAGCGATTCCCAGGGACAGCTGAGGAAATGCTGGAGAACTGCTGAGAGATCACCTTCCCCCAGATGAGATCGATACATTCGTGTTCACCAAAATCCCACCCATGGAGGTGGATGTAAGCCATAGTTCATCCATTCACCCATCCACCTTCCGTAGGTGTTTATAGGGTTGCAGTGAGCTTGCAGTGCATATCCCAAGCAGTGGAGCTCCAGAAGGGGACACCAGTACCTCACAGGTCACTCACACACACAGATCACACACCAATGGCATGGGGGAACATACAAGCTGCACACGCGAAAACTCATGTGAACATGGGGGAACATACAAGCTGCACACACAAAAACTCGTGTGAACATGGGGGAACATACAAGCTGCACACACAAAAACTCGTGTGAACATGGGGGAACATACAAGCTGCACACGCTAAAACTCATGTGGACATGGGGGAACATGCAAGCTGCACACGCTAAAACTCATGTGGACATGGGGGAACATGCAAGCTGCACTCGCGAAAACTCGTGTGAACATGGGGGAACATGCAAACTGCACACGCTAAAACTCGTGTGAACATGGGGGAACATACAAGCTGCACACGCTAAAACTCGTGTGAACATGGGGGAACATACAAGCTGCACACGCTAAAACTCGTGTGAACATGGGGGAACATACAAGCTGCACACGCTAAAACTCATGTGAACATGGGGGAACATACAAGCTGCACACGCTAAAACTCGTGTGAACATGGGGGAACATACAAGCTGCACACGCTAAAACTCATGTGGACATGGGGGAACATGCAAGCTGCACTCGCGAAAACTCGTGTGAACATGGGGGAACATGCAAGCTGCACACGCGAAAACTCGTGTGAACATGGGGGAACATGCAAGCTGCACACGCTAAAACTCATGTGAACATGGGGGAACATACAAGCTGCACACGCAAAAACTCGTGTGAACATGGGGGAACATGCAAGCTGCACACGCTAAAACTCGTGTGAACATGGGGGAACATGCAAGCTGCACACGCTAAAACTCGTGTGAACATGGGGGACTGGGATGGGACTGAAAGGCGTGGGCCTGCAGGGATGCCCAGTGATGCACTCTGCTCACACACAGCTCTGGCTGATTTTGTGTTCTGTTCCTTCCTGTTTATTTAGCATTAATGATCCCATGTCTTCCCCATTTTTTGTTTATTAATCTTCAATGTCAGACACTTAAATTCTTTGGTAAATAAATTGTCCTTTCGTAAAAACATTTTATTAACTTGTTAATATTATATTAACACATTAATAAGACCTTAACTATAATAGCGGTAAAACATTAAGACTAATTTGATCGTCAATTGCAATTATTTGTGTGACAATTAATACTCAACTACAATTTAATGAGCCGTACTGGCCTAAGAGGAGAGCAATTATGTGTGTTTATACAATAATGATGAGTGTGTGTGTGTGTGTGTGGTGTATATATTACATTACGGGAACCAAATAACCCAACAATATGATAAAATCCTGTTATTTTGATGTTGTGGGGACTATTTTTGGGTCCTTATGGTGGGCGCTGGGTGGAGGTTAAGGTCGTCATTGTTGGGATTAGGGTTTTGCCGATGGAAATGAATAGAGAGTCCCCACAAAGATATGAATACAGACGTGCTTGTGTGTCTGTTTCTGAGGCCGAACGCCTTATAGAGCTGCCTCTCCCCTTCTTGTTGCTGTAGTGACTGGGGGGGGGGGGGGCTAATGATACACGGGCCAGACTAGACTCTGGCTGACTGGGGCCCATCGATCGCGCAGGTTTGATTTATTGATCGATCTCCCTCCCTGGAAGGCGGAGCTAATCACGAGGTGCTCATGAGCGGTGGGGGGCGATTCGCATCGCACGGCCCCCTTCTGGCCCAGGACTGTGCGCATGCCCACCTGCATGTATTTTTATTATTATTAGTGTACATAGCGAGGGGCAGGGGGGTACAGTCACCAGGCAGAACAGAGTGGATCCATACATTGATGGAATCCAAAGCCTCCGGCATCGATTAGCGCCGCAGCAAACAGCCGCGTGCTGGACGCTGCCGCTTATTTTTAGCCTGAGATTCTGTTCGCTCAGCAGCTATTCTGCTGATGCCGTCACAGTCCCAGACATCTGCCTTTGATCGCAATTAGATGCGATGCAAAAGGGGAAGTAATACCCCCCCACACCCCCCAGCTTGTCCGTCCCGGTTTTTTCGTTTTCTGTCTCGTCCAGATGCCACCTCACCGGCGGATTCTCTCCATGTCGCTGCAGCGCCCCCCCCCCCAGCCGCGGTCAGAGCGTGGCCCATGTGCCGCCTGATACCCCGCCCCCCCCCCCCCCCCCCCCCCGCAGTCAGAGCGTGGCCGATGTGCCGCCCCCCCGCACTGTGAAGCCGCCTTTCTGGTTGCTGTTTATAATTACGTGTTACTTTCGCAGACGCACATTAATGTCGCTCGTCCTGCATATCATTCATTTTGAAACACTTGAGTGTTTTGAAACGCATTGAGTTTAATATCTAAGAAAAATGATAAGTACACAGACCGTCTTTATGCAAACAGATGATTAAAAAGTACTCTGCCATGTGTTTGCATTCTTTGGAGGACTTTCACACCCTGCCAGCCCCCCCCAGCTGATTCTAGCATCTGTCTGCTCTATAGGTGCATGACCTGATCCATTCCCACCACCTCCAGCTGCCCTGTTGGACCCCAGCATGCCCCCCCCCCCCTCCACCTGCCTGTGTAGGTGACCCTTGCTCGGCGTCAGGCTTGACAGTTTTGACCCAGTGCCACTACCAAGTGACACGTTTCGGCCTTTTCCCGCAGAGCATTTGCTGGAAAGTTCATCTCCTGCTCAATCAGCTGGTGCCCGCGGGCACGTTCTGGGTGCTTAGCCTCCATTTGCCCCAGTCCGCAACACGCAGTCACAGCATTCCCCATGTTAGTTGTACTGGTTTGAGTTGAGCCCAGGCTGGAGGGCAGGTCCGGCTGGGCAGAGGAGTGGGTGGGTGGGTGTGTTTGTTGGCCAGTGAAGATCCTGATCACTTTGGGAGGACTTGGGGTGTCAGTGTGCACGTTACAGGACGTCACTGGGGGGGCACCTGCCATCATTGTCACGCTGTAACTGCCCCCCCCGCCGCCTGTTTCTCGCCCCTCCAGTGTCTCTCACTACCAGGGCACTGAACAGCCCACAGGAGGACGAGAAAACAAACCTGAACAAAAGAGGAACGTTCCACTTCAGTTCCTCCGCAGAGGCAGCTCTGTAATTTGACGGACTGCTGCTCCTGCCTCTGCTGCGATGCTGGAGCCTCTGCCTGCTTATCATGTGACCTGCAGTCCGCTGTCAGGAGTCTCCCTTTAGCCGTAAACAGAGCTGGATCGCCGCTCGTTAAGAAGGGCGCCGCGTCCATGGTGGTGAGGGAGCATTCAGGAGCTCAGAGGCGCCCCCTGCTGTTGTGCTCTTAAGACGAAATACCCGAATGGCTTTCTTTGCTCGTCGAGTCTTACTGGGGTGTGTAAAGAAAGGGACCATGTGGGACTGCATCGAAGCTTTGTTTTGGGAGGTGCTGAGGACCCCTCCCAGTAATGCTGGTCTACATGGCTTGCCACTTGTGTAATTTTTCAGGGGTTGGGGGGCACGTCAGGGGGTGCCTTTGTGGGAGGAGCCACGGCTGCCCACCGTCGCCCCCTGGGGATTATAGCCATGAGTATAGCATCTTTATCCAGTGCCTGCCCCAGACGCAGTGCCTCTGCTCTGTCATAAACCACCTCTGCGGCTCACAGTAGCAGCTCGGCCCCCCCCCTCCATAAGATCCCGCCCTCAACTTTTCAGTTAGAAACAATGCGGATTTATGGACAGCCATCACTTAAATTTGCCTCGTCGCGTGCGAGTGCTGGACAGGTAGTTGAATCAAGGCTTCTTATTCCCTCCACCTTTAGTGGAAACATGGCAAAGGGGGGTGTTTGGGGGGAGAGAACAAACGTAATCGTCGGCAGGACGCGGTATTTTCGAGTGGAGGGTGGGGTTCTCAAGGTGATCTGTGTGGTCCAGGGAGGTTGCAGAGGGGCTGCTTCTTCGCTTTCTAGAGGAACGGGACATTGATAAGGTGCTTTCTAAAATGTTTTTATTACAAAGCCTTGCAGTGGTACATTAGTGCTGCCACATGCAGGATGAATGTCGAGGACGATATAAAGGTCTTTGAAAGCTCCCCGGAGACACAGTCAAAGAGCCCTTTGCCGTGTCCCCCCCCCGGTGGGGGTACTTTACCGTTATTGACTCTGTTTTGGTGCCACCTTTCTGAAGAAGTCGTACCTCGTCCTGATCCGGTCCACAGCCCCCCGAAAGCTGGGAGTCCCTCCACCCCACGCCTCTGACTTTGTGGAGTTTTCCTTCTGTGCCTGTCTGCTGCCCCCGCCCCCCCCGACCTCTCAAGATGCCCTCGTCTCTGGCTGCCGTATCGATTATTTCACTTTCTGATTATCTAAAAAGCTTTTTTTGTGACTCTGTACTTCAGCCATCTCATTTATTTTTGCTTGACTGTGTATGGTCTTCTGGTTGCAGTAACTGTTGCCTCTTATCAGATTATATGGAATCTGTCCCCCAGCGTGTCTCGGTGGCCTTGCCCCCCCTCCCCCCCGGTCCCTGACCCCCTGCCCCTGACCCCCTGCCCTTGCTCTCCACACAGAGGGAGCTGGACTCAGTGGCTTCGGAGCTGGCTGGCCGACAGGAGGAGAGTGACCATTCCCATAAGCTCCTGGTGGAGCTGAGCCGGGAGTTCAGGAGAAATGTCCCTGAGGTAAAGTCCCACCCCCACTCCCCACCCCCACCCTGTGTGCTTCTCTGCCTGTGACTCCATTCATTGTTTTCCTGCCTTTCATCTGACTGCATGGTGTCGGTTTTTGGTTGCCATGTTGACACAGCAGTTGGGGGGACACCTGTAGGTTCAGGACCAGCTTGGGCCAGAAGGAGTGGCCTCACTGCCCAGAGCTGCATGCCTCGGGCCAACTCTGCTCCTCTACTCAAGGCCCCGGCTTGTGTAGGCCCTGAGTACAGGATATGGCCTAAGCTGTGATCCCGTGAGCATGCTTCAGCCTGAACGAGTGGGGCAGTTCACGGTTAGTCCTGCCTCAGGCGGTTATCCCTCCCAGGGGAGGATGCGACGCATAAGCTGGTTTGCTGGACTAGACCTCAGGGCTGTGTTCTGGGTTAGACCTCAGGGCTGCATTCTGGATTATATCTCAGGGCTCAGTTCTGGATTAGACATCAGGGCTGTATTCTGGATTAGACCTCTGGGCTGTGTTCTGGATTAGACCTCTGGGCTGTGCTCTGGATTATATCTCAGGGTTCAGTTCTGGATTAGACCTCTGGGCTGTATTCTGGATTAGACCTCTGGGCTGTGTTCTGGATTAGACCTCTGGGCTGTGCTCTGGATTAGACATCTGGGCTGTGTTCTGGGTTAGACCTCAGGGCTGTATTCTGGATTATATCTCAGGGCTCAGTTCTGGATTAGACCTCAGGGCTGTATTCTGGATTATATCTCAGGGTTCAGTTCTGGATTAGACCTCAGGGCTGTATTCTGGATTAGACCTCTGGGCTGTGTTCTGGATTAGACCTCTGGGCTGTGTTCTGGATTAGACCTCTGGGCTGTGTTCTGGGTTAGACCTCAGGGCTGCATTCTGGATTATATCTCAGGGCTCAGTTCTGGGTTAGACCTCAGGGCTGCATTCTGGATTATATCTCAGGGTTCAATTCTGGATTAGACCTCAGGGCTGTATTCTGGATTAGACCTCAGGGCTGTATTCTGGATTAGACCTCTGGGCTGTATTCTGGATTAGACCTCAGGGCTGTATTCTGGATTAGACCTCTGGGCTGTATTCTGGATTAGACCTCTGGGCTGTGTCCTCCCAGCTACTTCCAGCCTAGAAGCAGCATTATACACATGACCTCTGTGATATCATCTTGATGACCATGCTGGAGATTCATCACGTATCATAATTAGGGGCGTCATTCCAAGGCCCCCAGCATGCCAGCTCCTGCAGCACCCCACTGGCATCATCGTCGTCGTGGACATTCAGTCCATCCACATCATTCCCGGTTGTCCTTTTCCACTTTGACCTTCAGCTCTTCTCTGCATCATGGCTGTTCTTGTAATAAACATAAAATGAGGCAGATTCATTCTTCGTTCATCGAGGGGCGATTAAATGGCCTTGTAGAATGGTGGGCCCTCGTACGCTTTCTCTGCTCTGGCCGTGGTGGATGGTGTTGTGGGTGCCTGGGCTGATTCACGTGGCGTACGGCTCAGTGTGAGTCACTTCTCCTTGTGTGTCTGAGTGTACGGGCCTGATGTTCGCCGAGTGTTAGGTTTTCGCATTGGCAATGGGGGGAGGGGGATGCCCTGGAGAAGATCCAGGGACACGAGCGAGGGGTCTGGCACTAGTGAGGGGCCCTGCCAAATTCGCTGCAGCTCCGGGCACCATTTCAGCTGGACAACTGTAACGTAAAAACAGCGACCGGCTCCCCTTCTGACATTGTTTATGTCACTTTCGTGTTTCATTGCCGTCTGACTAAACAACTTCTGTTAATGACGGCTGATCACATGACCCCCACTCCAGCCCAGGCTGATGGCATGCGGTTTTGTTCGGTTTTGTTCTGGCTTAACACCCCCCCCCGATTTCTTTGTGTCTGCAGGAGGTACGGGAGATGGTGAGCCCCGTGCTGAAGAGCTTCCAGGCCCAGGTGAGGCTCGCCTCCCCCCCACTCCCACCCAACATGCTTGTGGAAGCAGCATATCATACCACTGAGGCTCATGGTCAGTCAGAGACCCCCCCAGTTTGGGCAAGCACCCCACCCAAGGAGTAAATTAGTGTGGAGTGCAGGGAGATGATGATGATAAGAAGCCACCCCCATCCACCCATCCCCCCTCCCCCGTCCCGGATCGGCGTCTATTTCCTCCAAACCCGATTTCATGCTTTCAGCCGCTTCTGTTTCCTCGAAGGTGAGTGCTGTCCGCCTGTCAGCGGGCGATCAGATGTCTCGCAGGTGGCGGGGGGAGCCTCCTCATTACTCTGTCCGGATGGTGCGTCTTTGGGACGCTGTCTGATAGCCAGCAGCCGTCACCCGATCTGAGCGCGGCTCCTCTGCGCCCATTAAACTGGGGTCATAAATCACACTGGTGAGCCAGGTTACGGGCCAAGCCCGGGGGGTGTCAAGTCCCGGGGCCCTAATCCGGGGGGTGTCAAGTCCCGGGGCCCTAATCCGGGGGGTGTCAAGTCCCGGGGCCCTAATCCGGGGGGTGTCAAGTCCCGGGGCCCTAATCCGGGGGGTGTCAAGTCCCGGGGCCCTAATCTGGGGGGTGTCAAGTCCCGGGGCCCTAATCCGGGGGGTGTCAAGTCCCGGGGCCCTAATCCGGGGGGTGTCAAGTCCCGGGGCCCTAATCTGGGGGGTGTCAAGTCCCGGGGCCCTAATCTGGGGGGTGCGGTCAGCTCCAGAATCCAGTTTCCTCACTGAGATGGTCTTTGGCGCTCGTGCTCGCTCGATCGGTAGCAGAGGGAAGCACTGAGGTGGGGAGTCGCAGAGCCCCCACGTCCCAGATTGATTGGAAATCACCAGAATATACACCGGGAGTCCTGTCAGGCTTGGCGTCCTTTGAGTTTCGGTGCTGCTCACGGGGTGGGGATGATGTTCTTTGTTGAAGGCTGCTAAGCTGGTCCAGTATGATAAGCTTGAGAATAGCGAGACAGGATTCAGTGGTTTGAAGCATTACAGCTGTCCTGGGGAGCGGAAGCAGCCCATTGGCCTTCCCATCACACTTTGGGCCACGGTTGTCTTTGTCTCAGCCGTGGTGGGGGGTCAGATTCACGCCTCAAACTCCATGTGCTCAAAACAGAAACGATATGAAAAGAATGGGGACTTTAATTAATTTCCCCGCCATCACTAGGCTTTTGTGCAGCGACGGAACAGGAATGTCGCTTATTTATAATCTCTCCACCTTCCCCTGCTGCCTGCAGACTCAGCCATACCCTTAGAACCTTCATTTGCCACGCACAGGCTCAGCCACGCCCATAGCTCCTTCTCCTGTCGCTTACAGGCTCAGCCATACCTTTTAGCCTTTCCTCTGCTGCCCGCAGATTCAGCTGTACCCTCAGAACCATTTCCTGCTGCCCAGCAGACTCAGCCACACCCTGAGAACCTTTTCCTGCCACCCACAGGCTCAGCTACCCGCTTAGAACCTTCCCCTGCCGCTGCGTCAAAAGGTACCGCTAGCTCCAGCACCTATCCCGATTTGAAAGGAAAGCTCCATCCCTTTGAAGTGCTTCTGGGACCCTAGTGGGCCCCCCCCCCCACTGCTTCATTATGGCACGCCCCTCCCATCCCGCTGTGCTTGAGCCGCTAATTACTGCTATCCAGCCGACTGATTAGTAAACCACTGCCGACCTAGATTCAGCAGAGCGGGCAGCGAAGGGTTAACGTGAGGCGCGGGCGGCTGTCGCTGGTCCCCCTGTGCCCCCCCTCGCCATCCCTCCCCTTTTCTTCCCGGGAAGTTTGTTAATGAGGTCCCGTCAGACCTGAGGAGAGGTGTTAATTTGGCCTGTGAAGTGGAAGGAGATTAAGGACGGGTGAGCGGCGGAGTTTACGGCTTAAAATACACCGTCGTCCTTATTAATCTGCCGTCCCGGGAGCCCGGCGTCTTCCGCCTTCATAATGAAGAGTGGCCCTTAATGAAGGCCCTTCTAATGAAGCTGACCCTGTGGCCAGCAGGATGCACGTGCTGCCATGGCCTCACACACACCTGGGGGGCCACAGCACCTGCCGCCTGGCCTCACACACACCTGGGGGGCCACGGCACCTGCCGCCTGGCCTCACACACACCTGGGGGGCCACGGCACCTGCCGCCTGACCTGTCCACCACCACTAGCCTCGTCTCGATCCCAGTTTTTCTGTCCATCCTGTTTCGTGACACATCCAGTAGCCCCCCCCCCCCCCCCCAATGACCACGCCAGAGACCAATGGAGCATCCTGATCCAAAGCAAGACAGCAGCAAAGGTGCAGTTTACGCCTTGATTCTTCACCTCACTTCAAAGGGTGTGTGTGTGGGGTGGGAGGGGGGCGAATTCCCACCTTTACGGGATTGTGGGGGGGGGGGGGGCAAAAAATAGCAATAGCACTTTCATATGCATGTGCGGGGGGGGGCGGTCTCTGAACCGCGGGCTCCGTCTCTCTCCTGGAGATGAGATGTTTTCCCCCGCGGCGCTGCTCTGTCAGGCCGAAATTAGCTAGTCATCTGTTTCTTCCTCTCTTCCTTTTCTCTTTTCGGTGTGTCTGTTGGCACTAGCAGGAAAGAAAACAGCAGCACAGGCCTCTAATTACAGAAAGTTGCTTTACAAAGATAATCTGAGAAGTAATTTAGCGTGCACAACGCGAGCCGAGGCTCCATGCGGATGGGATCCTGATAAATAGTTAGTAACGTGTAATTAGCGGCTCCGCTGGTTACATCCCATTAACCCCTGGTGCTCGGAAATGATATCCTCATTATTATCCCGAAAGGTGGAATCGCGCTGACTAAACGGCAAAGCTGCAAATGCCCATTAATTACCCATGTTCTCTGGACGGATGTCGGGCCTGTGGCTTTTTTTTGGCGAGGCGGTCCTCGTCACGCCAGGATGCGCCTTGCCGTGTGACCCACAGTGCATTGTGGGAAAGCCTCGCTCGTGCTGCCGTCGCCCAGGAGTGGAGCTGGTTTGCATGGAATTCTGTCTTTTGAGTGGGATTTTTAAAATGGGGGGGAGACCTTTCACATGGAACTGGTAGCCGAAAGAGTGTTAGGAAAACATTCAAACTGGCTGTGCTTATTATTATTATTATTATTATTATTACGGTTATTATTATTAACGCTTAACAATAATAATAGTAGTTGTATTATTTCTACTGCTACTTAATTAGCATTTTTAGCCTCCACTTTGAGCCCCTACTGGCAGTTTTCATCCTGTTTCCTCGGAGCTCACAGGAGATAGCCTCTTGGCGGTCTACAGCTCCTCGCACGCTGGCAGCTGGAGCAGTGCTCCCTCTTGTGATGAACCTCAGGCTGGTGATCGCTGAGGAAACATCCGCCTATATTAGCAGGTTCCCGGCAGACGCAGTCTGCTGACACGCCTCTCCGGCACCCGGCCGGAATGCGACGCTTTGGCACGTGACCCTGTACATGTGGAGAGGCGTCGCTGCACCGCCAGGCCAACACCCTGCTTTTTCATCACTCATATCAAAGTTCCCTCCTCCTCTTTTTTTGATGAGCTGTAATTTTCTTCCTGAAATTAATCTTGAATGTATAAATATGTTATGAATGGCAGAATAATTTAGTAGAGTAACGGATGATAATTAATTACAGCCCTGTAGAAAGGCTTCCTGTTATGACTCTGCCTTTGCCTCCTTATTATAATCACCCACCGACATGGCCACGCCCCTCTCGCCGTCTCCCTGACGGGCCGACATGCAGAGCATCTGCGTCGTGTTGATAGCAACTCTGGGTGTCAAGCTTCTGTCGGAGCAGCTCTGGGGCAGTGGCTGACAGCTGGATTTTAAGTGTGTGAAGCAGCTCGAAGGCCATTTGGGGAGGGGGAGTGTGGGTCTTGGGGGTCGCATGGGAGGTCATGTGACCTCGGTTATGTGGCAGGGCTTTGTCATGAGTGAGGATGTAGGGGCCCCCATGTTGTTTTTCCCATGTCAGCGTCAGAGACATCATTGCGATGTTCTCTCTGTCTTTTTAACCAATTTGTTTTCTATTAACGCTTTTCATGTTGTTTATGGATCAGTTTTTGCCCAGGTTCAGTCAGGTCTCCCCCAGAGTCAGCTTGACCTCAGGTGCTCTGTGCGCAGGCCTCTGCCTGCCAGTGCACTGCAACCTATTTCATCTCACCGACTTCACCAGCTATTCCAAGCCAGCCAGTCATTAAAAGTGCAGAGCAAACCCGGGTCTGGGAGCTCCCTGGGCCAGACAAAAATAGGATCCCAGAATGACAAGGCACGGTACATAGCAACATGCCTCGGTACACAGTGACATGGTGCAGTACACAGCAGTGAGGCACGGTACACAGAGAACGATGATGTGTGGTACACAACACCGACGCGTGGTACACAGCGATGAGATGTGGTACACAGCGAATTGGCGTGGTACACAGCATCCAGGCGCAGTAAACAGCATTGAGGTGTGATACACAGTGACGTGGTGCGGTACACATCAGTGAGGTGCGGTACACAATGACGTGGTGTGGTACACAGCTGCGAGCCAGGTACACAATGACAGGGTGTGGTGCACAACAGCAAGGCGGGTACACAATGACGTGGTGTGGTACACAGCAGAGAGGGGGGTACACAGTGACGTAGTGTGATGCACAGCAGCGAGGAGGGTACACAGTCACATGGCGCAGTACACAGCGACGTGGCACGATACACAGCAGCGAGGCACGGTACACAGTGACGTGGTGCAGTACACAG
Source organism: Brienomyrus brachyistius (assembly GCF_023856365.1). Lineage (NCBI taxonomy): Eukaryota > Metazoa > Chordata > Actinopteri > Osteoglossiformes > Mormyridae > Brienomyrus > Brienomyrus brachyistius. The sequence goes on along the minus strand of NC_064534.1, from coordinate 1,615,930 downwards.
CAGTGAGGTGCGGTACACAATGACGTGGTGTGGTACACAGCAGTGAGGTGGGTGCACAGTGATGTGGTGCAGTACACAGCAGCGAGCCGGGTACACAGTGACATGATGTGGTACACAGCAGTGAGGCACGGTACACAGTGACTTGGCACGGTACCCAGCAGCGAGGCGGGTAGACAGCAGCGAGGCGGGTACACAGTGATGAGGGGCAGTACACAGCAGCGAGGAAGGTACACAGTAACGTGGTGTGGTACACAACAGAGAGGTGCAGTACACAGTTACATGATGTGGTACACAGCAAGGCACAGTACACAGTGACGTGGTGTGGTACAGAGCAAGGCATAGTACACAGTGACGTGGTGTGGTACACAGCAGCGAGGCACGGTACACAGTGACTTGGCACGGTACCCAGCAGCGAGGCGGGTAGACAGCAGCGAGGCAGGTACACAGTGATGAGGGGCAGTACACAGCAGCGAGGAAGGTACACAGTGACGTGGTGTGGTACACAACAGAGAGGCGCAGTACACAGTGACGTGGTATGGTACACAGCAGCGAGGAAGGTACACAGTTACATGGTGTGGTACACAACAGAGAGGTGCAGTACACAGTTACATGATGTGGTACACAGCAAGGCACAGTACACAGTGACGTGGTGTGGTACAGAGCAAGGCATAGTACACAGTGACGTGGTGTGGTACACAGCAGCGAGGTGCAGTATACAGTTATATGGTGTGGTACAGAGCAAGGCATAGTACACAGTGACGTGGTGTGGTACACAGCAGCGAGGAAGGTACACAGTAACGTGGTGTGGTACACAGCAGCGAGGTGCAGTACACAGTTACATGGTGTGGTACACAGCAGCGAGGCGCAGTACACATTGATGTGGTGTGGTACACAGCAGCGAGGAAGGTACACAGTAACGTGGTGTGGTACACAGCAGCGAGGCACAATACACATTGACGTGGTGTGGTACACAGCAGCGAGGAAGGTACACAGTAATGTGGTGTGGTACACAGCAGCGAGGCACAGTACACATTGACGTGGTGTGGTACACAGCAGCGAGGTGCAGTACACAGTTACATGGTGTGGTACACAGCAGCGAGGCGCAGTACACATTGACGTGGTGTGGTACACAGCAACATGGCAGGTACACAGTGACGTGATGCGGCACAGCCAGCTCTTGCATCTTTTCTTTTTTTTAGTCCTTCACTGCTGGAGAAGGAGCTCACATTTGCACCATACAAGAGACATCTGCCAGAAGCCATAGGGTGCATCTACTTCCGATGATACTTTTCGTCTTAGGATGGTGAAGGTCTGCCTGCTAGCAGTGCTTTGTCTTTTTGCTTTCATTTGGCAGTTTTCAGATTACCTGGTTAAGATTAGTTCCTGTTGTCTCAGTTCTTGTCCAGCCTTGGATTAGAGTAAAGATCAGATCTCCTCCATCTTTAGGTCCTTGTTTTTTGCCAGCTTAGCCCTCAGCTGTTCTGATGCCGCCTTGCGGCCTGGATTACCCTGACAGGACTGTCTCTAAACGCCTTTGATCTGGCTGAAGCTCCCTGCCTCTCTCTCCCTCTGCTGTTTTTGATCGCATTCCGCCTTTGTCCCGACTAAACGTCTTGCTGGTGCTCTTCCTGTGACTGCAGAGACGGAGACAAGCTTTTGCGGCAGGTATGCAGGGCAGCCGGGGGGGGGGGGGGGGGGGGGGGGGGGGCTGGTATAAATAGACTTCATATGTCCAAGCAGATGGAACTGATGTGTCTTGGTGCGTTATGCTCTCCATCGTCGGAGTTCATTTTTAAAACCCTGACAGCATGAGCCCCCAACCCCTGGAGAGGTCACACCTGGTCAGAGAAGTGGGGGGGCTCACGGCGAGGCATCACTGACCTTGGTGTGCTCTGCCCCTCCCCCTCCTCTCAGCGCGCCACCTCTGGCTCTAGATTCCACTATGTTCTGGGTTCAGTTTGGAGCTTAACTCTTTTCTGTTTGGGACCAGCAGGGGGTGCTGCTGATGTTTGGGAGACGGTCCACTGTGGTGGGGGGGCTGGCTGGCAGGTGCAAACAAACTTGCTCTAATTAGCCTGAGAGTGAGAGTAGGCCAGGCGGCAGCGGGCCCCGGGCCTATGCGGAGGAAAGAAACCGGATCAGTCACAGGGAAAAAAAACTGTATTTTTACATGGTGAAGGGAGTGCTCCCCGTCGGCGACGCAAGACTCACGAGAATGTTTCGGTTCTGGTTCTGATGCTGCAGGATGCTGGTTCCTGAGCAGCATTAGCCAACAGCACCGCTTGCCCCGTCCGACACTCCGGTCAGAAATCAGATTCCTGCCGACTCCATTTCTCTGTGATTCCGGCCTGCAAAGGTTTTTTTTTCTTTTTTTAAATTTTTAATTTGAGATGAATCTGAACCTACTAATTAAACCTAACTTTCTGAAGCAGCCTTTCCTACAGCTACCTGAAATTTAATTTAGACTTCAAAAGAACAAAGACTTTAAAGTAAATCCATTGTTTTTCATTTAGACTCACAATTGTCTGTCCTCTCGTAAAGGGCCGTTATAGTGATGATTGATCTGGTAATTAAAATATGCAGAGGGTAGGAAAATATTAACAGTTTTTTTTTAGTTTTTTTGTGTTAGAAAACAGCCAACATTTTTTCCTGGCAGATAATTAAATTTCATACATTGATGTTCTTTACGCTGCATTCATTGGCCTCATTATTTTTCCATTTTCATCTTTCTGCTGGAAGATCGATAGATTGATAAAATGATGGCGCTCATCTTAAATAATGCACAGAACTGGGAAGCACTCGCTCATCTGTGGGGGGGGGGGGGGGGGTGGGATTCCAGCCCCCTCCTCCAGATCACGTTTCCCTCACAAACTGGGAGCTGACGTCAGCCATGCATCATCCTCTGGCTGGCTGGTATCGTGCGGGACCCACCAAAATCGCACTTTTCCGTTTGCTACCTGAAAGGATACAGAGCTGGCAGCTTTTACTGTGTATGACGTGAAAGAACCCTTAGCGTCACCAGGGAAAGTTCAGCTGAGGTAATGCGAGCCTGCGTTATGGCGGGGATCACACGTCTGGCCTGCGTTATGGCGGGGGGCACGCGTCTGGCCTGCGTTATGGCGGGGGGCACGTGTATGGCCTGCGTTATGGCGGGGATCACACGTCTGGCCTGCGTTATGGCGGGGATCACACGTCTGGCCTGCGTTATGGCGGGGGGCACGCGTCTGGCCTGCGTTATGGCGGGGATCACACGTCTGGCCTGCGTTATGGCGGGGGGCACGCGTCTGGCCTGCGTTACGGCGGGGGGGCACGCGTCTGGCCTGCGTTATGGCGGGGATCACACGTCTGGCCTGCGTTATGGCGGGGGATCACACGTCTGGCCTGCGTTATGGCGGGGGACACGCGTCTGGCCTGCGTTATGGCGGGGGGCACGCGTCTGGCCTGCGTTACGGCGGGGGGCACGCGTCTGGCCTGCGTTATGGCGGGGATCACACGTCTGGCCTGCGTTATGGCGGGGATCACACGTCTGGCCTGCGTTATGGCGGGGGGCACGCGTCTGGCCTGCGTTATGGCGGGGGGCACGTGTATGGCCTGTGTTATGGCGGGGATCACACGTCTGGCCTGCGTTATGGCGGGGATCACACGTCTGGCCTGCGTTATGGCGGGGGGCACGCGTCTGGCCTGCGTTATGGTGGGGGGCACGTGTATGGCCTGCGTTATGGCGGGGGGCACGTGTATGGCCTGTGTTATGGCGGGGATCACACGTCTGGCCTGCGTTATGGCGGGGGGCACGCGTCTGGACTGCGTTATGGCGGGGGGCACGCATCTGGCCTGTGTTATGGCGGGGATCACACGTTTGGCCTGCGTTATGGCGGGGATCACACGTCTGGCCTGCGTTATGGCGGGGGGCACGTGTATGGCCTGCGTTATGGCGGGGGGCACGTGTATGGCCTGTGTTATGGCGGGGGTCACACATCTGGCCTGAGTTACGGTGGGGGGCACGCGTCTGGCCTGCGTTACGGTGGGGGACACGCGTCTGGCCTGCGTTATGGCGGGGGTCACACATCTGGCCTGAGTTACGGTGGGGGGCACGTGCCTGACCTGTGTTACGGTGGGGGGTGCGCGTTCCGCCTAAGTAACAACGGTGTGCGTTTGGCTTGGGCAAGGGCAGTGTGTGGTCTGCCTGAGTAATGACAGTGTGCATTCAGCCTGGGTAAGAACAGTGTGAGGTTGGCCTGAGTAACGGCGGTGCACAATCGGTCTGAGTAACGACAGTGTGCATTTAGCCTGGGTAACGACAGTGTGCAGTCGGCCTGGGTAACAGCGGTGCACGTTTGGTCTGAGTAACGACAGTGTGCAGTCGGCCTGAGTAACAACAGTGTTCAGTCGGCCTGGGTAACAGCGGTGCACATTTGGTCTGAGTAACGACAGTGTGCAGTAGGCCTGAGTAACAGCGGTGCACGTTTGGTCTAAGTAACGACAGTGTGCATTCAGCCTGAGTAACGACAGTGTGCGTTCAGCCTGAGTAACAGCGGTGCACAATCGGTCTGAGTAACGACGGTGCGCGTTTGGCTTGGGCAAGGACAGTGTGTGGTCTGCCTGAGTAATGACAGTGTGCATTCAGCCTGGGTAAGAACAGTGTGCGGTCGGCCTGTGTAACGGCGGTGCACAATCGGTCTGAGTAACGACAGTGTGCATTTAGCCTGAGTAACAACAGTGTTCAGTCGGCCTGGGTAACAGCGGTGCACGTTTGGTCTGAGTAACGACAGTGTGCATTTAGCCTGGGTAACGACAGTGTGCAATTGGCCTGGGTAACAGTGGTGCACGTTCGGTCTGAGTAACGACAGTGTGCAGTTAGCCTGGGTAACAACAGTTTTCAGTCGGCCTGAGTAATGGCGGTGCACAATCGGTCTGAGTAACGACAGTGTGCATTTAGCCTGGGTAACGACAGTGTGCAGTCGGCCTGGGTAACAGCGGTACACGTTTGGTCTGAGTAACGACAGTGTGCAGTCGGCCTGAGTAACGGCGGTGCACAATCGGTCTGAGTATCGACAGTGTGCATTTAGCCTGGGTAACGACAGTGTGCAGTCGGCCTGGGTAACAGCGGTGCACGTTTGGTCTGAGTAACGACAGTGTGCAGTCGGCCTGAGTGAACGGCGGTGCACAATCGGTCTGAGTATCGACAGTGTGCATTTAGCCTGGGTAACAACAGTTTTCAGTCGGCCTGAGTAATGGCGGTGCACAATCGGTCTGAGTAACGACAGTGTGCAGTCGGCCTGAGTAACAACAGTGTTCAGTCGGCCTGGGTAACAGTGGTGCACGTTTGGTCTGAGTAACGACAGTGTGCAGTCGGCCTGAGTAATGGCGGTGCACAATCGGTCTGAGTAACGACCGTGTGCAGTCGGCCTGAGTAACGGCGGTGCACAATCGGTCTGAATAACGACCGTGTGTATTTAGCCTGGGTAACAACAGTGTGCAGTCGGCCTGGGTAACAGCGGTGCACGTTTGGTCTGAGTAACGACAGTGTGCAGTCGGCCTGAGTAACGGCGGTGCACAATCGGTCTGAGTAACGACCGTGTGTATTTAGCCTGGGTAACGACAGTGTGCAGTCGGCCTGAGTAACGGCGGTGCACAATCGGCCTGAGTAACGACAGTGTGCATTCAGCCTGAGTAACAGCGGTGCACGTTTGGTCTGAGTAACGACAGTGTGCATTTTTTCATACAGCAAATAGAAGCTTTTTAAAGACTTGTGCAGGAGAGCAGTAGAACGGCTGAACATTGATGGAGTTTCATGTTCTGCTTCTTGGCTTCCTCAGCAGGCTAACAGGATAACAGGCTCCCTGCATGGCCCTCTTCTTCTCTGACACAGGATCTCCGGCTTGTCAGTTGAGCTGGTGCTGAAATAAACAGGACAGGCTAACTGATCTGACACCACGGGTCCTTAACGTACGTTACAGGCGAAACAGCTGAGGTGTCTGGCGGCCTGGGTGCGTGCTGAGTATGAGGCACCGTGTGCAGAGGATGACTGTTGTGGAATACATGGCTGCTTTATGGCATTTCGCAGCGAGGCCGGTTGAGGACTGTTCTTCTGAAGGACCGCCGACACTCCCCGGCCAAATGAGCTGCTGTTGGCGTGAGGCTGAACTGTCAGAGGCAGTAAGACACTTCTGTAGATAATGACAGACACAGGCCAAGCCCCCTCACCCCCCACACCACACATTTTGGTGTCTATGATGACAGGCAGGTATTTCATAGTTTATGAGGAAGTTCCAGTAAGACTCCCGTTAATTTAGGTTAAGAGATGCTTCAATAATGCCATACGTGCAGAGGAGTTACTTCGTCAGACACTCGCTCTGTAACTCGAGCTTCTCACCCGGTGTCACACATTAATCCTACGTGTTTTCCCATGTCTCCTTTTCTAACTGTTTGCACGCCATGAAATGACCCTCTTGCTTGGAATGTGTAAACTTTGCTTCCATGCCCCCTGCCATTAACCCTCCATGTGCTGGTCAGCTACGATTGGTCTGCCCTTAGTCTTTCAGTGCCCAGCTAAGTTCGCTCCCATGGCTCACTGTGAGAAATGGAGAATAACAGGGAGATCTCTGGGACAAAATTCCTGCTGGACATTGGTGGTGACCCCCCCCCCCACAGGGCATTAGCATCTCAAAGAATTTCACAAGAAACTCGTGTCAGGGGTGAATGTTATTTTCCAAAATGGGTATATATCATAATGAGGTAACACCATCTCTAATAAGATAGTACCCGCCCTATTATAATGAGGTAGTGCCAACTGTATCTAAGCATATAGCTCCACCTCCCATTATAATGAGGTAGTGCCAACTGTATCTAAGGATATAGCTGCACCTCCCATTACAATGAGGTAGTGCCAACTGTATCTAATGATATAGCTCCACCTCCCATAATAATGAGGCCGTGCCAACTGTATCTAAGGATATAGCTCCACCTCCCATTACAATGAGGTAGTGCCAACTGTATCTAATGATATAGCTCCACCTCCCATTATAATGAGGCCGTGCCAACTGTATCTAAGGATATAGCTCCACCTCCCATTATAATGAGGTAGTGCCAACTGTATCTAATGATATAGCTCCACCTCCCATTATAATGAGGCAGTGCCAACTGTATCTAATGATATAGCTCCACCTCCCATTATAATGAGGCAGTGCCAACTGTATCTAATGATATAGCTCCACCTCCCATTATAATGAGGTAGTGCCAACTGTATCTAATGATATAGCTCCACCTCCCGTTATAATGAGGCAGTGCCAACTGTATCTAATGATATAGCTCCACCTCCCATTATAATGAGGCAGTGCCAACTGTATCTAAGGATATAGCTCCACCTCCCATTATAATGAGGCAGTGCCAACTGTATCTAAGGATATAGCTCCACCTCCCATTATAATGAGGTAGTGCCTCCTCTGTTTTTCATGAATAGCTCCACCTCCCATTAAATTTCTAGTGCCCCCTCTGTCTCTAATGAGTTAGCTCCACCTCCAATTATAAGGAGGCAGCCCCCCATCTCTCTAATGAGCTAGTGCCAGTTTCCATTATAGGAAGGTGACTCTCTCTCTCTCTGTTTCTAATGAAGTAGCCCCATCTTTGTTTACAATGAGGTAGCATTTAGGTAACCATTTAACATGGGGTAATGTCTGTTTCTAATAAAGTGGCCATTGAAATAACTGTGCTGACAGAGAGATAGCAGCGCTTTGCAGCTGTGCCAGTGTGTGCTTCAGAGTGAGAAGCTGTGCACAGATCATCAGTGTATTTTGGATTTTTGCACCTCTCTCTCACGCCGGTTTCACTCCAACTGTAATATATAGTTAACAAATTCTAAATTGGAACTGTTGTGTATGACTTCCTGTATGTGGCATGGTTTCCTGTGGGTGACATGTGGTGTGTTCGTGGAGCACCTGGACTGGTGGCTCAGTTGTCACTGGTTTAAGTCCCCAGGGAGGCCCTGTCATCTGAGCCTTGAGGGCGCGGTTTAACCCAAATTGCTTCCGCAGTTCCATGCTGCTGTACTCAGGGGTAACATATAAACCACAGTGATTGATATGAGCTGCTTTGGGTAAAACAGCTGAACAGTTTAATATTAAAATATGCAGAGTAGTAGGGTGTGAAATTGTCGACCAGGAGAGTGGGGCTGTCCTCACACTCTTCCAGCATCCCATCTGCCTCCTAAGTACCATAGGTGTTCACTGGGGTCAGGGTGGAGGGATGGTGGAGGCTGGGGTCTGGTGGAGAGGCTGGGGTCTGGTGGAGAGGCTGGGGTCTGGTGGAGAGGCTGGCTGCGAAGCTTTAGGCCCAGGCGGGTGGCATGAGTCTGTTAAGGAGGGGGGGTTACGATGGAGTCTCTGACTTCTATTACACAAACTACTACATACATGTTGGGGGGTGTATATAACACAATCTCACATGCCTGCTGTCCCCTTAAATGCAACAGATCCACATTGGAGGGTGTATATAACACAATCTCACATGCCTGCTGTCCCCTTAAATGCAACAGATCCACATTGGGGGGTGTATATAACACAATCTCACACGCCTGCCGTCCCCTTAAATGCGACAGACCCACATTGGGCGGTGTATATAACACAATCTTACACATCTGCCATCCCCTTAAATGCGACAGACCCACATTGGGCGGTGCATATAACACAATCTCACACGCCTGCCGTCCCCTTAAATGCGACAGACCCACATTGGGCGGTGTGTATAACACAATCTCACACGCTTGCTGTCCCCTTAAATGCGACAGACCCACATTGGGCGGTGTATATAACACAATCTCACACGCCTGCCGTCCCCTTAAATGCGACAGACCCACATTGGGGGGTGTATATAACGCAATCTCACACGCCTGCTGTCCCCTTAAATGCGACAGACCCACATTGGGCGGTGTATATAACACAATCTCACACGCCTGCCGTCCCCTTAAATGCGACAGACCCACATTAGGCGGTGTATATAACACAATCTCACACGCCTGCCGTCCCCTTAAATGCGACAGACCCACATTAGGCGGTGTATATAACACAATCTCACACGCCTGCCGTCCCCTTAAATGCGACAGACCCACATTGGGCGGTGTATATAACACAATCTCACACGCCTGCCGTCCCCTTAAATGCGACAGACCCACATTAGGCGGTGTATATAACACAATCTCACACGCCTGCTGTCCCCTTAAATGCAACAGACCCATGTTGGGTGTAATGTCCGGTCCTTCTCAATCTCCAAGCGGTTCCTCTGCGGATCTCGTAATGTAGGGCGTATTTGGCTGATTGAACGCAGACTCCAGCGATGCCCTCAGGAGCATGACAGCTTAGCCTGAGTATTCTGGACAGTGCCAGTTTCCCCAGCAGGGACGCTGAGTTTGCCCAGCAGTTTGTGATCCTCCTGTTAGGCCGACCCTGGTTGCTGTGGCCCCCATCTGCTATACCCCAGTGCTGATGACCCTCAGGGCCTGTGTCATGGGAGAAGGTGAACAATAAGTGCCCTGACTTGCCCTTTGTGGCTTTGCAGCTCCTGCTAATTATAGGCAATGACTGTACACCTCCACATTTACAGCAATCTGTCTTTGACAGGCACTGCGATCCTGAGAGGGAATGATATCTCTCCGTAAAATATGTATGACATTAAAAGGCCTTAAAGGTCATTACAAATTAATAATGAGTGGTTGGAAAAGAGATGTAAAAAATAGCTGCCCTGTAGTGGCAGGTTTAAATGTTTAATTGAAGATATCTCAATATAGAGCCGGACAGCCTTGCGGCGCTCTTGAGTTCTGCCGCGGGTCCTTGACTAGACATGGCCATATATTTATAACCATATCCTGTCTGGCATAGTCGTTGCATGATGTCACACTACTTCTGGTGGGAGGGGCTTATCAGCCTCAGGGGTCCTGAATGAAAATGTAGCTTTTCAAACCCCCTTTTCCTTTCGTTATCTTGCCTGTGTTGGTCCCCCTGCCCGGCTCCGACTGCCAGCATGCAGTGTGCTCCACAGCGCCTCCACCAGGCGGTTACCCAAGAGCGTCGGATGTCATTAATTATGCAAAACTGTCAAAGCGGGGAGCATGGAGGCGCTCCGGGCCTTTGAGCTCCGGCTCCCAGCAGAGTCCTCGTTTTCGGCGGAGGGCGCACGCAGCCCCGCCCCCCGCTTACCCCCTGGGGGTGCTTTTTTTATTAGTTCTCTTTGGGCTCCGCTGCCGTGTTTAGCCTGTCAGCCGTCTCTCGCTCAGTGAACTCGGTCTCTGCTCGATTTTCCCGCTCTGAGTCCCCCCCCCCCCCCCCCCCCCGTCTCACTCCCATTCTTATAATTGTCAGTTTTCTTGACTTTCGTCAAGGAATGTGAATGTTTGGCAGCATTTTATATTGTTAAGCAGACACACCCTGCGGTGTGAGGGGCCCGTATGCGATGTTTGTCTGTCCGGCTGTGTCTCCCACTTGACGCAGCGTGACGCAGTGTGACGCAGTCACCCTTTGCTCGTCTTGGGGATGACCATTTAGGTGCGCAGTGATGTGGCGCACGTGCTCCAGGCTGAGCTTCAGCCTTTGCTCCAGTCGTTGGGCCGACCTGCCAGGAAGCGCTCCGTGTGAAATGAAAGCTGCATGTATTCACTATTTTTCCTGTTTGTATTGATGATGGGAATGAGTCACACAACGAGGAAAGAGCGTCTCCAAAGGGTCGGTCCTCGACCAGCGGCTTCCTGCTGAGAGCAGACGATGCTCCACCTTCACGCCATCTCTCTCCCTCTCTCTCCCTCTTTCTCCCTCTCTCTCTGTCGTTACCGGGTACCTCGTTCCCTCATCCGTCAGCCACTCCGGAGCCTTCCGTCCTGCGCACCTCATCCATCAAGAGTTTCCCTTTTAAAAAACGGGAGCAGGCAGTTGGCATTGCGTCCTGCTACAACAAAACAAAGGCCGTGCTGACACTTGTAATTAATTAGGCCATTACACATTCCACAATGATAATTGCCTCACTGGAAAGTCACCAAACTCTCTGCGTGCTGGGGGGGCGTTTGGCTGGGTGGGGGAGAAAGGTGGTGGAGTCGGTGGGGAGGGGCAGCGTGTAAGGCGAGCGCCATCAATCATGGCAGCATACCCGCTTCCGTGCAGTGTGGCGCCTCACCTTGGCTGCAGTGAGGGGAGCACTGAGCTGGGTTGCCAGATGAGGAGGAGGAATCCCCCGCAGCATGACGAGTCCTGCTCAATGGCCACCCTTCCTGTGTCTTTCCTGGTGACTTTCTGGGGTTGCCCAGGCGATCAGCCCACTTTCCACTCTTCCTCGCTCCCTCCCTCTCTCATTTTTCTGTTGATGCTCTCTCTCCCTCTTCTTTTTCAAACATCTTTCTTTCACCTGAAAGTTCACACCCTTAATGTCGATATTTCAAACACGGATGCCAAATTCAGAAAGCTGCCGTTAAATATGGAGATAAATCCATGAGTCCGGTAACTTCAAAGATGACTAAAAAAGGGAAATCACCATCGCTGCTCTCTCCTCTTTCTCTGCCACTCCGCATCTGTCTTTGCTGTGACTTTGAGGCGCCCAGGCAGCTCTGTGCTGCTTCATGTGATCAGCTTCCTAGCCCCTGCGTCTGCGGCCTGCCGCCGCAGTAAACGCTCTCCGCAGGCCGCAGGAAACGCCGAGCTTTGATCCAAGCCGCGTGTTTGATGGTGTGCCGTCTCTGAGAGCTGGTGGCGGTGCTGTCCGTTGGGATTAGCCTGTCTCCCCAAATCCCGGGAAGATAAGACCCAAAATGTCTGCCGGTTTTTCTCAATTTATCGCTGCACATTCATGCTTCTGCCTCTTATCAGGGCTGCAATGACAGAAGCCATTCTGCTCTTATCATTTACATTTATTATTCTGATTAATTCTTTGCTCTGTTTTTTACAAAGCAAATTAGCACCTTTTTGTCTCAAATGGATATTTAGTGAACAAATCAGGTTAAGTACCAGTCTGTGAGTTGTCTTGATAGTTCGCTTATCTTCTGCTCAGGATACCTGTCACCACTGTGCCCTGTTTATGATGGTTAGTAGCACAAATGGTGGTGTGCTGTTGATGCCTTCTGGCCTCTGATTGGGTCATTTTAAAGAAGCTGTTGTAGGGGGTTGGGGGCAGTGCAGCCTGAGCGTGGCTGGGGGGGTGGAGGGGGTGTACACTCAGAGGCCACTTAATTAGGTGCACCTGTTCATTAACAGACAGCCTGACCTCCAAACAGTAATCATACTGTATGGCTGTAACCCTAACACACACACTCACACACACACACACACACACACTCACACACACACACTCACACACACACACACTCACACACACACACACACTCACACATAAAAGGTTACTTGCTACTCGGCTAAGACATGTGATGTAAATGATTCTGATCATGGTGTAACTGCTGGTGGCCAGACGTGGTGGTTGCAGTACCTCAGAAACCGCCGCCCACCCAGGATTTTCACACACCGCAGTGTCTAGAGTTTACAGAGAACAGTGTAATGAGCAAAAGTGTCCAATCAAAGACATTTCTGTGGCTGAAAACACCTTGGTAATGAGAGACATGAGCAGAAAATGGCCAAACTCTTTAGGGCTTAAAGGAGGGTTACAAATATAAAATTCTCAGCTTAGTGACACGGTAGTGTACAGAACAACTTTTCCAAACCCACGACTTGGGAGCATATCTGCTTTCCTTGAGGTGGCTCTGTAGCGTTATGGCAAAAGTACTCCGGAGTGTGGTGTGGGCTTGCGGCTGTGATCGACAGGTATCGCCTACCAGACCTGATACTTTCCCACCTTTCTTGCCATCCTCAGGCCCTTGGAGACAGTGGCTGGTGCATGTGGTGCAAACTTAGCCGCTGGTCATTGGCTCATCTCCAGCAGAGGCAAAGTCACTCTCTAATCTTATTGGCTGGCTTCCAAAACATCTTCAGTTTCTTTTAGCCAAATTGCTGCATTTATGCATGGTGTGCTAATGGAATATATGCAGGCTAATCAAGTACAGTGCATCATCAGGCTTTTCCCTTTGCCTGTGTGTGGCGCTCTCTCTGCTCCTGAATTGTCCTGCTCCATTTTAGCAGACGTGCTGACTGGTGCCCTGCTGGAGACCCAACCCAAACACAGGAATCCTTTATGCCTTTTTGGCTGAGGAGGAGTTTCTGATGTCCTGGTCTGAGCCTCTGATCAGCTCTGTCTGCACACAGCTGCTGATCCTGATATTCAGTCACCCAAGACGCCGGCTAAAACTCCAGTCCAAGCTGGATCAAAGTCTTAGTAGATGTTTTCATTTAGGGAGGAAATGGTTTAAAAATGTAATATCATAATATTATAGAATATTAACACGTTATTGGTATTATCACAGTGTTGTTCAAATGTGCTGGAAAGGTTCAACAAGTACTGACACACAAAGTGAAATCATTTTGCCAAGTTTTATATTAAACAGTAAATAAATTACGTACCCAAAGCCTTATGTAAACACATGAACTCCATCTCAAATGTCCATTAACATTACAAACCTGCGGAGTGCTGTCACTGCCAGTGGTCACTGCCATTCTTTGTTTCACTGACACTAAACAAACCCGCATTCCACGCTGTTCCTATACACCTGCGTCACGAAGACTTTGGTTGATGCTGGACAGTCTTTAACATCCATCCATCCATTTTCCAAACCGCTTATCCTATTGGGTCGCGGGGGGTCCGGAGCCTATCCCGGAAGCAATGGGCACGAGGCAGGGAACAACCCAGGATGGGGGGCCAGCCCATCGCAGGGCACATTCACACACCATCCACTCACACATGCACACCTATGGGCAATTTTAGCAACTCCAATTAGCCTCAGCATGTCTTTGGACCGTGGGGGGAAACCGGAGTACCCGGAGGAAACCCCACGACGACATGGGGAGAACATGCAAACTCCGCACACATGTGACCCAGGCGGAGACTTGAACCCGGGTCCCAGAGATGTGAGGCGACAGTGCTAACCACTGCACCACCATGCCGCCCCAGTCTTTAACATGCGCTTTTCAAAGTCTGGTACTGTAATCAACCGCGTTTTTAATGATAATTAAAATTTGAAATGATTATACTAACCACCCAGAATTTTGCCATGGATCACCATGAAACTGGCAACCATTTGATCCCTATTTTTAATATTTCTAAGCAGGAGTTCATCATGGGGGTCTTTCCTGGGTGAGTTCTGTACATTTCGCCAGACATACGCAGGTGATTGGATTGTTTTGGCTCCTTTGACCTTCTTGAATGGCATGGCAGGAGCTTCTTGTATAGGAAGGATGTGACCTCCTTGCTTGGCAAGGGAGTGACCTCATCAAATGGCAAGGCACGACCTCTTTGAATGGCAAGGGCATGATCTCCTCATTTGGCAAGGGCATGACCTTGCATGGCATGGACAGCACCTCCTCATATGGCATAGATGCTGCCTCCTCATTTGGCAAGGAGTGAACATCTCATTTGCAAGTGTGTGACCTCCTCAAGTGGCAAGGAGTGGTAGAAAAATCAGTGATAATGCAAATACAATTGTAATTTCAATTGTAAAAGTAATTCATAATGACACTGTTTGTTTAATTTCAATGACTATAATGATTGATTGCTGCTATGGAATAGTTATTATACTAAACATGTAATGCAATAATGCAAGCTTGCTTAAGTAATGGGTTTTTCACATGTAAAATTAGAAGCATACCTGTAGCTTAATCTGCAAAAAGACCAGGTAAAGGTACAGACGTGATCCAAGAACTGTTACAGATACAAAATTATACATTTCTGTGCTGATGTCACATGTCAAGGATAAATGGAAAGAGGCACAGGAGAATGTAGGGGATGTAAGATGAAGAAAGTAACTGAAAACAGCTTCTCGAGATGAGGTAGTGAAACCAGGAGAACAATCAGCTTCTACAGGTTGGCTCTGCCTTGAACTGATAAAAGCAGAAGTAGCTGGTGTCTACAGACATCTGACCTAACGCTAACCCCTCCCTGAACTGTCTGTACACTGGCGCGTGTGCATTCATTGTTCGGGGAGCAGATCACGAGACGCATGAAATACTGATGAGTGTCTGCTCCCCCAAAGCTTTGCGGTAATAAAGTTTGTCGAACTCTTAAACAAATCGACTTCTTTGAAATTTCTCCCACAAAGGCACGACCTCCTTGAATGACAAGGGCGAAACCTTCTCAAATGGAAAGGGTGCAACCTCATCAAATGGCAAGAGCATGACCACCTTCCATGGCATGGATGCCACCTCCTCACATGGCAAGGGTGTGACCTCCTCATGTGGCATGGGCAGCACCTCCTTATCGACCCGAGGCGCTGATTAGACTGTGGGCGTCCAGCCTGCTGGTGGATTTTTATATTTTTAAATATTTTCTTTCCTGCTGTACTTTTGCCGGTTCGTTCAGAGAAACATTAGTTGGTCCCTTTGTGCAGTTTGTCTAAAAAAGGCTCATGGAATTAGGTTAGAGGGAATTAACTTACTCAGGTAATGACCCCTGTACTGCTCACTTTCACAGACGCAAGATTAGAGCAGAAATTCCGTAGGGGGGAGTTACAGTGTGTGCTCCCAGTTATTTATTTATTTATTTTGTCATCTAAAAAATCTGTGACTTGTAACAAATCTTCTCGTAACAGCCATGTGCAGATATAGGTTCTGCTTCTTCATTTGCACTTAGTAATCGATTTCTGTCTGTCTGTCTAGCTGTCAGTCTGTTTGTATTTATCTCTCTGTGTGACTACTAAACTTATATATTACTAAACTACTAATTTTCAAACTTAAAATGTGCAGTGATGCACAGATAATTTCAAAGGTGATATTTCACTGCAGCAGTTTACCAGTGTTGAAGAGAATAGCTTGTCTTCTGGGATTCGAACCTGCAGCCAATTGTTCCCAAGCATAGATTTTTCTATACCAGCTACCCTCATTTCACTTCACCACATTAAGAGGCTTCAGTGTCTCTGGGTGCCTGCCTGGTCTTTATAGGGTGAAGCTGGGTGCTCCTCTGGGCATCTTGCAGCAGAAGCCCTGAGATAGAAGCAGGTAAACATCTGGAGGTGTCCTCTGAAAGATGGGAGGGGGCGATGAGGACAGGACGGAAGATGGCCTGTGTAATATGCGTTGTTTTGTGTTGCAAAATGTAAACCTAAGACCAAAAGGTCAACCGTTGGACACAAAGCTACCATGTTCATTTAACCCTAAGAGGGAAGCTGCTGCCGAATTACTATAATACTAATAGCAAGGGCTCTTAAAGATGAGGAGGATTCTGTCCCGTGGCAAGGGTCTGGTGCTAGATTCTCCATGGATTCAGTGCTCCGATGACTGTCTCAGATCTTGGTGCTGAGGATGCCTGGCTGTCCCCTCAAGTGCTGGCGTCCTGCCACGGCTGGGCAAGGGAACTAACCCCCCACCCGCTGTATCCAGCGCAGAAACCCACCGAAAGGGGACTCAGCCAAAGGCGCTGTCACCTGACCAGTGTCTGCAGCTTCACAAGCATCTGTTTGGTGGTGAAGAGCGTCTCATTCAATGGGGCCTGAACCCTGTGTGAATTCAGCCATAACTTTGGCTGGTCCAGCAGCTGTAAGATACGACTAGCAGGCTGTCTAAGGTACGGATGTAGCTGCTGTTTTAAGGGGCGGTTGTAACACTGGGTGCTGTAGCCTTCTTACTGCAAATGGATACATAGTGTTATCAGTGGAAGCTCATTTCTGTGGCTCGCATCCGCAGTATCATTATTCCGGGCATTCCATGATCTTAGGTAAGGTGGGGAATGTGGATCGACCAGTAAATTATCAGAGATGTCGGCTCAGCTCTCTCTTGGACTCTACAGACTAGTACAATGTCCACATTACTGCCAGTGCTGCACCGACCAGCCCGTCAATCTCCTGCTCCATTCTTCCTTGAAACAAGATGCTGATATACTTCTCTGCTTGAAGCAGTAACTCATCCCCAACAAGAAGGGGCAGTTCACCTTATTCTGGTTTACAACCAGGGCCTAATACTTGGAGGTGCTGATCGCCTTCATGGCCGTTTCACACTCAGCTACAACCCGGCTCATTACCCAGTGTCACAGCTTTATGAAGCCAACAGGATCACATCATCTGCAAAATGTAAAGCCACGATCCTGAGGTCACTGAAATGAACACGCTCCACCCCTTGGCTGTTCCTAGAAATTCTGTCCATAAAAGTTATGAACAAAATCATTTACAACAGGCACCTCGGGCAGATTCCAACACCCACCTGGACGAGGTCTAACTTAATGCAGGTAATGCAAACTGAATTTGTGCTCCAGGAACACAGGGATCTAATGGGCTGTAACAGAGGGCCTGGAACCCCCTTCTCCCAGGGTTTCCTGAGGCACACGATCCTATGCCTATTCCCGATCCTCACATGTAGACTGGTTGGGTAAACTCTCATGAACCCTCCAATATCCTTAAGAGGGTAAAGAACTGGTCCAGCATTCCTGTTATGATCAGGGAACGCGGGTATTGCACACGGACTGATCGCACGGGCAGGAAACAGGCAAGGCAGGCAAGGTACGGGAAGAACGGGGATTTATTCTCCCAACAGGGTGCAGGAAACATCAGACACTGACTAACATCAATGGCAGACACTGAACTGAGGTAAGACACGGACTGAAATAGACAGGACTGATCAAAATAACTAGACACAGCTGGGTACGATCAGGGAAGCACACGTGGATAATCAGGAGGGCGTGGCACACACGAGGATCGTACGAGCCGGGCGTGACAATTCCATGACTGGGATGGAATCCACATTGATCTTCCTGGATTTGAGGTTCGATTGATGGACCCTCCTCTTCAGTACCCTGGCACAGACCATCCCAGGGAGGCTGAGGAGTGTGATCCCCCACAAGTTGGAACATCCTTTGGTCCCCTTTCTAAATATTGGGACCACCATCCCAGTCTGCCAATCCAAAGGCACTGTACCAGACCTCCACATAATGTTGAGGAGGCGTGACATGCCAACAATATCAAGAGCCCTCTGGATCTCAGGGCGTATCTCCCCTGGGGCCTTACCACTGAAGATTTTTTTGACTACTTCAGTGATTTCAGCCTTTGTGATGGGCAAGTCCCCCTCTAAGGAAAGCATGTCAGTGGGATTCAGGAGGTCCTCGAAGTGCTCCTTCCACCGCCTGACAAGAGGTCAGCAGTACTCCATTGCTGCTGTACACAGCATGGGTAAAGCCCAGCTTACCACTGCTGGAAGAATCTCTTTGAGACAAATCAAAATTTTCCATGGCCTCACCAAACTCCTCCCACACATGAATTTTTGCTTCTACAGCTATTAAAGCCATACTTCGCTTAGCTTGTCAGTACCTGTCAGCTGCTTCCAGAGTCCCAAAAGCTAACCAAACTGGGAAGGCCTTCTTCTACCTGATGGCTCCCATTATTGCTGGTGTGCCTCGACAGGTTTGGGTGTACCCACTACAACAGGCACCAACAACCATGCGGCAACAGTTTAGCCCAACTGTCTCGAGAAGGTCAGATGCTGTACATGACGTTTGGATGCACAGACAACAGTCAGAGCCCATCCCCAAAGTCAAAGAGTGAACAAGAGATGCAACCCTCTTGTTCACCAGGGTAAACCCCAACGTATTGGTGGCTATGCGTAAACCCACACCTTCCCAGTGCCACTTACCAAGGGTAACTCCAGAATGGAACAGAGTCTGGCCTCTCTGCAGGGGTTTGGTTCCAGAGCCTGAGCCATGCCTTGAGATGAGCCCAATTATATTGAGTCGGTGTATTTCTCCTTCCCACACCAACTCAGGCTCCTTTCCCACCAGAGAGTTTATGTTCTGTTACATTACTTTTTACAATCCTAATGCCAGTTTCAGTATATGAGGATCGCTCTGCCAAGGCCTCCGCCACCCGGTGCACAACACACCAGAGCTGTACGGCTCCTCCCACAGGAGGTGGGCCCGCAGTTGGTCCTGATGCATTATCTTGACATACACACAATTTTGTCTAAACAGATCTTGAGAAATCAGTGATATGAAGAATAAATGTTTATGGGCCCAACTGCGTGGTTCTGCGTGTGAGCGTCTGTCTGCCCTGCAATGCACTGGCAGCCCATCCTGCTTAAGCACCAGCTTGTGCTTCCTGAGAAGACTTCAGGCTCGATGCGACCCATCCCGCATAAGTGGTCGGAAGATGGATGGATTTGTGGAAGTGAAGCGGTGGATTTTGCAGCTGTGAGCGCTGCCTTCTCTAGTGCGCGATTCCCCGATCCACCGTTTGCCCAGTGCTGTCTGTGAAATTAGCTGGCGAGCTGCGAGCTTTCTCGGCTGACTGACAACCCTCTGCGCTGTAATTTCCATGACCGACAGATTTTGCTAACTGATTTAAATAGAGCCATGAGAGGTGTTACCTCCCTGAGGGGCAGCGGGGGAGGGGGGCGCACACGCAGTGCCTGAGGTGGTTATTAGCGGGGCAGATTTCCAGGTGACGTGGGGAAGGTTTGGATGACATCTCTGATCATTACCATCAGCAGAGGTTACACTGCACACGGGAGCACTTGTCTCTGGCATTATCTGGGCTTTTGGAATCGCAGTCTCTGGATTTAGGCCTTTAAAGCTCTTCCCTCCAACGATCTAATCACCTCATCAGGGCTCAGTCAGTCGTTTCCATTAGAGCTCAAGTGACTGTAACCGTTGCCTGTGGGCAGAGTTAACCTTTATACTCCATCTCCCAGTCGCGTAAGCCCCCAACCCCACCTCCCGCACGTGAAACAGGATCTACACCCACCCTTGTCTTCAGCACCGCCCCAGCATTCTGTCACTCCTGTGGACAAGGCAAGCTGGGGAGTAGAAGCTCTTCGAGTTTAGCTCTTGGGGTTTTTAGGCTTAACGCTTCCTGCCTCTGTGTTCTCATGGTCTGCAGGGATTTCTGCCTAAATTTCTGCCACTGTAATCTCCAACCCAGAAACATGTAGTTCTTTGAAATGGAAATGAATTCCTAGATAGCCCATAGTGTGTCAGTATGTGCTCTTGATGGGCTAGCATTCTGTTCAGGGTGTCCCCCTGCTATGTGGCCGGTGATGGAGAGGCATCCGGTTATGCCCTGTGCTTCTTAAGGCTCCTGGATCTCCCCAAACCAGTATTGGAATAGTGGATGGATGGATGGATGAATGGATGGATGGATCAGTATCGCTTGGAGCCGAAGTGGCAGCCTGGGTAAGCTCCACCAGTGCCCCCTGCCCAACATAAAGTGAAACTAGCCTGCTAAGCTGGCACCCCCTCAGAATATGGCGCCCTGGGCAGCCAGCTGTGTCACCTGATGAGTTGACCGTCACTGGAATGGATGGATGGATGTATGGATGGATAAAGCAGCGCTTGGATGATGCCAGTTGGTACAGCGAAGGCATTTTGCGGGACAGTCCATTTGTGTTTTGCTTGTGACAATGGATTGGCAGGGGGGTGATATTGGCTGACGTACAGATCATGGCTGCCTCTCATCTGCCTCTTATGGCTGCCTCTCATTTGCCTCTTATGGCTGCCTCTCATCTGCCTCTCATGGCTGCCTCTCATCTGCCTCTCATGGCTGCCTCTCATCTGCCTCTTATGGCTGCCTCTCATGGCTGCCTCTCATCTGTCTCTCATGGCTGCCTCTCATCTGCCTCTCATAGCTGCCTCTCATCTGCCTCTCATGGCTGCCTCTCATCTCCTCAGTTTATTCATTTTAAGAGGAGCATTGCTGCATTCCATTTGGCATGCGTTGTCATCCAGAGAACCGCCTGAAGCTGCTTCAGTCTCCACTTAAGCTGTTCATGTGGCATCTACGTAAATTAGGCAGCGAGTGGGACCTGCGTGAGAGTGCGTTCTTAACCTCAGTGCTCGTCGCTGCCCCATTAAGGTACCTTGTGGGACCTGTGTGAGTGTGCATCCTTAACTATGGTACTTGCCACTGCCCTCTTCAGGCACCTCACAGGACCTGCGTGGGTGTTCATCCTTAACTATGGGGCTCGCCATTGCCCCCTTCAGGCTCCTCATGGGACATGCATGGTTGTGCGTCTTTAACTATGATGCTCGAACGTTACCCCGTTTAGGCTGACCACGGCACCCCCCCTTCCTGTGCTTTTATTGTCATTTCAGGCTCACTTGCGTTTGTGTCAGTAGGGAAATCTCCACCATTTACACCTGCATTTCTGCGTGGCATTTCTCTTTGCATGGGGCCAGCAGTGCTTGTAAGAGAGTTGCCCTGTAATGGACAAGCGGTAACATGGCAGGGTGGGGGGCGGAGTGAGGGTCCTCCGGATTGTAAACTGACCATTGTGTTGCCCAGCTGGGGGCAGGAAGTTTAAATCCAGGTCCCTGGATCTGCCAGTTGCAAACTTTTTTCGTTGCATCCTTTACCCCCGCCCAACCACCACCACTATCAGCCCCTCCCCCAAATTAACCCGAGATGGCAGACTGAGGGAAGGAGGGCACAACCCTGAAAATATGAGTGATTATTGCTTAATCACCAGTTGTAGTAATTGTAACTGATGACTGCATAATTGCTAATTGTGGCCTTTTGTGTGTCTCCCCTCCGCCACGTCGCTGCCCTGTGCTCTTCACTGCATTAATCTCCAATCAGGACGCTGATGATGGCTGTTTCTCAATTTTTAGTTAACATGCGTAACAGAGATACGTAAATGTACGCATGCAGACATACACACACACAAGACACATGCACAGATGCAGATATGTACACAGATACATAGAGATACAGACAAGTACACAGACAGACAGATGCAGATATGTACAGAAACACAGATATAGATACATACACAGATAGAGATACAGATACATACATAGACACACAGACATACAAATACAGACACAGACAGGTACAGATACATAACCAGACACAGACAGGTACAAATACGTAACCAGACACAGACAGGAACAGATACATACTCAGACAGATACAGACACAGACAGGTACAGATACATACTCAGACAGATACAGACACAGACAGGTACGAATACATACAGACACAGACAAGTACAGATACAGACTCAGACAGATACAAACACAGACAGGTTCAGATACGTAACCAGACACAGACAGGTACAAATACGTAACCAGACACAGACAGGTACGAATACATACAGACACAGACAGGTACAGATACATAACCAGACACAGACAGGTACAGATACAGACTCAGACAGATACAGACACAGACAAGTACAAATACGTAACCAGACACAGACAGGAACAGATACATACTCAGACAGATACAGACACAGACAGGTACAGATACAGACTCAGACAGACACAGACAAGTACAAATACGTAACCAGACACAGACAGGAACAGATACATACTCAGACAGATTCAGACACAGACAGGTACAGATACATACTCAGACAGATACAGACACAGACAGGTACAGATACATACTCAGACAGATACAGACACAGACAGGTACAGATACAGACTCAGACAGATACAGACACAGACAGGTACAGATACAGACTCAGACAGATACAGACACAGACAGGTACAGATACAGACTCAGACAGATACAGACACAGACAGGTACAGACACAGACAGGTACAGATACAGACTCAGACAGATACAGACACAGACAAGTACAAATACGTAACCAGACACAGACAGGAACAGATACATACTCAGACAGATACAGACACAGACAGGTATGAATACGTACAGACACAGACAGGTACAGATACATACTCAGACAGATACAGACACACACAAGTACAGATACATAACCAGACAGAGACAGGTACAGATACGTAACCAGACACAGACAGGTACAGATACACATTCAGACA
Organism: Brienomyrus brachyistius; assembly: GCF_023856365.1. Taxonomy (NCBI): domain Eukaryota; kingdom Metazoa; phylum Chordata; class Actinopteri; order Osteoglossiformes; family Mormyridae; genus Brienomyrus; species Brienomyrus brachyistius. Next base: position 1,593,099 of record NC_064534.1, on the reverse strand, counting down.
GATACAGACACAGACAGGTACAGATACATAACCAGACACAGACAGGTACAAATACGTAACCAGACACAGACAGGTACAGATACATACTCAGACAGATACAGACACAGATAGATACAAATACATACAGACACAGACAGGTACAGATACATACTCAGACAGATACAGACACAGATAGATACAAATACATACAGACACAGACAGGTACAGATACATACTCAGACAGACACAGACAGGTACAGATACATGCTCAGACAGATACAGACACAGACAGGTACAGATACGTAACCAGACAGATACAGACACAGATAGATACAAATACATAACCAGACACAGACAGGAACAGATACATACTCAGACAGACACAGACACAGACAGGTACAGATACGTAACCAGACACAGACAGGTATAGATACACACTCAGACAGATACAGACACAGACAGGTACAGGTACGAATACATACAGACACAGACAGGTACAGACACAGATAGATACAAATACGTAACCAGACACAGACAGGTACAGATACATACTCAGACAGATACAGACACAGACAGGTACAGATATGTAACCAGACACAGACAGGTACAGATACATACTCAGATAGATACAGACAGACAGGTACGAATACGTACAGACACAGACAGGTACAGACATGTACGACAGATACTGTATGTGTGTGTGTGGTTAGATTAGTCGATCAAACAGATTTTTCGTTCTCTTTGTTCATTTGGTTTTAGTAATGTCATGAGTCATCAAGTTAATTGTTATGGGACTGGGCCATCTAATTATCTGCTGGCTCACATGATTCTCTGCTGGCCCACATGATTCTCTGCTGGCCCACATGATTCTCTGCTGGCCCACATGATTCTCAGATGGCCCACATGATTCTCAGATGGCCCACATGATTCTCAGATGGCCCACATGATTCTCTGCTGGCCCACATGATTCTCTGCTGGCCCACAAGATTCTCTGCTGGCCCACATGATTCTAAGATGGCCCACATGATTCTCAGATGGCCCACATGATTCTCTGCTGGCCCACATGATTCTCTGCTGGCCCACAAGATTCTCTGCTGGCCCACATGATTCTCTGCTGGCCCACATGATTCTCAGATGGCCCACATGATTCTCAGATGGCCCACATGATTCTCAGATGGCCCACATGATTCTCAGATGGCCCACATGATTCTCTGCTGGCCCACATGATTCTCTGCTGGCCCACATGATTCTCAGATGGCCCACATGATTCTCAGATGGCCCACATGATTCTCTGCTGGCCCACATGATTCTCAGATGGCCCGCATGATTCTCTGCTGGCCCGCATGATTCTCTGCTGGCCCGCATGATTCTCTGCTGGCCCGCATGATTCTCTGCTGGCCCACATGATTCTCAGATGGCCCACATGATTCTCAGATGGCCCACATGATTCTCTGCTGGCCCACATGATTCTCAGATGGCCCACATGATTCTCAGATGGCCCACATGATTTTCTGCTGGCCCACATGATTCTCTGCTGGCCCACATGATTCTCAGATGGCCCACATGATTCTCAGATGGCCCACATGATTCTCTGCTGGCCCACATGATTCTCAGATGGCCCACATGATTCTCTGCTGGCCCACATGATTCTCTGCTGGCCCACAAGATTCTCTGCTGGCCCACATGATTCTAAGATGGCCCACATGATTCTCAGATGGCCCACATGATTCTCTGCTGGCCCACATGATTCTCTGCTGGCCCACAAGATTCTCTGCTGGCCCACATGATTCTCTGCTGGCCCACATGATTCTCAGATGGCCCACATGATTCTCAGATGGCCCACATGATTCTCTGCTGGCCCACATGATTCTCAGATGGCCCACATGATTCTCAGATGGCCCACATGATTCTCTGCTGGTCCACATGATTCTCTGCTGGCCCACATGATTCTCAGATGGCCCACATGATTCTCTGCTGGCCCACATGATTCTCAGATGGCCCACATGATTCTCAGATGGCCCACATGATTCTCTGCTGGCTCACATGATTCTCTGCTGGCCCACATGATTCTCTGCTGGCTCACATGATTCTCTGCTGGCCCGCATGATTCTCTGCTGGTCCACATGATTCTCAGATGGCCCATATGATTCTCTGCTGGCTCACATGATTCTCAGATGGCCCACAAGGTTCTCTGCTGGCTCACATGATTCTCAGATGGCCCACATGATTCTCAGATGGCTCACATGATTCTCAGATGGCCCACAAGATTCTCTGCTGGCCCACATGATTCTCAGATGGCCCACATGATTCTCAGATGGCCCACGTGATTCTCAGATGGCCCACGTGATTTTCAGATGGCCCACATGATTCTCTGCTGGCCCACATGATTCTCAGATGGCCCACATGATTCTCAGATGGCCCACATGATTCTCTGCTGGCCCACATGATTCTCTGCTGGCCCACATGATTCTCAGATGGCCCACATGATTCTCAGATGGCCCACATGATTCTCAGATGGCCCACATGATTCTCTGCTGGCTCACATGATTCTCTGCTGGCCCACATGATTCTCTGCTGGCTCACATGATTCTCTGCTGGCCCGCATGATTCTCTGCTGGTCCACATGATTCTCAGATGGCCCATATGATTCTCAGATGGCCCACATGATTCTCAGATGGCCCACGTGATTTTCAGATGGCCCACAAGATTCTCTGCTGGCCCACATGATTCTCAGATGGCCCACATGATTCTCAGATGGCCCACGTGATTCTCAGATGGCCCACATGATTTTCAGATGGCCCACCCACACTACGATTCCTGGTTCCACTATTCTCACACACAGAGACACACACATACACACGCCCTTCTGATCAGGCTTTCCTCCTCCCAGCCACAGTGGCAGAATGCAGCCACTGGGGTTTTAATGTGATGGAACATGCTGCCATGCAACATCCAACAAACTGCCACTTCCTGTATGTGCCCCCCCCACACACACACGCTAATCGCAGTGTGCACGCTGCTGAACATGCTGGATGTGTAGAGATGCTACTGCGCTCATCATAAGGGTGACAGGGAAGGGGCAGTGATTGGCTGAAATAATTTCCCACAGAACTGGACATCTGTGCTCTGATAGGCTAAGCTGTGTCTGCCATCCTCCAATGGTTATTAAGACGGTGGCAGTAATAAATCTTTGTTTGCATGTTTATTTTTCTCCTGCTGCTTTGCCTATAAAGTTTGGACATCACATGAAGAAAGACTTAAGTACAATGTAAAACCTCGTACGCTTTATCCAGACAGAGCTTCAGCAGGCTACGTCAGCACATTGAAACCTTGGGGATTTACGCAGAAAAGCACAAGAGAAGCACACTATGCTACCTACAGTGGGCGATGTCCCAGAACCTCGGGATTATCCTGCTTACACAGAGCTTCACTATTCCAAAGCGAACTTCCTGTTTTTAATTTAGCCACTATTAAGGATGTAACGATATACGCAACTCAAAATTCGATACGATTCATGATTCTGAGTTCACGATACGATTTTCTCATGATTTTTTTACAGAATGAGCTGCAGACCGATTTATTCAAAAATATTCATTTATTTATCTTTCTAAACTGTGCAAAACATGTCCTTTTCTTAACAGTGCAACTGGAATTGAATAAAATGCTGTTTAAAAGAAAATCTAATCAAATCAAAATAAATTTAAAAAATCTTCAAATAAAGAAACAGTAATTCTTTACATTTACAACTGCACCTTCATAATGCTTTTATATTGCATTCGTAAAACGTTCAGTAGACCTTCATAATGTATTCATAAAACACTCATAAACATCATGCATGTACAGTACTGTGCAAAAGTCTTAGGCACTCAAAAGAAATGTTTAACGCTATTTATCTGGCTAGTAAGGCTAGCACATTTTCTTAGAACAAAAATTATACTGCAATGACTGTATAATTTAACATAAGAACATATGAAAATTACAAGTAACACAATAAAAACTAGTAAAAATGTCTTCTGTTCTCCAAAAAGTTACTGATATCTACTTGGATAGCTAGATGAACACCAAACTTCTCCTCAGTGGCACCCGAACCATTCTACTGTATGTATTTATTAAATTTCACCACCAGCTTGCTTAATTAATTAACTAAATTAGTTTAAAAAAGTGAACGAGATATTTGAGTTGGGCTAGTGGTCAGGTCAAAACATACACGGGTGTATTGTATGGTTTCTGGAAATAATAGGGTTATTTTAGCAGAGGTTTTGAAATGGCTAAGCTGACACAATTTGCTAGGTGTAACAGCATAGTTTTACACCAACATCACAGTTATTTAAACATATTTTTTTGGCTGCCTATGACTTTTGAACAGTAGTGTATATCTTTACATTCTAACATCCCTTAACAGCTGTAATATACATTAACAAACATTATACAATAATAAATTAATGTATATTAAAGCTGTTAAGGGATGTTAGGATGTTAAAGTATACTTGCATGCTGCTTATGAATGCATAATGAATGCATTATGAAGGTGCACTGAATGTTCTATAAATGCATAATGAATGCATTATGAAGGTGGAATTAATATAAAGCGTTACAAAATAAAATAAGGCTCTTTAGCGTGGTTTGCCCTTTTAATAATCTCTGCTCTGGCGGAAGTGAATTGAGCTCACTGTGGTGCAAGTGGACATGCTGAAGCGTGTTCGCTGTGCTGTTTGTGTTTGTTATCAGTCTTCTACAATGTCTACACACAGTGTTTGTCCTGTCTCTGCTTTTCCTTTGTGATGACCGGAAAGCTGAAATGCTGCCACACCGCCCATTTAAGATCGGGGGGTGTGTCCTAAATTTCAAATTCACTCGCTATCTCGCGTTCAACCAAAACCAAAAACTAACGTACGACGTGGACCTGAATACACAGTGACATCTGATGTCAAACTGACGTTGTGAAATCAAATGTAATATTATACCAGTTTTTCTGTTGAAGTACCGTGAAGTTCTCCTAAAGTAGCGATTCATTTTCCTCATCAGCCGGTTTGAATCGTCAAACTTTGACATCGATTTTTAACCGATTCGCGATTCATCGTCACATGCCTTAGCCACTATTGATAAAATCTTAAGCTGCCCCAGCCTCTGTGCAGCCTTGTTACAACATGCAGTCGATACTGTTTATGTATTACACATGATTAATGGGGAGGAATAACCCTGGACGTCACCCCAAAAGAGGCCTCCCACTGCAGTCAGAACAAATGGACACACTGGAAGTGAAACAGTGCAGATGGATACACTGGAAGCAAAACAATGCAAATGGACACAATGGAAGTGAAACAGAGCAGATGGATACACTGGAAGTGAAACAGAGCAGATGGACACACTGGAAGTAAAACAAAGCAAATGGACACACTGGAAGTGAAACAGAGCAGATTAACACACTGGAAGTGAAACAGAGCAGATGGATACACTGGAAGTGAAACAGAGCAGATGGACACACTGGAAGTGAAACAGAGCAGATTAACACACTGTAAGTGAAACAGAGCAGATGGATACACTGGAAGTGAAACAGAGCAGATTAACACACTGGAAGTGAAACAGAGCAGATGGATACACTGGAAGTGAAACAGAGCAGATTAATACACTGGAAGTGAAACAGAGCAGATTGACACACTGGAAGTGAAACAGAGCAGATTAACACACTGGAAGTGAAACAGAGCAGATTAACACACTGGAAGTGAAACAGAGCAGATTAACACACTGGAAGTGAAACAGAGCAGATGAATACACTGGAAGTGAAACAATGCAAATGGACACACTGGAAGTAAAACAATGCAAATGGACACACTGGAAGTGAAACATCAGGAGGAAAAGGAAGAGAGGTTTAAAAATAATGGTGCTGAAGTCGCGACAGGGAAGTGGGATGGCATAGCTTGGGCCCGGAGCTTGATGTCTTACTAAGACAACATTCAGAGAGGGGGGGAAGACATTTACACATCAGCCCTGTGATAGCAGACCTTCCCATAAGTGTCGGGCAGAATTCACTTACAGGCAGCACACTGCCATATTGATTGATCCCTACGAACAAATAATTCATCAGCTTGTGTGGCTCTCTTAAGGCAGACGGCTTTTCCCATTGGTCCCATTTTTACACTTTTTAATTCTTGAACCCCCCTCGCCCCGCCTCAGCGTGTGCCAGCACTCCCGGGGGTGCTCTATGCCAGCCTGTGTTCAGTCCAGGATCCCAGTCAGCATGTGGAAATGGCACCCTGTCACAACACACTATTAGTTTTTGTTGGAGAAACTGAAGGCTTTTACTGGGATTGTGTGATATACACCCACTGAATCAGGACTGTACGAATTCCCATCAAAATTACACTGCATGGTCCGTTACATAAGCTGCACCTCCCCCCACCCCCCTTGCTCTCCATGGTCACATTGGAAGCCCCCATTCTCATCTACCCTAAATGCTTTTGCCAGCCTGCTAAGCTCCCCACTCAGTCAGGCCATCCGGGCTGCACTGTGCAGATGACAAGCAGCAGCCAGTGAAGCCCCTGCCCCAGCCAGCTGTGTGCGTGACAAGCAGCAGCCAGTGAAGCCCCTGCCCCAGCCAGCTGTGTGTGTGACAAGCAGCAGCCAGTGAAGCCCCTGCCCCAGCCAGCTGTGTGTGTGAGGGGATCGCTGCAGCTGTCCAGTCCTCCTCTCAGGTGTGAGAAGGTGGCACATACATACATAAAGATGCCAGCTGGTGTACCCAGGTACCCCCTTTCCAAGGTCCAAGAACGCTTTCCAGCGGCATGTTCCAAATCTTCTCTCTGCCATGGTGTCTCCAGATCCTGATGTTCATGGTTTGGTGTCTTTGGTGAGTTTTTTTTTTTGTTTTGTGTGTTTTGTAGCTTCTGGAAAGCTCTGCCTTCAGATCCAGCCCCTCAGTCCTTGCATGTGAAATCAGCAATGGACACAAAGCGAAATGAACATAAGCAGGAAGCATTCCTGACACAATGAGACGTGTTGACTGTGATACCACGACATGTGCTATGAAAGTGGGGCAGGAAGGTGGGGCTAAACAGCATTCTTCTGGAGCACAGAAGACCATGAAGGCTATGTTTGCCCCCTACTGGTCGGGAGATATTGTGCAGTTTCAGAGCATTGGATCTCCATGGAAATCTCTAATTCACATCAGGGTAACTTATTTAAAAAGCCCCTCTATTGTGATGGGTTCTCCAAAAGGTGAGTTTTATGTCATATTAGATGAGTTAATGCCCCAGGTTCCCACAGAGGCGGTGAGAAAATGGCTTTTAAAATGAAACTGATGAGGGATTGGGTGTTAAAAGTAAAGGGGAATTAGCTGGTTTAGCATCACACATCCACATCTGAGCAGCCCTGGGCTTACAGCTGTCAGAGGCACGTAGATTTGGAATGTGTGGGAGTGAGCATTGGGACAGATGGGTGTGAGGTTCAGGACATGAGGGTGTGAGGTTTTGTACATACTGGAGTGTGGTTCAGGAAATGAGGGTGTGAGGTATGGGACATACAAGAGTGAGGTTCAGGAAAAGAGGGTGTGAGGTATGGGACATACAAGAGTGAGGTTCAGGAAATGAGGGTGAGGTATGGGACATACAGGAATGAGGTTCGGGAGAGCTGGGCATGGGGGTTCATAACATCAGGGTGTGAGGTTCGGGTTATGCTGAAGTGAGATTTGAATTGTGCGGGAGTGAGGTTCAGGACATACTGTACAGCAGTGAGGTTTGGGATGTGTGGGAGTGAGGTTCAGGACATACAGCAATGAGGTTTGGGATGTGCGGGAGTGAGGTTCAGGACATACAGCAGTGAGGTTTGGGATGTGCAGGAGGTTTCGGGATGTGCAGGAGTGAGGTCCGGGACACACAGGAAGTGGAGTTCGGGATGTGTGGCAGTGAGGTTTTGGGAAGTGCAGGAGTAAGGTTCAGGATGTGCAGGAGAGAGGTTTGGGACATGCAAGAAGTGAGGTTTTTTGTACATGTAGGAGTGAAGTTCTGGACATGTACAAATGAGTTTTGGGACATGCAGAAGTGAGGTTGGGGACATGCAGGAGTGATGTTGGATACGTGCAGAAGTGAGTTTTCGGAAGTGCAAGAATGATGTTTGGGATGTGCAGGAATTAGGTTCGGGATGTGGAGGAGTGAGCTTTTGGGACATGCAAGAGTTATGTTCAGGGCATGCAGGAATGAGGGTTTGGACGTACAGGAATTAGGTTTGGGATGTGCAGGAATTAGGTTTGGGATGTGGAGTGAGGTTTTGGGACATGCAGGAGTGATGTTCAGGGCATGCAGGAATGAGGGTTTGGATGTACAGGAATTAGGTTTGGGATGTGCAGGAATTAGGTTTGGGATGTGGAGTGAGGTTTTGGGACATGCAGGAGTGATGTTCAGGGCATGCAGGAATGAGGGTTTGGATGTACAGGAATTAGGTTTGGGATGTGCAGGAATTAGGTTCGGGACATGCAGGAGTGATGTTCAGGACATGCAGGAGTGTAGTTTTTGGTCAGGGAGTTGGGGTTGAAGCTCTTTCTCAGCCAGTATGAGCTCTCGCCGTCTACTCTGATATACTGTACCTGTCAGCCTGTGCGTTACCAGGAAATACTGTGCAGGTGTTGCTTGGATAAAAGTCATGTTGTCTCTGTTAAGGATCAGGATGTGCTTTTCCAGTGTTATTTGAAGAGTTTTATCTTTTTGAACCCAATTGTGAAACAGCTGTTGGTCTGAAAGTAAATATTATAGTTTTGAATAGAAATTTGTGCCAGTATAGAAGACCAAAACAGAAGGACATTCTCCGCTAGCATTTGGAGAAGCCAGAACTGGGCTCCCTGCTTGATTTTCAGGCTGTGCTGAAACAAAGTGACCTGCTTTTTTTCTTTATTCACTTTGTGACTTCTGTTTGTTTGCTGTTGTAGTTTTTGATAAGAAGCATTGCCCGTGAAAATAAAGCATTTCACTTTAACATACTGTATAACAGGCAGCTTTTAGAATAGCCTTTAGTCTCGTTGAACAGTGAGCTTGCATTGTCCACGCTTCTCTTTAATCCCCATGTTTAATGATGCTCCCACCATCGCTTTGATCATGATGGGGCCCACTCTGGTTTGGTAATTCTGCCAAGACAGGGGGTGCTAATGAAGCTAATCGATGCTGGTTCTGCATGGCATTTTCGGGTGTCTGTCCCTTGCTTGTTAATTTCCCATCTCCTGTCTTGATCAGGTTGTTCGGCCTAGAGGGGCTGACTGGCTGTGTGGGTCTGTAAAACGTGCTCTCAGTGTGTCGGGCTCTCACACACATGCACACATGCAAATGCAAACGAACACACAGGCAAGCAATCGATCACTGGAATCAGTGGTGGTGAAATGAAATCAATTGTCTGAGTCCCCCGCGGAGATGTATGCGTGACACGCCACTGGCCGTGCACCAAGCCTGGGTGTGTAAGGGGGGCGTTTGGCCATCTTTCTGACATTTCCCTAAACCTGATCCTGCCCCCCCACACATCTCAGTCCTCTCCACCTATCTGCCACATTGGAAGGTACAAAGGTCATTATCGTAGCTTGCAGGGTTGTCTTTGTGGACTCTTGTCTGGGATGGAGCCTGGAAATCAGGGACCGGGGGTGCGAGTAGCGGGGAGTCCCCCCTTTGAAATGGCAGCAGTTTGGAGCGGGTCTTGCTGGAATTAAGCACTGTCTGGCATTTGGGTGAGGCCTATATTAAGTACTATGCCACTTGCCTACCTGCAGGCGACTAGTTTAGGTAGGTTAGTGTTGTCCTTCTTGGACTCCTGCATCTCTTCGTGTTATTCCTTCATCTATTCCTCCATTCTATTTTCCTGCCTTATTCTCCATAGGGGATCGGGGCGGATCCTAACTGCGCATGCTCAAAGCAAGACTGCTGCATTCTTCCGTCTGACCCGGCAGCTGGTACGAAGCAGGAACAGGGAAATGCTTTTAGCGGATAGAGCGGGCAAGTGAGGTGGGGTGAGGTGCGGGTGTGTACCTGCGTCAGCTGATGGGGGCACCGTCTGCACTCTGCTTTCGGGCCACACGGCAGGGGGCTGCTATGCACCACCATCACAGCTGCCCCGTTGACAGGGCCAGGTGGCAGCTCATTTGCTTCTTATGTCTCTCCTAATGAATTGTTAATTGGTTTTTGGAACCCGCAGAGTTGGGGGGGGCAGAGCTGGGGACAGGAACAGGGAGGGCCTCCTTGTCACTTCATCTGCATGGCAATTGGATATGGTGTTATTTTGGAGTAATGTTGTCACGCTGGCCCAGTTAAAACGAGTGGGTTAGGGTTAGGGTGAGTGGGTCCTTCTTAGTCATCACAGATACAGTGTTATTCAGGAGTAACAGTCACGCTGTGATGTCAGAGTAAAGCTACAGGTAAAATGAGCAGCTCCTTCTTACTCTTCTCAAATACAGTGTTATTCTGGAGTAACACTGTCATGCTGAAATGTCATTTGGAGTATAGCTTAACTTAAAATGAGTGACCCCTTCTTACAGTGTTATTGTGAGTAACGCCATCACACCACGATTTCAGAGTATAGCTGTAGCTAAGATGAACGGCTCCTTCTTACTCCTCTCAGATACAGTGTTATTGTGAGTAACGCCATCACAGCACGATGTCAGAGTATAGCTGTAGCTAAGATGAACGGCTCCTTCTTACTCCTCTCAGATACAGTGTTATTGTGAGTAACGCCATCACACCACGATGTCAGAGTATAGCTGTAGCTAAGATGAACGGCTCCTTCTTACTCCTCTCAGATACAGTGTTATTGTGAGTAACGCCATCACAGCACGATGTCAGAGTATAGCTGTAGCTAAGATGAACGGCTCCTTCTTACTCCTCTCAGATACAGTGTTATTGTGAGTAACGCCGTCACAGCACGATGTCAGAGTATAGCTGTAGCTAAGATGAACGGCTCCTTCTTACTCCTCTCAGATACAGTGTTATTGTGAGTAACGCCATCACAGCACGATGTCAGAGTATAGCTGTAGCTAAGATGAACGGCTCCTTCTTACTCCTCTCAGATACAGTGTTATTGTGAGTAACGCCATCACACCACGATGTCAGAGTATAGCTGTAGCTAAGATGAACGGCTCCTTCTTACTCCTCTCAGATACAGTGTTATTCTTTATATCCCTGAATGCATTTGTGTCTACATCCCCCCCCCCCCCCACCTGCTTTATAACACTCTTTCTCTCTTCCAGGTGGTAGCACTTAATAAGCGGAGCAAAGAGGCAGAGTCAGCCTTCCTTGGAGTCTACAAACAGCTGATTGAAGCCCCAGGTGAGACACCCTCAGAGGGGTGAATCGGGGGGGCTGCTGAGCTCATCTGAAGTGGGTTTGCCGCCTTGTTTGTCTTCTTGGGGGCAGGACCTGTGGTTGTGGGGGCACTTTCTTATTTACAGGCTTAAATAGGCAGCACCAGCTTTCGGTGGTGAGGAGGATAGCTCCGCCTTTTTCTCTTAACTGCTGTGGCGGGGTTAGGGTTAGGGTTATGGGAGACGGCCGCAGGATGACATCACATCCTCTCTTCTTCATGGGGGTTAGAGTTATGGGAGACGGCCGCAGGATGACATCACATCCTCTCTTCTTCATGGGGGTTAGGGTTATGGGAGACGGCCGCAGGATGACATCACATCCTCTCTTCTTCATGGGGGTTAGGGTTATGGGAGACGGCCGCAGGATGACATCACATCCTCTCTTCTTCATGGGGGTTAGAGTTATGGGAGATGGCCGCAGGATGACATCACATCCTCTCTTCTTCATGGGGGTTAGGGTTATGGGAGACGGCCGCAGGATGACATCACATCCTCTCTTCTTCATGGGGGTTAGGGTTATGGGAGACGGCCGCAGGATGACACACGGACATGGTGATGGTGGAACTCTTCTGGTGTCGCCCCTCTTCTCCCTCACTCTTTAAATAAAGCAGCTACTTCAGCATTATGTATTAACAAACAGGAGCACTCAGCTACATGGGACCAAGGAGCACTTTCTTCTCAAGCCATCACATTGGCTGTAGAGTTTGGGGTTAAGTTCCTACAATTCATCTGAAAATGATGTAAGACTCCTTTACTGTATACCTTGGCTGAGTGCTTATGAAGATTTGATTCACTAGTAAGAAGAATAAAGTTTTACAACCTATATCGGCACTGTTTGGGGTACATTTGCTCAGCAGTTAATTTGACAAACAATATATAAAATGTATTGAATTTCAGGGGAATTACCCTGAACCACCATCCAAACTAAAACCAATGGTAGTACAAAATTAAAAAATAGGAGTGGTTTTGTTGAGATACCACTATTTCGATCTGCATGGTACTGAAGCCTGCAAAAATTTTTCATTGTGGGCAGTTTTGCTTAGTTTTAAACTGGCCGTAGCTGGTTTTTCTTACTTTAGACTGGCCGTAGCTGGTTTAGCTTAGTTTAGACTGGCCGTAGCTGGTTTAGCTTAGTTTCAACTTGACGTAGCTGGTTTTTCTTAGTTTAGACTGACCGTAGCTGGTTTTGCTTAGTTTAGACTGGCCGTAGCTGGCTTTGCTTACTTTAGACTGGCCGTAGCTGGTTTTGCTTAGTTTAGACTGGCTGTAGCTGGTTTTGGCCAGTTTTAGCCAATTATTGCTGGCTTTTTGCTTTCTGAAGCTTCTCTAAACTGATCTTACTATTTTAATGATTGCCTGGCTCATTACTCTTAATGCTGTTGTCACTATGCATTGCTCTGGTGTGGAAGAGTCCCCAAAACCCATAGTTCAGACTCCTCTGTCAAAGGAGGCACAGATAAACTCCTCCCATTGGCTGATGATTATTCAGACACCGTAACCAGATGATGCTGCACCCAAAGGTGAAATAGCACCACATGTCTGCCTTACCTGGTACTACAAGATGCTGCTACCATGTGGGACCAGCCAAGAGGGGGACATTTAGGGTCCCTCCCTGCTCTTCTGCTACTTTGGCTGATGTCAACAGAAAATCCTCAGTGCTTGATCGCTTTACCCCCCCCCCCCCCCCCCGTTATGTTTTTTTGTTTTTTTCCCTTTTACCGTTAACTCAGCAATTATTTTAAGCTGTCCGAGGCTCTGTGATTATGGAATACTACTGTAAATGGCCATGATCAGAGCAGGTGTGGGAGATGTAATACAGAGAGAAGTTAGTGTGCTGGTGTCTGTGTGCCTGTGTGATAGATATGGCATTGCTTTTCATTGAGGTTTGGACTGTTCCAGAAGTTCACCTGACATGAAAAGTCATTTACCACAAGACCTTGTATAACATGATATCACCTTTAAAAAACCTACAGTGTAAAGAGCTGGTGGGCAGGGGTGGTGGTCACAGGTCACAGCTCACAGGTAATGTTCATATGTTCATACCTGATGCAGTTACGGTCTCTCACAGGGTCACCACTTCTCCTCTATGCGGTTATGGTCTCTCTCGGGGTCACCGCACCTCCCCGACGCAGTTATGGTCTCTCTCAGGGTCACTACTTCTCCTTTATGTGGTTACGGTCTCTCATCGGGTCACCACTCCTCCCCAATGCCGTCACGGTCTCTCACTGAGTCACTGCTTTTCCCTGATGTGGTTACAGTGTCTCACAGGTTTTTAGTTACCTGACCTCTGCAAATGTCTGGCAGCAGCGCAGGTCAATGGTCACGGGCAATTCTGTGTTGGTTTCAGGTCCGTCTGACAGGAGCTGGGTGGGACACTGATTAAGGCAGTGGGAGGTGCAGTATAAACACCCCCTCTGGCTGAGTGTGAATAATCCTGCATTCGATTATCTCTCGGAAGTCGGAAATTCTGAGGCGCATGACGTCAGCCAGTGTCCCGTTCGAGCTACACACATCGCGGAACGAACATGGCTGCCTCCATGAACACGCTGTTGTGTGTTGTTCCTTTATATTTTAGCAGATTTGGAGTGAGATTATTTTTTCCGAGAGACGAACAAACAAGAAGAAAGCTTTATAATATTTTAATAAATCCATAGCGATATTCTTTTTTCGAGAAGCAAACAGACTACAAACAAAAGACACTAACAAGTCTGGTAAAAATCTGACATTGCCTGCCAGGATACTGTTTACGCTCATGATATGGTATTCTCTAAATCGACCATATGCGATTACATTTATATTTATAAAAATATTTAACAACAAAATTTTGTCCGACTTCAGCGTCAGAAAGGAGGCATGTTCCCAACGGGAAGTGAAGTTTTTCATGAAGTTTTCATTCGAGTTCCCACTCGGAGAGAGATTACTGAACGCAGGATAACGCCTGCAAGACCACCTGACCTGTAAGTAGCCCCAACCTGATGGTGAACTGGCCCCCACCCCGCTGCTGCCGTCATCACTGAGGGACAGGGCTCGTCTGCGTGGCAGCATGTTGGACGTAGCTCTTTGCTTGCCTAGGTTCGGAGGTGTCACTTTTTAACTGGGGTGTGGGGGGGGGGAGGTTGTTTGAGGAGGAGGCAAGCTGCACCTTCCCTTGGCGGGAGCGTAAATGTGAAGTAAAGCACATGTTTAGGGCGGCAGGCCTGATGTAAAATGAAAGCACTGTGTGTTCCAGGACAAGTGATTAATAAGAGCAGTAATAAGCAGAGGCCCAGGAGATGCTGGAGGTGTTTAATAATGCATAATGTTCATAAAGGAACCCAGGCTCTCCGAGGGGCTCCGATGGAGGGAAAGACCCCGGTGTGTGTGTGTGTGTGTGTGTGTCTGCCTGTCTGTCTGTCTGTGTCTGTCTGCCTGTGTGTCTGTCTGCCTGTCTGTGTGTCTGTCTGTCTGTCTGTGTCTGTCTGCCTGTGTGTCTCTGTGTCTGTCTGCCTGTGTGTCTGTCTGCCTGTCTGTGTGTGTGCATGTGTGTATGTGTCTGTCTGTGTGTGTGTCTGTCTGTCAGTCTGTGTATCTGTTGGTGTGTGTCTGCCTGTATGCTTACCTGTCTGTCTGTGTGTGTGTGTGAGTCTGTGTCTGTCTGTCTCCCTATCTGTCAGTGTGTGTGTGTCTGTCTGCTCACTGTCTGTCACACACATACACACCCAGACAGATGGACACACAGTCGCCCTGGGACTTGCTGAGTGCTCCTCTTTCTATGGCAGTGGGTCTTTCGTTTTCCTCTGAGCGCCAGCCCCTCTGAGTGCCTTTCGCGCCTTGATCCCCGGGTCCTCATGGCTATTCTCAGTGTTCTGCCTGCATTTTGCTCGCCTCTTCTCAGGGTGACACATACCCAGGTGTGGCCTCGCCGCTGTCCTTCGCCGCTCTGCAGATCCGCGTGGCTCAGTACCGCACACGCATGTCTGCCGCCGAGCGTTTCATTACAGCGCAAACAGACGCAGTTAGGCAGCCGCCGCATTTCTCTCAAGTTACCCTCCCCGGAGTGCAGGGGGGGGGGATTCTATTATCCAACTGAATGTCAAGTGGCAACTTGGAGAAAGCAAAGAATTCCTATTACTCAAGAAGCGTGTGAAGTGTTTTTCAAAGCCTTTCACTGGGAAATCGCCTTCGCTCGGATCCTTTGAAGAAATACACCTACAATACGGCAGGCCTTCGCAAAGGGAGCAGGAGTTACAAGCACTCCACCCCCTCCCTTACTGAAACAGTGACCCCGGTATTCACCATGTGACCGTCAGGGCCTGTCGCAGGCACCGCAGAGGCTGGGGAGGGCGCCGTCTGTTTCTGTGATGGCTGCGGGGGGAGGCACCAAGTGAAGGTCGCTGGCTGGTTTGGTAGGTCTCTTTTCTTGCTGGTATTTGCCCTGAGTTCCTTCAGCGAATCTCTGGCTTTATTCGAAACAGGTGAAGCACTTTTAGCTGAAAGCATTTGTCCAGCAACAGCATTAATGTAACAAGAGAAGAACCAGAATAGGATGCATCCACACCACAGGTCAGTCATGAAAGGAAGGCAAATAATGACCTAGAGCTGAGAAGGAATTCTTATTCTCTGGGCTTTTCAGAGTAAACTGCGGTTCAGAGTGAGTTAAGGATCAGATCACAAACACAGGGCGTTTTCTCATTGTTGGATCACATGCTGAAAAAAATGGTTGAATACATTGAATAAAGAAGTTGAGGCCCAGCCTTGTAAATGAATTAGTTACACATATTGTGCGACGGCAGCACAGCTGGGCTCATTTGCATGCACACAACAAATAATTATGGCGGCCCTGTGCTCAGCTAATGGGCTTGCTGGGTTAATTATGTCAGAGTGTAATTGTGGGGGGGGGACGCTAATGGGGGGCCCCACTGAGCTGGGGCCAGCTAATGACTTCCCCACCCAAAGTGGCCCAAACACAGCCTTCAGGGGCTCCTTTGCCCGTCCCATGAGCTGTGAGTGGATGGCCCATTTTGGGGGTGCGAGACCTTTGGGGGTCGCTGCAAGATCCCCGCTTGCTCAGAAACTGCAGCTCAGGGCTGGAAGGCTTGGAGAGTGTGGGGGGGTGGTTGTCAGGTGGGGGGAGATCAGCAACGAGGGCAGATGGAGGGAAGGACCTTCAGCATCACTGCAAATGTCCAGTGCGTAGATCGACTTTGGATGTAACACCTGCAGATTACTGATTATGGCTGTTTGTCAGATGGGCTCAGGTTCTAGTTTGTTGTCTTGCCCTGTTTCTCTAGTTTGTGGTTCTGGGCTGTTTCTCTGGTTTGTGGTTCTGGGCTGTTTCTCTGATTTGTGGTTCTGGGCTGTTTCTCTGGTTTGTGGTTCTGGGCTGTTTCTCTGGTTTGTGGTTCTGGGCTGTTTCTCAGGTTTGTGGTTTCGGGGTGTTTCTCTGGTCTGTGGTTCCGGGCTGTTTCTCTGGTCTGTGGTTCCGGGCTGTTTCTCTGGTCTGTGGTTCCGGGCTGTTTCTCTGGTCTGTGGTTCCGGGCTGTTTCTCTGGTCTGTGGTTCCAGGCTGTTTCTCTGGTTTGCCGTTTTGAGCCTTTTCTCTTGTTTGTGGTTCTGGGCTGTTTCTCTGCTATGAGCATCTTCCTCGATCCCCAGTGCAGCCTGACTGAAGCATTCAGTCGTTTGTTCATGTCTGTTTTTGCTTGTCCGTGGCATGCCTCTGTCACTGCCCAGGCGCTGCTTCCTGTACACTGGGGGCAGTGGTGGCTTAATGGTCAGGGAAGCGTACTTGTAATTGAAAGACTGCAGGTTAGAATCCCTGACCAGCAAGGCAGCACTGAGGTACCCTGAGCAAGGTACCGCCCCCACGCACTGCTCCCCGGGTGCTGAATTAGCTGCCCCCTGCAATGTCACATTGTCAGATATGGGCTAAATGCAGAGGACACATTTTGTTGTTGTGCATTGTGTGCTGTGGTGTGTCAACAATGACCACTGATCACTAAATTCCAACTCAGTAATTCCAGTGGACAAGTCAGGCCCAGGACCCTCCTGTCAGAGCACTCTGTGCTGTGTTCTGGTATGTGGGTGATGTGATGTGGTTCAGGCCCAGGGCCCTCCTGTCAGGGTACTCTGTGCTGTGTTCTGGTATGTGGGTGATGTGATGTGGTTCAGGCGCAGGACCCTCCTGTCAGGTCACTCTGTGCTGTGTTCTGGTATGTGGGTGATGTGATGTGGTTCAGGCCCAGGGCCCTCCTGTCAGGTCACTCTGTGCTGTGTTCTGGTATGTGGGTGATGTGATGTGGTTCAGGCCCAGGGCCCTCCTGTCAGGTCACTCTGTGCTGTGTTCTGGTATGTGGGTGATGTGATGTGGTTCAGGCCCAGGGCCCTCCTGTCAGGTCACTCTGTGCTGTGTTCTGGTATGTGGGTGATGTGATGTGGTTCAGGCGCAGGACCCTCCTGTCAGGTCACTCTGTGCTGTGTTCTGGTATGTGGGTGATGTGATGTGGTTCAGGCGCAGGACCCTCCTGTCAGGGCACTCTGTGCTGTGTTCTGGTATGTGGGTGATGTGATGTGGTTCAGGCACAGGACCCTCCTGTCAGGGCACTCTGTGCTGTGTTCTGGTATGTGGGTGATGTGATGTGGTTCAGGCGCAGGACCCTCCTGTCAGGGCACTCTGTGCTGTGTTCTGGTATGTGGGTGATGTGATGTGGTTCAGGCGCAGGACCCTCCTGTCAGGGCACTCTGTGCTGTGTTCTGGTATGTGGGTGATGTGATGTGGTTCAGGCGCAGGACCCTCCTGTCAGGGCACTCTGTGCTGTGTTCTGGTATGTGGGTGATGTGATGTGGTTCAGGCCCAGGACCCTCCTGTCAGGGCACTCTGTGCTGTGTTCTGGTATGTGGGTGATGTGATGTGGTTCAGGCCCAGGGCCCTCCTGTCAAGTCACTCTGTGCTGTGTTCTGGTATGTTGGTGATGTGATGTGGTTCAGGCCCAGCACCCTCCTGTCAGGGTACTCTGTGCTGTGTTCTGGTATGTGGGTGATGTGATGTGGTTCAGGCCCAGGACCCTCCTGTCAGGTCATTCTGTGCTGATGTGATGTGGTTCAGGCCCAGGACCCTCCTGTCAGGACACTCTGTGCTGATGTGATGTGGTTCAGGCCCAGGGCCCTCCTGTCAGGTCACTCTGTGCTGTGTTCTGGTATGTTGGTGATGTGATGTGGTTCAGGCCCAGGTCCCTCCTGTCAGGGCACTCTGTGCTGTGTTCTGGTATGTTGGTGATGTGATGTGGTTCAGGCCCAGGGCCCTCCTGTCAGGGTACTCTGTGCTGTGTTCTGGTATGTGGGTGATGTGATGTGGTTCAGGCCCAGGACCCTCCTGTCAGGGCACTCTGTGTTGTGTTCTGGTATGTGGGTGATGTGATGTGGTTCAGGCCCAGGACCCTCCTGTCAGGTCACTCTGTGCTGTGTTCTGGTATGTGGGTGATGTGATGTGGTTCTGGCCCAGGTACAACACAGCAGCGATGACAGTCTGGCTTCCGGTGTTCTGACCAAGCGGGGAGTGTAATGATAGGAGAGGTGGGTGATGGTGAATTGAGTCTGTGGGTAAATATGACTTGAGCAACAAAATAAAACTGGAGACTTGCTTGCAGGCTGAAATCTCAAAAATGTGTTTTTACTTAAAGAAAAAAATAGCAAAATAAACAAAAAAAATAAACAAAAAAGCAAAATAAGTTTCCCATTGGCCCACTACGACGGCAATTCTTATCCCCTCAGGAACAAACGAGCATCTGCTTCTGCGTGCATTCCGCGTGATCTTACAGTCACAAATTAAACTTTTCAATGTACATGAAAGATGGGCAAATACAACAAAATGATAAGAAGTAGTATTTAACCAGATACTGGTTAAGATTTCCTGTAGTGGATGGACCTTTAGTCAAAACCTTTTAAGGGAACCAAATAAACTTTCACCCAGCTCATTACCAAACATGCTTCAATATGTAAAGGTACGGACAGCTAAGCTCACACAGGCCTTTGCATCTGTTTTGTCTGAAGGTAAAATTCCCATCAAGTTACACACTGATAAAATGAAACAATGCTTCATTTGCCAGGTGCACAAGTACATCGAAATTCTTCTTTTCACATATCCCATCTGCTAATGTTCTGTTTAAATGGAAAAACCAGCATGGCATTATGGGATTTGTAGTTAATATTGAATTTACATTTCTTTGTCAGATTTCTTCATCTAATAACTCTAAAACTTCTAAAAAATTAAGTCATTTGATAGATTTGTGTAAATCTTCAAACTATATCTTTCAAGTGCTTAACACCTTCACCATATGAAACATTAAGTTTTAACACCATCTTCTCTCCTTCGAGACCTGGACACACTTGATAGTGAAAAGACTAGTATTAAGTACTATTTCACAAATTTTGGAACACTTATAAAAAACGCGGAAATATTGGAAAGTCTCCTGAACCCAAGTCCTGTTCACAATCAGCGGTGGCCATAGGCCTGGCCTTTTGATTTCCTGCAGCTTTGACACTGGGTTCTTGTTTAAAATCTCACTTATCCCATTTTCCATAATGTTTTTTAACAAAAGGGGGACTATAGCGGTCTCATTTTAAAATGAGGCAGCTCCAGAATCGTGCCGATGATTCCTGTGAGATACAGTATGGACCCGTGCAAACAGTTTTAGCTGCTGTGATATATGAACCCCTGCAAACAGTTTTAGCTGCCCGTAGCTTTCCACCTAGTTCGTCGTTCGTCGTTTTTCCCTTTGGTCCCCATAAGGGAAAACTTTATTTTTAAAAAATTCGTGAATGCAATGAAAAAATTAAAAATGCAAATACTCTGATATTTTGCTTAGTTACTTATAGTTACAGTTAGAGCTGGGTAGGGGTTAAGGTCGACATATTTAGCGTTAGCATTTTTCCCATTGAAAAGAATGAGCGGTCCCCAAAAAGATATTATTACATGACTGTGTGGTCACACACATGACACGTGTGTGTGGTCGTGTGTGTGTGTGTGTGTGTGTGTGTGTCTGTCTCCTGGGGGCGGCCAGCAGGGGCCACAGTGACCCTGAATCTCACCCAGCAAACCACATGATGTTGTTTCTCTCTCACGCTCCTCTTGCATTGTTCCGGGCATGAACTGCCTCTTTCTGTTTGCTTTTTGAAGTCTGAAGTTGTCTTCAAACTCCCTTAAGAGGGAGAGCCTGGCACCTGAAGGCGGGGGGGGGGGGGGGGAGTGTGTGGGGTGAGGGGGGGGCTGGCACTCCTGATACATGCAGCAGGCAAAAAAAGCCAGATGAAAGTTATAAAAAAAAGACACACTAAAGTTGGTGGAGTAAAGTAACGATTTTCTTCTTCTGTTTGACTTCTGACGGGCTTGTGCACAGACCCCCCCCCCATCCACCTACCCGCCCCCCCCCCCCCCCCCCCCCCCAGCGCCCTGTCAGGCGGCTCCCCAGAGCGCCGCGTCGCACCTCACTTTGCTACCACAAGTCACCTCCTCTGGTGACGGCAGGCAGGTGCTGGGCGAGAGCGAGGGAGCAAGAGAATGAGAGGGAGGAGGAAGAGAGAGAGAGGGAGCGAGGGAAGGGGGTGGGGGGGGAGATTAAAAACAGCCCTGTGATGTCGAGTGTGCAGTCTCCCCCCTGAGAATCGCTGGCATAATAATTTAAATGATCAAATGATACAGAGGAGACTCGTTAGCAAAGAAACAGGCTTCTAGTTGGCCCCTTGGGGGCGCCGGTGCTGCGCTTGCATTGTTAAGCAGCCCCCGCTCTCTGCTGAAGAATCCCCCCCCCTTTCTCCTCAGAAGACAACTTTCTTGTTTTTTCTTTATTGTTTTTTCCTCCTCTTTTAAACTCCTGCGCTTCTGCGAGCTCGTCTTGGGCGCAGTGAGTCGCGCCTGGTGGCTCAGGGGGGAGTCTGAGCCTCGCGTGCTGCTGATGACCCCCCCACACACACACACCGGGCTTACTCCCTTAAATCATCCGCATCCTGATTTCCATGCAAAGTTTACTTGGCATCACAAGTATACCTTCTTCTTGACATTCTGTACAGTATATTGTTCCAGCAAACTGGAGAGAGTGGGTGTGGAGTTGGTATCCGTTCCCAGATGAAGGGTTTGGAACCGATGCTGTGTGTGTAAATACCGCCATGGCTGCTGTGACACACTGGTGCCTTTAATTGATATAACGCAGCATTTCCCACAGCGCACGCTTACTGCCCCTGTCTGCCTGTCTGTCTGTCTGCCTGTCTGTCTGCCCAGATCCCGCCCTCCTGCTAGAGGCCACTCACACCCTGGAGGAGAAGCTGCACTCGCTGCAGAGCTCCGGTGCCACTGCCCACCCGCTACTTCGGGAGCTCAGCAGGCACCGCAAAGGTCACCTAGAGGCCCCCACCAAGACAGGTGACGGTCTTCCCTGTTTGGCTTTGCAGGACAAGCTAGACGCCCTTAAACCCCCCCGGTCTCACCCTCTGCTCCCCTTCTCTCTCAAATCTCAAATTCAGTTTGAAACTCAAACTGAGTTTTTTTTTTGTTAACAAAAACCATTTACCTCTACATTATATAAATGTGTATAAATTTCAGACCATCATGTTTTTCCAGTCTCACACTAAGCATCCTGTTGGTTTTTGAAGAAACTCCTTGCCTGTTTTTCAAAGGCATTGCTCGGAGTATAATTTAAAATTCTAAAGACAGCTAGAATCACCTTCCACCCCCACATGCAGGCAACACGGAGGACGGCCCAGTGGCAGGGGGGGCTCTACCCCCCAAGAGACACAGCAGCAGCCCCCACAGTGGCACAGTGTCACTCCTACAGGGGTATGTAAGGGGGGGCAGGGCGGGGATTCTGGGTGTATCTGCCTGGTACAGTATGTGCATCCCTGTGTGTGCTGATGAAATGTCTGTGTGTCTGTCTGACTGTGTCTTATGTGTCTGTCTGTCTCTGTGTTTCTGCTTGTCTGTGTGTCTGTCTGACTGTGTCTTTATGTGTCTGTCTGTCTCTGCGTTTCTGCTTGTCTGTGTGTCTGTCTGACTGTGTCTTTATGTGTCTGTCTGTCTCTGTGTTTCTGCTTGTCTGTGTGTCTGTCTGACTGTGTCTTTATGTGTCTGTCTGTCTCTGCGTTTCTGCTTGTCTGTGTGTCTGTCTGACTGTGTCTATGTGTCTGTCTGTCTGCGTTTCTGCTTGTCTGTGTGTCTGTCTTACTGTGTCTTTATGTGTCTGTCTGTCTCTGCGTTTCTGCTTGTCTGTGTGTCTGTCTTACTGTGTCTATGTGTCTGTCTGTCTGCGTTTCTGCTTGTCTGTGTGTCTGTCTGACTGTGTCTTTATGTGTCTGTCTGTCTCTGCGTTTCTGCTTGTCTGTGTGTCTGTCTGACTGTGTCTTTATGTGTCTGTCTGTCTCTGCGTTTCTGCTTGTCTGTGTGTCTGTCTGACTGTGTCTTTATGTGTCTGTCTGTCTCTGCGTTTCTGCTTGTCTGTGTGTCTGTCTGACTGTGTCTTTATGTGTCTGTCTGTCTCTGCGTTTCTGCTTGTCTGTGTGTCTTTCTGACTGTGTCTTTATGTGTCTGTCTGTCTCTGCGTTTCTGCTTGTCTGTGTGTCTGTCTTACTGTGTCTTTATGTGTCTGTCTGTCTCTGCGTTTCTGCTTGTCTGTGTGTCTGTCTGACTGTGTCTTTATGTGTCTGTCTGTCTCTGCGTTTCTGCTTGTCTGTGTGTCTGTCTGACTGTGTCTTTATGTGTCTGTCTGTCTCTGCGTTTCTGCTTGTCTGTGTGTTTGTCTCTCTCTGTATCTGTCTCTCTGTGCCTGTCTGTCTCTCTGTGATTCTTTGCCTATCTGGCTGTCTCTGTGCCTGTTTATTTGTCTCTCTGTCTGTCCCTGTGTCCATTCGTCTCTGTGGCTGTCTGTCTTCGTGTCCCTCCCTCCCTCCATGCAGGAACACTGATGGCAGTCCCAGCACTCTGGCTGTCAGGCTCAGGGACGCAGAAGACCGGACCCAGATGCTTCGAGCAGGTGAGATTTCTGTATTCCTTGGAGGTACGGGGCAGCAGTGGGCAGTGTCCTTCTTAATGTGTTTCCCCCGTGCCACCCGCAGCGCTCAGCAGCACGCAGACAGAGCTGCTGGACCTGCAGTGTAAATACGATGAGGAGATGGCGTCCAAGTAAGAATTGCCGCTCGCCTCCTTGCTGTCTTAATGTCAGGTCAGCACCACCTGCAGGCCACAAAGGGCAGGCAATGGAATGAGGATGTCACGATAGGCATGCTTTTAGTGGAATAGATAGACACACCCAAACATTCACCTGCAGCTAGCCACTGATCTGTACGCACGCACGTGCAGATTCACACGGTCACATTGATTCACACCAATGGTAAATAGCAAATGTACGTTAATGTGCCAACCCCCCCCCCCCCCCGCCCACAAAGAATCTTTAGTGTGCCCCTCACCTCCCTCTGGCATACAGCACTAGGGTTCATACTGAGCTGTTTTGCAAACACAAAACTAACTCAGATATTCTCTGGAGTTTTTAGACTCTTTTTTGTCATGGTGATGGAGTGCTCCAGAGCAGTTAATCATACTTTAAGAAATCAATATTCAGTAATGATGCTAATGCTAACAATGTTTGTACTCACTCTTTTTTATGCTAGAGTATTCAGACACTCTAAGTACTTACATTAAAAACATTTGTACATAAACCAGTACTCCCACCCCAAGGATTCAGACACAGTGTTAGTACTCATACTGTGTGTGCCCTCGAATATTAAAACAGTGTTTGTACTCAGTGTGAGCCCCCCCCCCATCAAGAATTTGGATACTTTTAGTACTCGCAATGAGTGCACCCCCTCCCCTGAGTCTTCAGACACAATGTTAGTACTCATACTGAGTGTCCCCCAAGTATTCAGACACTGTGTTAGTACTCACAATGAGTGTGCCCCTCTTCCTAAGAGTATTCAGATACTGTGTTAGTACTCACAATGAGTGTGCCCCTCTTCCTAAGAGTATTCAGATACTGTGTTAGTACTCACAATGAGTGTGCCCCTCTTCCTAAGAGTATTCAGATACTGTGTTAGTACTCATGCTCTAGTTGGGGTGACTCGCCTGCTTCCTGTCCTTCGCAATCGTGGCAGTTCCATCAGACAGGCGGGGACGCTCATGATTAATGGGGACCATGGAGACCTCCACCCTGCCCCCCCCCCATGTTTCCTCTGGTCCCCCCGCCTCCACTCCACCCAGGCTAATAGCTCTCATTTGTCTCCTTTGACTCTGGCGTTAGGGCAGCTAATCAATACGATACATTTTTCGGTACCGTGCGAGTTCATTAAATCCAAACGGCCCACCTGTTGTCTCCCCTTCCCTGTGGGGGCGTGGGGGCGGGGTGTTCAGCCCTGGGGCATCCCTACCCCTACCTGCAGGGCATGCTGGGTAATGTGCCGACTGTAGTGATTTCATTTCGGACTGGAACTTTGCAGGAGGTGGGGATTGGGAGTGGGGTCGCAGTGTGGCTGTTTGTTATTTGAGTCATCGATTACAACCCCCCCCCCCCCCCATTGGAAACAGCTGCTACTGGCTTCTTTAAGGGGAAGTGAACAGCAGTAATGAATTACTGAGGCCTGAGCAGCTGATTTGATTAATTAGCCATGGGTTGTAATGGGGGGTGAGGTGTTGGTGTCCCATTCAGGTTATCCCCCTGCTCTGTGACCAATGATTGACTGGCATCTCCTGAATGGATGGATGGATGGATGGATGGATGGATGGTGCCGGTATCCATCTCTCAGTGCTCTGCCCAGTGCACAGCCCTCTACATCCTTACTGCTGTCATGTTTTTCCCCAAGCCTTCGTAGTCCTGAGCGAAAGCCCTGCTTGGCTCCTTCCAGAGGTCTTGTCCAAGGTGCTCTGGGTTATCCCTGTGTTACACATGGGCCGTCACATCTGGGGACCCATAGTGACTGTAACCATGACAACATGCTCCGCTACTGACTAAGCCTGTGCTCCTGTTTTCAGGGCCAAGGAAATCGGTCGGGTCATGACCAACCTGGAAAAGGCCAATCAGGTGAGTGGTGGGGGGGTGACCTTTGACCTTCTCCAAAGTAATAAAGCTGATCTCATTGAGCTGAGGGTACATTCACACAGCGTGATGAAGAACACACCACACCCACTCACTGTCTACCCCAAGGAGGAGTGGGGGGGTCATTTGCCGTGACGGCAAAGAGCACCTTCACGTTTTTTAATTGTACCAACAAAGTCAGTCAGTCCCCATGAGCCCTCCCCCCCACGTTTGAAATGGCAAAGCCCCTGGCCCTTTCTTGGTGAGGGAGGCAGTGGCTGGTCAGGGCCGTTACGTCCCTTCCTCCCCTTGCCGTCCATCGCCAGATGAACGTCTAAATTGACTGCTAATTAGTGACCCCCCCCATAGCAAGGCAGATTACTCTTCTTACAGCTTCTCGTCCACATCCTTCTTCATCCCACCAAGGTGATGCCATCACTGTGCTGGCTGAAAGAATGGAGCTTGTTTTGTTAGTATATTATGGGCTGTTGG
Organism: Brienomyrus brachyistius; assembly: GCF_023856365.1. Lineage (NCBI taxonomy): Eukaryota > Metazoa > Chordata > Actinopteri > Osteoglossiformes > Mormyridae > Brienomyrus > Brienomyrus brachyistius. The sequence goes on along the minus strand of NC_064534.1, from coordinate 1,567,276 downwards.
TTTTTGACTATGTGTAAGGTACTCTGCTATTTTGGATTATATTCTAATTATTTGCCTGATCTATGCTCCAAACACCATTTGAGGTTAATTAGCACCCTAATAAGTTCAATAAAGCACTTATGAGGTAAGGTAGCATGAAAGCTGGGCTTGAAGGGCCAGAGCCACGCACCCCCAGTGCGCTGGGGGGCCTTAAGAACTACATGTGGATAACATGGGGAGGGGTCTGATTTCAGAGAGCAGAGGCAGCACAGAGGGAGGTAGACAGGCTGCGGGAACAGCTGGCTGGAGTCAGCAGCGACTCCCCTAGGCAGGGACGCCTGACAGAGGCAGTAAACACAGTAAGATGGACCCCCGCCGCACATAACATGAGAGGGGAGGGGATGGCTCAGACCCCAGCCACACAGCGCCCGCTGCTTGCACCCCGCTGAGCCGGCACTGCCAGCTGTGGCCTCCGTCAGCCCCTCAGGGAGCAGGACTCGGGGTTGCATGGAGGAGCTGGGGTCATGTACCGCCTGTTATGAACGAGGGCATTCCCTCTATCTGCTCCTCTCTGCGCCCAGCCCTCCCAGGAGAACAAGCTATCAGGCAGCTCTCAGCCCAACCTGGAGACCACCCTGGTCGCCAAGGACCGGGAGATCCTCCGCCTGCTGGAGAACGTCCAGCGACTCCAGTTCACGCTTCAGGAAGTGCAGGAGGCCTCAGCCACTCGCATCGCAGAGCTGGAGCGCCAGCTGGCCTATAAGGTGCAGGCTGTTGAGGTAGGCATGGGGTTACCATTGGCCGGGCATGTCATCTGCCTGTGTGTCCATCTGCCCATATCTCATATGCTGTGTGTCTTTCAGAAACTAGAGGCCAGGCTGCAGTCCCAGGCGGATTATGATGAGATTAAGACTGAGCTCAGGTGCGCTCAAGTGTCTCTTTCACACATGTGTATGTATGGGGGGGGGGCGGGGGGGGGCAGTGCGGTGTCTTCACCTTTTTTTCCCTTTTCCTTCCAATGGCAGCATCCTGAAGACGATGAAACTGGCCTCCGCTAATGGCAGCTCATCACAGGTGTGTGTGTGTGTGTGTTTGTGTGTGTGTGTGGGGGGGGGGGGGCAATGCCCAAATACAAATGTAAGATGCAGGACTGCTGAGCACTGGAGCAGTGTTGACCTGTAATGTTCCCAGTGGTCATCAGCAGGTCCCTTCCTGACAAGGGAGCAGGTCGTCTCGCTGGCTGTTTGATATGTAGCCCCTGATTGTCAGGTGAGACAGAGGTTTCCTGGAGACGCTGGCAGCTGTCGCGACAGGCGTATGCACGCCACTCGTTCCTGCACTGACCCGCCCCCCAAAACCCACAGGCCTCATACATCGTCAGGCGGCTAAAGATGGCGAGTGATTGGCTGCTCGTTGCATGCAGTGTGTGTCGCTCCTTTTGAAACATGTCGCTATTCTGCCCCCTAAAGGCAGCAGATGGTTTCCTGCTGGAGAAGGAGGCCTTCCTGTCCTCTCAGAAATACCTCTTGGAGAAGCCACAGGGTGCTCCCAGCAGTGGTCTGCGTGCCCTCAGCGGTGAATACTCCATCACTCAGCCTCTAACCCAGAACCACGCCCCCTGGTCACATTGATTGATGAAACCCTTTATTGCTGTTGCAATACACCATGTCACTAGTCACAAGTACAAGCGAAAACATGTCCATGTTCCTAATGATCACGCCCCCTGGTCACATGTCCATGCCCTTAATGACCATGCCCCCTGGTCACATACATGTCCTTAATGACCACACCCCCTGGTCACATGTCCATATCCCTAATGACCACCACCCCGGTCACATGACCATGCCTTTAATGACCACACCCCCTGGTCACATGTCCATGCCCTTAATGACCACCCCCCCGGTCACATATCCATACCCTTAATGACCACGCCCCTTGCTCACATGTCCTTAATGACCATGCCCCCTGGTCACATACATGTCCTTAATGACCACACCCCCTGGTCACATGTCCATATCCCTAATGACCACCACCCCGGTCACATGACCATGCCTTTAATGACCACACCCCCTGGTCACATGTCCATGCCCTTAATGACCACCCCCCCCGGTCACATGTCCATACCCTTAATGACCACGCCCCTTGCTCACATGTCCTTAATGACCATGCCCCCTGGTCACATGTCCATATCCTTAATGACCACCACCCCGGTCACATGTCCAAGTCCTTAATGACCACCCCCCCCCCCGGTCACATGTCCATGCCCTTAATGACCACGCCCCCTGGTCACATGTCCTTAATGACCACCCTCCCCGGTCACATGTCCATGCCCTTAATGACCACTCCCCCTGGACACATGTGCTTAATGACCACGCCCCCTGGTCACATGTCCATATCCTTAATGACCACCACCCCGGTCACATGTCCATGCCCTTAATTACCACGCCCCCTGGTCACATGTCCATGCCCTTAATGACCACGCCCCCTGGTCACATGTCCTTAATGACCACCCTCCCCGGTCACATGTCCATGCCCTTAATGACCATGCCCCTTGCTCACATGTCCTTAATGACCACGCCCCCTGGTCACATGTCCATATCCTTAATGACCACCACCCCAGTCACATGACCATGCCTTTAATGACCACACCCCCTGGTCACATGACCATGCCTTTAATGACCACACCCCCTGGTCACATGTCCTTGCCCTTAATGAACACCCCCCTGGTCACATGACGACCCCTTAATGACCACCCTCCCCGGTCACATGTCCATGCCCTTAATGACCACACCCCCTGGTCACATGTCCATGCCCTTAATGACCACCCCCCCCGGTCACATGTCCATACCCTTAATGACCACGCCCCTTGCTCACATGTCCTTAATGACCATGCCCCCTGGTCACATGTCCATATCCTTAATGACCACCACCCCGGTCACATGTCCATGTCCTTAATGACCACCCCCCCCGGTCACATGTCCATGCCCTTAATGACCACGCCCCCTGGTCACATGTCCTTAATGACCACCCTCCCCGGTCACATGTCCATGCCCTTAATGACCACTCCCCCTGGACACATGTGCTTAATGACCATGCCCCCTGGTCACATGTCCATATCCTTAATGACCACCACCCCGGTCACATGTCCATGCCCTTAATTACCACGCCCCCTGGTCACATGTCCTTAATGACCACCCTCCCCGGTCACATGTCCATGCCCTTAATGACCACGCCCCTTGCTCACATGTCCTTAATGACCACGCCCCCTGGTCACATGTCCATATCCTTAATGACCACCACCCCAGTCACATGACCATGCCTTTAATGACCACACCCCCTGGTCACATGTCCTTGCCCTTAATGAACACCCCCCTGGTCACATGACCATCCCCTTAATGACCACCCTCCCCGGTCACATGTCCATGCCCTTAATGACCACCCCCCCCCCCCTGCCTGGTCACATGTCCATGCCCTTAATTACCACGCCCCCTGGTCACATGTCCTTAATGACCACCCTCCCCGGTCACATGTCCATGCCCTTAATGACCACGCCCCTTGCTCACATGTCCTTAATGACCACGCCCCCTGGTCACATGTCCATATCCTTAATGACCACCACCCCAGTCACATGACCATGCCTTTAATGACCACACCCCCTGGTCACATGTCCTTGCCCTTAATGAACACCCCCCTGGTCACATGACCATCCCCTTAATGACCACCCTCCCCGGTCACATGTCCATGCCCTTAATGACCACCCCCCCCCCCCCCGCCTGGTCACATGTCCATGCCCTTAATGGCCACCCCCCGAGTCACATGACCACGCCCCCTGGTCACGTCTATTCCCTTAATAACCACGCCCCCCTGGTCACATGTCCGTCCCCTTAATGACCATGCCCCTGTTGTTCTTGTGCGTGCAGCAGCTGTTGGACAGCTACCTTCTGTCTGCTGTGAACTCCTCCTTCTCCTCCTCCCTGCAGATGAGGAATCTTTGGAGGCCAGCCAGTCCATGGGGTCGGACTCTCCCCCCCAGCGGCTATCGCGCGTGGAGAGCCAGTGCTCGTCGAGTCCTGGGCAGCCGGGCCAGTCCATGGGGTCGGATTCTGCCCCCCAGCGGCTATCGCATGTGGAGAGCCAGTGCTCGTCGAGTCCTGGGCAGCCGGGCTCAGTAGGTCAAGAGCTTCCGCAGCCCTTTTCTACCTCCCCCTTCCTCGGCGAGCCCCTCCTGCAGAGGCAGCTCCTCTCACCGCACTTCAAGCGGGACCCTGGCGCCCTGGCGGTGTTCCCCACGGCCCTGTACACAGCCAAGGTGGCGCTACTATCTGCCAGACAGGGCCCACCGTCAGGGGGCGGGGAGGTTGGTGGGGTCAGCGACCAGTCGGAGAGCAGCGGCTGCAGCGCCGGAGATGAGGAGCAGCTGGACACGGCGGAGATCGCCTTCCAGGTGAAGGAGCAGCTGCTGAAGCACAACATCGGCCAGCGTGTATTCGGTCACTACGTGCTGGGCCTGTCGCAAGGCTCCGTCAGCGAGATCCTGGCTCGGCCCAAGCCCTGGCGCAAGCTCACCGTCAAGGGCAAGGAGCCCTTCATCAAGATGAAGCAGTTCCTGTCCGACGAGCAGAACATCCTGGCCCTGAGGACCATCCAGGTCCGTCAGCGCGGTGAGTGACCCCTGGACACGCGAGTTGCACTTGGTGCAGCTGACCGTTAAGTGTTTCGCTGTCTGACTGGTGCTGAGCTCCGCCAGCCTGTTCTCCTCTCTCCTCTGTTTGCTGTTACTTTTAACTTTGTTTTCTCCTCTGATTTTCCAGCCTTTATAAAGCGAGCTTCTCGAAAAGCCGCAGCCTCACAGATGCCAAGAGCTCAAAGGCAGCCATTGATCTGTCAGTCAGAAGCGCAGCCTTCGCTCCCAGCTCCTCTCATCTGCCGCTTACTCACCTCTCCCCTTCTCTTTGTCACACTCTTTCTTTCTCTCTCTCTCCCCTCGACAGGGAGCATAACTCCACGCATCCGAACTCCAGAAACTGGGTCAGATGACGCTATTAAGAGCATCTTGGAGCAGGCCAAGAAGGAGATCCAGTCCCAGAGAGGAGGTCAGTATGCCTGCGGGGGGTTTCTGTTCACCGTGACACCGGGTGGGAGTTCAGGTCCAGTCTGTACATGCTGACGCTTTCAAGGTCACATGACATGAATCTGTATCCAGTGTGAAATGAGGTGGAGGTGTCACCCTGTACTTCAAGGTCAGGTTAGCGTGGATAATGAAGGTAAGAGAGTGACCATACCCTGTGTGTGTGTGTGTGTGTGTGTGTGTGTGTGTGTGTGTGTGTGAGCGGGTGTGTGTGATACCTGTCTTCATAACATGATAAATATCCGTTTTTTTTCCCTTATGGGGACCGGTTTCCTGGTCCTCATATGAGAAAACTATTTTACAAAACTCTGTGACTGCTATGAAAAAACTAAAAATGCAAAAACTTTCGTATTTTGCTTGGTTACTTCTGGTTACAGTATGTTTAGGGCTGGGTGGGGGTTAAGGTTCTCATAGTTAGCATTAGCATTTTTCCCATAGAAATGAATGGAGAGTCCCCACAGATATGATTACAATCTGTGTGTGTGTGTGTGTGTGCATAGCAGGTGAAGGCAGACCTTCTCCGAGCAGCTCGTCCTCCAGGACCTGCGACGGCAGCGGCTCAGATGCTACCATCAGGAGCATCCTGGAACAGGCGCGGCGGGAGATGCGGGCGCAGCAGCAGGCGCTGATGGAGATGGAGGCGAGTGAACGTGGCAAGGCTGACGTGGGTGGGGTCCAGGCTGAACGCCCCCCCCTCATCAACCCGCCACAGGCGCCACCGCCACCTACCTTCATCAAGCAGGAGGACGGGGGCAGCGAGCCCGTAAGTGTAGCTGGGCCCCCGCTGAACGTGCTCTCCCCCGCCGCCTTCGTGCAGAATATCATCCGCCAGGTGAAGTCTGAGATCGGCGAGGCTGGAACCTACTTTGAGCAGCACTGGTCGGCCGAGCGGGGTGGAGCCTCGGGGCCGGTGCCGGGGGGGGACAGACACCCACGGCTGCTCGGCTCTGCCTCTTCCCCTGGCCGCTCCCCACCGTCCTTAGCCCCCTCTACTCCATCCCGCCCCTGGCCCCGCCCGGCGAGCGCCGAAGGTCAGGTGGTCAGCGAGGACGGGGCGGGCCAGCCAATGGAAGTGAAGGTGGAGGCGAAGTCGGAGGCGGAGACCTCATGCGGGGGGGAGGCAGCGGCGGCTGGCCGGCTCTCCTACTACCCGCCATATGTACCCCGTGCCCTCAAGCCCACGGTACCTCCACTCACGCCCGAGCAGTATGAGACGTACATGTACCGTGAGGTGGATACCATCGAGCTCACCCGGCAGGTCAAGGAGAAGCTGGCCAAGAACGGCATCTGTCAGCGGATCTTCGGGGAGAAGGTGAGCTTCCCGTACGGTCGAGCCTCGCTGCTGCTTGCCTGGCAAAGTGCCCGTCACTCATGGGCATTTGTGGTGGTGACCTTTGTCCTGAAGTGATTGTATTGCTCCCTTGGCAGTCTAGACCTTCCCCTAACATATTTCTATGTGACTCTGTATATTAACAAGCTACATTTGATATGTGTGCAGTGACAGGCTGCTATATATGACTGTATGTAAGTCTATGCATTCAATTGCTCTCACTATATCATAAAGCAGCTAAGCCTATAGAACTCGCTTTAAGTGCTGGGCCTCTGTGTCTGAAAATGGAGCTTTGCTGCCCTCTATTGGATAGTTGTGGGTTAGTCGTGGCCTTGAGGAAAGCTTTACTGTTCGCTGCTGTCTTGTCAGCATGTGTGATGGTCAGACCCTACAGTTTATTTTATCTACTGCAGCCCAAGTTTCATGCTTTCGGGAGGAAATCGATTTGTTTTGCAGGATCACAGAGGACGTTCCTGATCTCATCCTCTTACCCTCGCTCATTCACCCGTCTGCATTCTAGCTGCGTCTTTTGTACATAGTCGCTGTGAGCATGCGACCTATCCCGGCACGCTGGCGGGAGGCACCCTGCGCACCATGCATCATTGCATTATTTCCTGTCACTTACAGTCTGTTGTAGTTGTTGAAGGAATGTTTACTCAGCAAATACCCAGGTTAGCACCAAAATATATGAGTTTCTCATGACAGTGTTTCTCAGGACAGTCCTCAGGGATGCGCAGACAAAGCCCGGTTTCGCTCCCTCCCAGCTCCCAGCTGATTCCTTGGTTTGATCTTACCGGTTTGGTTCAGGATGTGCTGGGGCCCTGGGGGTGAGAAACACAGACATATGAAGGAAACTGAGTTGCTTGGAAACAGCCTGAGCACAAATGGGGCAGGACCTGCGGGAGGGAACTCGATACACCTGGCTAATAGCAGTAAGCGTTTCTCCGCAGTGAGCTGCCGCTGAGACGCGCCCCCAGGCCCCTGCTCCTGGAAAAAGGGACCTGGGAGGGCAACCGTCAGAAAGCCCCCCCCCACTCAGCGAGCCTAACCACCCACACCCCTGCAGGTGCTGGGCCTGTCCCAGGGCAGCGTGAGCGACATGCTGTCCCGCCCCAAGCCCTGGAGCAAACTGACCCAGAAGGGCAGGGAGCCGTTCATCCGCATGCAGCTCTGGTTGGTAGAGCAGCTTGTCCAGACGCAGAACCCGACGTGCAGCAAGGGAGCCTCGCTGGGTAGGTCAGAGGCCGAAGGTCGAAGGTCACTGCCAGCCACAATGCTGGACTCAATACACACAATGACTCATTACACACAATGCTTCATTAATACTCTCCTTGGGGAACATCGATATTATAAATAAGATACTGCGCAGATACAGTAATGCTACTTGTGGAAAATGGTAAAACTATAGCCTTTATATTATAATTTAGTGCTATATGTGGCTGATACTAGTTACGGTACATTTGCAAATGCATTAATACTGTAATACTCTATATAGATTCATTAGTATTTAGTCTAGATTGTTTTTGAAGAGTACTCAACCACATGGGCAGTATGGTGGCTCTGCACGTAGCGCTGCCGCCGCACACCTCCAGGGGGCGAGCTAAAGCTGCCCAGTGACAGTTAAGATTGCATGATTCTCCTGATGTCTAGGTTTCATACCACCGTCCAAAGACATGCATGAGTGTGTGAGTCCTGTGAGAGACAGGTGTCCTGCCCTGGGTGTACGTCTGCATGAGCGTGAGAGTGTGTGAGTCCTGTGAGAGACAGGTGTCCTGTCCTGGGTGTACGTCTGCATGAGCGTGAGAGTGTGTGAGTGCTGTGAGAGACAGGTGTCCTGTCCTGGGTGTACGTCTGCATGAGCGTGAGAGTGTGTGAGTCCTGTGAGAGACAGGTGTCCTGCCCTGGGTGTACGTCTGCATGAGCGTGAGAGTGTGTGAGTCCTGTGAGAGACAGGTGTCCTGTCCTGGGTGTACATCTGCATGAGCGTGAGAGTGTGTGAGTCCTGTGAGAGACAGGTGTCCTGCCTGGGTGTACGTCTGCATGAGTGTGAGAGTGTGTGAGTCCTGTGAGAGACAGGTGTCCTGTCCTGGGTGTACATCTGCATGAGCGTGAGAGTGTGTGAGTCCTGTGAGAGACAGGTGTCCTGCCCTGGGTGTACGTCTGCATGAGCGTGAGAGTGTGTGAGTCCTGTGAGAGACAGGTGTCCTGCCTGGGTGTACGTCTGCATGAGCGTGAGAGTGTGTGAGTTCTGTGAGAGACAGGTGTCCTGTTCTGGGTGTACGTCTGCATGAGTGTGTGAGTCCTGTGAGAGACAGGTGTCCTGCCCTGGGTGTACGTCTGTATGAGCATGAGAGTGTGTGAGTCCTGTGAGAGACAGGTGTCCTGTCCTGGGTGTACGTCTGCATGAGCGTGAGAGTGTGTGAGTCCTGTGAGAGACAGGTGTCCTGTCCTGGGTGTACGTCTGCATGAGCGTGAGAGTGTGTGAGTCCTGTGAGAGACAGGTGTCCTGTCCTGGGTGTACGTCTGCATGAGTGTGTGAGTCCTGTGAGAGACAGGTGTCCTGCCCTGGGTGTACGTCTGCATGAGCGTGAGAGTGTGTGAGTCCTGTGAGAGACAGGTGTCCTGTCCTGGGTGTACGTCTGCATGAGCGTGAGAGTGTGTGAGTCCTGTGAGAGACAGGTGTCCTGTCCTGGGTGTACGTCTGCATGAGTGTGAGAGTGTGTGAGTCCTGTGAGAGACAGGTGTCCTGTCCTGGGTGTACGTCTGCATGAGTGTGAGAGTGTGTGAGTCCTGTGAGAGACAGGTGTCCTGTCCTGGGTGTACATCTGCATGAGCGTGAGAGTGTGTGAGTCCTGTGAGAGACAGGTGTCCTGCCCTGGGTGTACATCTGCATGAGCGTGAGAGTGTGTGAGTCCTGTGAGAGACAGGTGTCCTGCCTGGGTGTACGTCTGCATGAGCGTGAGAGTGTGTGAGTTCTGTGAGAGACAGGTGTCCTGTTCTGGGTGTACGTCTGCATGAGTGTGTGAGTCCTGTGAGAGACAGGTGTCCTGCCCTGGGTGTACGTCTGCATGAGCGTGAGAGTGTGTGAGTCCTGTGAGAGACAGGTGTCCTGCCCTGGGTGTACCTCTGCATGAGCGTGAGAGTGTGTGAGTCCTGTGAGAGACAGGTGTCCTGTCCTGGGTGTACGTCTGTATGAGCGTGAGAGTGTGTGAGTCCTGTGAGAGACAGGTGTCCTGTCCTGGGTGTACGTCTGTATGAGCGTGAGAGTGTGTGAGTCCTGTGAGAGACAGGTGTCCTGTCCTGGGTGTACCTCTGCATGAGCGTGAGAGTGTGTGAGTCCTGTGAGAGACAGGTGTCCTGTCCTGGGTGTACGTCTGTATGAGCGTGAGAGTGTGTGAGTCCTGTGAGAGACAGGTGTCCTGTCCTGGGTGTACGTCTGTATGAGCGTGAGAGTGTGTGAGTCCTGTGAGAGACAGGTGTCCTGTCCTGGGTGTACGTCTGCATGAGCGTGAGAGTGTGTGAGTCCTGTGAGAGACAGGTGTCCTGTCCTGGGTGTACGTCTGCATGAGCGTGAGAGTGTGTGAGTCCTGTGAGAGACAGGTGTCCTGTCCTGGGTGTACGTCTGTATGAGCGTGAGAGTGTGTGAGTCCTGTGAGAGACAGGTGTCCTGCCCTGGGTGTACGCCTGCATGAGCGTGAGAGTGTGTGAGTCCTGTGAGAGACAGGTGTCCTGTCCTGGGTGTAACGTCTGCATGAGCGTGAGAGTGTGTGAGTCCTGTGAGAGACAGGTGTCCTGCCCTGGGTGTACGTCTGCATGAGCGTGAGAGTGTGTGAGTCCTGTGAGAGACAGGTGTCCTGCCCTGGGTGTACCTCTGCATGAGTGTGAGAGTGTGTGAGTCCTGTGAGAGACAGGTGTCCTGTCCTGGGTGTACCTCTGCATGAGTTTGAGTGCTGACCCTGTGCTATGACCCCCAAATTTGTGCTCACTTGTACGTGTCTCATGGAGAGCAAGAAGGGGTAGGCAAAGAGAGAATTTCCCCAAGGGGGTTAATAAAGTATGACTATTCCTTATTCCTTCTGCTCTATGTCATCATCAGACGGTTGGATGTTTCAATGAAGACAATCGGTTTTACTGTTCTGAGCTGCTCCAGCCAGCTCTGCTCTCCCTGCAGGGTCCATCCTGCACATTACTGTTCTTCATGGCTGTGACAGTGGCTGTCCTGGCCGTGGGGGTCCACAGCAGAGTCTGAACTTTGTCCTGATGTCCCTCTCTTGTAGAGAGGAGCCCCCTGCTAGCCCAGCCGTCGCCCTCCCCACCCCCGAGCCCAATGGAGAGCCAGCCCAGCCCACAGGGAGAGCCGGAGAGCCCGCGTCTAGACGGAACTAAGGAGAACCAGCAGCCCGGAGCCCTCAGCCCCTCGCCGGACCTGCTGGAGGCGAAGGCGTCACCTGTCCTGACTCCCCTGCTCCCCCAGCACGCCTCGCTGGCCATCCAGGAGCTGGTGGCCATGTCCCCTGAACTGGACACCTACTGCATCACCAAGAAGGTTAAGGAAGTGCTCACAGACAACAATCTGGGTGAGCGTGTGGGGCGTGGGGCTCAGCTGACCCCAGAGGCCGATATCACCTTCAGCTTCTCTGCTCTCCTCAGATCTCATCCCCTCAGAAGCTTCATCATTTCTCTTTTTATTATCATCTGCTACATTTACCCAAATCACAGCTGATTCCGATTTACTCATTTATTCCTCCAACCATTGTAAGAGTGTATCCAGTGTCAGATGAGGGTGAGCCTGGATCACCGGGGGCCTGGGGCACTATGGAGCACACAGCCTGGCTGCCTGGGTGCCAGCAGAGGCATCACTAGACACAGTTTAGGGGGGCAGGTACCAATTGGGGAAATGTTGCTGTGCCCTCTCGTAATTACATAAAAAAATCAAAAAAGCCAGGAAGTTTTCTAGTTTTATTCTGGACTGTGAGCAACGTAAAAGAAAGCACCGTTGGAGCAAATGGGCGTTAAGGGCTCAACACCAGTATCAACGCCCCCAGGCCCAGCTATATTTCCTTAAGTGCCCCCCCCCCCCCCCCCAGCTTGTCTGAGCCCATGAAGTCATAGTGTGATATCTGGGCTCTATGAAAATGTCCACATGGACAGGTGGTTAAACAACACGGCAGACACTAAGGTGAGCGCTAAGGCTGACTGGCCTCACCTGTAAGTCACCATGGGCTCACCAGCAGAAACACAGAATAACCCCGTAAATCAAAGGCATTCCTTACGCTACCGACAACAATATTATATTTCATTTTCAAATAAAAGGGGCATTGTAGGATTAATAACTGCTCGTTTTGTGAGCTTGTTATTATGGCGTCATACAAAGAACAGCTTCTAACCCCCACCCATTTTTATATGTGTTGGTAAAATGCAAATAAAAGAAATATGAGGGGAAAAAACAGTTTTATAGCTACTTTGGAATATTAAGGACAATTTAGGGGCACTATTCACATAAGAGTGTGTAAGGAAAGCCACACAAGGAGGGAACATGCTGATCTCACACACATACACACACACACAGAGGGTCTGGGATTCAGACCCCTAATCTAAGAGGTGAGGGGTCACTATGCTACCCCATATATACAGATGCAGGTGAGGGGCACGGTGTGTGGGGGTGCCTGCGATGTGTAGGTGAGGGGCTCGGTGTGTGGGGGTGCCTGCGATGTGTAGGTGAGGGGCATGGTGTGTGGGGGTGCCTGCGATGTGTAGGTGAGGGGCTCGGTGTGTGGGGGTGCCTGCGATGTGTAGGTGAGGGGCTTGGTGTGTGGGGGTGCCTGCGATGTGTAGGTGAGGGCACAGTGTGTGGGGGTGCCTGCGATGTGTAGGTGAGGGGCTCGGTGTGTGGGGGTGCCTGCGATGTGTAGGTGAGGGGCTCGGTGTGTGGGGGTGCCTGCGATGTGTAGGTGAGGGGCTTGGTGTGTGGGGGTGTCTGCGATGTGTAGGTGAGGGCTTGGTGTGTGGGGGTGTCTGCGATGTGTAGGTGAGGGCACGGTGTGTGGGGGTGCCTGCGATGTGTAGGTGAGGGGCTTGGTGTGTGGGGGTGTCTGCGATGTGTAGGTGAGGGGCTCGGTGTGTGGGGGTGCCTGCGATGTGTAGGTGAGGGGCTTGGTGTGTGGGGGTGTCTGCGATGTGTAGGTGAGGGGCTTGGTGTGTGGGGGTGTCTGCGATGTGTAGGTGAGGGGCACGGGTGTGTGGGGGTGCCTGCGATGTGTAGGTGAGGGGCTTGGTGTGTGGGGGTGTCTGCGATGTGTAGGTGAGGGGCTTGGTGTGTGGGGTGCTTGCGATGTGTAGGTGAGGGGCTTGGTGTGTGGGGGTGTCTGCGATGTGTAGGTGAGGGGCTCGGTGTGTGGGGGTGCCTGCGATGTGTAGGTGAGGGGCACAGTGTGTGGGGGGTGCCTGCGATGTGTAGGTGAGGGGCTTGGTGTGTGGGGGTGCCTGCGATGTGTAGGTGAGGGGGCTTGGTGTGTGGGGGTGTCTGCGATGTGTAGGTGAGGGGCTTGGTGTGTGGGGGTGCCTGCGATGTTAGGTGAGGGGCTCGGTGTGTGGGGTGCCTGCGATGTGTAGGTGAGGGGCATGGTGTGTGGGGGTGCCTGCGATGTGTAGGTGAGGGGCTTGGTGTGTGGGGGTGCCTGCGATGTGTAGGTGAGGGGCTTGGTGTGTGGGGGTGCCTGCGATGTGTAGGTGAGGGGCTCGGTGTGTGGGGGGGTTGCCTGCGATGTGTAGGTGAGGGGCTCGGTGTGTGGGGGTGCCTGCGATGTGTAGGTGAGGGGCATGGTGTGTGGGGGTGCCTGCGATGTGTAGGTGAGAGGCTCGGTGTGTGGGGTGTGCCCTGCGATGTGTAGGTGAGGGGCTCGGTGTGTGGGGGTGCCTGCGATGTGTAGGTGAGGGGCTCGGTGTGTGGGGGTGCCTGCGATGTGTAGGTGAGGGGCTCGGTGTGTGGGGGTGCCTGCGATGTGTAGGTGAGGGGCTTGGTGTGTGGGGGTGCCTGCGATGTGTAGGTGAGGGGCTCGGTGTGTGGGGGTGCCTGCGATGTGTAGGTGAGGGGCTCGGTGTGTGGGGGTGCCTGCGATGTGTAGGTGAGGGGCTCGGTGTGTGGGGGTGCCTGCGATGTGTAGGTGAGGGGCTCGGTGTGTGGGGGTGCCTGCGATGTGTAGGTGAGGGGCTCGGTGTGTGGGGGGTGCCTGCGATGTGTAGGTGAGGGGCTTGGTGTGTGGGGGTGCCTGCGATGTGTAGGTGAGGGGCTTGGTGTGTGGGGGTGTCTGCGATGTGTAGGTGAGGGGCATGGTGTGTGGGGGTGTCTGCGATGTGTAGGTGAGGGGCTTGGTGTGTGGGGGTGCCTGCGATGTGTAGGTGAGGGGCTTGGTGTGTGGGGGTGCCTGCGATGTGTAGGTGAGGGGCTCGGTGTGTGGGGGTGCCTGCGATGTGTAGGTGAGGGGCTCGGTGTGTGGGGGTGCCTGCGATGTGTAGGTGAGGGGCTTGGTGTGTGGGGGTGCCTGCGATGTGTAGGTGAGGGGCTTGGTGTGTGGGGGTGCCTGCGATGTGTAGGTGAGGGGCTTGGTGTGTGGGGGTGCCTGCGATGTGTAGGTGAGGGGCTTGGTGTGTGGGGGTGCCTGCGATGTGTAGGTGAGGGGCATGGTGTGTGGGGGTGCCTGCGATGTGTAGGTGAGGGGCTCGGTGTGTGGGGGTGCCTGCGATGTGTAGGTGAGGGGCTCGGTGTGTGGGGGTGCCTGCGATGTGTAGGTGAGGGGCTTGGTGTGTGGGGGTGCCTGCGATGTGTAGGTGAGGGGCATGGTGTGTGGGGGTGCCTGCGATGTGTAGGTGAGGGGCTTGGTGTGTGGGGGTGCCTGCGATGTGTAGGTGAGGGGCACAGTGTGTGGGGGTGCCTGCGATGTGTAGGTGAGGGGAACAGTGTGTGGGGGTGCCTGCGATTTGTAGGTAAGGGGCACAGTGTGTGGGGGTGCCTGCGATGTGTAGGTGAGGGGCTCGGTGTGTGGGGGTGCCTGCGATGTGTAGGTGAGGGGCTCGGTGTGTGGGGGTGCCTGCGATGTGTAGGTGAGGGGCTTGGTGTGTGGGGGTGCCTGCGATGTGTAGGTGAGGGGCTCGGTGTGTGGGGGTGCCTGCGATGTGTAGGTGAGGGGCTCGGTGTGTGGGGGTGCCTGCGATGTGTAGGTGAGGGGCTCGGTGTGTGGGGGTGCCTGCGATGTGTAGGTGAGGGGCTCGGTGTGTGGGGGTGCCTGCGATGTGTAGGTGAGGGGCTTGGTGTGTGGGGGTGCCTGCGATGTGTAGGTGAGGGGCATGGTGTGTGGGGGTGTCTGCGATGTGTAGGTGAGGGGCTTGGTGTGTGGGGGTGCCTGCGATGTGTAGGTGAGGGGCACAGTGTGTGGGGGTGCCTGCGATGTGTAGGTGAGGGGCTTGGTGTGTGGGGGTGCCTGCGATGTGTAGGTGAGGGGCTCGGTGTGTGGGGGTGCCTGCGATGTGTAGGTGAGGGGCTTGGTGTGTGGGGGTGCCTGCGATGTGTAGGTGAGGGGCATGGTGTGTGGGGGTGCCTGCGATGTGTAGGTGAGGGGCACGGTGTGTGGGGGTGCCTGCGATGTGTAGGTGAGGGGCTCGGTGTGTGGGGGTGCCTGCGATGTGTAGGTGAGGGGCATGGTGTGTGGGGGTGCCTGCGATGTGTAGGTGAGGGGCATGGTGTGTGGGGGTGCCTGCGATGTGTAGGTGAGGGGCATGGTGTGTGGGGGTGCCTGCGATGTGTAGGTGAGGGGCACGGTGTGTGGGGGTGCCTGCGATGTGTAGGTGAGGGGCACGGTGTGTGGGGGTGCCTGCGATGTGTAGGTGAGGGGCTCGGTGTGTGGGGGTGCCTGCGATGTGTAGGTGAGGGGCACGGTGTGTGGGGGTGCCTGCGATGTGTAGGTGAGGGGCTTGGTGTGTGGGGGTGCCTGCGATGTGTAGGTGAGGGGCTTGGTGTGTGGGGGTGCCTGCGATGTGTAGGTGAGGGGCTTGGTGTGTGGGGGTGCCTGCGATGTGTAGGTGAGGGGCATGGTGTGTGGGGGTGCCTGCGATGTGTAGGTGAGGGGCTCGGTGTGTGGGGGTGCCTGCGATGTGTAGGTGAGGGGCTTGGTGTGTGGGGGTGCCTGCGATGTGTAGGTGAGGGGCTTGGTGTGTGGGGGTGCCTGCGATGTGTAGGTGAGGGGCTTGGTGTGTGGGGGTGCCTGCGATGTGTAGGTGAGGGGCACAGTGTGTGGGGGTGCCTGCGATGTGTAGGTGAGGGGCACAGTGTGTGGGGGTGCCTGCGATGTGTAGGTGTGGGGCACAGTGTGTGGGGGTGCCTGCGATGTGTAGGTGAGGGGCTCGGTGTGTGGGGGTGCCTGCGATGTGTAGGTGAGGGGCACAGTGTGTGGGGGTGCCTGCGATGTGTAGGTGAGGGGCTCGGTGTGTGGGGGTGCCTGCGATGTGTAGGTGAGGGGCATGGTGTGTGGGGGTGCCTGCGATGTGTAGGTGAGGGGCACGGTGTGTGGGGGTGCCTGCGATGTGTAGGTGAGGGGCACGGTGTGTGGGGGTGCCTGCGATGTGTAGGTGAGGGGCTCGGTGTGTGGGGGTGCCTGCGATGTGTAGGTGAGGGGCACGGTGTGTGGGGGTGCCTGCGATGTGTAGGTGAGGGGCTTGGTGTGTGGGGGTGCCTGCGATGTGTAGGTGAGGGGCTTGGTGTGTGGGGGTGCCTGCGATGTGTAGGTGAGGGGCTTGGTGTGTGGGGGTGCCTGCGATGTGTAGGTGAGGGGCATGGTGTGTGGGGGTGCCTGCGATGTGTAGGTGAGGGGCTCGGTGTGTGGGGGTGCCTGCGATGTGTAGGTGAGGGGCTTGGTGTGTGGGGGTGCCTGCGATGTGTAGGTGAGGGGCTTGGTGTGTGGGGGTGCCTGCGATGTGTAGGTGAGGGGCTTGGTGTGTGGGGGTGCCTGCGATGTGTAGGTGAGGGGCACAGTGTGTGGGGGTGCCTGCGATGTGTAGGTGAGGGGCACAGTGTGTGGGGGTGCCTGCGATGTGTAGGTGAGGGGCTCGGTGTGTGGGGGTGCCTGCGATGTGTAGGTGAGGGGCACAGTGTGTGGGGGTGCCTGCGATGTGTAGGTGAGGGGCTCGGTGTGTGGGGGTGCCTGCGATGTGTAGGTGAGGGGCATGGTGTGTGGGGGTGCCTGCGATGTGTAGGTGAGGGGCACAGTGTGTGGGGGTGCCTGCGATGTGTAGGTGAGGGGCTCGGTGTGTGGGGGTGCCTGCGATGTGTAGGTGAGGGGCACAGTGTGTGGGGGTGCCTGCGATGTGTAGGTGAGGGGCTCGGTGTGTGGGGGTGCCTGCGATGTGTAGGTGAGGGGCACAGTGTGTGGGGGTGCCTGCGATGTGTAGGTGAGGGGCTCGGTGTGTGGGGGTGCCTGCGATGTGTAGGTGAGGGGCATGGTGTGTGGGGGTGCCTGCGATGTGTAGGTGAGGGGCTTGGTGTGTGGGGGTGCCTGCGATGTGTAGGTGAGGGGCTTGGTGTGTGGGGGTGCCTGCGATGTGTAGGTGAGGGGCATGGTGTGTGGGGGTGCCTGCGATGTGTAGGTGAGGGGCTCGGTGTGTGGGGGTGTCTGCGATGTGCGTGCGGGTGCATAACAGATTTGTCCCCCATGGCTCCTCAGGGCAGCGCCTCTTCGGCGGAGAGCGTCCTGGGCCTGACACAGGGCTCCGTGTCGGACCTCCTCTCCCGGCCCAAACCCTGGCACAAGCTGAGTCTGAAGGGCCGTGAGCCCTTTGTGCGCATGCAGCTGTGGCTGAGTGACCCGCACAGCGTGACCCGGCTGCGGGACATGAAGAAGGTGGAGAAGAAAGGTACGGGCAGGGTAGGGGTGGGGCATGAAGTAGATGGAGAAGGGTAGGTGTGCAGAGGGCGAGGTGAGGCATGAAGTAGATGGAGAAGGGTAGGTGTGCAGGGGGTGGGGCATGAAGTAAATGGAGAAGGGTAGGTGTACAGGGGGTGGGGCATGAAGTAAATGGAGAAGGGTATGTGTGCAGGGGACAGGGTGAGGCATGAAGTAGATGGAGAAGGGTAGGTGTACAGGGGGTGGGGCATGAAGTAAATGGAGAAGGGTATGTGTGCAGGGGACAGGGTGAGGCATGAAGTAGATGGAGAAGGGTAGGTGTACAGGGGGTGGGGCATGAAGTAAATGGAGAAGGGTATGTGTGCAGGGGACAGGGTGAGGCATGAAGTAGATGGAGAAGGGTAGGTGTGCAGGGGGTGGGGCCAGGCTGGGGCTTTTGCTTTATCCTCAGAAACTCCGGTGGTTACCTGGCTCAAGCTTTCTTGTAAATTAACTACAGTACTTTACCAATTTACCAGTTTACCTGCAGAGGTGGAAAGTTCAGCTCCATAAAGTACAAATCCAGACCAAGTTTTTATTTCAACCAACCAGTTGAAGATAAAGAGTCACAGTCACAGAGTTCTCGAGTATTTGGTTGAAAAAAAACCTGAACTTTCCACTTCTGGTAACCTGGCTATTTGATCCAGTTTATCTGCTTATACAGCTGCGTGTCTTACTGCCTCCTAAGGTCACCATTAAGGGCACAAGCAGCCCTCCCTGGCTTGACCCTAAAACCCTGCCCCCTGTATCTTTAAATCCTAACCCTTTCCCTAATCCCTGGCTGTAAAACACTAACCCCCACCACTAAAAACACTCCCCCCACCCAGCCTACCTGAAGCGGCGGTACGGCCTGCTGAGCAGCGCCGGATCAGACAGCGACTCTGCGGGGGCGCGGTCTGACTGTGCCAGCCCCACCCCCTCTGGCGAGCCCTGCCCCTTCAGCCAGCCCAAGAAGCCACGTGTGGTGCTGGCGGCCAGGGAGAAGGAGTCCCTGAGGAGGGCCTATTTGCTGGAGCCGTACCCCTCACAGCACACCATTGATGCACTGGCCAGCCAGCTCAACCTCAAGACCAACACCGTCATCAACTGGTTTCATAACTACAGGTGAGGCCAGGGGTCAGAGGTCAGACATCACTACCAAGTCACATGTCCAGCATGGGGGGCAGCATGATGGTGCAGTGGTTAGCACTGTTGCCTCACACCTCTGGGTCCCAGGTTCGAGTCTCTGCCTGGGTCACGTGTGTGGAGTTTGCATGTTCTCCCCATGTCATCATGGGGTTTCCTCCGGGTACTCCGGTTTCTCCCCACAGTCCAAAAACATGTTGAGGCTAATTGTAGTTGCTATATTGCTGGTAGGTGTGCATGTGTGAGTGAATGGTGTGTGAGTGTGCCCTGCGATGGGCTGGCCCCCCATCCTGGGTTGTTCCCTGCCTCGTGCCCATCGCTTCCGGGATAGGCTCCGGAAGGGTATGGTATGGAAGGGTATGGAAGGGTGATTGATTTCATTGATCCATAGCAAATTCTTTGTTTCTCATAAACGAGGGGCTTCTTCCTTGCTTTACGGGACTTCAGTCCTGCCTCTAGAAACCTGATACAAACTATCCATGCACTTCACACTTGCTCCAGTCTTAGTCTCTTAATGTTTTCCAGAGCTCTTCATGTAACTTTCCTCTGCCGATCTTTGTCCTGACTTTGGCTGTGATTTTTTTCCCAGGTCCCGGATGCGGCGGGAGGTCCTAACAGATGGCCTCCAGGAAAATGACGTGGAGGCGGAGCCTGCTCGTTATGCCACTCCCCCTCTGCAGAGCCCCACCTCAGATCTGGAGGCCGGGAATCAGCACACTGACCACGTTGCAGCAAGACACAGCCGCCTGCCGAATGGTACCCAGAAGCCTACTGGTGTCAAGCAGGATGTCTCCGAGGTGGAGGATGAGGAAGAAGAGAGTGCAGCAAAGCGGAGGTCCAGGAAGCATCAGCATCCAGCCACCGAGGCGATGCTGGAAAGGGTGCCACTGTACAAGCACCGGTGTGCCGCAGACCTCAGGGACAATGGGACCCCCACCTCAGGCTCCCCGCTCCCCGGGGGCCTCCAGAGGGTCACCCAGCAGGAGGGCGAGGACAGTGACACACCGACCATCGACCCGGTCAGCTTCAGAGGCTCCTCAGAACCCGCCCGTAGCAGCCTGGTGGTGTCGCTGAACTCGCCCTCCGCCGCCTCCTCGCCAGGCCTCATGCTGTCCGTGTCCCCTGTCCCCTCATGCTCCGCACCAATCTCCCCATCCCCCCCCATCCCCGTTGGGCCAAGCCCTGGCCCCATGGCCCCCTCACAGAATACCAAGCTCAGCCAGAGCACGCAGAGGCGCAATGAGAAGATGGCCAACCTAGACAACATCATCCACCGGCTGGAGCGAGCTGCCAACCGTGAGGAGATCCTGGAGTGGGAGTTCTGAAGCACAGCCTCGACGCAGGAGTGACAAGCCATGATGGACATGCAGGACTCCGGAAGGAGCTGTGCAAGGAGGGGTGGGGTGGGTGAGCTGCTGCGGTACCTCTCCATGCCAGGTGGGGGTGCGTAGCTTCTCTCATCAAACTGCTGCCTCCCACTCCAGCCAGACCCCCCCCCCCCCCCCCCGAAACACTTTCGGGAAGGAGAAGCTGCCTAACAGCTGCCCAACACTCAGAAAGTCCTCAAAAGAAATTTGTACGGAAGGAAAAAAGAATTTATAAACGTTTTATGTATTTTGATAAAGGACATTACTTTGAAATGTACTGTAATTAACAGCCCTTGCTGTTGCATTTTAAATAACAGGAAACAAAAAACAAACTCGGGCTGAGAAGAGTTTGCAGCTGCGGAGTCATTAAAGGCCCATTTGTTCTCTAGTTTGCCACTGGGTGAGATTAACTAAAGACTTTGTCTTAAGCCATCAGAAAGCGCTATAAGAAAAGAACACTGACCAAATTTGCTACTTTTTGCAAAAGCAATTTTTTCAGAGTTTTGTTTTTGTCTTTAAGACCTAACGTAAAATAAGAAACGGTTACAGGTGAAATCGTAATAAATATGACTGCGGAATAGTCCTCAAAGACTCTAAATAGCTAACCTGAGTAATGTACGTAGTTTCCTGCTGAGATGTTTCGGAGCATCTGTAATAAGAGACGCGTGTTATGTGTGGTTGTACCTGTTGTAGAGACGTCTGCAGTAGCTTCCTGTCCTCTGCTCGCAGCGTAGCATGATACCCAGAGGACCCCCCCACCCCCAACACACATTTCCTTAGATTTAGCCTCATGTGATCGACTTGGGAGAAAAAGACAAAAACAATGGAAATGCTAACTTGAAGAATAGAGCCGTCGTAGTGGAAGTCGTGGTGTTATTTTCAGTTATTGCAGCTTTTTTTACATCTCGAGTTTGTTGCATATTTACCTCAAAAACTGTCCACGCACTGACTGTTCATTGCTGTTCTTTTTGTTGGTTGATTTTTTTGTAATTTTGCAAGCGAGCAAAAAAAAGCACACAGTCCCCAACTCTGCAAGCCGGCACCCGTGCCCAGCTGCCCCTGCGTGGATGAAGACCCCTGCCCGCCTGCCATATAGATGGCATCAACCCAGTGCCCCCCGCCTTAGAGAAGTGATATAGAGAGAGAACAAAAACCAGCTCCACTGATATAGAATGTGGTTAATAAATCCACAGCCAAGATGTTAGATATGACAAAAATAGCACTTATTAAAAGGGATTTACGCATTGAGTTAATGCTCATGATACGCTAATGATGACTGATTATGCCATGTGTTTGATAGCTGCTGAAACTGCTTCATTTAATTGTTTATGAATAGTCTTTCCCCCCTTCAGAAATGCTCAGAAGTGCCAGGGAAGGTATGACTTAAGCTCCGTGTATCCCCCCCCCCCCCCCGTCCCCCCCCACTCACACACACAGCCGCCTCTGTGCTGGCTTCACCGCATCTGCGTCATTTTTCCATTTGGATTCAGCAAAACGTTTTGACTGCGAGAGCCAGCCAGTTAGGTTCTGACAAACACATGTTAATTTGGCGACCATCCCTGTGACTGCTCAGCCCGCTTCATTTGTATATGACCTCACCTGGGTTATCAATCCAGTAATGCAGGGTAGAAGATGAAGTTCACAGAAGACCTCATTCAGGAAGGTTAGCTATGAATCTGGCCTAGTGAATCCCGCTATCGTCTCACAGCCAACTCCTACTGGTTACCAGTAATAGCACTTGACGATCTTTTGTTTTTATGTTTTAATTTATGTTTACATTCGTCTTAACACTGTGTGTTCAGTTTCTGCTTCTGGGAAGGTGGGAGAGAGAACAATGCACCTGCAACAGAACTGGATCGTCTGGTTCTTATCGTTTCCGGTATCACCTCACTTCTTGCCTTTGAACACTAAGCCAGAGTTTAACGAGAGCTTGGATTTCCTCTCCTCTGAGAAGAGACGCTGCTGCTGACACAAGGCACACAACCGATCCAGACACCGCCAAGTTTTATTATTCCAGGATATAATAGTCGGTATGCGAACCGTGGAAAAGACTTTATATAGCAAAATACTGTTGCCAAAAGGAGGCCCCAGTGACCAATGAAAATGCTCCGTACGTGATGAAACTGACGTGACGAGGGTTTGTTTTAATCCCTGAGAACTAAAAGCCTTGATACGCTGTTGGTCCAGATCCTTCAACGTCACATCTCGACATGAGGGAAGGACGGATCATCCGATACGGACTGAAAGGCCACTTCTGTGCCTAGTGGCAGATATAATCGCCCAGTCTGTACTTTCCACACATGAGATTAGTGAATTCTGTTCAGACCAGCTGGAACCGTCATGTCATAGAGTGGCCAGCGTGAGGCGCTCTGCTGTAGCTTTGGTGCAGACCCCCAAAAGCACTTACGTTTTGCGAATCGTGAAGAATCAGTCAAGTTATTTGAATTGTTTCAATTTTCTAATTAAACGTTCCACTACTAGTCTTTACCTTTTCGATGTGTTGTTGAAGTTGGTAGTAAAAAGTTGCACATGTTTTAATAGTACAGAAAGCCGGACTTGTATATTGTTTACAAAATATAACATGTTAGATATTCTTGAAACAAATGTGCTGATTATAATGAAATATAGTGTATAGATTTATTTACGAGGCCCACAAGCTCGTCCAGACCTAAAGAAGCTCGGCCACCTTGAAAGCCTTTTCTCAGGATAGCCTCGTGTGGGCCGTGCAGAAAATACTCCCCACTACCGAACACATCGCTTCCTGCTTCTGGAAGAGCCACACTGACAGGAATAGGCGTTACCCGCTAGTGCCCTTCGCGGAAATTGTCAGACTGCAGAGTGAGAAAACCTCCTGTGTAATCGAATACCATAATACAGACCATTGAGGTTTGTTCACCGTAATGGCTGCTTTGTGACCAGGGGAGGTGTTATTGTTTAAACCACATGAATTATGTTACCACTCAGCAGTGGCTGTACAGACGTATTAACTCTCTTGGATGATATGGAGAACAAGGAAAGATAGTTCCTTCCCTGAGACTTTTCATTAAAAAATGTTTGGTTATTGTTGCTGTGTAAATTTCCTTTATAGTTCTTTTGGTTTATCTTAAAATATCGGATAAAAGCAAGAATGTATTTTACTGTATGTCCTGTGCTGAACAAATACGAATTGAGCTGGCTGTGACTTCCACAGATTTTCGCTCACAGATTTTGTTCGACAGTAACATGGCAGCTTGCACATCCCTTGGCGTAGCACCAGCCCTTACTCTCTGTACTGTTATTTTATATATACATTTATGAGTCCTAGTGTGCTTATGAGAGGTCCTGGTGGAATAGGTGAATCTACAGAGTCATTGCTGAGGGCAGAGCCTTTCATGTTCCACGATGGCTTGGTGATTAAGGACAGAGGCTTGTAATCTGAAGCTTCATATCCAGAAAGAGACACTGGTCTGGTACCCTAGAGCAAGATACTTAAAATGAACTGATCCAGCGAAAAGTATAAAGGATGTAAACCAGCTAAGTCTTTCAGTGATGCCTGTCACCCCTGCACTCCGGGAGAAGGACACAGGGAGTAATAGACTGAAGATGAATGGAACATTTACACATTAATAGTATTGTGCTCGTAGTAGCTGCCCTGGTCCTTTGGGTGTCACACAGAACCAGGACTCCAGAGAGCCTGCAGCAGCAGCACCTACCCGTGGTACAGGGAGGATGACTGATCGCTAGCATTAGAGCTTTCTGTAAGGTCTAATCAAACAGTCAAATGGTGGGGACCACCCCCCACTGAATGCAGGAACAGCGCAGTATATCACTGACATCTAATCCAAGTGACACATTCTGGGTGGGTAGGTGGGGGTGGGGGTGGGGGGGGGGTTCGTATGGAATTTACATTAAATCTAAAAAATGTGAGATTTTATTTCAAAAGATAATTGGATGTCATGCATTCCAAAATCACATTTTATCAGGTCACTATTTTACATTATTGTAGCTGGTTTGTTCTACAATGTTCTCTATTATTGTGCAGCATCCTGCTTGTGTTAAGATTTCTTACGATGGTCTACATTGTTGGCTTTCCTAAGCTGAACAGTGACGTCCTCTGCCGTCCTCTTTGCTGCACTACACACAGGACGCTGTATCGAATATAAATCCCACGGGACAAAAAAATTAAAAGACTTCTGTCTGTCATACGCCGATATTCCAAGATTTATTGATACTGGACATATTTTTTTCAAAATCTCTCTCTCAGTAACCGTGTCTTTGTCGGTTTAAGTGTATGAGATAATATGCTCTAATATACTAGTTACCAAATTGGTTCAGTAGAGTTTTAGGAACTGGATGTAAGTTACCCGCACGCACAAACCAAACAAGTGGAGATTCATGTTCACATATTTTACAAAATTACATGACCAATGAAACTATTTGTTTTGTTGTTTGAGAGAAAATAGTATGCATAAGTATTATTCTTGTGTAAGTAACAACCACGACTCGATTAAATATATTGATCATAAAATGATGCCCGTACTGTCCCGTGTCTTGGCATTCTCTTTTGTACTTTCTGCTTTTCCTTCCCTCCACATGTGGCTATACTGTGCCAGCCATGATGGGTGCTGCAATATTGGAGCCGTCTAAGGGTTACACGCCTTCCTGGGCAGAAGTGGTACGGATGCCCCAAACAAGACCGATGCAGTCATAGCGGGCGAGCGCAAGGTCCTCCTTTCATCTGCTGATTTTGTAAGCATTTCCATGCATGCGATAGCTTGATGGTAATGCCTGGTTGTTCCCGTAACTTCGGGATGGGCTCCGGACCCCCGCGACCCTGCAAGCGGTTTCAGAAAATGGATGGATGGATTTGTTGACATTCTGTCGGACAGTATATTTATACCTACAGCGGAAAATGGTGTGTTATACAGGTAACTGTAGTTGAAACAAATAATTGAACACGCCCAGGGCTAATGAAATAATTTAAAAAGTTTAAAAATGCAATTTTAAACTAAAAAAAGGACATTTTAAATTCCACAGAGACATGGATTACAATGCATGCGCAGCGCAGCTGAATGGTCATTTCAAGGAAATCGTACGGATATTTAGCAAGCAGTTTAGCTTCTTAGACACGTAAGGTAAAATCTAACGCAAATACATTTTCCTGCTTTGTGTGCATTTTCAGCGGAGTTATACTAAATTAGACTTTGTTCCATACATCAATAACCAGCCACTATCCGGCCAGTTTACAGTCACGGTTACCACACCGATTAAAACATTCTGGTTACAAGACTGACGGCGTAAAAAGTGGTTATTACCCTCATGATTTATTTTCGATGTTTCGAGCCTTTTACGTTTTTATGTATTTTCGATAATTCGTTCATTTGAATAACGACCTATAAAAAAAGATTTTAATCGGTGAAGCTGTATGCGGCATGTAACAGCGATGTGGCACAAGATGATAATTTCTCTCTAAAATCGAAGGGAAACGAAAGTACCGCCGTAAGAACCAGCAAAGGTGGCAACTTTGTTTACTATTCCTCACGCTCCCTCGGCCCCGCCCCCTTTGGGGCCTCGCATGCGTGATGACGCAGCGCACGTCACGTACGCACGGAGTCCAGGGTTAGATACGCGGCGATGGCGACTCTGCTTTACAAGCGGACCGACTGAAACGGCAAAGGGAGCCGACAGCTCGTTTATCGCGCCGTCAGGCGTGCGACCTCGGACGGGGCGCACGAAGAGCTGACGGAATCGCCGCCTTGCCGGTTTCCGCGCTGGAATTCCCTCTCAGGTGAGACGGTGTTTCGCGGCGGCCTCCGCCTTTTCGGAGGAGGGGGGTCCGCCCTCCATCTCATAACAACAACAAAAACAGAGCCGGAGTCGCGCGGCGCCCCGCGGGCCACCTTTTCGCACGAGCCTCCCGCCAGTCTACGTTTAATGGGAGGATGTGGGGTGGGGAGTTGGAGCCTCGCTTACTGGGATGTGCTGGATGGATCCGAGGGAGCGGCTAGCTCGCTAGCCGCCGTGCTGCTGTCAGGAAGCCCTTAAGGGCCAGCCATAGCCGGCCGGTTGCGGTGACAGTCCGTGCGGTTTCCCAGTCTGCTGAGCGACCGTCATCGTATAGGAGAGGCGCCGGAGCGCCCTGTTACCGCCGCTTACCTGAACGTAACGCGGCGAAGGCTTTTTTAATGCAGGTGCAGCGGTCGCCCCAGAGGGCAGCGGCGTTTAGTTAGCGAGATGCCTGATGCATCATTTATCGCCGGCTGGTCTGGTTTCACGGCCGCTTTTGCTGTCAGCGTGGTCCGGTGCTTCTGCCTTTTTTATGAATGGGCATGGCTAAGACACCCCAAACGCCGCGATCCGCCGGCTGACCAGCTTTATCAGAGCTCTTTCCCTTACGTTAGGGTTTGCTGGAGCTACTGCCCTGGTGCCCGTCTAACCCCGGTTACCCCTGAGTATAAAGGTCGCATCTTATCTTCAGACATGAGGGGCGATGCGTATTGCATAGAAGAGCATTTACAGGCTTCGGCTTGCGTGCGAAAGTGAATTATATGGTGACTATTATTTCATAGAGTAAGGAAAATTACTATTAATACTTTCGAAATTAGAGTAAGTGGGGTTTTAACCGATACAGTTACAGGCATGAAGCGAGCTACTGACCGAATGATTCGGTGTTATTTTACACCCATAGACTGCAATTTAGTAAACATTAAGGAGACCATTAAATGTAGATTTTTCCATATCAGTTGTCGACTGGTGTATATCATTCATTTACCACTGTAGAATAAATTTACATTTTCAGGTTGATGATCTATTTAATGCACTGCCTTTGCACCATCCACATAGATATGAATAGTCACAGAAATTTTGTTTGCTTAACGTTTAAAATGTTGTGCTAAATACACTTTAATGTCTGAAAAAGGGACAGACATTTACCGTTTGTAAAGCATTGCAGGATATTCATGCCTAAGGTTGCATAGTGATTGTTATGTAGTTATTAGGCAGTTAGGGTTAGGCAGTTATCCTGTTACTGTTATAAATCCGGAAAATAAGAGGCCCTTTGTACAAGTAATTGTGTGCAGGTCTAAACATGCTATATGATAAACATGCAATATGGCTGTCAGTTATTGAGCATTGCTGCTGTCCGTGGCATGCAGCTGATGGCATGCAGCTGGAGATGTGTATCACTGACTGCGTCAGCAGTTACTGCTGCATTACTAGTATCACCAAAAATTGTGAAAATGAGAAGCATTTCTCAGCTTAAAAGCCCTTTGGAAAGAGCGTCATGTCCTTGGCACACGTGAATCTTTAGAAATGTTCACAGCACTCCATAGCTGTCCATAGTGTCGCTCACATGGAGTAATGGTATTTGCTTTTCCCAGGCTTAGATCTTAAATGTATGCAAGTGCAGTTTTGTTAACGTCTACCGTCAGTGCAGGCTTTGCTTGGGGATGGTCAGGCGCTCCGAACGCCAGCACTCAGTCGACGCTTCAGGGCCTTCTGTTGGGAGGTGTGAGAGTCATATGACGAGGGGGTTAAACCGGCCACATGGTCCGCTCACGCAGGAAATGCAGTAAGCAACGGCCACATCTGTGCTTCCTCAAATGGTCTCAAGCCCGTCATATGCTGGCTGCTGCAGGTTTTACAGCAAACACACCTTCATGATGTAACACCTTTTATACGGTACAGTGCAATCCTTGAAAAATGAGTTCTCCGTGTTGATGAAGATTCCCTGGAGCAATTAGGGGCTAAGGACCTATAGGCCCAACTGGGAAATGACAATGATCATATCATAGGTACAGCGTCCTAACACACCAAGGCATACTCCTCTGATTCTGCTGCGGATGGAGAAGAGTACAGGTTTCCCTGCTCAAGGCACTGCAACACTGGTTTTTAATGTTATTTAGGGTGAGTGTAGTGACCGTGGCAGTGACCTCTGTGCCTAATCGTCTCTTCCTTTCCTCACGGGGCTCCGTATGGGTGCTCTGGACGGGCCAGAGTCTCCGATTTTGATCTCGGGCCACTAGCCACCCCTGTGCGCGGCACTGCATGTCGAGTGGTCGGCTAAGAATGGCATCTCCCCCAGGCCGCTTGCTTTAGGAATCGCAAGTGAGCATTTCAATGCTCTGATGTCCCAGTGTGGGCAACATGGTGCTTCCAGGAGTCGCCGGATCCTCGAGCAGAATGAAAAGGCAGAAGCAGCGACGTGGGGAAAGCAAATTGCATGGACAGCGTGGTCAGTTCCATGGGCAGCATGCAGGAAGCGCCCCAATTCCTGCGTGTGTCCCAAGCCTTTGGCATAGTGTTAAAAGCACGCTAGTGGGAGGCAGGGTGGCCCCCGGGGGTTCCCAAGGGGCATGGGCTGGTCTGGCTGTGATAAGGACATGCGTGTGCATGTGTTTCTGTGGATAAACACAATCGCTGTCCACCAGCTGTTTAGTGGGGGCTGTAGGGCAGAGACGGCTGCATGGCTGGTCCAACACGCACCCATAAAATTCCGCTTTGATGCTGAACGACTTGCACGATTAGAGGTTGCATTTCTATTCCGGCTCCTATGAGGCGCCTTCCTCAAGATCATGGCGTTGCTTTTCCTTTCTTAACCACCACACACCCTGCTGTCCTGATGGGCCGAACTGTGAGTAGTGTGCTGTTACGGTTGGACTTTGTGTCTGTCTGCCCAGCTCTAGCTGTGTCGGTGGGCCGGCCAGCTCAGTGGAGGTCAGCTCCTCTCCCCGTCAGATCGAATGTCAGCCCGAGCGACGTGTGACCTTTAACAAGCTGCAGGATCGCGCGTCCGCGACACCACACAGGCGTGTTTGGAGGCCGGGCAAGATTGGCGAGCTGAGATATGGGCCAGAAATTAGGAAGTTAAGATACGGAAGCAGTGGGAAAAGGAAATGCTCCACCCCAGTCTGCGCGTGTGTCTGCGCGTGTGTCTGCGCGTGTGTCTGCGCGTGTGTCTGCGCGTGTGTCTGCGCGTGTGTCTGCGCGTGTGTCTGCGCGTGTGTGTGTCTTTCTGTGTGTATGTTTGTGTGTGTCTGTCTCTGCCTGTCTGTCTGTCTGTGTGTGTCTGTCTCTGCCTGTGTGTCTGTCTGTGTGTGTCTGTCTCTGCCAGTCTGTCTGTCTCTGCCTGTCTGTCTGTCTGTGTGTATGTTTGTGTGTCTGTCTGTTTGTCTGTCTCTGCCTGTCTGCCTGTCTGTCTGTCTGTGTGTGTGCCTGTCTGTCTGTGTGTGCCTGTCTGTCGGTGTGTGTTTGTGTGTGTCTGTCTGCCTGTCTGTCTCTGCCTGTCTGCCTGTCTGTCTGTGTGTGTCTGTGTCTGCCTGTCTGTGTGTGCACGCTCATTTCTCCCTTCTTCGTTGGTTCTGTGTTTATAGAGCAGGGCATCTGGCCAACAGACCAGCACTACAGCTTATGTTAGGATCATTTTTGGTGTCTCTCTGTTATTTTTAACCTTCCTGTTTAGAAATGTTTGTTGTATAAACTGACTTTTAATTTAATCATAATTACTCACAGTGAATGTAGCGTTCAATGTTCGTTAGCAAAAATGGTAGAAAATGTATATATACAAAATGTGGTTTTTAAGGGCTGCAAACTGGAAGTGCTGTGAGCATGGACCTCTCCTGTCCAAGTGTCCCCTCCACCCTGGAGTCCTTATATTGATACTGCTTTATTTATTGAGTTTATTCTTGTGATTTATCCTTTAACATTGGCTCAGATTGTGTAAATGAATTTTCTTTCTTCCTCTGGCTTCCTTGCAGAGTCCAATGTCATCTTATTGGCAGGGTCACTCGAGACGGAGTCACCTACAGGTTTCCTCATCTGTTTCTCTTATCTGGTGAGTGATGGCTGCCTTGTTGCGTTTCTTGCATTGCCAGTAGTGACTATCCAGCATAACACTTCCCTGCCCCGGCAGGGCTCTGGTCCCTGTGTTACTGAAAGCCGTCTGTCCTCTCCGCAGACTGAGATTGGGGTCTCGTGTCGGAGACAGGCGTTCCCAGGCGACTGAAGCACGCTGTCACCGGGGCCATGGTAAGCCCCCCCACCCCCACTGTATTCACTGGCTATACAAACATTTCGTGTCTCTGTCTTCCCCCATGCAATTAGTGGGTTTGGAGATTCATCATTGATTCATTCAGGCATGGTGTCTCCCTGGAGGTCAGACCATAATAGCAGAGTCCCCCCCCCTCCACACCCTTCGCCCTGTGATCAGTGTCTGAGTGTCCCAGTACACCCCCCTCTTGGTGAGACTACTGTAGGTTTATTACGGTGGCCCCATTGCTGGTGGCCAGATTCAGGACATGAGCAGGGACAGGCGGAGGCAGTAGTCCCTGGAAGCAAACTCCTGGCCCCCAAGAGCCACCTGGCAGCGTCTCCAGCCTGGACCTTAGCCAGCATGACACCAGAGACACCCATGCGGTCTCCCGTGGACAGCGCTGCCCCGCTCGACACCCATGCAGTCTCC
Source organism: Brienomyrus brachyistius (assembly GCF_023856365.1). Lineage (NCBI taxonomy): Eukaryota > Metazoa > Chordata > Actinopteri > Osteoglossiformes > Mormyridae > Brienomyrus > Brienomyrus brachyistius. The sequence continues at coordinate 1,536,978 of NC_064534.1, read as the reverse complement.
CGCCGACTGCGCTGCCCCGCTCGACACCCATGCGGTCTCCCGCCGACTGCGCTGCCCCGCTTGACACCCATGCAATCTCCCGCGGACAGCGCTGCACCGCTCGACACCCATGCGGTCTCCCGCCGACTACGCTGCCCCGCTTGAAACCCATGCGGTCTCCCGCCGACTACGCTGCCCCGCTCGACACCCATGCGGTCTCCCGCCGACTGCGCTGCCCCGCTCGACACCCATGCGGTCTCCCGCCGACTACGCTGCCCCGCTTGAAACCCATGCGGTCTCCCGCCGACTACGCTGCCCCGCTCGACACCCATGCGATCTCCCACGGACAGCGCTGCCCCGCTCGACACCCATGCGGTCTCCCGCCGACAGCGCTGCCCCGCTGACCGTCCACCAGGCCTCCAGCTTCTCTTATTAACATACCGGCATCGGGGGGCTCGCTCAGTATGCAGCTGGCGGGACATGACCCCCCCCCCCCCGCCCCGTGAGCTCTGAAGGGGCCTTCTCTGCAGACGGCCACACATGGCTGATACAGAGCAGCGATCTGTTGGTCAGACCTGAATGTAGACAGCGGGCCTCTGCAGAGAAACCTCCTCCCGGCTGGCCTTCGCGAGTCAGGACTCACAGTGGGACTTTTCAGAGTGGATCAAGCCGCGGGTCGAGCAGCTCTGCGGCCCTGGCGGCCAGATGTCATGAACACGCTCGATTGTGGAATAGACAGTGGCAGATTGACATGGAGGTTGATTGTGGGATTGGATGGCGGCTGTGGAAGAGGATCTTGGGATTGGCTGTTTCATATTGGTATGGAAGGGCATTATAGGATTGGACAGTGGCTGATTCAGATCAGATTGGAAAGGCATTGTGTGATTGGATAGTAGTTGATTCATAAATGTGACGTCCTTTTCCCCTTGTTGAGTCATAGTAAGAACCCCAGACTTGTGTTTTAATTCCTGTCATTCTGTGAGGGATTCAGCCAACAGGCCTCAGGACCTGATGCTGCAGTCTGATTGGTTCAGCTCTGTTCTCCTCATATAGCTGAATATAATTCTGGGCAGCACTGTTTCTAAAATACTTTTTTATTTTTTTTTGTTTGGAACAGTCTGTCATGATGTTTCTAAAAGAAAAGCAAATGAACCTCAGCTCCTTGTTTCTTTCTCTGTAGTGCAAAGAAATGGCATCACTTCTATGGCTATTTAATTGCTGAAGTAAGTGTCAGTATGATTGAACCTTGTAATGATAACAGGTGACTTCCAGTGTTTAGTGTTGACCCACCATCTGTTCACTGATGTGCTTTCACTCTCGGCCCTCTCAGAACTCACCCGGGGGCCACACTGAGGGCCACGTCGGGTCTTAGGGCCGCTGCCTTCAGCTTCAGTATTTTTTCTCTTGCCCACCACAACCCCCAAATCTTATTTGTGCATTTAGTTTGTTTTTAGCGGTTTTTCCTTGGCATCAGCCTTTGAACGCCGCCGCTGCTCCATCCCCCGTGCGGCCGTGTCCCCTGTGCATCCCCCCGTGCTGCGACATGCCCCATCCCCCGTGTGGTGGCATTCCCTGTGCGGTATCCCTCATGGAGCGGTATCCCTCATGGAGCGGTATCCCTCATGGAGCGGCGTTTGTTCTTCATCAGTTCCCTGCACCAGCTGCGTGTTGCCTTTTCCTTTGCGTCCCCCTTTCCGCACAGCCGGATTCTCTCAGGAGCTCAGGTCAGCACTGCATATGTTCACAGGAGGCGCTCTGTAAACAGGAGACCATGCTCTTAGCAGGTGAACTGAACTGATATGTATATGAAATGAATTTGGTGATCAGAGGTCATTGTTCACAGCACACAACAACAAAATGTGTTGTCTGCATCTAACCCATGTGTGACGTTGTGACATAGCAGGGGAGAGTGTCTACCAGTCCTGTGGACTGTGATGCGTTTCGTATGATTGGTTACTGATTGTTTGCCAGTTCTGTCAGTTGTTGGCAGTGCCTGTGATGCCCTTCCATGTAAACGCCACGCATGCGAGCTGTATGAAGAGCTCGGCACAGCCCGTCCTCCTGGCTCCCTCCAGTGTGTCTCACCGCCCTGACAGTCACACTAAGCTTCTCCTTTGACCAGTGTAGGCTGCACCCTGAATACTTAACTCTGCCTGCCCCCAGTTCACAGTCCTGCCTGATAAACTTTCTATGCCAATGATTCTTTAGGAGCTCACCAATTAACTAATCTAATGCTCCTCCTCCCACCCCCACCCCCCTCCCCCAGCAAAAAAAAAAAATTGTGTTTGGGTCGTTTATCTTTTTTAACATGGCTGCCTGCCTCTCATTCACTGAATGACAAAAGCGATGGCTTGGGTATCGGAGGGATGTGGGACTGGAAAGCCCTCTGGCATTAGGGTCATCATCATCCTGACGACTGCTTCTTGTTCAGGAGGAGGAGGGGCAGCGGAGTCCAGAGTGCATGCAGCCCAATCAGATCTTCCCGAAGAAGGCGCCGGTCCTGGAGGAGGAGAGCCTGCAGGTAAGGGGAGGGCCAGCGGGTCGCACCCAGCAGACTGCTGCCGCCGTTTCCCCCACGTGTAATGCCACGGTACCATTCCGGCCGCAGGTGCCCTTCCCCGAGCTACACGGGGAGTCTGCGGAGTACGTGGGGAGAGCTGAGGACGCCATCATCGCCATATCTCCATACCGGCTGCACATCAAGTTCAAAGAGTCCATTGTGAACGTAAGTGCTCCGCAACCGATGTGAAAGCCATCGTGGTGATAGAGCCCAGAGCCTGCGGGGGCGAGCTTTCGGCTCCTCCTTGAATCCCCCCCCCTCCACCCCACCCCAAACCTAGAAGTAATGCTGTGTTCCGTTTACCTCGGAGGTCCAAAGTCGGATCTGGGAATGACATCGCACCCAAGTGAACTGCGTTCCAGTACAGCAAGGCAGACAGCCATTTAGGATCCCCCAGTCTAGCCAGTTCGGTGTTAGCCGTCGTTAGCGATACCAGTTGATGATGACACATTTTATGGTATTTTGCACATACAAACACCGTAGCAACATGCCCACAGATAGAGGTTGGACGGGTGGCCGATGTAATGAGACACAAATATGATGTAAGTGATAATATACAGTCAAGTACAGCTTTCACTTCGGTTGGTGAAGGGTGCAGCCATCTTGAATTCTGAGGTCAGGGTTGCGGTGGTTCCTTCCTTTCTGAGTCAGAACTTAAACATTCCAGTTGAAATTTGGACTTGGAACTCGGAAATTCCGACTCCTGTCATAAGTAGTCATTAGCGACAGTGTGACATCACCGGTCTTGCGCTTGGGCGCATTGCGCTACCCGCGCTGTCACTGCGGCAGCGGAGGCCTTTTCACGTCGCATGTTGCTCGGCGTGATCTACTGCGTATGCCATTCCTACACATGTGAAGCCCCAGGCTTCCTGCTCTCTCTCGGCCATCTTGTGTTGTCCTGGCTCTTGCTCAGGTACTTTTCTTTAGCTAGCGTAAGATGGTGATCTTTCTGTGTTTCATGTAGGCCTTGTAACAGCAAGCGGAGCATAAACAATCTGCCATGTCTTTGTGTCTAACAATGTGGCACTTTTCTGCTAGTCTGGAAACGGTTAAGGGTTTGTGATGTGACTTGGCTACGGCATCACTACCATGCTGGTTGTTCATGAGCTGCAAAATGCTATAGCTGTTCATTAAAGTGCAGTAATTGGCTTCAGTTTTTTTTTGGCAGGAAGAAAAAGATTTTTTTCCATGTTTATCAGTTGTATAATGCATCTTAGCATTAGCCGATGCAAACGTGTCTGTTTACGTGCTGCTGTGAGGAGTGACTGAAATGCATGCAGGCAACCGGTGGAGTTTATTCCTGCTGGGGGCATAGGTGCCTGATCAGTGCACCTGAATGGGAATGTTACACTGATCAAGTCTGAAAGCCATGCTGGGGGCATAGGTGTCTGTAGATGTGCCAGTCTGCAGGGTTATGGGAGATGGGGCAACTGTGCATATCAAAGCTGTGCAGAATTAGGAATTTAGCAATTGTGCCCCATTCCATCCATGAATTTAAATTGAATTGGCCACAACCCAATTAAACTGGAATTTGAATTGTAATGACATCACATTACATTCTCGGCGGTAGATGCATTTTCTGACCTTGTGCATGTATAAAGGAGTGTACTTTATATTTGCATGATTGTGAGAGAAAAATTTCGGATATGTTTTAGTCTGTTCTAAGAATTTTCATTTGGTTTCCGTTGGCCCTTTTCCGTGGTCACATATTTGTTGGTTTTGTGTAGTAACTTGCAGTAGTTTTTTCTGTCTGTGTGCAGGTTAGTGACAGGGTTGCTTGTATAACTGTATGACGTGCTCATCCACCACGGTTACGAAATGAGGGTTACATTTTATATTCTATAGGTGACATTCAAGTCTTAAATTGTTTCATTCGGAATAACCACATTTTTGTAACTATGATAAAGTATATGTTGTGTATGTTAACATGTTTGTGTGTAATTCATACTGAAATATTAAACCATATTAGGCTGCACCTGCACTTTTGTATATGAATTTATGTGAATTCAGTTCCATTATATTCTGCTTCCTTAGATTCCAATTCGAATTGCTATTCTGCACCTTGGTTTAAGCTGCAATTCAAATTCCTGAATTTGAATTTCAGGCCCATTCTGAATTCTTTTCTGAATGGTATACAACTGTGTTGGGGACAGACCACCAGAGTTTGGGTTCGTGGTCCAAGCGCAAGAGAAGATTGTGTAGCTCAGGAAATAGGTGGCCATAGATGTGTCTGCCTGCAGGGGTATCATGTCAGAAATACTGGGATTCAAGGAATGTGCAGACAGTATTGCCCAGAAGCCAGAGAATCTCATTGAGGCCTTTCTGAAACATGGATGGATGTTTGCGGCAGTGTGGAACACAGAGCTCTCTCCCAGCATGAATGGGTGTTGAAAGTCGTCATTCTGTTTTTGACAAGCTGTTTGTGTTTGTCTGTGTTTCGTTTTTCCTGGGGAACCTCAGAATCACTCAAGTGACGTTTCAGTAAGTACCCCCACCCCCCCCCCCCATGTGTGTGCTGACCCCACCATGACCTGGGGCCTGCATGGAGTGTGGCTGCACTGCTATATGGCACAACCTCTAACCTCTGCGTCATCGTGTACGCCTTCTGGGCCTGTTCGCGTCCCGGGTCAAAGACCAGTTGCTGGGGAACGGCGGGGGTTTAATCGTGCAGCGGTGGACCACTAATCAGCTTCCTCCATACCGAGAGATCCATTATTCGTTGTTTGAGGGGAGGCAGAGTGATTTGCTCTGGACTCGGGCATGTTTGGTCTCGTTGGTGGACTGGAAACCATTTTCATAACAATGTAATGAAGTAGCAATTGACTGCAAAGCGTTGAGCTTGAGGACCACATTGCTCAACAGCCTCGGCTAACTTTGTGAAGGAGAGTGTGATTTAATCCGCATGTGCTAGTTCACGGGGGCCTGTGAGCACTCCCTGGTGTGTCATGTTGGTGCTCTGACACCTCCCCCCCCATGTCCCGCAGGTCCCACTGCAGCTCATCGAGAGCGTCGAATGCCGGGATATTTTCCAGCTCCACATCATCTGCAAGGACTGCAAAGTCATCAGGTACAACCCTGCCTTGCTTCCTGCTTCTGCTTCTGGATCGTCCTACCTGCTGTCTCCATGCTCCGAGCGCTGACGCTGTGCCCCCCACACCCCCAGGTGCCAGTTCTCCACCTTTGAGCAGTGCCAGGAGTGGCTGAAGCGGCTGACAGCCGCCACGCAGCCCCTCTCTCGCCTGGAGGAGCTCTTCTCCTTCGCCTTCCATGCCTGGTGTGTGGATATGTACGCGGGGGAGAAGGAACAGCGTGGGGAGCTCTGCAGACCTGGTGCGTCCTGGGAATCCTCCCCTTTCACCCCTCTGTCCTCGCCTCTCCACTTTCGTCCTACTGTCCTCCCGCTGTCCTTGCCCCTCCACCTTCACCCCTATTGTCCTCTTGCTGTCCTTGCCCCTCCACCTTCATCCCACTGTCCTCACCCCTTCGCCCCACTCTTTTTACCCACCTCCCCTCGCCCCTTGTTCCCCCGTGACTCGCCCTTAACCCTCGCCCTGCTCTCCTCACCCAGCAGGTAGCATAGCTCACATAGCAATTAATGAAGTAAAACAACGAGGTTTTTGGTTCAGGTCTCAGGGGAGGAATGTTTTTGTTCTGCTAAGCACAAGGTGTGGTTAAACTCGTCAGCAGCCACAATAAACCAGGAGTCGCATAAATGATTTCTGGCAGATAAGCAAGTAAAAGCAAAACTAAATCATTTGCTACATCGCTGAGGAGTGATAAGTTCCACATACCACACTTTTTGAATAGCACCCATGCTTCTCTCCTTTATTGTCATTTAAGAAATGCACCTTCCCGCCCTTTGCAGGTGAGCATGTGATCTCACGCTTCAAAAATGAGGTGGAGCGGATGGGCTTCGACACTCAGAATGTCTGGAGGATTTCCGAAATCAACACCAAGTACAGGTGACCCTTTGGGCTAAGGGGGGCCATGCCGCCCAAGCCCTGCCTTATCTACAGTGCTTCGCATCAACCTGTGTCTGTTGGGCTGCCCAGATGTTCAGCCTGAGGGTTTTTTCCGCCAGATGTTGCTCAGGTCCACCCAACCCATCCTGTAACTTCTTCCTCTCCCCCAACTAGGCTCTGCTCCAGCTACCCCCAACTCCTGCTGGTACCGGCCTGGATCACTGACAAGGAGCTGGAGAATGTGGCAGCGTTCCGGTCCTGGAAGCGATTTCCGGCTGTGGTGTACAGGTGCGGATCGCAAGAGCACAAGAGTTGGTTTGTTTGAGGAGGAAGGCTTCGCGTGCCTGACAGAATCCACCTAGCTGTGCGTGACAGTCCTGCGTGACTCGCTTGTGATGCTGATTGCATGTGGATATTGACGTCGCGCTCGGACATCTCGACATGCAGCAGTGGCCCTGCTGATGTGATGTGGCGTGTAAAGATCACTTGAGCAATGTGATGCCACGCATTTCTGCATCTTGCGCCACAATGGCATTTGCAGCATTGCGTAATTCTCACCTGCAGCTGTGACCTTTGACCTCGCCTTCCATCTCCCAGGCATCAGAGCACGGCTGCTGTGATCGCCCGCTGCGGTCAGCCAGAGGTCAGCTGGTGGGGTTGGCGTAACGCGGACGACGAGCACCTGGTGCAATCCATCGCCAAGGCATGCGCTATGGACAGCAGCTTCCGGAAGCACCTGGCCAATGGCTCCTGCTCTCGTGACTACGCCAACGGTGGTGACTTCTCCTCCGATGGAGATTTTGGTGAGTGCTCACCACTACCTCCTACTGGCAGAAGAACTCCAGACCCATAAAACCACACTCTGTCTTTTTTTTTTTGGGGGGGTGGTGGTGGTGGCAGTGGCAGTGGTCTGTGGGAGACTGGGTGGTATGGTGAATAGTGCTGTACGATTGATTGGGTGGTCATTGAATGGAGTGTTCCATGGATGGGGGTCTGTAAGCCGTAAACTGTGATTGGGTGAGAGTTCAGGACTGTGACCGACGACCTGAATGGGTGCTGTGGGTGGCACAGGACCTCCCATGGAGCTGCCTGATCAGTGAGCCCTTCCTCTTTCAGATGCCTCCATGACCAACAGCTCGGAGGTGGAGACCTTAGCCATCCAGCCCCCGAAGTTGCTCATTCTGGATGCCAGGTCATACGCAGCTGCCGTGGCCAACCGGGCCAAAGGGGGGGGCTGCGAGTGCCCAGGTGAGAGGACAGGAACCTGCCGTTGTCAGTCAAGCTGAGCTAGATGACTGCGAATCACTTGCATGTCATTTAGTGTGGAGGGGGTGTTCTGTCGTGATCAGTACCTGCGTATCCCCGAAAGCCTGGGGTCACCCTGCATTGGGCTCCTTATCCTCTACCTTCCCGCTTCTTTAAGGTCCTGCTGATTGCTCTTTACTTTTGGAAAACATTCATTGCCTCTTACAAAGGTATCCGTCTTGTCCTGCAGAGTACTATCCAAACTGCGAGGTGGTCTTCATGGGCATGGCCAACATCCACTCCATCCGCAAGAGCTTCCAGTCGCTGCGCTTACTCTGCACGCAAATGCCCGACCCGGCCAAGTGAGTCTGCTTCTCCTAGTTGGTGGCCTCCTCAGAGAGTTGCCCCTAGTTTGCGGAGTCCTGCACTGCGCATCTCGCGCTGATGTAGGGCGCGTGTCACTCTGTCCAGCACGCACCCAATTGCTTGTGAATGGTTCCGTGGATTTTTGACAGGCAACACATCTGCTTCTGATTGTAAACTTTATGAACGTGTAATAATTCACTTTTATCTGTTGACTTGAGTCAGAATGCCCATGACGTGATGCATCAGTAACTCCTTCTTTACTCTGTTAATTAATGCCCCAGTGCCAGAGAGCTTCATTTTCACACAGTGACTTTTGGTGTGAGGGTGGACCTGCTTAGAAGGAAAACAAAATTACAGCCGCTTAAGAAAATCCATCTGAATTCTGTGGCAAATATAGTATGTACCTTTTAAATCCTAGCACTGTGTAATCAGGGTGTAGTTAGGGTCTGTTAGAGCCTGGCACTGCGTACTCAGGGTGTAGTTAGGGTCTGTTAGAGCCTGGCACTGCGTACGCAGGGTGTAGATAGGGTCTGTTAGAGCCTGGCACTGCGAACGCAGGGTGTAGATTGGGTCTGTTAGAGCCTGGCACTGTGTACTCAGGGTGTATTTAGCGTCTGTTAGAGCCTGGCACTGCGTACGCAGGGTGTAGATAGGGTCTGTTAGAGCCTGGCACTGCGTACGCAGGGTGTAGATAGGGTCTGTTAGAGCCTGGCACTGCGAACGCAGGGTGTAGATTGGGTCTGTTAGAGCCTGGCACTGTGTACTCAGGGTGTATTTAGGGTCTGTTAGAGCCTGGCACTGCGTACGCAGGGTGTAGATAGGGTCTGTTAGAGCCTGGCACTGCGTACGCAGGGTGTAGTTAGGGTCTGTTAGAGCCTGGCACTGCGTACGCAGGGTGTAGTTTGGGTCTGTTAGAGCCTGGCACTGCGTACTCAGGGTGTAGTTAGGGTCTGTTAGAGCCTGGCACTGCGTACGCAGGGTGTAGATAGGGTCTGTTAGAGCCTGGCACTGCGTACGCAGGGTGTAGATAGGGTCTGTTAGAGCCTGGCACTGCGTACGCAGGGTATAGATAGGGTCTGTTAGAGCCTGGCACTGCGTACGCAGGGTGTAGATAGGGTCTGTTAGAGCCTGGCACTGCGTACGCAGGGTGTAGATAGGGTCTGTTAGAGCCTGGCACTGCGTACGCAGGGTGTAGTTAGGGTCTGTTAGAGCCTGGCACTGCGTACGCAGGGTGTAGTTAGGGTCTGTTAGAGCCTGGCACTGCGTACGCAGGGTGTAGTTAGGGTCTGTTAGAGCCTGGCACTGCGTACTCGGGGTGTAGATAGGGTCTGTTAGAGCCTGGCACTGCGTACTCGGGGTGTAGATAGGGTCTGTTAGAGCCTGGCACTGCGTACTCGGGGTGTAGATAGGGTCTGTTAGAGCCTGGCACTGCGTACTCGGGGTGTAGATAGGGTCTGTTAGAGCCTGGCACTGCGTACTCGGGGTGTAGATAGGGTCTGTTAGAGCCTGGCACTGCGTACTCGGGGTGTAGATAGGGTCTGTTAGAGCCTGGCACTGCGTACTCGGGGTGTAGATAGGGTCTGTTAGAGCCTGGCACTGCGTACTCGGGGTGTAGATAGGGTCTGTTAGAGCCTGGCACTGCGTACTCGGGGTGTAGATAGGGTCTGTTAGAGCCTGGCACTGCGTACGCAGGATTCTATGTTGTCGTTCTTGGTAAAACCAGATCTTCGTAAATGGAGTATAGCAATGTTTGTCTTTTTCATCCAGAAAAACTTTTACGCAACATAATGATTTTAGTTTGAAATGTAGCTGCGTCTCAAGGGCATGAATTAGGTATGGAAGCGCAGACACTGATTATCGCTGCCCATGCAGTACAGCCCTGTGTAGTAAAGCCCACACTTCTGTACCTGCCCCATCCCTGCAGCTGGCTCTCAGCGCTTGAGGGCACCCGCTGGCTGCAGCACCTGTCACTCCTCCTCAAGGCCGCCCTGTTGGTGGTGAATGCCGTGGACCGGGACCACCGGCCCGTGTTGGTGCACTGCTCTGATGGCTGGGACCGCACTCCTCAGATCGTGGCGCTGTCCAAACTGCTGTTGGACCCCTACTACCGGACTGTGGAGGTAGGCTGGCATGGCCTTCGATTTGGTGCTGAGCGTCTCACAACACTCTCACTGCTCGATTGATATTGATTGGCTGTGGATGGGTGAATTCTCCCGTCTTCCATCTGTACACTTTCCCTAACTGCTTATCCAGTACAGGGCAAAAGTCTGCACAGGGCGGGGGGGCCCCGAAAAGGGGTGCTAATCTCACAGGGCACGCTCTCACAGGGCACGCTCTCACAGGGCACGCTCTCACAGGGCACGCTCTCACAGGGCACGCTCTCACAGGGCACGCTCTCACACACATGGCTGCAGGCTAAGGGTGATTCCGAAATGCCAGTCTGTACGTTATCTAATGCCAAAGGACACTTGGAGATTCCCTGATGTTCTGTTTTGTTACGATGAAGATGGGAGTTGCTGTTCTCTGTGATCCAGGGCTTCCAGGTCCTGGTGGAGACCGAGTGGCTCGATTTCGGGCACAAGTTTGCCGACCGCTGTGGGCATGGAGAGAACTCCGTGGACCCAAACGAGCGTTGCCCCGTCTTCCTGCAGTGGCTAGACTGCGTGCATCAGCTGCAAAGGCAGTTTCCCTGCTCCTTCGAGTTCAGCGAGGCCTTCCTGGTGAGGGACCCCCTGTCCGTTACCCCTTTTGTTCAGCTGCGAGCGGGCAGTAACCCTGGTGTGGTGCCCTTCAGGTGAAGCTGGTGCAGCACACATACTCCTGCCTGTTTGGCACCTTCCTGTGTAACAGCAGCAAGGAGCGGGATGAGCATCGCATCCAGGAACGCACCTGCTCCGTCTGGTCACTGCTGCGGCCCGCCAACCGCGGCTTCCGGAACATGCTGTACTCCTCCCACTCCGAGACGGTACCCAGTCCCGATTCGCTCTCCCAGAATGTAAAAATGCTTTTCTTGCCTGACTGCAGGATATTTATTACTGGTTTCTCGGTAGAGTCACACGTAAAAGGAATCAAAGATGTCCAGTGTTTCTCAGTCTGCTCCTCATGCAGTAATGTGGCTGTAACGCTGCAAGTGGGGCTGTAATGCAGTAATGGGGCTGTGTGCTGCAAGTGGGGCTCTCTCTCTCTCTCTCTCTCTCTCTCTCTCTCTCTCTCTCTCTCTCTCTCTCTCTCTCTCTCTCTCTCTCTCTCTCTCCTTCTGTAGCCTTTGCTTTAGTCTGGTGCTCCCTTGAGGGAAGGGGGGTTTGTACCCCTGTTCCCATAATTTCTGGCTGTTTTCTCCCTCATCTGCGCCCAGTTCACAGCATACGCATGACAATGACCCAAGTCCAGGGTCACACTGAACAGCTGCAGTCCTGCGCATGCAGGTGCCTGTCTCACTATTCACCTGGTCATGCAGGTACTGCACCCCGTGTGCCACGTACGTAACCTGATGCTCTGGACCGCCGTGTACCTGCCCAGCTCATCTCCCACCACACCTTCCGACGACTCCTGTGCCCCTTACCCCGAGGACCCACCCCTGGGCAGGTGAGCCTCTGTCATGGATAAAGGGGTCGCATCACTGCACTGTTAGTGCACGGATGGGGTGGAATGGGAGCAGTATCCTCCGCCATCCGTCAGAGCTTCGGTACAGGTCAGACCGTAACACAGAGGGTGTGCGGTAAACAAGGCAGCGGCGATGCCTCCCCTCCCGGCCTCTGGGGCGGCGCTCTGCATCACGCCTGCACTTTGAAAGTTTCCTTTTAACAGAACCTTTCCTGTTGATTCGAAACATCCTTCGTACTTGCTGGGTCTTTTCAAATTGGCCTTTCAGAAGTTTTTTTTCCCCTATTTACTTTTTTATTTGAAGCAAGCAGCCGTAACTGAGTCCCCCCTCCTCCCCCCAGCACCTATTTTTTCCGTGACGATAGACAAATGAATTGGCCCCTTTCAGGGACGGGCAGCAGACATCCTCTCTGCCAGCTTCCTCATGAATAGCCTACAGTTTAGCAGTTTGCTGCGGGTACAGTTGCAAGATGCCAGGTCTGCTTTTGGTCTAACGCAATCGACCTTGACTGCTGTCCAAACTTTGCCGCTCTGCACAATTGTGAATGTTTCATCTGTGCGCGTGAAATGTAAAAATACAAGTCACAAGCCTGGTTTACATGCTCAGTCTCTTAACATTTTAAGTAATGTCAAATCTAATGTGTTAAGTACTTTGTTAGTCTGATTTGTGAATATTTTTTTGTCTTGTTTGTGTACTTGAATGGTTTTTATATTTCCCAAAAAAGCTTATCCTTTTATGGAGTTTCCGCATTAATTTTGTCTGGAAAATAGCTGCAATAATCACTCTGGCATTCCAAGATTTTCTTTAATTATAATTTCCCTGGTTTCCCTCAAGACTTCCAAAGACACGATCATTTGACAATCTGACCAGTGCCTGTGATGTGGGGGGGTCTTTAGCCCCAAACCGGCGATCCAGTGACCCCAGCCTGAACGAGAAATGGCAAGACCACCGGCGTTCCCTGGAGCTCAACATCGGGGTTGGCTCTGAAGGGGGCGGGGCTTCGGACCTGGACAGCAGGACCTGTATCCATGCAGGGTTGGGTCCCAGAGAAGAGTGGTCTGACAGAGAGCCGGGGGCCAGTATGCCCTCTGCAGAGAACGCAGACGGGACAGAGGAGGCCAGGATCCTGAGGGTGACGCTGCCTGGGGAGGAGAGCATGGAGGAGGCTGAGCTCTCCGTAGTGGCTGGTGTCCCTGAGGCACAGATGGAGAATATCCTGCAGGAGGCCACCGAGGAGGCAGGGACAGAGATCTACAACAACAATGCCAGCCGGGAAAGTCCTCCCCTAGAAGGGGGCTCTGTCACTCCCCCGAATATCCCACATGGCTCTTCTACGACCCGACCCCCTGCCACGGAACTGCTTGCCAAGGCAGCCATGCCACCAGAGGACAAGGCACCAGAGGCTGAGGATGGAGAAGAGCAGAAGGACTCCGCCCCTAAGTTGACCAACGGCCACGCCCAGGTCCTCTCCACGGGAGAGCTGGAGAAGTTGCAGGCTGGTGTGGAGCAGCTGGAGGACAGGGCCTCACTCATGGCGAGTTCCACGGAGACTCTGACCGAGGACGATGCTGCCCGGCCCGATAGCCAAAGGCAGCTCCCGCTCTTCGAGGTGAAGTGTCCACCCCACTACCTCAGGAAAAAGGAGTCCATCAAGGCAGAGGCTGAGCGAGGTCCCACCAGGACTTTGAACGGGGCCGAGTGCCCCTCCCACAGTGCCTTGCAATCCCCGAAAGCAGAACCCCTATGCAATGGGGTGACACCCTCTGACATGGAGACCCGGGTCAACGGGGATCGTGCCCCTCTGAGTCGACAGGTCTCAGCAGCCAGCTGTGGATCGCTCCCCCCACACCCCCGGGGGGGGCGCTGCCCCCATACCCCGCTAGTGGGCCGTGCCCCTGCCAGCCCTGAGCAGTCCATGCGCAGCCACCTGGACGAGGACGGGCTGGCGGTGCCGGTGGACGTGGTGCAGCAGCGGCTGCGGCAGATCGAGGCTGGACACCGGTTGGAGGTGGAGATCCTCAAGAGGCAGGTGCAGGAGCTGCGCAGTCGCCTGGAGAGCCAGCAGCTGGGAGGCAGCGGTACTGGGGGACGCCTCAATGGGGACGCCGGAGACGAAGTGGTGAGGCTGGGGGGGGGGGGGGGGGGGAACAGGGGTCACATGCCTCAACGGGGACGGTGGGGACGAAGTGGAGAGGCTTGGAGGGGGGGAGAGACTAGGGTCACATGCATGAACGAGGATGCTGAGGATGAAGTGGTGAGGCGGGGGGATCACACTCAGACAGACGTAACCGTTCTGTCCCTCCTGTTTGTGCTTCACCAGACCTCCATTCCGGACTCTGGGTGCAACCTGGACCCGAACTGCATGTCCCGCTGCAGCACAGAAGTCTTCTCCGAGGCCAGCTGGGTGCGAGTGGACAACCAGGATGCCAAGGTAGGGCTGGATTCGGGTGGCTGGCGAGGGGAGAGGAAGAGAGGGGGAGAGGGGGCAAGGGGAGTGGCATTTGGACTCAAGGGCGCCCCTGTGCCCTCTTGCAGGTGACCCGGTGGTATCCGGATCACTTGGCAGCCCAGTGTTATGGGTGCGAGAGCAGGTTCTGGCTGGCCACCCGGAGGCACCACTGCAGGTAAGCACTGGCCCCGCCCCCATTCCTGATTGGGTCACAGTGGCTTCCTTCAGGCAGCATAACCCTTCTTGGCTACTTTCATGTTTGTTCTCAGTGAACAGCAGAAGTAAATGAGATGGCTGGTCCTATTTACTCAAGGCAGTGGCTTTTACCCTCCCTAGGGGGCTTGTGGGGGGGTCCTCAGCTGCCTGCCCTGCCCGTGTGGTAACACTTATTTATCACTCACCTCTCTCTTCATTTCTGGCAGCCATGGTTTCCTTCCATCCCTCACCAAAAGAGCTTTTCATTTGCTCATCATTGTTTTGATTTGATTTTTTTTCTTCTCCAAACACATTGCATAAATATCTGCTGAATGAGGAGTTTATATACAAGTTGAGTTTGCGATGTCTGGCAGTGCGGTGATGGTGTGGCACCCCCCAGATCAGCGTAATACAGCTTATGAGTCAGGACACCGGAGCTCGGTATCATGCCCCTAGCAAGCCGCCGGTGCCCGGCATCGCACCTTTACCAAGCCGCCGGTGCCCGGCATCGCACCTTTACCAAGCCGCCGGTGCCCGGCATCGCACCTTTACCAAGCCGCCGGTGCCCGGCATCGCACCTTTACCAAGCCGCCGGTGCCCGGCATCGCTCCCTCCCCCTGCCGCCGGTGCCCGGCGACACACCTTTACCAAGCCGCCGGTGCCCGGCGTTGCGCCCTCACCAGGTTGCTGGTGCCCGGCGTCATACCTTTACCAAGCCGCCGGTGCCCGGCGGCGCGCCCTTACCAGGTTGCCAGTGCCCGGCATCGCACCCTTACAGGGTTGCTGGTGGCCGGCGTCATACCTTTACCAAGCCGCCGGTGCCCAGCGGCGCGCCCTCCCCCTGCCGTCGGTGCCCGGCGTCGCACCCTCCCCCTGCCGTCGGTGCCCGGCGTCGCACCCTCCCCCTGCCGTCGGTGCCCGGCGTCGCACCCTCCCCCTGCCGTCGGTGCCCAGCGTCGCGCCCTTACAGGGTTGCTGGTGCCCGGCGTCACACCTTTACCAAGCCTCCGTTGCCCGGCGTCACACCTTTACCAAGCCGCCGGTGCCCAGCGGCGCGCCCTCCCCCTGCTGCCGGTGCCCGCCGTCGCGCCCTTACTGGGTTGCTCGTGCCCGGCATCGTGCCCTTACCGGGTTGCAGGTGCCCGGCGTCGCGCCCTTACCGGGTTGCAGGTGCCCGGCGTCGCGCCCTTACCGGGTTGCAGGTGCCCGGCGTCGCGCCCTTACCGGGTTTGCAGGTGCCCGGCGTCGCGCCCTTACCGGGTTGCCGGTGCTTGGTCTGGTGCTGTGCCATATTTCAACTGGTGGTACCTGGCCTAGTGTGCAAGCGGGGCACCAAGTGCATCAGCATGCATGTCCAGGGTGTCCAGCAGGGGTGCTGTGCCCCCTCCCCTGTCACACCCTTCCTCAGTACCTCTCTCTGACCACTTCTCCTTTCCGCTGTTTCCCATCTATCTCACAGGGGCAGGGAGCCCGCTGAAGAAGCCTGGTGAGAGATGGCCCCTGTGCCCCCCCATTGTGCACTCCATTCATGCATCCCTGCCCCGCCCCGCACCCCCAGTACCCTCTTGGTCTCCATATTAACCCGTTTCATGTCTCCACATTGCACTAACCCACCCTTCCTATTCAGTGGAAATTAGACACGACATGTTTGCGTCCGTTTCAGTTGAAGGCCCAGTTTTTGTTTGGTTTGTACAGATTGAGCTGCAGAAAACATCGTTTGAGGCAGTTTCGTTATATTTGTTTTTAAATAAAACTCAGATGAGGCGTTACGCTGCACTTGTCAATGTGATGATTAACACTGGTCGCTTTCAGATGTTAGTAGTATCTGCTTAGGCTTAAATCAGGAACGTTGAATTAAATGGAGCCCATCCAGATGCTAACATATGTTGTTCAGATGTCTTTATGCCTACATGAGTATGTGGTCTCCCGTTAGCCAGTATCAGCTGGTGATTCTTCACCCTCGGTGCTCGTTAGCGGTGCTGTCCCCTGGGGGTTGGAAGCTTATTACAGGCATCTCTGCTCAGTCTGTGTGTGCTTTGCAGGGGAGGGACAATATGTGTGTGTTTGGGGGGAGGGCTTTGGCGTGTGTGTTTCTTGGGGTGAGGAGAGGATATAGTGTATGTTAGGAAGGGAGGGGTTTGCATGTGTGTGTGCGGGGAGAGAAAGGGGCACCATGGACCCCTGTACATGCAAATGCATGGTTTTACATTGGTGCTTTTGTTTCTGTGTGCATGAAAATGCATGTTTTTACTGTGCAGCTTAATATGTACACATGCATCACATTTCCCAGCTGTGTGCATATAAACATGGTTTAACTTTCGGATTTTATTGTTGTGGAGATCATCTAGATCTAAAACTTCCATTGGTTTTTCTGTTTCTCAGTTGTTCCTCATATTTTATGGTTAGCAAGGGCAGTTGTTGTTGTGGTTGTTGCAATGAATTACAATAAAATATGTCAGTGACAAATCACCTGGAAGTATTATTTGTGTGTGTGTGTGTGTGTGTGTGTGTGTGTGTGTGTGAGTGTGTGCCTGTGTTTCTGTGTGTGAGTGTATGTGTGACTGCGTGAATGTGCGTGCGTGTGTGTGTGTGTGTGTGTGCGTGCACGTCTGTGTGAG